>NC_083683.1:60305000-60905961 GCF_033118175.1 Dama dama
CACCAGTATTAAATGCAAGTTAAGCATGTGGATGTTTCATTAAGGATATAATTTGCTCATAAGTATAAATTTCTCTTTACTCATTAATTAGGACTAGAACAACTTACTCATTTGAACGTATTTATGCATATGACAAAATCACAATAATTAAAGTTCAACAGGTGCATGGTGATGATCTAATGAAATTTTATTGACTAGGAGAAGTCCCCATAAATATCTTTCTGCTTGAACAGCTTAGCCAATGCAACAAAGATGCACAAAAGTAAGAATGGGTTAGAATCATAGGAAAATGGCCACAGTTCTTAATAATTCCAAAAATATGGTGGGAGAAAAATGTATTCATTAGAGAGAGAAAATACTTTTGTTGTAGCAGATCAGAGCAGCTTCTGAGAAGGGCAGGTTCTCTGTTTGATAATGCAGAGCTTCCTCTGTAATAGCGCCATGACCTCCCACTGGATAGTATATAGGAGAAGCAGACAAAGAAAGCCAGTGGATCGAAGGACTAGGTTGACATCTCTAAATATTGCTTATGCAGGGCTTTGCGTGAAGTCAGGAGAGAAGGGAATACTAGAGGGCAATGGGGCAGCGAGGAGATCCTTCTTTCTAAAACCTGCTTTGTTTTTCCCTAAGAGAAGGTTCTCAACCTCTTTAGTCTCAAGTTCCTTTTAAATTCTTAAAAACTAGAGAGGCCGCCATAGTTTTTGTTTTTGTGATATTTACCATGTCAATCTAGATCAGCATAATTAACAAATTATGGGGAAATAATGCTACATTTTTATACATTGCAATTGCACAATTCTTTTCTACATTTGATTGGGTTTCAGCTGGTTTCATCTACCTACCTCTGTTGTGGAAGCGGCATCACACAGTGGCTAATAAAGGGTCCTTGAGCTGGGATGAGGCCAGTAAGAAAATGTCTTCAAACAAAATTCCCTTTTCAACAAGGATGGCCGAGGTACTCCTATGTCGTAGTTTCCAACTGCTTGAGGTAGGCTGGGTAGTGGAGTGTTTGGGTTAGGGAAATCCTACCATAAGCTTAATCCTAGAGAGAAGAGAATCTAAAAGGTGGGGCCCTTTTCTCCTGCATGTCTGGGAAGGCTTGTTGATAGTGCTCTCCTGGAGATCAAGGCATTCGTGATTACCATGAATGAGCTTCAGGTTGATTTTCATTCTATCTGTTCTCAATTATGGCTGAATTGCACAGATGAGAGGCAGAATTAGGAATTCCACCAGGGATAGGATGTGACAGCCATGTTTGGGAAAGCTTCTTGGAGACTCAGAAATAAAGTGCATGTATGTTCTAGATGGGGACTTCCCAGGTGCTGTTAGTGGTAAAGAGCCTGCCAATGCAGGTAGATGCAGGACATGTGGGTTCAGTCCCTGGGTTGGGAAGATCCCCTGGAGGAGAGCACGGCAGCCCACTCCAGTGTTCTTGCCTGGAGAATCCCATAGACAGGAGCCTGGCGGGCTACAGTCCGTAGGGTCGCAAAGAGTCAAACACGACTGAGTCTACTTAGCATGCACGTATGCATGGATATCCTGAAAGAGCATCATTAGGAACATCTTATAGTCTTAAGTTTTCTCCTGTGAATTCTTAGAAACACACAGAAATTATTTCTAGAGTGTGAAGAGTCTTCAACATTTCATAGCCTGATGTTTAGAATTTACTTTAGCTGGTTTGATTTAGCCACAGCAGATTCCTACTCAAAATTTAAAAGCCTCTCTTGTGAAGCAGAGAATTTGGTGTCAATAAACAATGTTTCTGACTTATCCCTGGGAGGTTCCTGGTTGGGTTGACTATGGAAATCTTCTGATATTTCAGAAAGCTTATCATGATCTTTTCTTTGGCCTATTTTTTCTTCCCTCCTCACCCTTTTAAAAAAGTCTTCTTCAGGACAGTCCCTCCTTCTTTATACTTTTGGTCACAGGATGATGAAAATATGTTTTTCCCACACCTTTATTTACTTGAATACATTATCTTACACAAAGCTAGATCTTTCCCACAGTAAATACTTAATTTTAATTCAGGAATTTTGAAAATAAGGTTCCTCTCACTTTCAAAAATAGTCAAATTTACTTTTTAACCTTACAGATTTCTATGTGATAATATATGTTCATTTTTGTTGAGGTCTAGATGTGGTTATATGTACAATTTTTTTTTTTTTTTACTGTGCTGGGTTCTTTGTTGTGACATGTGGGATCTTCGTTGCCATGTGTTGGATCTTTAGCTGTGTGCATGTGGGATCATAGTTTTCTGACCAGGGATCGAACCCAGGCCCCCCCGCATTGGGAGTGTGGAGTCTTAGCCACTGGATCTGTATTTTTTTTTACTCTTTTTTTGGGACTCTTGAATAAGTTTTCCACCTATCAAATGTGTTTTCGATGATATTTTTGGTTTTGGTATAATCACTTAATGTGGAATAATGCCTCACCTGACAGTAACTCTGTTCAATCATGTCTCGATATTATTTTTGTAATTTTACTGAAATTTTTCTTTAACCCCTAAATATAGATTTTGACTCCCCAACACATTTTTTTTACTTTATATATTTTTTATTGAAGGATAATTGCTTTACAGACTTTTGTTGTTTTCTGTCAAACCTCAGCATGAATCAGCCATAGGTATATACATATCCCCTCTCTTCTGAACCTCCCTCCCCTCTCCCTCCCCACCCCACCCCTCTAGGTTGACACAGAGCCCCTGTTTGAGTTTCCTGAGCCAACAGCAAATTCCTGTTGGCTGTCTATGTTATACATGGTAATGTAAGTTTCCATGTTACTCTTTCCATACATCTCATGTTTTCTATGTTTTTGTATCTCAATTTGTATAGTTCCTATATATGATATGGTTTATACAACTACTTGAAACAATGTGCTCATAGAACATCAAATAATGTTACGAGAAGGAAATGCATAGAACTAAAGTCCCCCTGCATTTCATTGTGTTTTTGACTTAATGGAAATCTCATTAACTGTGCTACTTTTCAAAGTGACCACAAATATCACTTCATATTGCTAAGAAGAGAAACTGTCCTGTGGAAATGAGTATAAATAATTTCCAGAAAAGACACAGTCATTGTAAAGCATGTTTTAATTAGAAGCTAAAGCAAATAAAATCTGCAAATGAACCAATAAAAAAGAAAAAGAAAAGGATTTTCAAAATAAATCCTGTGATACACTCAGGGAAGAGCTGTATGACATTTCCTTTTCCTGTAATAATGGTACTCTATTTGGTTGACCAGCTGGCCAGTCAGTCCCTAAAGCCTTCATATCCTGTTTTCCAATTATAGGACTACAAATTAATGCATCTCCAGTGTTGAGCAATGATATTTTGGATCATTTAACTAACTCCTTTGTACAGGTTACCTTCGTTTATCAGCACCATAAAAATGAGACTGACAGCAGTATTTATAGTCACTGCGAAGAGTAGCCTAATAAGCTGGTTGAGTCATAAACGCATTCTTTTCTGTTGCCCAGCATTTCTAGTGGAGCTGGAAGGTTGAAGAAAAATGAACCATACATTTTATAAACAGACAGATAAACGTGGTGATAGGTTGACTTTGACAGTATTAAAGCTAGAATGAAAAATCATTTATTCACCATATTTTAAAATTAAGGAAGCCATTGCTTAATAGTGAGGCTCAAATTTATATAATCAGGTAGAATCATGATACGTTTCAACTGGCAAAATACTGAAAATTATCTGGAGCCATAAATATTCGTACAATTTTTTTCCTCTTAAAAGAATGCCTCATAGGCAGTTTATTTTAAAACCATATTTCTATAATATTTTAATAATTTAAGAAAGATAAAGTTAGGTTATTAAATTTTTGTGTTGCCATTATTGTAACATTTGATAAATGAATAATGTGAATAGACTTGTGCTCTGCCATTGACATGACTGGCATGGTAAAGGCTTCTTTTGTTTTCAGTGTTTAAATTGTTGGGCTGGACAGTGTGGGAGAAATAACTGCATGCTGCATAATAAATTCTTCTTGATAGGATGATGCTTTCAAAGGAACTCAGATTTAAGCTCCCCTTTTCTGAGATTTGAATGGTCAAATTGGAAATCCAAAATACAAATATGCCTTTTTCTTCCTTGTACTGGAAGAAAGTACACTGTCAAATTTTTTTTTTTCCCTCATAGGGAATAAGGTCTTATTATGGCTGGGGACAGTCATATTCACAAATAACATTAAATTTGGATTTTTGGTATACGGCTGCTAAATGTGGTCATATGTAGAGTCTCACTGCCAGATGCATTCTACAATGTTAAATGTGTATCTTATCACTGGATTACATTCCCATGAATTATTGTTTTAGAATAAATCTTGCAATTATCTTGTGACTATCACATTGTTCTGTGGGTGGGTGAGGTGCAAAGAGTGTTAAAAGTATGACATTGCCAAATGTTAACATTTATGTAATTTTTGTAACCTTGTTCAGGTATTTTTTCTATTTTAATGAGACAAGGAACTCTAAAAGAGGAAAGAAAGTGACTTTTTTTTTAACCTCTGGGAAATTTCAGAATAAATACAAAGAAAAGATTGATGACCAAATGAGATCCCTAGAAATAGTTATACGTTTTTAGTCCTCATATAACTAAAATATAGTCCTATGTTTTTAGAGGAGTGAAGTGATATTTGAGGAAAGGCAATTAGGGAGAAGTTGGAACCAACATATATATATATATATATATATATATATATACATACATACATATATGAAAATAAAAAAAGAGAAAGGACTAAAACTACCAAAGTATAACCATTAGCTAGCCATGATGTCGAGAAGCAGTCTCCACCTTTTGATTATCCCAGCACCGTCAAGGACACACCTGCACAGCTTACTCTCCCCCGTTTAGCCTGGGAGTGCCCTCTTTCAGCAAAACACTAATGCAGTTAATGTGTGGACCCTAAACAGTGATAGTATTCTCAAGTTTAATACCAGGGACGCTGTTTTACTTCTGATAAACTGCTTCATCAAGCATCCAAATTGTAAACTGTAAGTGGTGATGCTCTTCTCACAAGTACTTTCTCGCCTTGTGCCTGCAGTGTTCCTTATTCTTTTCATGCTGCTGCTTCCCGGTTTCTTTGACATCTACCCTGTCTATGACATTTTGTTTCTTAGAGCTGGGCATATAGCCTATGTATGCTTGTGGTCCCAGGCTTATATCTCATTTCCCCCTGATGGCAACAACTGTGGTATCACCCCAGATGTTCAGAACTGATATATACTAAGTTCTCAAAGTGTGGTCCCTAGACAAAGAACATCGGCATTACCCAAGGACTTGGGAGAAATGCAAAACTGGGGGCTCTACCCTAAAGAATGGGAAGCTCTAGACATGGGGCTCAGAAATCCATCTTTGAATAAATTATTCAAAGTGATTCAAGGTGATTCCAATGCATGATAAAAAGTGAATATTCATGTTTTAATAGGAGGCAATATCTTTGCCCAAAGAAACACATTTTTTCATAGAAGAATTTCACAGTTCACGTTATTAAGGCCAAAGGGAAGTTATTCTACGGTCTTCAGGTTACAGTCCTAACTCCACCTGTCCATAAAATGAATGTTGATTTGGGTGTAAATGCTAAAATAAATTATTTAAAGCTGCAGTCATTCAGGTGGTAGGCAGATAAGAGTGGATATAGTTGCTTAGAAGTAGGCTGGGAATGGAGAAGGAAATGGCAACCCACTCCAGTATTCTTGCCTGGTGAATCCCATGAACAGAGGGGCCTGGAAGGCTACAGTCTATGGGGTCATAAGAGTCGGATATGACTTAGTGACTAAAGCACCACCAAGCTGGGAAAGACTTGGTCTCTGATAATTGAAGTAGGGAAAAGATTGAAAGGAAATTTGCTACTTTTTTTTGCAAACAGGGGCAAGCTTTGTTCTTTTTCTGCTCTTTTTTTTGACCTTGAATGATTACAAGATGGCTACAAAGCCTCTTAAAATTAAAGCTCATTTTACTACAAAGAATTTTTATGCAGTAACTTTAATGTTGAACTTAAATTGAACTAGATTCCAGACTGCATACTGTTATTAACTTTCTTGGTAGTTTTATGTAAATGAATTGAATTTTCTCTCAATTTCTCTTTCAACTGTAGATCTTTTCAATCTACGGACATAGCATGGGAATAGAAACTGTTAATAAAAACTATGAAAAAGTGTTTTTTATAACATGGTACTCTTTCTAAGACATGATCATGACTATCAGTGTGCAGATTATATTCACATAAAGCATATTTTCTCTTCTCTTTTTTTACACAAATACCACTTGTTAACTGAAATTGGACAACCTAGGTAACCCTGGAGTTACCTATTACATACTAGTCTAATGAAAATTGTGGTTGAGAGTTTAGGCATTATTTCCGGCTCTGGTTGCGTATTGCAATAATATGTAGATGAAAAAAATGTATAAATGCACAGCCTTCTTAATAATAATAAGTGCACAGCCTTTTGTTCTTAATAAGAACAAAATGTAAAGACAACTTCAATGGCTAATTGTTTGATGGGAACCAAAATCCCTTCTCCTTGTTTTTCTCTGGGAACATGTAGCTGGCACACAGTAGTAAGCTTATGAATTGAATAACTGAATACTTTATTAAAATAATAGCAAATTAGACAAAAAGGATTTAGTTAAAACCATGAGTGAGCTCTGGAAGCATATGTTACAGGGACAGAAAAAAGTGATTACCTAAGTGATCAAGTGTATGAGGATCCATGAGATTTTCACATCATCGCCATAAAATCCATGCGATTTCCATAGATCCTGCAGAGTCCAATTTGATAAGTTATGTGATTGCATTTTTTTACCTGCTTCTGAAAGGGTGTTCAGAATTAAAGAACAGTTTGAGGAGTAGGGGAGAATGAGAAGAACACCAGATTTCCCAGAAGCTGGCAAGGTAGTGACCGTGGCTGAACTGCTTTTAATCTCTTGCAGGGAAATCTAAGCCAGCAGCTTCACATGAGGACCTAAAGCTATTAGCATGCGGATGACAGAGCAGTAAACCAGTCCAATTTATGTCTGATTTATCTTGTAGTACAATGATTTTTTAATCTAGCATTTTTCTTCTAATTCTTTCAAAGCAACATGCAAATAATTATTAATTTTCCCAACATCCGACAAAGAGGATAGCAAAACAATGTATTTTATAAATTGCTGGTGGATGGATGGTTGTGCTAGGAAACAGCGTAATCATCTCTTGGACTTCACATCCTCAGTTCTAACTACCTTGCGGTGCTACTGACGTGATAACACAAGCAGTAGGTGATACGAGGAAGAGAGACTTTCCAGTTCAAGAGAGTGGGGTCTGCACCCTAGACTAACCACTGAATTAAACTTGCGGCATTGGATGTGTTACTTAACCTTTCTGAACCTCAGTTTCTTCATTTGTAAAACATGCTTAGTAATGCTAGCTTATTGTAAATATTAACAATGCTATGTGTGACTGGTCAGAATGGCCATCATCAAAAAGACCATAAATAACAGGCGCTGGAGACAGTGTGGAGAAAAGGGAACCTTCCTACACTGTTAGGAATGTAAGTTGGTTCAGCCACCATGGAAAATAGTATGGAGGTTCCTCAAAAAACTAAAAATAGAGTTACCAAATGATCCAGCAATCCCACTCCTGGGCATGTACAGAGTCAGAACTATAATTCAATAAGATACATGCACCCCTATGTTCATAGCAGCCCTGTTTACAATAACCAAGACATGGAAGCAACCTCAGTGTCCATTGACAGATGAATGGATAAAGAACATGAGGTATATATATATACACATATATATATATATATATATATATATATACACACAGTGAAATATTACTCAACTGTAAAAAAGAATTAAATAATACCATTTGCGGAAACATGGATGGACCTAGAGATGATCATACTAAGTGAAGTAAATCAGATAAAGACAAATATCATGTTTTTTAAAAATCATATCATTATTACATGTGAAATCTGAAAATGATACAATAAATTTATTCACAAAACAGAAACAGACTCACAGACATAGAAAACAATCTTATGGTTACCAAAGGAAAAGGTGGGGAGGTATAAATTAAGAGTTTGGGATTAACAGATACATACTACCATAGAGAAATAGATAAATGAGGATTTACTGTATAGCACAGGGAGCTATATTCAACATCTTGTAATAATTTATAATGGAAAAGAATCTGAAAAAGAATATATATAAATGCATACATATATATACACATACCCAAATCACTTTGCTATACACCTGAAGCTAGCAACATTGTAAATCGACTATCCTTCAACAAAAATAATTTATTTTTAAACTCTGTGTGTGAAGTGTCTGCTCTCTCACAAGCTCTCAACACAATAAAAGCTACAACAGATTTTAATTTTAATGTCATCTGTTACATCACATAAAGAGAAAATGCTCACAGATTCTGACCTGGGCATCTGGCATTTGCAGTTTTCAGTAGGATTTCTCAGTTGTACATGGATCATGGTCCTGAGTCGACTTCTTAACTCCTGTGACGAGGCATCATAATGAAAAAAATTCTAATTTTATGTGGAATGTATTTGTTAATCTGTGCTCATCTTTTGCAAGTTTCCTTTGAAAGTCCTCAAATAAAGAATTCATTTGGTATTTACACTTGAGCACTTACACTTTATGCCTTTTAAGAGTAAGCAACATCTGGAATCAAGGTCTAGTTATACAGCTTTTTTTTTTTGAAACCGGCAGATGACTCCTGCTGGCACTCGTCTGATGTGACTTGATTCAAGCCTGCAGGGTGATATCCCGGGGACCAGCCTCTGCCCCTTCACTTCCTCCTCTGGGGCAGCAGGGCCAGCTGACCTCTGCTGGGCGCCCTGGGTCTGGCCCCTGCTTGGCCCTCTTTCTCTCTCTCCAGGCTGTCCTGGCCCACTCCAGCTGCTTCCCATTCATTTCCTGGCTTCGCAGCTTGCAGAGGGCTTGGGAACACTTCCCAAGCGAGGCGGCGATCAGTGTTCCTCACAGTGGGCAGTTTTCCTGCCGTGCGGCGCCTTCCTCCTGCAGCAATGCCCACCTGCATTCAGAGCTCAGAGCCTGTGATGGAGCTGGGAGGAATTCCTGCCACGGGCTGCTGGGAGCCCACCCCCCTGCACACTGGGTGCAGGGCACTGGAAATCCCCCCTGCCCTGCCTCCCACCGCCGACCCGAGGGGAAGCATCATCTCAGCAGATTTCTACACCGTTCCTCTTCTGCCCTGTTCCTATTTCCCCAAATGAGAGCCCCAAGGAAGGCCAGCAGGGCTGCGAATCAGCTAACCGGGGTTAAAGCATGAGAAATACCAGAGGTTCAGACAGGAAATAAGAACCAAGAGTGTTTTCAGAGAGTCGACAGAACCCAGGGTCGGCTGAACATTCACCCCTGTGGATCAGAGGAGCTGGCCTCTGCCCGCCGTGATCCTGGTGCCTCTGCGGGTGAACTCTAAAGGCTTCACGCCGTGCCTGAAGCTCTAGCTCCGAGCCCAGCTTCCTCTTTCCAGTAAAAGCAGGGTGTGGTGCAGCATTTTCCAGAGTGTTCTGTGGAGGAAGAATCCCCTGAGATACTCCTTGAGGAAAGGTTTCCATGGTTGAACAACATTGCGCACGCTGCCTCTGGCTCAGGGAAGATTTGCCAGGTGCCTGCACAGGCTGGAGGCTCTTAGAAGTTCTGCTTTACCCAGAGGTTCCGAAAGTTACTGGACCACAGAAAGCTTCTGTCAACTAACACCTAATAACCACCAGTAAAATTAGTGTTCCATGAACACGCTGTCCTCTCACCCTACCGAGCACACGCCCACCTCAGGGCCTCTGTCCTCTGTTCCCTCGGCCTGGAATGCTGTTTCTGCAGATATTCACATCACTAACTCCCTCACCAGACTGAGGTCTCTGCTCAAGAGACGTCTTCCAGGATGATGCTATTTTAAAAAAAAGCCTCCTCTTTCACCCCTATCCAGTCACTTTCGTTCATCCCTTTCCCTGCGTCATTATTTTTTTCATAGCGCTTATAAGTCTCAGCACAGCAAGCCACTTATTTGTTTTTATGTAAGGATTAACTTAATTTGGATAAATCTAATGTAATTCAAATTAAGCTCCATGAGGGCAGAGGCATTGCTTTGCCTGAGGTAGCTTCACCTCTGGAATGGTGCTCAATGCAAAAACGTTACAACAAATACTTGTCAAATGAATCCATGAAGAGTGGAAAAGGGCAAGTTATCTCAAGCAGAAGGCCTGTCACTAAACCCTGGCTACACTTCTTTCTTTCTTGATGTGACCTTGAGCAAATCCCTTCATTGCTTGGACCCTTGATTTCTTTATATAAAATGAGAAAAAAATAACACCCACCCCATGTATCTTTCATCAGAAGGATCAAATGAGGGCTTGGCTATCATGGTACTCTGTAAAATGTTGGGACTGTCTCTGTTCAGGGTGCTAACAAAAGTACCGCTAGCTGGAGTGCTTTGTATGGTGGTGGTGGTAGCGGTTTAGTCGCTCAGTCGTGTCCGATTCTTGCAACCCCATGGACTGTAGCCCGCCAGGCTCCTCTGTCCATGGGATTTTCCAGGCAAGAATATTGGAGTGGATTGACATTTCCTTCTCCAGGGGATCTTCCCAACTCAGGAATTGAACCTGGGTCTCCTGCATTGCAGGCAGATTCTTTACCATCTGAGTTATGAGGGAAGCCCCCCAAAAGACATACTTGGCTACATGGGGTCTTAGTTGTGGCACACGGGATCTAGTTCCCTGACCAGTGATAGAACCTGGACCCCCTGCATTGGGAGCTCGAGTCTTAGCCACAGGGGAGGCCCCACACTTTTGGAGGCTGAGAAGTCTAAGGTCAGAGTGCTGGCAGATCTGGTGTCTGGTGAGAGCCTGCTTCCTTGTTCATAGATGGCTTTTCTTTTCTTTTTTCTGTGTCCTCACAGAGCAGGCAGTGGGAGGGAACTTTCCTGGAGTTTCTTTTATAAGTACACCAATTCCATTCATAAGGGCCCCACCCTCATGACCTAATCACCTTCCCAAGACCCCACTTCCGAGTACAATTTCACTGGGGATTGGGTTTCAACATATGAATTTTAAGGGGGACACAAACATTCAGACTATCCTGGCTAAGCAGATATAGATTGTTATTATCAAAGATAAAATACAGAAAATAAAAAGCAGGCAACCCCCAGGGTGGAGATCAGATTTTCTGGGAGCATGAGGATAAGTCATTTTGACAGAATGGAAGGAGAGAGAGCAGGAAAAACCCAGAAAAGGTAATGTGACCTAGAGAGGAAAGACTCCTTGATATCATTATCAGCCATAGGAAGCTGTGGGTATTTATGGGGTGGGGGGTGGGCAGAAAGATGCACAAAAAGAGGCTGGTGAATGCTGCTCTGCTTCTGATCCTTTGTTTTTCAAACAAAGTTTATTTAATTCAGATGAAAGCCCTGGTAGGGTAAGTGTGTTTTATCTATAAGGTAACTGAAGTCAAAGGGATTTCACTACTGTACTCAGGGTTATATAGGATGTGTGAGTCCAGATCTGAATGCTGATCTGAGGCTGTGTGACTGTGCAGTCTTGGCTCCCACAGAGTCTAAACGGGTCTGCTCCTCACCTTGTTTGGAGGTGCCCCGGTAGGAGTCAGGGCAAGGGAAACAGAGAACATCTGTTAGTCTCTTCCTCAGCTCTTAGAGAAAAAAAAAATTGAACTACAAATCTGCAAATGCTGCTGAGACCTAGATCACCCAGGGGAGGTGCTCACTGCTGAAGGGAGCAGGGGAGTGAAAGAGGAAGGTAGGAAGTTGTTAAGATGTAGCACTGGTTTGTTTTTAGCGGAAATGTGCATATGTTCAGAAAGCGGAAATTGGTGAGGCTGGGGTGTGTGGAGATTGTAGCTTGCTTTGTTTACTTGTATTATTTTCTGTTGTTAGGGCTAATTTCTTCTCGTATCTGGTTTCTCTTTATTTTGTAATCACGTGGGGTTATTAATGTTTGCATTAACTAGTTATCTGTGTGTCTCCATCTGCGTCAACCTAAAAATCATAAATGACTACAGTAACAATCCGGGAATGGAAGCGACTGAATGAGGTCTAATATTCTTCTCTGTGTTACCAATGTTTACCTAATCAGGATTTAAATCTTTGAAAAACCTTAATGCATTTGGGTATTGAATTCAATGAAGTTTTCCTACAAGTCCAACTGTTAGACGACGTGTGAAACTTGCCCCCACTGATGATGCTGGGAACTTTGCCCATAAAATTGGGGACCATGGTTGGAAATCAACTCTCAACATTTTTAGAACATGGAATAAAATGAGTATGATTAATGTTGTCACTACTCCATGGAGCTCATTTTCCGTATAAAAGTTGTCAGAGTGAGTCTGGAGGGACGATTTGATTACATGAGTAAAGGGGCAAATCTAAGCAATGATCAGAATGATTCAGCCCCCAAACGTCTCACTTGAAATAAACAGGGAGCTGATATTTAGAGGTGAGAACGGGCTAAGGGAAATGTTTTTCTCTCATCTTTTGATTTTTTGGTTTCTTTTTTTTCTGAATAACACTTTTAGTTTTCTCAGTTCAAGTGAATGGGAATTCTGTGTGTGTTGAGGGGAAGGGGGAGTTGGGGAGAGAAAGAGGAAGCATTCCAAGCTTTGCAAAGCTTTTCTCCCTTTCTGTCATGGACTCCCCCCTCCCTGGAAGGCCCCAGGCATATTCTGTCTCCCCACCGTGATCCTGATCACGAGCAGAGGGACTAGGGGTGGGATCCCTGGCAGCAGACTCAGAGTTTGGATCGCGATTTCAGCGCTTTCTTCTGGCCTTGATGCAGTTATTTATTTTTGGCAGTGCGAGCTTTCCACTAGTTGCGGTGTGCAGAGGTTACCCTCTAGTTTCGGTATGCAGGCTTCTCATTGCCCCGACTTCTCTCTTGGCGGAGAACGGGCTCTAGGGCACTCCGGCTTCAGTAGTTGGGGCGTGTGGGCTCAGTAGTTGCCCCTGGTTTTGGTGCAGTTTTTAACCTGTCTCAATTTTCTCATCTGCAAATGGGGATAATGACATTCCTTGTATTTCCAGGCTGTGATGAAACAAATTTCTAGGCTCAAGATGAAGCTGCTTCTACTTGGATGTCACCTCAGCAAACAGAAATGGAGATAACATCCTTGTGAATGTTCCTTTTGACCAGAAATCCAGGATAGCCAGTCAATCAATCCCCAAATGCCAACCCAAGTCTGGGCCTTTCAGGCCAAACAAGGCAGGCTATGAGGCTCCAGCCAATCAGATATTTTTTATTTGTCTTTCCTTGTTCTTTATTCTTTATCCTATCAGAGCTTCCTGCCTTCTGCCCCTTTTTGCACTTCTTGGGATAGAAACTGTCCACTTCATGAAGTGTTAAATAAAGTTTATTTGTATCACCTAAATTGTCTTCCTTAACCATCTTTTAATAGTTGTCATGAAGATTATACAAGGTAAGTATGTGGGGCATCTGACACATAGCAAACATTCAGTAAATACTAGTCAGGGTTATTTCTACTACGAATAGCCTCTCCATTCTCTGGGAGGATATTGCTTTCTTGAAGGAAAGAACTGTTTTATTTCTCTTGTCGTCCTCAAGATACCCATAGACTGTCACATCCACATTGTGAATGGAATCCACATTTAACAAGACTGTGTGTTGCAATTAGCCCTCCAGCTTCCTGAAAATACACCTGTTATAATCTGCATGTTCTCCTTGCAGGTATTGTCCCATGTTAGAAACAGGATTTGAATGCTTTTAAATTCATGGTGTATTTCTCAAAAGCATATCCTTCACATCTAAACGTCACCTTATTTTTTTGAACATGCACTTAGACAGATTGGATCCTACTGTTCTGTGGTCTTCCCTGGGAGCCTGATTTTTACAGAGCTGGTAGGGGTCCTGGGCATATGAAGAGATTCGCAGTTGTGGAAACCAGACGATGTTCTAAACAGCTTTGCTGAGAAAACAGTCATTTCTGTTTCTTCAGGGTTACATTCTTGTCACCTGCTTTTCCATGAGATGGTCAGAGACAGAGGAAAATTGATTAGGATGCTCATTGCTATTATTATTAACACCTTTGAAAAGCTTTGTAAATTGGGTATTTGCAAAGGAGAACTGCTTAAGAAACAGGACAATCATTCACTGTCTGTCTGAGACAAATAATTCTGTGGTACTGACTGCAAAAATCATTTAGGTTGTACAGATCAAGCTCCATGAACAGCATTTCATTACAGAAAGATAGCAAGAACTGTCTTATTAAGAAGCACTGTGATGGTAAAACAAGATTAAAGTGAGTCAAAAAAGAGATTACCAAGCAGGGGTCAAGAAAGAATAGAGGGAGGCTTGAACATGGATATATAGGTCCAGATAAATTAATTCTATGGGTATTTGTTTATAATAATTATACATAAATATTTGAATAATAATCACACCCCCAAATTAACTGACAATTATACTCCATTCAATTGCATGAAGCAGTTTACATGTCCATTATCAACTGAGCCAAGGAACATGTAATGATGTGAAAAGGAAGAGCCCCATGAAATGTTTCCATAAAAACTGAGTTTTTCCTTCACTTACATTTACTTGTCAAAGGAATAAAATTTCATTAACCATATAAATAAAGTACCCTGAAGACACCAGCTACTGCTGTTTCTGAAAGCTACCCTATATTTAGAAACTCTCTGTGGTTTTCAGATAAATGTATTTCCTTTAGAAAAGCAATTCTCACAACCTAACCTAAGCGACAGAGCAGGGGCTGTTTCTAATGAAACTAAGGAATTTGTGATGTCATCTGGTGTGTGGCAATCCCTCAATTAAGAGGGGAGGATCAGAAAATGCAAAACCCTATGATTACACCAAGCAACTTGAAATGCATCAAAAGCTCATTATGAGTGGTCACAGTTTGCACCAAAATACAACCCTATAGAAAGTGAAAAGATCTGCTCTTTTTATATAACTCAGTTTTGGAAGCCGGCGGTGACAAACTTCACAGATCAGCAGCCTCCCCTTTGAGCAAATGTAGAAAACCACTTGTTAGTTCCTCCCCTCTAAGCAGCCCTCCCGGTGGCTCCACTTTGTTTTTAAACTTCTTTATTTTTGGTAAAAGTCAGGCTTACCCAGCTCTAAAGTACACGGAACCTCCTGCTGTCCATCCCAAGCGGCCCCAGGATGAAAAGTGGTGCATCACGTGTAGCAAATCGGAGGAAGGTTATTTTATTAATAGTTGGCACCAGAATTCCTCCAAGAAAGGGAAATGGATTTACTTTGAAAAATACCCCGATAAGAGCTGGGAGAGTAGGAGAGAGCCCCGGAGGGGCTAGGGTGTGGGCGGAATGTTTCTGAGACAAAGGGAGCAATTTGGCAGAACTTCCCAGCTCAGCGTCAGAAGACACGCGGGAGGGGCCGCAGCCCCCGCGGGCGGGGAGTCGCGCGCCTCTGCTCACGTGACTCTTCCTTGCCTCCCTCCCGGACACAGCTTGGCTGAAATGACTGAACTGATTAAATATTTGATGCAAGTCTTTTTTAAAAATAGAAACATGCATAAGGTAAGGGCTGGGCTTGTGTCTAGAGCAACTGAGTAGAACAAGAGTTAACTTGCGTGGACCCAAGAGTGGAGGCGAAGAACGACCTCTCAGAATAAGTATTAGGAAGTTTTTAGAGGCTCACACATTTAGACGGTTTTTTGAAATCTCTGAAGGGATTAGAGAGCTCCTCATGGCACCTTGATTAAACCAGCTACTTTATGGGCAGAATCACTGCTTTGTGATACCGTCGTCACTGACGGGAAGCAACTGTGTGTCTTAAGCTACTTTGTGGAGAGGTATGTGGAAATGTGATGCAGTAAACATTAAAAATCATAGTTGATTTTGCAGTCTTTGAACTGGCTAGACTTCAAAATAATGCTAATTTAAGAGGCTGGCAGAAGGAAAATAATGCTTTTAGTAGAATATCAAAGAAATTTAAGATCCCAGCCTTACATTTCATAAATGTCCAACACCACCAGTTTTTCAAAATCAATTCAAAATCCTGGAGAATGAGAGGTAAATTCAGAACTAGATAAATTGGGTATCTAATAGTCCCAGGGAATTTTTTATTATCCACGTTGCTAAGATGCAGGTGAAGATGTACCAACAAATTGGTACCTTTGTACAAGACCATCATATCTGTTCTAGGATCAGATCTAGAGGACCACAGGATAAACCAATGGTCAAAAATACATTTGATCCTGGCTCCGATGTGTCTTAGGGCTTCCCTGATAGCTCAGTTGGTAAAGAATCTACCTGCAATGCAGGAGACCCTGGTTCAATTCCTGTGTAGGGAAGATCTGCTGGAGAAGGGATAGGCTACCACTTGAGTATTCTTGGGTTTCCCTTGTGGCTCAGGTGGCAAAGAATCCGCCTGCAATGTGGGAGACCTGGGCTCGACCCCTGGGTTGGGAAGATCCCCTGGAGAAGGGAAGGGCTACCCATAACAGTATTCTGCTTTGGAGAATTCCATGGATTGTATAGCCCGTGGGGTTGCCAAGAGTCAGAGTCAGACTCGACTGTGTGACTGTCAGTCACTCCCTCAGTGTGTCTTAGCACTTTTGGGATATAAAAATAATAGTAGTATATCACCTAAAGAAATGATCCAGTGTCATTATTTCTTCCAAATGGAGTGATTGGACTCAAACTTTAAGATTGCATCATCTCCTGAGAAATGCCTTCTCTGACCATCGTTTACAAAGTTTTACGCTGCACATCACTCGTTGGATTTTCTTCAGGATACTTAGCACCACCGAGAGCTATCATGTTCATTTAATTTTTAATCTGTTTTTAGTCTGTCTGCCAACCATTGTAATGTGAAGACCATGAAAGCAGGGAACTGACACTATTCATTTCTGTTTCTCAAGCTCCAGGATAATGCCTGGCATGTAATCAGAGCTCGATAAAGTATTTGTTGAATCATTGAATGAATTTCACTCAGCATCTAATCTGTAGAGATTATCAGAATCCTCATATGCCACTACAAATACAGTGTGATTATTATTATAAAGACATACTGAAGGATTCAATGACTGGTATTTTGATCTAATTCTTTTTGATTATCATCCTAATCTTAGATCATGTAAATGATCATCACATTATACCCACCAGGATACTTTGCAAGAAAAAAAATCAGAATTATGGTTGCTCTGCACTCAAAGTAGCTACAGGTTCAATTAAGTGATATAACTGTAGAGTTCAGTTTTCAAATAGAGGGATGTTTTGATGTTCAGGTTTTGCTTTTAAGCTAATAGCAGTGTTAGATTATGTTCTTGGGTCACTAGAAGCTTGGGTTCACTTTTTTTAAATTAAAAAAGTTCAGTAGTGGAAGTTGGATAATAATGACTATGAGATTTAGTAAGATTTAATATTACTTTTGATGTAAAATTTATTTGAAAATATAATTGTAAAAAGAGAAAATATAATTGTGAACAGGGAATGTAATGAGAGCAAATACCAAAAACGTTCTTTGGCTACATATTATAGATAATTAAAAGAATATACAGTGGCCCCTTGGCCCTTGATTGTGGAGGATTGTTTCCAGGATCCCCTACTCCTGTGATTACCAAAATCTGCAGATGTTCAAGTTCTGAAAGTCCATAGATACAGAGGGCTGATTGTATTTCAGAATGCAGACGCATTGTTTTGAAAGAGTTGAACATTTTTTGGATGATCTTACTTGTGATACATTGTCATAGGGGATTTTTTTTTTTTAATGTAACTAGGCTCATTAGACAAAGAAGTTTAAATTTTCTTTTATGTATACTATTTTTTCCATTTTCATATGAAAAGAATATCAAAGTACTCCTGAATTAAGCTAAGTGCATAAAAGAAAGTTCCAGGAACTTTTTAAAATTTCCTTTCTGGAATTGGTGAGTATCTATTTATTACTGGTGGAGTAAAGAAAGAACTGTTTTCAAGTGTTTATCTACACACAAATTATTTTGGTTTTGTGTCTGAAAGAATACTGTAATCATTTTAGTTATCTATTTCTGCATGACAAATCACCACAAAATTCTGTAGTTTAAAATAATAATGGGCATTTATCTCTCACAGTTTCTGCGAGGCATTAGGAGCAGCTTAGTTGAATGTTTTGCTGGAAGGGTGTTTTCATTAGTTCTCAGTCAAGATGTTGACCAGGGCTGCAATCATCTGAAGGCATAACAGGGACGGGAGGCTCTGCTTCCAAGATGGTTCACTCAAATAGTCGGCAAATATGCGCTGGCTGTTGACAGGAAATCTCAGTTCCTCAAGCTGTGTACTGCTCCATAAGACTGCTTGAGTGTCTGTGCAACATGTAGTTGACTTCCCGCAGAGCAAGTGATCCAAGTAAGCAATGTGGAAGTTGCTATGTTTTTTAAAATCACCTAGCCCTAGAAGTCACACACCACCATTTCCACCATGTTCAACAAGTCACACAAACCAACCCTTATACAACAGGTCAAGGGACTATAAAACAGCATAAATATCGGAGGGGAAATAATTGGGGAAAAATCTTGAAGACTAACTAACATAGTGAAAATTATTAGCGTTATCTTAAAATCCTCCACCAATTTTGAATTGGTTACTAATGTGCACTAAAAAGTGTTTTACAAATTATGGAGTAGTGCAAAATTAGAAATAATATTTAACAAAAAGTCCTGGAAAGTGTGTAAATATTTCTCCCCATGTATTTGAACAAAATATATTATCATGTTGCATAAAGCAAATAAGTAAATATTGTCAAATCTGTTTCATAAGATTATAAACATCCTCTAATGGGAGGGATAATAACAGAAAACACAGAATACAAAGATATGGAAATAAAAAACAAAAGAAGTGTAAGAAAAAAAGATGCTCTGTAAAAAAGAGAGAAGAAAGAGGGAAAAGATCAGGAGGAAAGGGAGAGAGAGTTTTAAATGAAAAAGCAAAATAGAGATTAGCTTTCTTATTCTTTTCCTCTTTTAGAACCTTTTCCACCTCAGAACAGAGCCAGGGACTTGTAGCTTCTTTCTTGGTTTTTCTCACTGTGTTTTCCTGGCTTCTCTGGAGTTCCTTTTAAGGCTTGGTTTGCTTTAATGCTTGATTTTCAGCTTGTCACTCAGACGGGGTTGGCTAAGAGTGTCTGAAGAGACGAGAGGAATGACCAGTGTATTAAATATCCAACCGGTAATTCTTAAGGACACATTATCTTGTTAGATAATATTTTATCTAAAAGTATTAAAAATACATCAGAAAGAGAAAAAACAGGCACAAGAAAATGATTTTCTGAGAGAATTTTCGTTCTGTAAAAAATTATTACCATATTTGGCTTTGGTTCCCTTTGTGTATTTTCTGCAGATTAGTGTAGTTCATTTTGAGTTTTTGATTCAGGGTTCATTTTAGTTCAGGTTTCTGATTCAATTTATGTATCTGTGATTGAACCAAAATTCCAGTTAAAAAACTACTCAGTAGGCTAGATTCCTTAGCCAATACTTTTTTTTTTAATGAGAACATTCCAGAATATATACTTCAATAATGTTTAACTTCTAGATTTAAGGGAAATTTGGATAAGCGTTTTTCATATATTAAAATGCAAAATAATTAGATGGGCTTTTTTTTTTTCATTTATTTTCAGTATACTTTCTGATGTACAAGTTAATTTGCAAAGGGAAATTTAATCAAAGTAGCTCATAACAACATGCAATCTACTTTGTAGACTCTTTGTAGTCTCTTGCCCCTCTCTTCCCAAAGTTGTTTGTTTTTCAAAAAGGTGTTGAAATTACAAAGTTTTTCATGTAATACATTCACAAAGTTCAAAATTCATCCCTCTTTGTAATTCACTTCTTGAATTTGTGGTTAGGATCCTTCACTTGGGAAAATTCTCATCTTGTTACGTCTTCAGATGTTGTCTCGTTCTCACTCTTTTCTCCTTCTGGAACTCTGATTTAGAGGCATGTTGCCTTCTCATCTTCAGTGTCCTTTAACCTTTCTTTCATATGTTACATCTCTGCCTCTTTGTGCTTCTTTCTAGACAAATTATTCTGATCTATCCTCCATTTCAAAAATGCCTTTTTTTTTTAACTTTTATTGAAGCATAGTTGATTCACAGCACTGTGTTAATTTCAAGTGTACGGCAAAGTGAATCAGTTATACATAAACAAATATCCACTTTTTTTTTATATTATTTTTCCATAAAGGCCATTATAGAGTATTGAGTAGAGTTCCCTGTGCTATACAGCAGGTTATTATTAATTATCTATTTCATATATAATAGTGTATATATATGTCAGTCCCAGTCACCCAGTTTATCCCTCCCCTCTCCCTGCCCTTATTCCCTGGTAGCCATAAGTTTTGCTTTCTACATCCGTGACTCTACTTCAGTTTTTACCAGTTCTTTCTTAGCTGTGCCGTAATACTCAAAATTCTCCAAGCCAGGCTTCAGCAATATGTGAACCGTGAAATTCCAGATGTTCAAGCTGGTTTTAGAAAAGGCAGAGGAACCAGAGATCAAATTGCCAACATCCACTGGATCATCGAAAAAGCAAGAGAGTTCCAGAAAAACATCTATTTCTGCTTTATTGACTACACCAAAGCCTTTGTGTGGATCACAATAAACTGTGGAAAATTCTTCAAGAGATGGGAATACCAGACCACCTGACCTGCCTCTTGAGAAACCTGTATGTAGGTCAGGAAACAACAGTTAGAACTGGACATGGAACAAAAGACTCGTTTCAAATAGGAAAAGGAGTATGTCAAGGCTCTATATTGTCACCCTGCTTATTTAACTTATATGCAGAGTACATCATGAGAAACGCTGGGCTGGAAGAAGCACAAGCTGGAATCAAGATTGCCAGGAGAAATGTCAATAACCTCAGATATGCAGAGGACACCACCCTTATGGCAGAAAGTGAAGAGGAACTAAAAAGCCTCTTGATGAAAGTGAAAGAGGAGAGTGAAAAAGTTGGCTTAAAGCTTAACATTCAGAAAAGTAAGATCATGGCATCTGGTCCCATCACTTCATGGGAAATAGATGGGGAAACAGTGGAAACACTGTCAGACTTTTTTTTATTGGGCTCCGAAATCACTGCAGATGGTGACTGCAGCCATGAAATTAAAAGACGCTTACTCCTTGGAAGGAAAGTTATGACCAACCTAGATAGCATATTAAAAAGCAGAGACTTTACTTTGCCAACAAAGGTCCATCTAGTCAAGGCTATGGTTTTTCCAGTAGTCATGTATGGGTGTGAGAGTTGGACTGTGAAGAAAGCTGAGCCCCCCAAAATTGATGCTTTTGAACTGTGGTGTTGGAGAAGACTCTTGAGAGTCCCTTGGACTGCAAGGAGATCCAACCAGTCCATCCTAAAGGAGATCAGTCCTGGGTGTTCATTGGAAGGACTGATATTGAAGCTGAAACTCCAATACTTTGGCTACCTCATGCGAAGAATTGACTCATTGGAAAAGACCCTGATGCTGGGAGGGATTGGGGGCAGGAGGAGAAGGGGACGACAGAGGATGAGATGGCTGGATGGCATCACCAACTTGATGGACGTGAGTTTGAGTAAACTCTGGGAGTTGGTGATAGACAAGGAGGACTGGCATGCTGCAGTCCATGGGGTCGCAAAGAGTCGGACATGACTGAGTGACTAAACTGAACTCAACTGAACATGCTGTTAAAACCATCCATTTAGTTTTTAATGACAGTGATTATAGTTGCCAGCTTTTGAGGTTCTATTTGATTCTTTTAAAAAGTTTTGCTTGGTTATTTTGTATAGTTTCTTAAATATTATCTGGATTTATGTTCATGCTTGACTTTAATAGCGTAATCATAGTCATTATGTAATCTGTGTCTGATAATTCTTGTATCAGAGGTTTTGCCACTCTTTTTCTGTTTTCTGTTATTTCTGCTGGGTTTTCCTTAGTTCTTTGTCTCCTATATGACTGTGAGCTGCTCATTTTCTCTAGAAAATTATTTGTGAGCATCTTTGAGGCCCTGGATGATGGTGAGCTCTTCCAGTGTGGATTTATGTTTGCTTTGGTTGTGTGCCTGGGACCACTATCAGTTCTTTGCTTTTTCTTGGATCATCCAGATTGTGTGAATTTGTAAATCCTCATGAGGGCTGGCTTGTCATTACAACTCATCAGGGGACTTCCTTTCCTTTATTCTTGCTTTCTCTAGGGCAGGAATTGTGGGACTTATTTTTGATTTATTCTTACACCAGAGGTTCATCCTTTTACCAGTCCTCTGGGAAATGAGTATTCTATTTGATTCCCCGTGCAGGCTCAGGGCTTTGTCTTCTGTTCCTCCACATTTCCTGAGGCCATGGAAACCAAGGCTGAAATAGACTAGGCTTGGCAAGTACCCTCAGTGTCCTATTCACTCTGGGTTCCCGTCTTAATAATTTCTTCTTAGCATTCCTTTGATGCTTTTAAGATTTTACTAATTTTTTGGGGGGGGAGATTTTACTAATATTTTGTCTAGTATTTTCAGTTGAAGGGTTGTTCCAGTTATTTAGCCCTCCCTAATACTGGAAATGGAAGTCCTGATAAAAATTCAAGTACAGAAGGGTATACAGTAATAAGTTTTTGTTATTCCTGTCTTTCTGATCACCATCTCAGTAGGTGCATAATGAGCATTTGATGAAATTCAGAGCTCATTTATACACTCACCCACTCACATATCCAGACTGTTAGAAAATTACAAATAGAAGGAAAAGTTTAAAATCCTGACAATAGTTTACATCATGTTTTAGTGGTGAAAATTTGGAGGTATTCATTTTTGTTCAAGTTAAGAGCAGGACTAAGAGGCCTCTGGCACTTCTATTTAGTGTTATATTGGTAGTCCTAGCAAATGCATTAAAAAAAGGAAAAGAATTAAGATATTGAAAAGGAAGATAAAAATTTATTTGCAAAGGATGTGATTGTCTATAGGGAATTTAAAGACCATTGAAAAATTCAGCAGGTTTGTAAGACAGAATCGCATTCCTATATTGGTAATTATTATTTAGAAAATTAGTAGAAAATATATAGTACATAACAGCAACAAAATAATAAGATATGTTTGAATAAACCTAACAAAATAACCTTGATGCTTTATAGAGGAAATAGAACATCACTGAATCACATTAAAGAAGATATGAATAAATAGAACTACATACCATTTTTGTGAGAAGGAATATTGAATATTATTATTATGTCATTTTCTCCAAATCAATCTACAAATTCAGTGCTGTCTGTGGAACTTGTCAAACTGATACTAAAATTCATTAGAAAGAACAAAAGCTAAGCCAAATTTTGGAGAATAATTTGGGGAAATTATACCACCGCATATCAAAGCTTGCTATAAACCTGGAAAAGTGAAAATGTTAGTTGCTCAGTCGTGTCCAACTCTGTGATCCCGTGGACTGTAGCTTGCTAGTCTGTTTTGTCCATGGGACTCAACAGGCAAGAATACTGGAGTGGGTAGCCATTCCCTTCTCCAAGGGATCTTCCCAACCCAGGGATTGAACCCCGGTCTCCTGCATTGCAGGCAGATTCTTTATCGTCTGAGCAACTATAAACCTAAGGCAACTAAAATAATATCATATTTATGCAAAGATATACAAATAGAGTCATCCCTCAGTATCCATAGGAGATTGGTTCCAGAATGTCCCCAATACCAAAATTCACAGATGTGCAAGTGATTTATATAAAATGGCATAGCATTCATACATAATGTATGCACGTCCTCCTGTGTACTTTATATCATCTGTAGATTACTTATAATACTGAATACAATGTAAATACCATGTAAATAGCTGCTGATGCATGACAAATTCAAGTTTTGCTTTTTGGAACATTCTGGAATTTTTTTCCCAAATATTTTAAATTTGTGGTTGGTTTAATCCCTGTCTGTGGAACTTACAAATATAGAGGACCCACTGTACATATATGTAACAGAATAGAAAGCACAGAAAAGAGCCATATGCATATAGAGGTATAGCATGTGACATTACAGATAATTGGGAACAGAACTACTCAAAATATTGTCATGGAACAGATGGCTATCCACATAGAAGGGAAAATTGTCATACCATATACTAAAGTGTTAATTCTAGGGGCAGGGATTTAAGACCTAAATATGAAAGCCTTTAATATTTCAGGACATTTTAGGAGAAAATGTACAAAATATGTTTTTGACCTTGGGATAGGGAAGGATTTGTTGAATAACACAATCAAAAGCCTATAGCATAAAGGCAAAGATTGATGAAATTAAAAGAACTTTGCTTAACAAAAGGCACCATAATCAAAGTTGATAGAAAAGTTCAGAATGGGAGAAAATGTTTATATCACATACAACCCATATAAGATTTATATTCTAACTATACAAAGTACTCCTACAACTATAAAATAAAAGACCAACAAATCTACTAGAAAAATGGGCAAAGATATGAACAAGCTGTTTAGAGAAGTGGCTAATGTAGTGGGTAGTACAGCTCTAAGGAAAATCTATGAATGTGCACAGAGTTTTCATCATAGCCCCGTGTATAATAGGAAAACATTGGCAATACCCTAAATGTCTATCAGCATAAGAATGAACAAATGAAAGTGTAATATATTCATAAACTGGAATACTATACTATCAAAATAAGTAAACTAGAACTACAGACATCAATAATTATAAATTTTTTTGAGTCAAAAAACAAAGCAAAACCAAGTTGCAGAACAATAATATAGTATCATACATTTAATATGCAGGTTGAAAAATACTGCATAGTGCTTCATATTGTTTGTGAGGTCTTCATAATTAATGTTATAAACATGTCCATGCTAATGATAAACCTTAAACTCAGGATAATGGCTATGTCTGAGTAGGGAGCAAGGGAAGTGCCTAAGGGCCTGTACTGATAAATTTCTATCCTCCTTCCAGTTACTTAAGTGTAGCAAAATGTTAGACTTGATAAAGATTAATGGTGAGTAATACAGAGGTGTTTAATTTATACTATATTAACTGTTAATTAAATATAAGATGTAAGTATAACATGGGCTTCCCTGGTAGCTCAGCTGGTAAAGAATCCATCTGAGATGCAGGAGAGCCTGGTTTGATTCCTGGATCTGGAAGATTCCCTTAGAGAAGGGATAGGCTACACACTTCAGTATTCATGGGCTTCCCTGGTGGCTCAGATGGTAAAGAATCTGCCTGCAATGTGGGAGACCTGGGTTTGATTCCTGGATTGGGAAGATCCACTGGAGGAGGGCATGGCAACCCATTCTAGTGTTCTTGCCTGGAGAATCCCCATGGACAGAAGAGACTGGTGGGCTACAGTCCATGGGGTCGCAAAGAATCGGATATGACTGAGCAACTAAGCCCAGCACAGCATAATATAAATTAAATATATGTAATACTTTTTTGTATGTTTGGCATATTTCATGAGAAATCATCAAATGGAACCCTGTAGTCAATTAAGATGATTCAACACTGGAAAATATATTAATGTAATTCATTACATTAGTAAACTCAACTGGTAAATTAAAGAAGTGTTTAATAATATATGAGCAAGAAATGGGTAAGATTTATAAAGGAAACCCGCAAAACTTTAACCAAGGACACAAGGAAAGGTTGGAATAAACAGAGAAACTACTATGTCCTAAGATAGGACAACTCATATTATAAAATTACCAATCCTCTCCAAGGTGATATGAAAATAATGCAATTCCAGTTGGAACTTTGATGTACTGAGTATTTCAAATTAGTAAGTAGAAGGGGAGCAGGACAATTGGCTATCCATGAAGAAAAGAGTAAAGTTTGTCTTATCTTACCCAGCTTATACAAACAAGTTTCAAATTGATTAAAGAGCCCATTGTCAAAAAAAATAAAATTATAAAATCACTGGAAGGACATGTGGAAGAAGCCTTTATAAAATCCTGGAGTGAGAATTACTTTTCTGAGCATGATACTAGAATCTTTTTCTAACAGATTCACAGAGATAGATAACAGACTTAAGTTTCCAAGGGGGGTTGGCAAGATGGATTGGGAGGTTGCGGCTAACAAATGTAAAGTATTATATATAGACTGGATAAACAACAAGGTCCTACTGTATAATCTATTAGAACTATATAGCATTGTACTGTATAGTACAGTAGAGCCATAGTCAATATCCTGTGATAAATCATAATGGAAAAGAATATGAAAAAGTAGGTACATGTGTGTAAAAATGAATCACTTTGCTACACAGCAGAAATTAACACCACATTGTAAATCAAATATACTTCAATTAAAAAAAGAATCTTTTTCTGTAAGGAAAAGATTGACAGATTTAACTCTATAAAAATGAAAAAAACTTTAGTACACTTTAAGACAGATTAAAACAAAACAAAATGAAGAAGAGTAGCGGTACAGTGGAAGAAAATAATCACTGCAGATAAATGATTCCTGACAGTCCTGGTCAAAAGTCCTATAGATTGCTAACATTTATCAGGCATTTCTCTCTGTGTCTGGCATTCTTCTAAGTGCTTTTTAATTTTAAGCCATTCAGAATCCCACAGTAGCCCTATGGGACAGGTTCTAGCATCATCGTTTTATAGATGAGGGAACAAGTACAGAGAGCTTAATTAACTTCTCCAGAGTCACTTATCTGCTAAGGGTCAGAGATGGGATTTGAATCCAGTTGGGTTGGCTCCAGCTTCTGTTCTCTTAACTACTCTCCTGCTTATAAACCAAAAAAGAAAAAAAGAAACCAAAGAAACAAAAACTCAAGAGAATAATAAGCAAAACGAAAAAGGTAGAAATTTCACAGAGGAAGAAATACAGTGGTTTACAAATGTGTGAAAATATGCTCAACCTCATGAGTCATTCAAGAAAAGAAAAATAAAAGAACATGAAATGTCACCTTTTGCCCTTTAGAGTGGCTAAAAAAATTTTTTTTTTGATTGTGATATGGAGATAACATGAAAACTAAAGAATTAAAATATAGTAATTGGTAAGGATTTGTAGATATTGATACATACTTTGGTGGTGCAAAATAGGTGGCTTTGACGTTTTAAGGAAGGTGGTTTGGCAGTATTAATCAAAATGAAATTCACACACCTTTAGATTAGCAACTTACTTTTTGGAATTTAGTTAACTATTCTTTCAGCAGTATACACAGATGTGATACAGCTATACAGAAGTGTGACTGAAAAATTAGAAATAGTGCAGTAGATCTATCCATTATGGGAAGATATCCAAAGCAGAGTGTATATTTGGGTTAAAAAAATGCACACGTCTGCGTCCAGAGCAAGCCCAGCTGTATACTCTCTCGGACCAGTCCTTTCCTAGGAGTCTCTGTGGTGGCTTTCTTGAATGCCCCTGACTTTTCTAGTCTTGCCTTCAGTCTTAGTCCCTCCTTGTGAGGAATTAGTATTAAGTGCCTGCTGGGATCACCTGTTCTTAAGCCCCTCTGGACACAAGGGTTCCTTCTTCAGCGCATATTAGTCTGCCCCATGTCTAGCAGATTGTCTTCAATGTTGCTGGTAAATGTTGGTACCTTTGCCCCAGTTCCGTTCCCACTGCTGATCTAGGTCTGCTCACATAGATGTATTTTTATTTCCTGGATTGTTTCCGTAAGATAATAGGAGAGAGACAGCTGGAAGCATGTGTTCAAGGCACCATATTACCTCTAATGGTTTCCACACCTTTTCCCCTCTTCCATTTCCTCTAACTACTTAGGGATATTTTGGGAATTGTATGAAGTGACTTAGCAGCAGCAGCAGCAGCAGCAATGTCAAATAATTAAGCATTTGGAAGAGTGTATATTTGGAATTTTGCCAGAACCAATTAAAAAATAAAAGATTTTTTTTAAAGCAAAGTGTTGATAGAGAAAGTGATAGTGTGTGATAAAAATGAATGAAAACTTGTTTAAGGAATACAGTTTATTTTGCATAGTTAAAATGGACTTATTTTTCTGTCCACTTAAGACTGCAAGAATTTTAATTGAATACCGCTCTTTTACTGTACCTGAGGGGACAGTCTGCATTAGAAGAATAAAAGGATCAGACTGTGATAACCAGTGGCTAAAACAGGTCTATTTTTAAAGAGCATGTGGCTTGTGGTGATTATCATTCAATAAAGCCAGCAGGAAGCAATGCGATGGAAATGGTCCTAATGAAGACAAGAAAGGGTTGTCACTCATTAATGGGGAGCATATCCATCAACCTCACAAATAATTAGAAATATTAAAATCATAACTGAAAGAGCATATGGGGAACTCTGCATTAAAAAAGTAAGTTCATGTTTGTATATTTCAGCTGAGTTTATAATGCGCATTATCTCATAGGATCCTTACAACCATCCACGTAAGGTGTGGAGTGTATTATTATCCCTTTTGTGTAGAAGAAGAAGTTGCTACTCAAGTGGTTAAATGATTTGAATAAGTTCATACACTTAGTTATTAGAAATTCTTATATATAAAAGCTTTTACCTCAGATAAGTTTTTTTTTTCAGATAAGTTTTTTTTACTATGAAAACTTCAGCAGCTTTAGGGCTAGATTAATACATGGTGATATTTTTGCACATTACTAATTTTTTTCAGAAAAGACCAAACTAATGTAATTAGTTGAACTCTCATAATATTTCCACTGATAACTCAGTCACAATGACAGACCCTGAAATTGGCCATCAATTCTGAAATTCCTAAAAAAGCTAGGAGACATACCAAACTTCTTCTCCCCAGCCTAAGAGTACCTAGTAAAGTGAAAGAGAGCATAGGCTTATATGCTAATTCAAAGTGTGGTATTTTATTCTTCGCCTATTTATTTTCCATTTTGTTGATTTTCTTGGGAATATGTGTTTGTAGGTGAATAGGAGTAAGCTGGGAACATTTGATTAACAAGCATTTATTGGACACCCGTTATGTATATATCAAATAAAGAAATGTACATAACACTTAATAAAGCGTGTGGGGTGATTTAAGAGAAAAAATAAGTAGTCATGATTCCTGAGAAATGTATAATGTAAATAGGTAGAAATAAGATGAAGGAGAACAAACACAAGATGATATATGGAGAAGTGTGAAATAATTTAGAACATATACGTTACTAATAAGAGAAACAGTAAATGATCAAAGCAGAACTGGGCCAGTCTTAGAAAACTATCTTGGTGAATGTTGAACAAAAATTTCAAATTGGTTTTAATCTAGGATTAATTGAGATGAGAGAGATTGATTTCTTTGCTGTGGCAGGAAGCATGGGGAACTGGGGAGGGATGGTAAGTACAAAGGGATTACCAGAAAGATAAACACATATCTCTAGTTACTTGGAAAGTGATTTAAAGAAGTGAATCTGGAAAGACAAATTTAAATACACAATCTGTAACTCAGTTTTTCTTTTTAAACAAATCCTTTAAAAATGTTTGGGAAGGCTTGTTGTTTGAGAAGAACCATATATCTGTTCTTCATGAAAAAGTTTGGAACTTGTTTTTTGGTATTGATGATAATGGGGACCAGAGCTCAAATGAAACACAAGTAGCCAATATTTATATACAACATATAAATAATCACATGCTTAACAGATTAGTGAAAAATACAAATGTCTCATTTCTCTAAGCTGACAAGTAGTTGAAACAGCATGGACACTTTTTGGACTATATGTATAAATACTTCAGATATGCAGGTAAAAGAGGCAGTTGTGATAAGCTCTTAACTTGGAGTCAGTGGCCTAGATTTCATATCTTGGCTCTAATACTTAATATATCTATAACGCCTAGACATACTCAAAGTCGATGTTTTAGGTTTCTGTGAGGATCGAATAAGATAATGCATGTAAAATTACCTGGCATATTGTGGACACTCAATGCATTGTTCTATTTTTGTAGTTTTCTATAAGAAGTGATGGGTCTTTATAGAGAATGTTGTAAGACCTGGGTGGGAACAGAGATGAAATATGGAACATCTCTCAGGTAAAGTGTGAAGCATGTCTTTTTTTATCCTTTCCATAGAAGCATTCACTATGCTCCAGACCTCTAAACATTTCCCCTTTTCTGGAAATGGTGTGGGTGGAAATAGGCCGCCTCAAAGCCAATCACAAGGATTGACTTTTTACTGCACAGGGCAAACATTTATAGAAAATAGCTCCTTCCCCCTGTAGAACTTAGTTTATTGTAGAAAATTTTGAATATCCAGAATGTGAAGACCATCTGTAATCACACTAGCCAGAGAAAACTATTTTGGTGTATTTTCTTCCAGTCTCTTTTATATCTAAATTGGAATCAACCATACATAGTTTTTGTAACCTGATTTTTTTCATCTTGCACTATCTAAAGCATATTCTTATGTCATTGTACATAAGAATTTTTAAAAACATAAAACATTTTGTTTCTTCAATGGAAGAAAACCCAAAGGAAACCATTTTTTGAATGGTTATGTAGTTTTCTGTAGTACAGCTCTATTAATAATTCATCTAATCTTTTCCTTTATTTCTGAGGCTGCTTAGAATATTTGCCATAATGCATATCACTATAATAATATATAAATCTCTGATTTCTTTAAAATAGTTTTAAAGAAATGGAATTATTATTTCAAAAATTAAAACCCCTTTAAGTCTCTTAACTCGTATTGAAAAAAATTATCCTATGGCAGGGTTGTACTCCTGTTAGCAATGTTTGAGACTCAATATTTCCTAGAACTCTAAGCTTTTCTGTGAAGGCTTCCTTCACAAGTGGTTGCCACACCTGTCTGTTCTGATTAATTTCTGGAAACCTTTACTAATGGTCATTTAGTAAAAATCATCACCATTGTAGACTTTTAATTTCTTGTTTATTTGCATTATAATTTGCATGTTTTCTTTTAAAAACAGCAAACCAGTAAAAGTGCTAATAAAACTAAAATGAAGATTTAATTTCTTAGGCAAAATTGAGACAGGCTGACAAATTCAGACTTGTGGGAAGAAACTGGATGGACGGTTGCCTGGGAAATATTTTATGAGTCATTGCTTTTAAAACCTCCCGAGCCAGGAAGAAGGCACTGATTAGTTGGAATGGGCAATCATATTCCTATTTCATATATTTCTAGAAATAGCACAATTTTGTGCATGTGTTACATGGTCCAAAATTAATTGATGGTAAAATCACAAGATGAATTGCTTTAGGCAGATTTGGCCCCCTGACCTAGTCATGAACCTCGTTAAGTAGGGTGGACACTCCTTTGCCAATCTTTCACATGTATGTATTTACCTGTGTATATGTCTGTCTCCTTCGTTGGCTAGTGGAGTTCCTTGAGATAGAGAATGAATGTTTTCATTTTGTTTTACACCTAGGACTGGAGAACAATATCTGTAATAAAATCATGCAGATGAATGATTACTTGATGGCTGGCTAGTAAAGAACTTTTTGAGCATAATAGAAATGGAAGAAAACCCAAAGGAAATCATTAAAACATTTGAATATAATAAATTTAAAATGTGTCTATACTACCCTCTCCTCCATAAACATTCAAGCTCATAAACAAACTTACATGAAGAAAAACTAATAGGGAAAAATAGTTTCAATAAATTTGACAGCAAGAGATTTAATGCCTTTACTGTATAAAGGACTCATAAGAATCAATAAGAAAACTATTGAGTCCAATAGTTAAATGGACAAAGGACAAGAATACATATTTCACCAAAGGGAAAGTAGAAATTAATAAATATTAAAAATGCCTAACCTTACTTTTTTTCAATTTTTTAATTGTGGTAAAATACACATAACATTAATCATCTTAATCTTTTTTTTTCATCTTAATCATTTTTAAGTGAACAGTTCAGTGATCAACAGTTTTAATTGAAGAAGTGCAGAACAAAATCAGATCTCACTTTTGATCATTAAGTGAAAAAAATTCTTTTTAAAAGAAAATGATAATAACTCTAACAAAAGCAGAGTGAATAGGAATGTATTTTAGTACAAGCTTTCTGGAAAGCAATTTGGAACTATGTATCAAAATCTTGAAAGATGTTTATACTCTGACACAAGAGTCCCACTTTTACAGATTTATTCTAAGGAAACAATCTAAAATGTGAATAAAGATGTTTATAATACTTGGTGCTATTTATGTTAACAAATTACTAGAAAAATTCAAAAAAATTCAAGTGAGAGGTAATTAAATACATTTGGGCCAGATAATAGATGCTTTATATATCATTTAACATAATGTTTATGGAAAAAAATTTTAATAACATGGCAAAACATGTACAATTTGAAGTGAACATATTTATAAAGTAGACATTTATGCATACTTGGATATATGCATGGAAAAATTACTAGAAAGAAAGAAATATACCAGTCCATTAGCAAGAACTATTTCTGGATAGTGAAATTACAAATGATTTCTCCTTCATATTCTGTGTATTTTTGAGCTTCTAACAATGATGATGTATTGTAAATGTAACTTGAAGTTAGCAGTGGTGATTTATCTTAGAGAAAAGAGGTTAAAGTAAAGCCAGGAATAGGAACTTTCCTGGTGGGCCAGTGGCTAATACTCTGTGCTGGGGGGATCTGGGGTTCGATCCCTGGCCAGGAAACTAGTTCCTACATGCCACCATTAAGAGTTCACATGCATCAGTGAAGACTGAAGATCCTGAGTGGGGCAACTAAGATCTGGGCCAGCAAAGAAATAAATAATTTTAAAAAGATGAAGAAGAAGACAGAAAGAAAAGCAAGGAATAAGCAAAAAGGTAGAAGAAGATTTGAGAACATTTGAAAGCTATGTGCTGTGGGAAAGAATTAGTGAGGGAGAGGGAAAGGTTCTGAGGAGACACTCTCACTGGGGCTGCGGTCCGAGGGCACAGGGTTGGGTGAGACCTGAGGGGGCAGCCTCTTCCACTGGGGCGTGAAGGAAGATACAGAAGAGTTAGTCAGTGGGAATAAGGAAATGGAGCGATTCTTACCTGATGACTTCTTTTTCCCTGAAGGATAAACAAGTGAGATTCTCTGTTGGGTTCTCCTATGAGACTTGAGAAAAGTGTGAAGCTTTGAATTTGCTACTGAGCAGAAAGGAAGGAGTGCGTGTGTTATTTCCCTCCAAAACCCACTCCTTACTCTTATTCTTCTTATCAATGGTTGGCCCCAGTGAACCAAGACAAAAATCTGGAAATTATCTTCCCCACTCCTATTGCTCAACAAAGTCCTCACACTTCACCCTCTTTCATGTCTGTGGAACCAGTCTTCTCTCCAACTCTTCTCCATCTATTTGGTGGGGTTGCTACAGTAGATTCCAAATTAGTCTCTCTAGGCTTATTTGTCTCTTCTCATTCCCAATGCATCCATCATACTGTTTCCAGACCCATCTTTCAAAAACCCAATAATATATTTTGTCATGACTCTATTCAAAATACTTTAAGGTCTTCAGTGGCTGAGGAGCACTCACCTACAGGACTTGGTGACTGAATGAACATGGAGTGGGTGGAAGGAAGGAGTGTACGATGATTCTTGGGTCATACAACTGGAGTGGTAGCTATAGAAAGTTACAGAAACAACCATTTTTTAAAAAGATGGTAAATTCCCACTTTGCTGTTGTTTTGGGTAACAGCTGTATTTTAAGAAACGCATTTGAGGAAACGTCATAATTTTTTATGCCTCTAGGTTTTTGCATGCACCATTTTCTCTACCAGAAACATTCCTCACTCCCTTCTTCACTTGGCAAATACTTAATATAAAGACAAATGTTATATAAGCATTTCTGTATCATCAACTTTACACTAAATGCCTTATATTTATGATTACATTTAATCATCACAAAAACCCTGTGAAGGAGGAGTCTGGTTTTGTAGATGAGACAACTGAGATTTAGAGAGGTTAAGCAATTTCTTCAAAGTTATCCAGCTAGTAATCTAGTGGAGCTGGATTTGAACCCAAGAAATTCAACTCAGGAAGCCATGCGCTTAATCACTAAAGCATATTGCCTCATGAAGATGCAGCTCGACTGTCACGTCTTCCAGGAAGCTTTCCTCGTTGCCGTTGCTCGTGGGTGCATATCCTGTGTTCTCACAAAGCACGTGCTCATGCCTGTCTTCATCATGGCACTTGCCATGCCCTCTTACAAGTGTGCACATGTTTGTTGCTTCCCTTTCTTTCCTAAACTGTGAGCTCCCTGAGGGCAGGAAGGATTCCTTACATTCCTGAACCCTCAATCCAGAGCACAGTGCCCAGTATTCAGTAGGAGCTCAGTAACTGCTGAATAAATGGAAGCATGAGTAAACCTAATGTGTTATATGATGGTTGAGGCCAGAAAATAGAGGATCTGGGCTAAACCTGTGCAGGAAGATTGAGGTCAGATCATGAAGACTGCTACATGCTAGGTTTAGAAATTTGCAAGCTGCAGTCACAAAACCCTTTATTCTTTTCACAACCATGAATATTATACTCTTCAAGGCTCAAACTCTGTAATGGGGACACTCACCAGAGGTGTGCTAGTATATGTTGTTAACAGCTTCTTCCTTCCCTTTTCCTGCCCAAAGCTCTGATTTGTTTTGTGTTTTGATTCCCATGGTATACATGCTTCTGTCACAGCCAGTCTTTAAAAAATTATATATATATATATATATATATATATATAAATATAATTGAAATAGTTATGTACAATGTTATATTAGTTTCAGGTGTGCCACATAGTGATTTGACATTGGCATACATTACAAAATAATCACTACAATAAGCCTAATAAACATGTCTCCATACAAAATTATTACAATATTATTGGCCATATTATCTGTCACAGCCAGTTTTAAGAAACCAACGTGATGTTACTACTGAAGATGGATGTAGAAAGAGATGCACTGTATTATGCCAATAAAAATTATTCTCCCCACACATTACAATAGACACAAATGACTTGACGAGCACAGGTTATGGTAAAATATAGTGAAATAATTAGGAAATGATGAATTTTGAGTGTTTATTACCTTTGATTTTAATATGTCTTTAAGTTTATATACACAGAAAGACTATACAAAAAAGACCTTCACGACCCAGATAACCACGATGGTGTGATCACTCACATAGAGCCAGACATCCTGGAATGTGAAGTCAAGTGGGCCTTAGGAAGCATCACTACAAACAAAGCTAGCAGAGGTGATGGAATTCCAGTTGAGCTATTTCAAATCCTAAAAGATGATGCTGTGAAAGTGCTGTACTCAATATACCAGCAAATTTGGAAAAGTCAGCAGTGGCCACAGGACTGGAAAAGGTCAGTTTTCATTCCAAGCCCAAAGAAAGGCAATGCCAAAGAATGTTCAAACTACTGCACAATTGCACTCATCTCACATGCTAGCAAAGTAATACTCAAAATTCTCCAAGCCAAGCTTCAACAGTACATGAACGGTGAACTTCCAGATGCTCAAGCTGGATTTAGAAAAGGCAGAGGAACCAGAGATCAAATTGCCAACATCCACTGGATCATCAAAAAAGCAAGAGTTTCAGAAAAACATCTGCTTTATTGACTATGCCAAAGCCTCTGACTGTGTGGATCACAACAAACTGTGGACAATTCTTAAAGAGAAGGTAATACCAGACCACCTGACCTGCCTCCTGAGAAATCTGTATGCAGGTCAGGAAGCAACAGTTAGAACTGGACATGAACAACAGACTGGCTCCAAATCGGGAAAGGAGTACGTCCAGGCTGTACATTGTCACCCTGCTTATTTAACTTATATATGCAGAGTACATCATGAGAAACGCTGGGCTGGATGAAGCACAAGTTGGAATCAAGATAGCTGGGAGAAATATCAATAACCTCAGATATGCAGATGACACCACCCTTATGGCAGAAAGCAAAGAAGAACTAAAGAACCTCTTGATGAAAGTGAAAGAGGAGAGTGACAAAGATGGCTTAAAACTCAACATTCAGAAAACTAAGATCATGGCATCTGGTCCCATCACCTCATGGGAAATAGATGGGGAGACAGTGGAAACAGTGTTAGACTTTATATTTTGGGGCTCCAAAATCACTGCAGATGGTGACTGCAGCCATGAAATTAAAAGATGCTTACTTCTTGGAAGGAAAGTTATGACCAACCTAGATAGCATATTAAAAAGCAGAGACATTACTTTGCCAACAAAGGTCCATCTGGTCAAGGCTATGGTTTTTCCAGTGGTCATGTATGGATGTGAGAGTTGGACTGTGAAGAAAGTCGAGCGCCAAAAAGTTGATGCTTTTGAACTGTGGTGTTGGAGAAGACTCTTGAGAGTCCCTTGGACTGCAAGGAGATCCAACCAGTCCATCCTAAAGGAAATCAGTCCTGAATATTCATTGGAAGGACTGATGCTGAAGCTGAAACTCTAATACTTTGGCCACCTGATGTGGAGAACCAGCTCATTGGAAAAGACCCTGATGCTGGGAAAGATTGAGGGTGGGAGGAGAAGGGGATGACAGAGGATGAGATGGTGGATGGCGTCATTGACGCAATGGATATGAGTTTGAGTATAGGCTCTGGGAGTTGGTGATGGACAGGGAAGCCTGGTGTTCTGCAGTCCATGGGTTGCAAAGAGTCGGACACAACTGAGGAACTGAACTGAACTGAAGTTTATATAATTTAATTTTTACTAGTAACTGTGTTTAACAGCTGCTTTACAAAATTCCTTAAATTTTAACAATTGGCTGTCTTGAGCAGATAGGAACCAACTCCTCCCTACCATTGTCGTTACTTCCTTTTGCTACAGGTCCTTCCAGCCGAATCTCCTGGGACCAGTCTTTCTTTTTCCTAAGCAGGGCACTAATTAGCAGCTCTGGGTCAGTTGCCTTTTGAGGTAGCTTTAGCTCTCTCATTATGTTAATATGTTTTAATCTTTGTGATTCAGGTCCTCAGTATTCAAGTTTGTACTTTGCAACAACCAAAGAGTCCTCCATATACAACCATCCCTCCAGGCAATGCTTTTTGTCCTGAATACTGGTTTCTCTCTGATACCTTCTTTACTCAGGGTTGTTTGAGTTATATAAGTTCTGCTGTTTAAAATGGGGCACCATTCACATATGGACTGCTTACCTGGCAATCACATGCTGTGTTGCTTTCTGTTGCTCACCTGCCCTGCTACTGCTTGAATATGTGAGCTGGCACGTGGACTTGCTTTGGCTCTACTCCTTGGTTCTTCTATCCTGCATATGCTCTTACTTTGGGATCTACCTTTGGACTCAGGGTTCCTTTTGCTTCACTAACTGAAACCTGGCCTCATTCCATGATCTGATTATAGGGCTCTCTGGCTTCCTGGCTTTGGCCTTGTCAACTACAACTCAAATTCAAATGCTGATAAACAGCAGCAGGAGAAATTGAGCTGATTTAAGCAGGTATTACTATTTTAGTGTGATTAATATCTGCCAGTAGTGGCAAAAACCACCCCTCTCTTGCTTCTAAACAATCCTGAAGATTCAAGAGTGCTGAGAGTTCTGAAGGGGGCCTAGGTTAAAATAATGGAGCAACTGAATTCAACAAATGGTGGCTCCTCCCCAGCTGTCAGTTCAAAGAAATCTCCAAAGAGACATTGGGTCCTTTATCAGTTGAGCTTCTCCTTGCTGCTGCCCAGAGGGAGGATGTGTGGGATAAATCTAGGCTAAGCACTAGATGGTTTTGAAATGCACAGTCTTATACTTTTCTGCTCTTTGAACCTAATAAAATCAAGGTTCTTCATTAAGAAAAGGGGTTTGGCATTTTTCTTTTTGTTCCATTGATATTATCACTAGTAGTGATACAGAACTAATGTGAATAGATTCCAGCCTTGAATATTCTTGAATGATTTAGGAAACTTGTAATTTGCAAAAAACTGCAAAGGAAAAAGCATGCTAAAAAATTCAGTTGGTTCTCTCAGAGGGAATAAAAACTTGTAGCTGTTAGTACAGGACTCATGCTATTGGTTGGAGGTGAGAACTTACTCCTGTGCCTCAGGTTTCACTGATGCTCTGCCCCTGCTTTGAAGTGACTGGGGGCAGTTCCCAGTCCAGGAAAGGTTTCTGAGCTTATCACTGAACAGAGAGAAAGAAATAAAGAAAGAAAGTGAAGTCTTTCAGTCGTGTCCTACTCTTGGGACCCCAAGAAGTCTTTTCAGTCGTGTCCTACCCTTGCCTGCCAGGCTCCTCTGTCCATGGGATTTTCCAGGCAAGAGTACTGGAGTGGATACTTCTCAAGGGGATATATCTCCAGGGGATATTCCTGACCCAGGGGTTGAACCCGAGTCTCAGACACTTTACTGACTGAGCCACCTGAACAGAGAGAATCCTTGTTAACTCAGGGATTGATTTCCCCACATTCCAGGAGAGCAGTTACGTTTAATGAGATACTGAATATCTGTCCTGGAATAGGAAGTTGATTTTCTGAAGAATATTTTGATTCTCAGACTATTTCCGTAGAAGGAGAATTATTAATATCTTAAACTTTTTCCTGGACAAGGTAGGGTTAGTAACAAATAATCCAAGAAATAAACAACTGAGTGAAGTTAGAGTGCTTTCTGAATCTTACCTTCTTAAAGAAAAGGTGCCCAGCAGGGTCAGCTTTGTGGGTGTGTGATGTGTACCCACAAAGTCCTTCACTTAGAAGGGCTCTGCACTTTCATGCTGTTGCCATCTTGGAATTCTTAATTTTGAGCAGGAAGCCCCGCGTTTTCATTTTTCACTGGGCCCAGCAAATGATAGAGCCAGGTCTGATGGCAAGAGAGATGAAGAAAGTCTTCCTAAAGAGTTTTTTTTTTTCTTTTTCCTGGAGCACTGCAAGAATGCACCAGAAGAACACTGAAAACATGACTTTAAAAAAGTTATAATTTTTATTTATCCATCCAGGCAAGAGTAAACTGAGAATATGGTAATCACAAGTAGTGTTATAAACATCCAAGTGTGTGTAACAACTAACATTTATATGGTGCTCATTACTATGTGCCAGGCTTTGTATATATTAACTCACTTAATTATCATTGTATCCCCATTTTGCAATTGAGAATATGAGGCACAGAGAGGGTGAAAAATAACATCAAAGATCACATAAGTAAGTAAATAGAAAAGCCTATATATAAACTAAAGTAGTATGGCTTCAGAATGTTTTTAGTGTAATGTGTCTTCTTTCTACTAAATGGAATAATGACATTGGTTTCCTGAGAGATGCTTTGCACTATTTCTTTTTATTCTGGTTATTATTTTTGAATTCAGGGGAAAGTGATGAGCTAGCGCCCTTTAAAGGCCTAAGCCAATGTGCACTTGGACACTAAGAGTGAAATGCACCATAGGGCAAACACATCTTTTCCTTTGGAACAGCAACTACTGACTGTTTTATAAAGGGGAAGGTACTGAACATATCACACTTCAGTGTCTCATGACTGACTTTTGATTTTGACTTAAAAGATTTTTACCTACACTACTAAGCTTACATGCTAGAGACCACATGCTCATTCTTGGATGTTTATACTATACTTTATTCCTGTCAAGGAATTGGAGATTTGGCTCATACTTGTTGGATATGTTAAGTGATCCCTTGACACCATATTTAAATTAAAGAGTCTTTCCTCGATTTTATTTTTTAAAATCTGTGTAGGCATCAGAGCATATGGGTAGAAAGGATGGGCTCTAGTATCCTGTGGCTACTTTTCTGGCCCTGAGATTTGCTTCTGTATTAAGGATAATAAAAACACAACTATATGGCTACTGTGAGACTAGGAAGTACCTAGCACTTCTCAGAACATGGTTAACACTCAGTATAGATGAATCTATCCAGTTCAGTTGCTCAGTCGTGTCTGACTCTTTGTGACCCCATGGACTGCAGCATGCCAGGCTTCCCTGTTCATCACCAACTCCCAGATCTTGCCTAAACTCATGTCGATCGAGTTGGTGATGCCATAATTGATTTATAAAAACTGGTATAGATTAGTGCAATTATTTCTTGGGGATATAAATTCTCAGAGACTCATTTCATTCAGCATAAAATAAAGATAATAACACCCATTTCATAAGATATTATAAGGATTAAATGTGTATGAAATGCTTAACATAAGGCCTGACATATAGTAAGTTCTTACTAAGTGGGAACTTCTATTATTCTATTTGAACTTTTTATCTATAATGTAGGTCTAGGTCATTTCACAATAGAATTTTGGACCCAGTATAAAACCATTCTATTTTTAATAGTATTTTTCATCTTTTTCTTCTTTGTATGACACATTCTGTTAGGAGAATGAGATATATATTGGTTTTTACTGTGCAGCGATACTTTTTTGTAGTAACTGCCTTTTAAAAATACCCTTTGGAAAGATATGTTGGTCTTTTTCCAACAGTCCTCTTAAAAAGGGCTATTAAAATAATGCATAGAAGAAATAACATTCATTCATTATTAATACCTTGTAGCAGTGATTATATCAGCTCAGCCTGGCCATCGGTCAGCCCTTAGAGCCCTTGCTTCAAGCAGAGCTCAGCGAGCAGACATCAGAGGGAAGGCAAAGAGCACATCTTCTCCTATAAGCTCCAGAACTTGCTTCTGTACCTTCAGCTCTTTTCCACTGGCCCCTTTCTTTCCTTCCACCAATATGCAGGGGTATATTCCACCTTACAAACAAGAAACAACCATTTTCCTTTCAGGCTTGTTGCTCCATTGAAGTACTATTTCATCTTTCCCTTCTCTTTGACTGTTGACCTTCAGCTAAAAGGGGGTTTCACTTCCTTAACATCTCCCACTCTTAACTCCTTTCTTTCACTGTCTTTCACCATTATAACTTTCCAGAAGTCTTAAGAACCCTGAAAGCATTCAGTTCAGTTCAGTTCGGTCGCTCAGTCGTGTCCAACTCTTTGCGACCCCATGAAACGCAGCATGCCAGGCCTCCCTGTCCATCACCAACTGCCAGAGTCTACCCAAATCCATGTCCATTGAGTCAGTGGTGCCATCCTACCATCTCATCCTTTGTCATCCCCTTCTCTCCTGCCCTCAATCTTTCCCAGCATCAGGGTCTTTTCAAATGAGTCAGCTCTTCGCATCAGGTGGCCAAAGTATTGGAGCATTAAGAATCTCTTCATCACCAAGGTGTTTGACCTTTTCTTAGTCTTCATTTTTCTTATATACATTATGATATTGTTGAAGTCTTGATATTTTATTAGAGTCTGGGACATTGTTTGTCCCTAATTTTTTGACTTTTGATTTGCTCATAGAAAATGGCAGTGATGCCCAATTTGCATCAGTGCACTAATAACTAGTGATGTTAAGCATCTTTTCATATTCCTGTATGTTATGCCCATTTTTTGATTGAGTTATTTGTTTGTTTTATATTAAGCTGTATGAACTGTTTGTCTGTTTTGGAGATCAATCCCTTCTTGGTAGCGTTGTTTGAAAATATTTTCTACAGGCAATAGGTTGTCTTTTATTTTGTTGATGGTTTCCTTTGCTGTGCAAAAGCTTTTAAATTGAATCAGGCCCTTTTGTTTGTTTACTGTTATTTCCATTACTGCAAGAAATGGATCCAAAAAATATTTCTGTGATTTCTGTCATAGTGTTCTGCCTATGTTTTTCTCTAGGAGTTTTACAGTGTCTGGTCTTACATTTAGCTCTTTAATTCATTTTGAGTTTATTTTTTCATGTGGTGTTAGTGAATGTTTGAATTCATTCTCTTACATGTAGCTGTCCAGTTTTCCCAGCATCACTTATTAAAGAGACTGTTTTTTCTCCATTGTATATTCTTGCCTCCTTTGTCATAGATTAATAACCACAAATGCATGGGTTTATTTCTGGGTTTTCTCTTCTGTTCCATTGGTTTATATGTCTGTTTTTGTGTATTACCATGCTGCTTTGATAACTGTAGCTTTGTAGTGTAGTCTGAAGTCAGGGAGCATGTTTCCTCCAGCTCTGTTCTTCTTGCTAAAGATTGTTGTGGCTATTTGGGTTATTTAGTATTTCCATATAAATTAAATTTTTTTTGTTCTAGTTCTGTGAAAAATACTATTGGTAATTTGATAGGGATTGCACTGAGTCTATAATTCTTCCATTGCAAAAACATGGTATATCTTTCTATTTGTGTCATCTACAGATTTCTTTATATCTTCAAACACATTTCTTATCACCTTTACAAGACTGAAAGATTCTTGAAGGTAGTGACCCATGTATTTATTATTTATCCAAGTACCCCAATGACATCTTAGAGAATATCTTATAAATAGTAACTGCACACACAAAAAAATAGTAACTGCACAATAAATGTTGGAGGATTTTTCATAACTGAGGATGGCTGAAGGATTGAAAACACTTTATTATATTTTGAAAATATGAGACTTTTCCTGATTGTAATATATGAAACCTTCCTCATACACATAAGATTGAGGAATTATTTTCTTTGTATTTAGGATGCTAGGATGCTTAATCTCTTACATAAATAACTTTCGTTTGTGATCTCTAGAGACATTTCTCATTGCTTAAGTACCAGGAACTGTTGGTTGTAGTGGATTTGTAATTGTTTGATGATCACCTTTATAATGTGTATACTCATATCTTGAGCAAAAATAGCATAAAAAGTCAATGATTATATTCTAGAGAAAATAACAAAAGTTTGTTTCTGGAACATTGCTTCATATTTTTTGACATTTTGTTGAAATAAGGAAACTCAAGCTTTATCTAAGAAATAGGACTCTGATAAAAACCTGAGAATAATCTTGTTGCAGAGTTAAAGTGAATTAGAAACTGGGCCAAGAGGAGAGCTTTAGTTCAGTTTCAAATATCTGACAAAATTGGGAAATTGGATAGAAGGAGTTTAGGAAATTGTACTGGATGAAAATGTACTGATGTTTTGTATTTGTTCCAACGTAAAAGCATCTATTTCCCTCACAGAGAGATGGATATGTAATGGGCTGAAATCTAATGGAAGTTCTCATTTCCAGGGGTATTGTAGTTTTGAAATGGGTTTGTTTGAGGATTCTGGGTCTAATTTCATATTATTAAACTCTGAAATTACAGAAGCCTTTCTGAAGTATTCCGTGAGCTCCAGAATGGCCTCACAGTGCACCATGAGCTTGTGTGTACAAAATTTGAAGGGCTTGTTGCAATACAATTCCTTCTGTTACAACCAGTGCTCTATCTTTGTTTTTGCCTTTCCTATGGACTGTTTCTTTCTCTTAGCATCAGAGCTTAGCCTGGATGATGGAGTGGCAGCCACTGAGGTTTCAAAAGCAGGTAATAGGGCAGAGATTTCCCTGGTAGCTCAGATGGTAAAGAATCTGCCTGCAGTGCAGGAAACCCAGGTTCAGTCCCTGGGTTGGGATGATCCCCTGGAGAAGGGAATGGCTACCCACTCCAGTAGTCTGGCCTAGAGAATCCCATGGATAGAGGAACCTGGCCAGCTACAGTCCATGGGGTCGTAAAGAGTTGGTGACAGACCACGCACGCATGCATGACAAGGTCAGGGTTTGAAGGTAGACTTGTGTTTGAATGCTAATTCTATCACCTAGGAGCTTTGTGGTCCTGGTTCAGCTGTCTAGCTTCTCAAGCGGCATTTTCCCCATCTGCTGAAAGACTACATCAATGTTAAAAGCTTAGGGTGGTGCCTGGCACAGAGAGCACATACTCAAAATGTATGCTAGTAGTGTTATTAGCAACCAGAAATTAGTTTTTCTTCAAGAAAATAGCCTTGGATTTATCCTGAGGATGATTTGAAAAAAAATGACTGTGTGGATGTGGACATTTTTCTCAGAAACATTTTAAGAGGAAACTTGGTGGTATGTATCTAAAAGGCCTGCCCAACTTTGCCCAAAAGATACACGGGTATCAGTGCCTCCAAATAGATACACTAATGGTGTTATGGAGTCCCAGATACTGTCCACCAAATTCATTGTGGGCAGGAAGAGGGTCTATTTTTAAGGGGAGCTAAGAGGACTGTAATTGGTTAAAAATAGGATTCTCCTCCATCTTCTCTGTGCCACTATTCACCCTCCACTATCCACCCCCACTTTTCCTGAATTCCTCTTATCACCTCTGTTCACTTCCCCCTTCTCTTTCTCTGCTTCAGAATTGGTACATATTGTGAAAGAGAAAATACTTGACACCATCCCCAGAAAGTCAGTGGTGGGGGTAATGCATTTTTAATCCTGAACACCTGGCCTCCTTTTATTTGGCTGCCAGAATGGGAAAGTTTTTGATTATTCAAAAAAGTCCTCTTGCTGGTGCTCACAAATGACTAAAAAGGTTAATAAATTTCAGACTCTGCTTGGTAATCCAGGGCGATAGAACTCTGCAAACACAGACTTTTCTTTTTAAGTTGAATCTGACATTATGAAAGGCTACCCCTCTCTTCCCACACTCAAAGTATTTATCTAGGCTTTAAACACTGGGTAACAGAAGTGTGGCAAGGGAGCTAACATTAATCGTGGGTCTGCAATGCAGAGAGAATCTCACATTACCTCATTTAGTGTTCGTGACAGCCCCATGGGGAAAGCATCACAATTTCCATATTTCATAGGTGAGACCATGGGGGGCTTCATTGTGCCCCATGAGAGAGGGACTCACTGCAGTTCAGTGTCCCTAAGCAATGGTGACCCCATGCAAAGTTTACCCGTCTTATTGCAATGCCTTGATTCAGATGCCTCTCTGTCCTCCTTGCAGCGTCGGTTATGACAAGGTGTAGCTCCCAATTCTGTCCGCCTTCTGTAGTCAATCAGTTCTTGGGACCATGGTCAAGTGCTGAAACCATCTTTCGTAGGAAATGGTGATGGGAAATTGATATCCCCTCTTCCCAGCAGTATAACCACTACATTTATCTCCCCAAATCTCTTTCTTTTGCTCTGATTACATAGAGGCAGGTCTGCAAGTCCCTTGGTGTTGAGGTGGTGGAGATAGCAGGGAGGGGAGGGGTGAGAGTAGGTGATGTTATCTGTGTGGCTTTCACCTTCCCGTTCCTCAGTCTCCTTTCTGTATGATGGAAGAATAACAGTACTTACCTTTAGACTGTTTTAAAAAGCAAATGAGATAGTTTACACAGTAGGAAGTGCTCTCTATTATCTCCGTGTTCCAGATGGAGAAACTGACACCCAGATGAGTTAGATAACTGCCCAAGGTCACATATCTAAGTAGTCTCAAAATTGATGCTCTTAGCCATTCTCCTGTGGTGGGACTTCTCAGCCTTTTTCATATCTTGGCACATGGAAAATTATATTACTCATACGACATGGGGGGAGAATGAATGGGATAGCTCAAGCCTTGAGGTAATTGGTCTGTGGGGCTCTGACCACCCCAAGCTCCTGGGCAACTGGTATTCTGCTGTACTGGAACAGAGAATTGGAGCTGCTACCCAGGCCAAGGATGTTAGTAAGTAAGTCTTCCTGGAGAAAATGAGGACTTATCTGGAAAGTTTAGTAAAATTTAGTAGTGAAGGGAAGGGGTGATAGTGGGTGAGAGGGACTGTTTAATTTTCTCTTCTGAAAAATGGAGACCACAAGAATATCTATGTCACACGGTAATTAAAAACTAAACGATGGGAGGTACAAGGAAAAACTTTTGTAAAATGTGATAATTTTAGCTTAAAGAAAAAGAATAAAATACCTGATATCATAAGAATGAGTTAGGCATAGTGGTTATAGAGGTGGAATGTTTCTACTAACCATTGACTTGGGGAAAGTTACTGTTTAATAGGACAGACCTCCCTCCCTTCCTTCCTTCATCTTAAACCAAATATAATGGACATTAGCTTCCTCCAAGGTTTGTTATGAGGTTGAACCTATTTTCATTACATAACTAGAGCAAGTGGAAATAAGACCAAGAATCCTATAAACCCAAGTAGTCCGGTGTTATCTGAGGAAATGACATGCCAGGCTGTTTCTGTAACATGGGTGTCTCTGGTAAGAGTTTGCTCTGACAGGCAAGGCAGTCAGGCACAAGCTGGACCCAGAAACAAAGTTTGGTCAGTGGAGGAGAGGGACCATCAGCCAGGTTGTCTCCTCCCAGGGCCTGATGTCCTGTGTTGACATTTTCTTTCCTGAGTTTACTGTAAAATTCAAGTAACTTGCACAAATGCATCAATATTTTAAAAGCTACCAATCCTACATATGAAAAAAGAAGGCCTACGATCTTTAGTAATCTTTACTATAGCACATATTCATTATTTATGAGCCCTCAAAGGAGAAATTCCCACTGTCTAGAAATCTAAGTGCTATACTATGGGTGGCTTTGGGATAGTTAACCACCATACAATTGCTTTGTAAAACCATCACCGAGTGACTTCAGCAGGTTAACTCTAAAAGTCATCATGGCTTTTTGTCTTTCATTATCTGGACCAAGCTAAAGGATAGAATTTTCTCTGATGTGACATTCTTGTAGTCAGTTTTAACCAGATGCCCTCCTTGAAATTTGACTCTGATGTTGTAATGCTCATTATTTCTTGGTAAAGATGACTCATTCTTTGCAGCTGAATGCAAATGTCACCTCCTCTGTGAACCAGTCCCAACACTTTGAGCAGGGTTAATTGCTCCCATGGAACTTGGTATATACCTCTATTATGGCATCATTACAACACAGTGTCTTAGCTATTCTTGTGTTTGTTTACCCAATAAACTATGTGCTCCTTGGGGACAGGGGTGGTGTAAGGATGGTTCTTGGTCTAGGAGGCACTTATTTGATGATTGTAGAATTAAAGAGTATATCTGTCATGGACAGAGGAGCCTGGTGGGCTGCTGTCTATGGGGTCGCACAGAGTCAGACACGACTGAAGTGAATTAGCAGCAGCAGCTGTCATGGAGATTATGTTTAAAATATAGATAAATTTGTGCACTTCTACAAACTCAGAAAAAAAAATGTTTAAGAGACTGTTGCTATCCAGATATAGAACTGGAAAAAAAAACAACCCTCAAGAGTTTTAGGAAGTTGTCATCTTAAAATCTCACTAACTGGAGAGATTCAAGAAAGGTCAACAATATGTCAAGATGAATGAGTGAATTAACGAATGAGTGAATTTAGTGTTATTTAGTGTGTGTTTGATTTATGCCTATATTTAAAGCTAGAAGCCAGGGGAAAGGAAAGGGACAGGTTTGATATTTATTGGTTGACCTCTGACCGCTAGGTTGTATATTACATGATTCGTATGATGTGATTTTCCTTTGGGTACAACTACCCTGTTGGTTGGGTCATATTAGCTTCTTTTGTCAAATGGGAAAACTGAATTTTGCAGGTTCAATAATGTGAACAGTCACTCCATCTAGTAAGTGACGAAGCCAGAATCCAAACCCAAGTCTCAAAAAAGTTCTTGTTTTTATTGTTCAGTGGCTAAGTTGTATCTGACTTTTTGGAACCCCATGAACTGCAGCAAGCCAGGTTTCCCTGTCTTTCACTATCACTCAGAGTTTGCTGAAACTCAAAAAGTTCTTAGTATATGTAGTTGTTGCTGTTTAGTTGCTAAGTTGTGTCTGACTTCTTTGTGACCCCATGGATTGTAGCCCGCCAGGCTCCCCTGTCCATGGGATTTTCCAGGCAGGAATACTGGAGTGAGTTGCTATTTCCTTCTCCGGGGGATCTTCCCGACCCAGGGATCAAACCCACGTCTCCTGTTTGGCAGGCGGCTTCTTTACCACTGAGCCACTAGGGGCGCCCAGTGTGTGTCTATATATGTTAAAAAAAGGGGGTGGGGGTGGTGGAAACTCAGCAGTTATTATGATAATTTAGGACAGCCCTCACGTCATAGCCTACACTTTTGCCCCTAAGGAAAAGGTGTGTCAGGTGGCTCTTGAAGTGGGCAACATGTGTGATGTTTCAGGAAGTGACTCAGAGTCAGAAACCTGGGTAGAGAGCCTAGCTCTCTTACTTTCTAGTGCTGTGTGTGTGTGTGTGTGTGTGTGTGTGTGTCTGTGCTGGTCGCTCAGTCGTGTCCGACTCTTTGCGACTCCATGGACTGTAGCCCACTGGGCTCCTCTGTCCATGGGGATTCTCCAGGCAAGAATACTGAAGTGGGTTGCCATTATCTTCTCCAGGGGATCCAGGGATTGAACCCAGGTCTCCCACATTGCAGGCAGATACCTTACCATTTGAGCTCCCTGGGAAGCCCCTTCTAGTACTATGGACCTCGGCAGGTTATTTAACATCCTTGAGCCTCAGTTTCTCGAGCTGTAAGATGCATTTATATCTCACAACGTGTGAGAATGAAATGAGAGAACGCATTCAGCACTCAGCCAAGGGTTTGGCACACATTAATGCTCAATGCACTCTTGGCATAATTACTCAAATGCGCTCTGTTTCTTGCCCGAAGTCAGTAGAGACAATTGCTCATCTTCCTACTTTCTTAAGGTTCAGCAGTTACAATCGTAGAGTAAGTGGAAGAGAGGTCTTTTGCTCTGGGACCCGCAGTCAGAAAGTGGGGTTTGGAATCATTTGACAGGAGTTTGGTTCCTGGCTCTGCACTGTGGTTTTGATGAGAAACTCAGTTTCTCTGGACTCAGTTTTCTTGTCTGTAAAGTGGCGATCAGAACTGCATCTATCTTACAGAGTTCTTGCCAGGCTTACTTGACAAGTGGTAAGATAAGGAGCACATGAAAGGGCACCTAACCTGGTCTGAGAAGACTGAGGAGAGTCTTCTTGAAGGCAGTGGAGTCCCTGTGGATCCAAGTGCAAAAAGAGAGGAGCCTTGTAAACTAGGACACACTTATACCAGTAGTAATTATGCTGTCATTTTAATAACATATGTAACTGACATTTAAACTTCTCTCAGACTACATTTTCCACTCTACTGGTTTCACTTTCTGACATAACCTTTGAATGTCATTAAATTTTTTTTTCTTTTTTTAAAAAAAATTTTATTTCTTTTTTTTTTTTTTTTTTTAATAACAATCAAAAGAGGGAAAACCTTAACCCAACTGCACAGCAAAACAGGTTAAAACAATTTAAAAAATTCACTTTGGAGCAAACCAGATCCGGATGGATTGCTCTAGAGAGCTGTTTCCTGCATGGTTTTTCTCCCCAGTCGTTGTCCACAGAACTCTGAGAAGACGTAGGAATATGTAGGCGCAGACTCAAGGCCCGACTTCATCTCCAACATTGTGGAACAGGACTTGTACATCACCGGGCAGAGCCCTATGCTCCCGTACGCCACCTGGACAGAGCCTGGGGAGAGTGACCTCCCGGGGTATCTACGTTGGTCTGAATGTCATTAAATTTTTAAGGGGAGGAATACTGTGATTTTTTTGGGGGGGGTGTTGTTGGACTGTAATTATCTCCACTCCACAATTTGGTTTATCATTTTTCTGAAGGTGTTTCTAGTACAAGTTTATTGTTTTGCAGTGTTATCAGCTCAATTATCAGCTGTGTAATACAAGAATCTGAATAAATATGGACCATGTAATTCTTTGTGGCCTTCATATTGAATGGGAGAGAGAGAGAAAATACACATACCTTAGATTTGATCCTGAGTTATTCCTTGGGTGTCAGTAAGACACTGAAGAGCGTATCACATTAATTTACCAGGTCACTAGGGTTTTCATTAGACTGCTGGACTATAAGTAACTCCCCAACAGTGGAGCGGAAATGATGTAACATTCCTTTTCTCCCCCAGGAGGGCTTAGCTACCAGAGATCAACATTCATTTGCAAGTGTCTGGCTGTTGTGTGCTGGTACTGTGCATAAGGTCAAGTTTTGGATTAACCTTTGAGTTGAAAAGAAAATAACAAACCAACAAGGGTGTCTTCCTGAACATTTTGCTTCCTAGGGAAAACTATTTTATGTGGAATTTACCTAGTATACCACATAAAAATTTTTAGCATGGAATATCTAGCACAGTGTATAAATTTATTTCCCTTGAGTTGCTTAAATGTCATCATGTTTGGTACAAAATTGGAAATACCTTGTTCTGCAAATATCCTTGCCAGTGCTTCTCTGTCACGGTTTTATATACAGTGGTGCCATCTGCATAGGAAAGGATAATTGAGTAACTACCTAGTGAATACAAACACAGAGCCAACCACAAGAGATGATTCAGAAAGCTTTTATTCTGTTTTGTTATCTTTTAAAGTCAGCTTATCTGTCCAAAGAATTTAGAAAATTTCCTCTACTGTTTCCAACTGATTTTGTCTGAACTGTTTCTGTGAGATCCACTGAACAGGTTATCCTGGGATAAAGTAGATTTGTTGGAAGAATAAGTTGGAACAAACTGCTGCTTTGTGGATCTTACAAGTTTTTACTAGACTGTAAGCTTCCTGAGGGCACAGACTGTATTGCATTTTCCTTCTAATCGCTTCTGGGTCAGGAATATAGGGTGTGTGTGTGCGCTTAGTCATTTCAGTCATGTTTGCCTCTTTGTGACCCCATGGACTGTAGCACCCCAGGCTCCGCTGTCCAGGGGATTCTCCAGGCAAGAATACTGGAGTGGTTGCCATGCCCTCCTCCAGGGCAGGAATGTAATAGGCATCCTCTAAATAGTTATTGAATTAATTTAAATTCAGTTTATTATAAAAGTCACTTCTGGGCCTCCTAAAAGTCAGATAGTGGTTGAAAAGCATATTCTTGGAAGTTCTTTTCTTTTTTTTAAAAAAATTAAATCTGGTTTTCATATCCTAAAGCCAGATGGGGATCCATGTATGTTGTGAAAACATGGGTGTATATTTGTGATATAAAATTAAGGTTTGTGATAAGGAAAGCAGCAGAAAAATGGTTTACATTTGGTAAATGTGGTTAAAACGACCTGTTTGGTCTAACAGAATCCGTATATATTAAGAGGTTTTGAAAACTGTTCTCATGGCTTTGGTAGATTATAGTGTTTACTTTCCTTTTCTCTTTTGACAGTTTTATTATTAAGTCAGCCTGAAAATGAGGCAAGGAGATACATGTGTGTGTAAACAAGAGATCAGTGAAATTTCACACTGATGAGTTCTGCTTAGTGTGATGAATTATAATGGCTACTAATTGAGAGCCTCATATGTGTAATAAGTCCTTAAATCAATAACATATTTCATGCATGCAAAAACCCTATGACTTAATCATTATTTCCATTTTTAAAGATTAATAAGTTGAGTTCAGAGATGTTTAATAACTTGCTCGAATTCACACAGTAAATGGCAAAGCTGAGATTCAAACCCCAAACTTTCTGACTAGCAAACTGATATTCTTCTTACGTATTGTGTTCAATGCAGGAGGCACCCATGCATGGTGATTCTTAACAGTGTCAAAACATCTTTTTCTTTTGGGACACCACTTGCCTGTAATTATTACCTTTAGAGCCTTTCTTTGAGCCTTAAGGCCAGATGAACTCTCTGTTTGTGTAGCGCAATAAGATATTACAATCTCACCTTCCAGTACTGGCATCATTTCCAGGAAAGTCAGTAATTGGACAGAATTGAGTCACCTTGAATAAAAGAAAAAAAGTGAAGTGAGAGGGTGTTTAATGCTTTGTCTTTTTTATTTTTAAATGCAACTAATTAAACAATTTGAATTCTGAGTAGAAAGAAACAAATGAAAATGCTATTTCACTTTTCAAACTATATTGAATTACTATACTAGAATTTTTACCATCAGGCAGTAATGAACCAGCAGGATGGAAGAGCTGCAGGTGGAAGAGGTTGAGAAGGATTCTGTGTTTTATCAGTTAATATGGGAGCCAAGGTGGTGTTTTGACTGGGGAGGGAGTGACGACATAAGAAAAGCATTAGCTAGTTTCTAGTTGGTCTCCTTTTCTATGCACACAAAATAAAGCCAAATTTAAAATGATTTTTCAAAAACTGAAAAATCATTTAAATATCTGGCTTTGGGTTCACATGCTGTTCTACTCAAAAGCATGCAAAATAGCAAAACCAGGTCTGCTGAGATGGGCATCCAAATACTTTAAGTTTCTTTTAACATTCTGTGCTAAGTATAGTGGTAAACCAAAGGAGTTCCCATCTTCATGGAGCTTATAGTCTAGACAAAAAAGACTTAGGTTCATATAACAGTATGTGAGGTCTTTCAAAGAGGCATCAGTCAAAGAAAATTCAGGAACTCAGCAGGAGAAAAATAGCTTGCAAAAGTCCCCTGGAGACTTTTGCCCAAGGCAGGGAGTGTTCAGAGGGACTGTGGGAAGACAAGATAATGGAGAGGAAAAATAAGGGCTCCCAGTGAAGTTTACAACTAGTTAGAGGTAATAACATCAGTAGGAGAGTGCAGTGCTCCAGTTGGGGCTGTTGGTGTTATTAAACAATAAAGAATGCCTGGGCATTAAAGACTCTGGTTGGAATGGGTACCTTAGTGGTTTAATGCAAACTACCTTTTATTCAGGGCTGACTTGAGGCTGTGAACTTGTTACATCTACTTTCTGAGAAGAGGCTTTCATAATAGTTAAAATACACATATATTTTATTTATGTACCTTGAGGTGAAAGTAAGATGAAATGAACCATTGTAAAGTGAACATTTTCAGTGGCATTTAGTATTTGTCCAATGATGTGCCATCATCACCTCTGTTCTGTACTGTTGCACTCCAAGAGGCAACCTCATACATATTAAGTGATTGTTTCTCACTGTCCCTTCTCACTGCCTCTGATCACTACCAATCTTTGATCTGTCTCTATGAATTTACTTATTCTGGATATTTATTAGAAATGGGATTATAAAATATATAATCTTTTCTGTGGCTTTTTTTCACTTGAAAGTGAAAGCGTTTGTCCATCAGTCATGTCTGACTCTTTGTGACCCCATGGACTATATAGCCCTCCAGGCTCCTCTGTCCATACGATTCTCCAGGCAAGAATACTGGAGTGGGTTGCCATTCCCTTCTCCCAGGGATCTTCCCAACCCAGGCATCGAACCCAGGTCTCCTGCATTGCAGGCAGATTCTTTACCATCTGAGCTACCAGGGAAGAGGCACCTTTTTTTTTTTTTGACTTAGCATAATGTTATTTCGAGTTTCATCCATGTTGCAGCATGTATCAGTACTTCTTTTCATGGCTGAGTAATATTCCATTAACATATATATCACACATTAATAAATGTTTGGGCTGCTTCTACATTTTAATTACTGTAAGAGTGCTTCTGTGAACAGGTGTCCATTTGAGCAGCTTAACAAGATAGCACAGACTGGATAGCTTATAACAACGGAAATGTATTGCCCTTACTGCTGGACCCTGGGGTCAGGGTGCCAGCATGGCTGGGTGAGCACCCTTTTTTTGTGTCATAGACTTCTTGTTGTATCCTCACAAGGTAGAAGGGGCTAGGGAGCTCTTTGGAATCTCTTTGATAAGAGATAAGAACACTAATAAGAACACTAATCTCAGTCATGAGGGCTCCACACACATCTCCTAAAGGTCCGCACCTTCTAACATCGTTACATTGGGTGTTGGGATTCCAACGTGTGATTTTGGGGAACGTAAATAGTCAGGCCATACCAGGCCAAAGAAGTGTGTACCTGGACTTGTTTGAACACATATTTTCAGTTCTTTTGAGAGTATACATAGGAGTAGAATTACTGGGTCATTTGATAATTCTATGTTTAATTTTTTCTGGAACCACCAAATTGTTTTCCAAAGGAGCTGAACCATTTTACATTCCCACCAGCAATGCAGAAGGTTCCAGATGGTTCACAGTCTTGCCAACGTTTGTTATTTCTGTGTTTTTTAAAAATTTTTTATTATAGCTACCCTAATGAGTATGAAGTGGTACTTCATTGTGGTTTTGATCTACGTTTTCTTAATGATAGCATCTTTCTGTATGCTTGTTGACCATCGATATATCTTCATAGGAGAAGATATATAAACCTTTTAACTGGGTTGTTTTGTTGTTTTCATTGTTTAGCTGGCATACTAATTTTTGAGCCAGGCACTCCTGCTGTTTCATGGTGCAAATCCAACACACACAGAAGTCTTAAATGTGGAGTGTGGCCGGGAGAAGAGGAAGCAAAGAGCCCAGGAGAGGTGGGTCTTGGCATGTGGCTGAAAGGGCGCTGATACACAGCTTTATCTTCCTCAACGACTTGTAAGTCTGATAACTCAGAAGAGGAAGTGATAGCTTTGGTATGGCACTTAGTTGGAGATCCCTTTCTAGAATCTGTGACTTCAACTTTATTCTCACTGCTACTGTATAGCTCAATAATAAAGGGCTACCATTTTTTAGTGTACTTCACACACATTACCTGAAACTTCATAGCCATGCCTCATTGGTGTTATTATCCTAATTTTACAAATTAGAAGTACTGAGGCTTGGGGAGATTGACTAACTGGTTCAAAATCACACCTTGAAGAAGGTTGAATGAGTAGGGATTCCATTCTCACAGATACATGTCCTCTCCCATTACTCCATGAATGAGTTATCTCCTGCTTATATTATTGTTTTAGTTTCCCAACCTTTTCCATTTCTTTAGTATTACTTTCCTCAATTGAGTCTCCACGCTGCTGACATCGGTTTTTTTTTTTTTTCTAAAATGTAATTCTAAATTTCTAAAACGTAATTCTGGTCATGCTGTGCTGTCCTTAGTCACTCAGCTGTGTTTGCGAATCAGTCTTTGCGACCTCAAGGACTGAAGCATGCCAGGCATGTCTGTCCATGGGGATCCTCCAGGCAAGAATACTAGAGTGGGTTGCCATGCCCTCCTCCATGGGATCTTCTCAGCCCAGGGATTGAACCCAGGTCTCTTTCATTGCCAGTGATTCTTTACCAGCTGAGCCACCAGGGAAGGCCAAGAATACTGGAGTGGGTAGCCTATCCCTTCTCCAGGGGATCTTGCCAACCCAGGAATCGAACCGGGGTCTCCTGCATTGCAGGCGGATTCTTTACCAGCTGATACCAGGGAAGCCCAATTCTTACCATGCCACATGCTTAATGTCTTTTAATGGCTTGTCATTCTTCAAGATCCCTGTCTTACCTTTCAAGTTACCATCTCTTGCTTTCCTCATCTGTACCCTACCTTATAGTCATGTCAAAGTACTCCCAATTTCTGGCATGTGTCAAGCTGTTTCATAATTTTGTGCTCAAAAGAGAGTTGTTTCTTTCTGGAATGTTTTAAAGACTCCCCTCGCCTCCAGTACCACCTTATGAACTTTTCTCTGTGCTGTAAAATGCACAAATATTGGCAAATGAGGTGGTCAGGGGAAGGAGAGCAAGCTGTCATTATTTGCATACCTCACCCTGACTATCTGGAATAGCCAAGAGAATCAACTGGAAAACTAACAAGGCAGCTTAGTAGTCAGAGACAAGATTAAAAAAAAAACACAAGACGATAGATCTCCCAATCTCTAGCAGAAACCAGTTAGAAAATGTAATGGCAAAAAGGATCTGATTCAATGAAGCAGAAAACATTATAAAATACCTAGACACAGACTTAATAAAATATGTAAATTCATATTTTTAAAAAGTTATAAACTGTTACTGAAGGATAGAAAAATAACACCTGAATCCATGAAAATACACTCCATGTTTCTACACAGAAAGTTTAAGGTGTGGTTATGAGCCTGAGGTCTGGTGGTGTGAGTTTGAATGCCATCTCCACCAATTCCTTCCTGGTCAAATCAGGAAAGTTGCCTGACTCTTCTAAGGCTTAACTTCCCTGTTCGTAAAAGGAGAGTAATAATATTAGTTAGCTTATGTATCAAGTATGAGAATCAAGTAAAATGATCTGACTAAATTAAATGATCTGTTTAGAGCATTCAGCCCAGTGCCAGGCACATAGTAAATACTTAATAGGTTATCTGTTATACTAAAGCTGCCAATTATCTTTAAGATACTCTGTGCATTTAATGCAGCTTCAGTTGGGCATTTGTTTCTGTGTATGATTTGCAGTTTTACTGAGAGTTAATCTTTAGAGGGTATTTTTTGTTTATTTTCTTTTGTATTTTTGGAGTCATGTGTCTTCTAAATTGTGGATAAGTCTCAACAGAGGTGTTTTGGTTTTGCATTTGCTTTTGCTGGAGAGACATATATTGTCTCTCTCCCTCCCCTTTTTCATTCTTTCTTTTGTTCTTTTCGTCCTCTTTCTTCCTTCTTTCCTGCTTTAAGTTCATGAAGATATTCTGCTATATGTTAAATCCTATAGGTTTTATTGTTTTACCTTTCAGATATAGATTTATAATTCATTTGGGAGAAGATGGGGTTATAGTGGAAGTTAAGTTTTATTTGTTTTTTTTTTTTTCTATGAAGATTGACCCAGGTGACCCAGAACTATTTCTTGAGAAGGCTGTTCTTTCTCCACTGCTCTATAATGTTGTCTTGATCGTATATCCATGAATCTCTTCTGGACTGTTTGTTCCACTGAAAAATTTGCTATCCTTTGTCAGTTCCATACTGTCTTAATGCTAAGTCCTGCTATCTGGTAGAGTAAGTCTTCCCACCTTCATCTTCAAGACTGTTTTGGATATTTCTGACCTTTTCCTTTCCATATAATCTTAGAATCAGCATGTTTCCGTATTAAAAAAAAGCTGCTGAGATTGTGAACTGGAATTGCACAGAGTCTCTAGTTCAATTGGAGGAAAATTGACATCTTTATAACATTAAATTTTCTCATCCTCGATCATGGTACACTCCTACATTAATTTATATCTTCTTTATCTTCTCCCAGTAATGTTCTACAGTTTTCCATGTGGAAGTTTTTATGCTAATTTTTTGCCTTGGGGTTCCTACACACCTTGGTGCAGGCTTGAAGTTTCAACTTAACAAGGTGATATGTTTTTTTTCCAAGACAGGTCTTGGGCTATGGTGAGCTTACCTATGACTACTCTGGAGTTGTAGACTATGTGTTTCAGATACTTTTTCATTGACAACCATTTGATAATCATAGCTCTTGCAGGAGCTCGGTTCTTATAGGACTGAGGTCTTATCTTTTACTCCTGCTTGCATGAAAACCTCAGGCCTCTGACGCCTGGGCATCTACCTCTAACCAAGACTGACATTTCCATTCTGGCTTTGCAATCTCTCTGTGTTTCTGGCACCTTTGAGTTTCTTCACCTTTTGAGCTTAGCTATGTATTGAAAACATTATTATTATTATTTTGCTTTTAAAAGAAAGTATATTATGTCTGCTCCCTATCCTTGCCTGCTCCACCCACCCTATCACCAAGTCCCAGTCCCAGGTTCTGTTGAACTTGGTGTTCAACGAGTTCCGGTCCCAGGTCTGTTGAACTTCCGCGTTCCCCAGTGTGGTGGCCCTTTCTCTCTATGCCTTCTGTTTTGATCACAGTTGGCTGAGAAGTTCTAATGTTTAGAGTCAGAGAAGGAGCTTTCCATCAGGCTTAGAAGCCATACTTCTGGAAGACTTCTGCAATGCTACTTGCAACCTTGAAAAAAGTCCATTAATAGAACAGTTAAGTAAGTGAATGAGGGAGAGCTAAATATTAAAGTATGGAAGGGTTTTCAAGTCACATTACTAAATAAAAAGAAACTGTTCACAATAATATACATAGCATAAAGTAATTTATGTAAGTATAATTCAAAGCAACTCTCCCTTTAAAATATTTTTATAGCAATATATTTGGAAGGCCACACCCAAAACTGTTCATAGTAGCTACTTCTAACATGAGACTAAGGTGGAGGGTAGATGGAGAAAGGAGTCTCTCATGGAGTTTTTCATCTTTGGTATTATGTGATTTGTTTGATTTCTTATTTGATCACAAGTAATACAATTTCTTTTTTTTTTTAATTGTTTATTTATTTGTTTGCTTCAGGTCTTTGTTGCAGGGCATGGGTTTCTCTTTAGTTGCAGCTCGGGCTTAGTTACCCCAAGATATGTGGAATCTTAGTTCTCCAACCAGAGATTGAGCCTATTTCCAATGCACTGCAAGGCAGATTCTTAATCACAGGACTACCAGGGAAGTCGTCACAATTTCTATTACCTGTATAATTTAACAGTCAACCATTTCACTTCTCCCAGCTCAGGCCCCAAGCCCTTGATGGCCTTCACAGCCTTGCCTTCTCCTCACTTGCTCGTCCGTCATCTGCGCTCCAGTCACCCGGCTGTCCCTCTGTCCCTTGAGAGTGCTGTTCTCCTTTTCACCTGGGGCCTTTGCCTTTTGCTGTCTTTCAGCAGTGTTCTTCCCTCACCTCTTTGCCTAGGTCTCTACGGCCCCTCCTTTGGTCGCTCTCAATTTCTACACCATGTCCTGAGTGCAGCCCTCCCTGGACTTCAGACCAGGTAATAGCTCCTGTTCTATGCTACCCTACTGTATTCATCTTTTACAACATTTACCACAAGCTTAATGAAATAATTGATTTTGAGTGTCATTGTATAATGCTGAACAACTCCAGTAGAACATAAGCTTCATCCTGTCAGGGACCAGGGCTGTCTCATTTGCTGATTAATTCCCAGGGCCTAACAGAGCTCCTTGGACATAGTAGGACCTTGAAACACACTTTTTGAAGGAATCAACAAGTAAGTGAATGAGACTTTTTGGAAATCTTGAGCATAGTTTCTGAATCCTTTCAATCCTTTCATGAAAACTTAGGGATCTGAGGCTCTCATGTTGGAAATATTGATTCCTTTTCTGTTCCTTTTTAGGACTGATTTGTGTATTGCAGGTAATGTTGCTCTAGTCCTTTATACTTGGAGTGCATTTTGGGAATCTCCATAAAATGCCTCCTCTAGAATTCCCAGTGCCTGTAAGTCTGTGAAGGTCCTCTGCCCATGAACAAAGGAGGGACCTAAGAGACCTCTAACAATAGGAAAGTGAAAGTGAAAAGTCGCTCAGTCGTGTCCAACTCTTTGCGAACCCATGGACTGTAGCCGGCCAGGCTCCTCTGTTCATGGGATTTTCCAGGCAAGAATACTGGAGTAGGCTGCCATTTAGGAGAGGTACTTATTTCCTGGGCTGAGTGCTGCCCAAGACACTCTCTCCTTATCTCCAGGAACTACTTCCTCTATGCTTGTCTCCTGGCTCCCACGACATCTTGTTGGCTCCCATCCGACATCTTCAACTTCAGATGCAGGCTAGTCTTTTGCTGTCTCACTGGAGTTTCTCTGTTGGACAGCTTCCTGTCCATGGATCCTTATGAGAGTATGCTGAAATTTCACTCCTAGTGTCATCAAGAGTGAAATGAACTAAATTGAACTCTAGTGAATATGCTTTAATACGTGAGAGCATAGCCAAGTAATTGCTGTGTGGAGCAAAGGAGGAAATCAGTCACCATAAAACTCATGCTGTAGGACAACTCATTTCCAAGCAAGATCATAATGGGAGTCGTCTAAACAGAATTAAACTTTTATGATTTTTTTAAAGGACCATCAGACTATGATGAACATTTCATTTCATTTAACTAAAAGGTCAGAATTTTTTGATGTTCCAGTGGTAGAGGCAATATGTTTTGCATATGTTCATCAGAACTTAAAGGATGACTTCCGTTATAAAAAACTTTCAGCCATGTTGAAACTCCTGATGGATGATCCCTAGTGGAAAACCCTTTTTGCTGCTCACCCTATAATTGGATGTTATGGCCATCCACACAATTCTTTCTAATGATTTCTGAAAAGGAGAGGCTGCTAGCTTGGATGTTTCGTTTATTGCTTGTCAGAGGGCAATTTTTGAATGAATATCACCTTATAAGAAGCAGAACTCTTCCATTCTCGGAGAAAAGTGATGATAATTGGACTTTACATATGTTTCCCTTTTTGAGATACCACAGAATTTGTTTATGACTATCTTTAGCATGAACAGGAAACTTACAATGAAACTCAAATGGAGGGGAATCAAGTTAAAATGTTATAAAACTCATGGAAAATCTGTTCCAAATGATCCAGTGGCTTTAAAAAGTCCACTTTAAAAACATGAGAATGACGTAGCAGAGTTGTTTTGTTCAGTAGCAGGGAGGGGCACTACTGTGCCAACCACACTTTCTTGTCCTATGACCAGCTGCTCATTTTTTGTCAGAAAAACAGCTGGGTGGGACCACAGCTAGTCTCTGGCTGTGGGGAGAAGTTTTTCTTCTGTGAGCAACTGTCAAGTTTGTATTAAAGGATACACCAGGAATTTTGGCTCCTTAGCAGCACCCTAACCCTAACCTTAACCTCAACACTAAATTTGGTTTCTAAACAAGACCGTTTATATGAGTAATCTGAGGAGACAGTGTTCCAGGGAATTCACATCACCATTTAAGAGGTCACCAAGCATTCTTCACCACTCTTAGTTCCTCTACTGGTCAGATCTGCACCATAGGGAACGCTGATCTGTTGGGATAAGCCAGGGTAGGCTGCGACAAAAAAGCCTAAAGGCATTGTTTTAGGTTTTGCTGGTGGATGATGAAAAAATGTTTTCCTACGCAGGAAGTCTGTTTCTCTTTCCCTCTGATCTGGAGATAGACCATGGTGGAGATGGTGGGTGCTCCATCTACCTGGTTTCCGGAGTGAGGAGACGAGCAGTATGGCCCCCCTGACCTACATTGCAGGGAAGTTGCGGTGACTATCCATTACCAAGAGTTAGTGACATCACTGACTGATACCACACCTCCTGCAGTGTTATAGATGAATAGATGCACACTCATGCAGGTGAAACAGATGGCTTAGGACTCCAGTCAAGGGCTGGGGAAACCATGTCTGAGCTCCGTTAACATGGCAGGCTGATTCATTTGTATCTGGCAGAGTCATGAAAAGTCATTGATTTCTCCATCACCTACTAAGTCTTCAGTATGATGAGGTCATTCTGATCCTACATGACCCTCAGAGTGAACTCAATCTTTTGCAAAGAGAGCAAAATAACATTTGGGGGGCAGGATTCAGCATTACAGGTAAGGTGAAAAACCATTCCCATTTGCCTGGGACTGGGGAGATTTCTCAGAACACGGGCCTATCAGTGGTAAAACCAGGCGAGTTCCAGGCTAACTGGGATGAGTAGGTCACTCTAATTACTGAGGTGATATCTCCTAGCAACAATAAAGATTCATGCAGCATAGACTCCCACTGTATGTTGCAATTTTTTTCCATCATAATATTTATTACATTGTGTTGTAAATGACCTAGACGTGCAGTATCTATCTGCGCACCAAACTCTGGGCTCCCAAGACCAAGTATTGTTTCCTTTCCACTCTATATTCCCAATATCTTGGATGGTGCCTGCCACTTCAAAAGAGCACAATAAATATTTATTGAATGGATGAATGGACACTGTTTCTCTGTTATTTTTCATTTCCAAAACTGGTGTGTTGTGATTGGCTTTTTCTCCTTTGAAGATCAGTTCTGCCCAGATACTAATTTAACTACAAAGCAGGGTCAGACTCTTCCCTGACTGCAGCTACAAGCTTGCGTAAAGCTCTCACTGTGGCCCATAATGTGAAATTACATAAACTCAGCACTGAACTTCAGCATAAACCGATTCCTTATTAGACTGACTGAATAATTGAATCTCCTTGTTTGGCATTTGTTTAAAGACATGGGACAAATGGTGAGTATTTGAAGCTGTGGAAACAGATGTTAAAAATTCGGTCTAGCTGTTTCTGGTAACTGGGACTGTTGTGACTGAAGACCTGAGCTTCCAGGTCTGTCCCCACCTTTGGAAATGCAGAACAGCATGCCTACCCCACCCCCCCAAATGCCCTCCAAACCAGAGGCAGGAGGAAAGTCTCCATGGGCACGCCTCCTGATGGACTACGTTCATGCCCAGTTAAGGGCAGCAAACTGTGGACTGAGACACACGTGGTCTGGAGAACTAGAGCCAGGTCTCTTCCAGTTGAATATTTTCATAACAGGCCTTAGAGGTGTGCTGAGAAAGAGTTTGATTGTTCTTGACTTACAGACTCAATCCTCAGACATTTTTGTTTTCATTAATTCCCCATGATGAGTGACTCCTAAGTGACTAAACTTTCCTTTTCTTTTTTGACGGTGCTGGGTCTTTGTTGTGTTGCCTGGGGCTCTTTCGTTGCTGTGTGCAGGCTTCCTCTAGATACAGAGAGTGAGGCTACTCTTGTGGAGCTCGGGATCTGGAGTATCATGGCTTCAGAAGTTGCAGCTCATTGATTCTGTCTAGAGCATGAGCTCTCTAGTTATGGCACCATGGGCTTAGTTGCCCTGTGGCACGTGGGATGTTAGTTCTCAGAACAGGAATCAAACCCATGTCCCCTGCATTGGCAGGCGGATCCTTAACCACTGAACCACCAGGGAAATCTTGACTAAGCTTTTTTGAGAAGTGATTTAAATTCTAGAAGGAGGTCCTGTGGAGTAGTGGGAAGATCACTAAACTTGTATTAAGAGGACCTAGAAAACATATCCCCAGTTTCTTCATCTGTAAAATGTGTTTAATAATATCTACCTTTCTTACTTTATGAGACAGCTTGTGGGGGTCAAAGGAGATAAAGCCAGTGAAAACAGTCTGAAGATTGTAAAATGCAGAATGAATATAAGATGTATACTTTCTATCTCTTATGAATTCACCTGATTCTTCTATAACAAAACTTATCTAAACTTGCCTCTCTTTAATATTTCCTTTTGTAAGTCAATTATACTTCAATAAAAAACAAGGGGGGAAACCCCCCCTTTTATTTATTTTTCTCATCACAGAAAGGTAATAGTCTGTGCCTTGTAGGTGCGTTTTCTTTACGACAGAGGAAGACACAGGTACCATGATCTTATTTGTATATGTATGTACTAGTTCATGTCCAGGATCATGCAGCTAAATGTTCAGTTTAAATACAAGTGTATCTATTTCGCTGCCCATGAAATTTCTATCACATTGTATTACCTTCCAGATTTTAAAGGGTTTTCCACCATTTTTAAAAATATCGTGGCTTTGGTATACAAGTTCATTTTGGGTTTTATCACATTATTTTCTAGATTTTGATTATATTTCCTCATCATTTGTCACTCCAGACTGAAATATCCTACTGCTTATTCTGGCAGTCCTTTCCTTTTCCTTGCTTTTATTTGGACTTGTCTTGAGATATAACAGCTAAAGCTGCATGTAATATTCCAGGTGCAGGCCCTCCTGGGTTGGGTACCAGGGCAAAATAATGTTTCCAGGTATATTGCTAATGCTTATCATGGAACTCAGGTTATCATGAGCTGTTTTGGCTGAAGTAGGGCAGTTCCAATGGAACATCTTCCAGCTACAGCCAGCAGCCATGTGGCCAAGCATTAGGGGACACGATGTCTTAAGGTCTCTGAAATTCTTTCATTTATTTATTCAACAAGTTTTTTAAAAGTCCAGATCCAGTGCCAATCTCTGGTCTATTTGCTGTGGGTAGGGTAGAGAATAAAACACCCCAAGTCCCTGTCTTCATGGCCCAAATCCAGCGGTGTGGAGAGACAGCTGACAGATACAGAAATGTAACGTCAGGTGATAAGCACTATGTGGAAGAGTAAAGTTGGGGGAGAGGGAAAGGGGAAGACTGGGCAGAGGGCTTTGCTTTTGACATGGGATGGTCAGTGACATTGCTGATAAGGTGACATTTGAACAGAAACTTGAAGGCAATAAAGGTTACCTCAAGGAAAAACAGTTCAGGCAGAGAGAAAGTACAAAGGTCGCGGGGAAGTTTTATGCCATGTTTGAGGCATGCTGGCACAGTTGGAGCTAAGTGAGTGTGGGGAGAACTGAGGAGATGAGATGAGTTCAGAGCTTCAAGGTCAAGGAAGGGCAGATCATGCATGGTCTTATAAGTTTTGGTGAAGTACTTAGGATTTTATTACAAGCAAAGAACTGATCTGATTGGACTTATTTTAAGACACTCATTTGGTTTACCCTGAGGAGAATGGACGATGGGAAAGGAATGAGGCCAGTTAGCCAGCTATTGTAATAATCCAGATGAGGGGTGACAATGGCTTGGTTCAGGGTGATGGCAGAGGTAAGGGCCAGATGTCACTGAATCCTGGGAATAGACTGGATATGAGAGAAAGAGGAATTACTGATGACTCCAACTTTTTCAGCTTGAGAAACCGCAAAAATTGGATGAATGAAGTTGCCTTTTATTGAGAGGAGGAATACTTTGGGAGGCATGTATTGTGTGTGTGTGTGTGTGTGTGTGTGTGTGTGTGTGTGTGTGTGTGTGTGTGTTTATAGGTGGTAGCAGGGACTTAGGAAATCTATTTTGTGTATTCTAAGTCTGAGATACTTCCATGGAAGAATTTCAAGGAGGCAGCTAGACATGAGTATGAAATGTTTGGAGGAGAGGTTTGGGCTGGCTTTAGAAGTTTGAGGCTAAATGAGATCACCTAGACAGACAGATAAATCAATAAGAAAGAGGCCAGAGCACTGAACCTTGGAGGACTCCAACATACCAGATAGAGTTTGGGGAGATAGATGGAACCAGTAAAGAGAAGCAGTCACTTAAAAGCTATTCTGGCGGCTGTGTAGCTGCAGCTACTGTAAATACTGGGCTTATATATGTTAGAGATCTACTCCAGGGTGGGGGGAGGGGCGTCAGGGAAGATTTATGCTTGTGCATGTGGCTGCTACACAGGATCACTGTGATAAAGCACACACACAAGAGCCCTTTCTTATCATTACCAGATCTGTAGGAGATTAGCCAGTCACTGTCAAAAATCAGGATGAATTAGTTTATATCAGGGGAATTTGCTTGACTGAATTGAATCAAAAAGATCATATATTCCTGATGAGTGAGTTAAACTCGCTCAGTCATGTCCAACTCTTTGTGACCCCATGGAATATACAGTCCATGGAATTCTCCAGGCCAGAATACCGGAGTGGGAAGCTGTTCCTTTCTCTAGGGGCTCTTCCTGACCCAGGGATCAAACCTAGGTCTCCCACATTGCAGGCAGATTCTTTAGCATCTGAGCCACCAGGGAAGCCCATATTCCTGATAATATATCTATAATATGATAGAAACAAAGAGCTCTTGATACTGTAGGTACACAAACCATAAGCATGTGCATTTATGAATCTCCAAGATTAGACATAGCACAATGCATATTAGCAAAATCATCTGTGTGTGCATGTTAGTCACTCAGTCGTGTCTGACTCTTTGTGACTCCTGCCAGGCTCCTCCGTCCATGGAATTTTCCAGGCAAGAATACTGGAGTGGGTTGCCATTCCCTTCTCCATGGGATCTTCCCAACCCAGGGAGTGAACCTGGGTCTCCTGCATTGCAGGCAAATTCTTTACTGTCTGAGTCTATATAATACACAGAAATAAAGTTTGGGCTTTGGAACTCTTTTTTTTCTGATTGCAATTGGTATTTCACTTTCTAATATAGGTCACCCCATAAAAAGCTTGTTTACCCCATGATGTATCCCAGGTGTGGATCTAATTATTCAATTTTCAGTTCTCAAGCATGTTAAGAGTTTTCTTCAGTTGCAATTCTGGACAGCAGCAACTGCTTCATCTGATAGACAATCAAAGCCATCTGTGCAAGATGGGTGAAATACCAGTAGATTAAAAAAAATTTCTGCTTTCATCTTATGGACTCTTGCATCCCTGCCCCCAACACGGTCACCATACCGTCCCTAATCTGGCCACCTAGGAGTTCAGAAGGAGAGGCAGAGTCAGATAACAAAGGTATCAAATTCTTGGTTAAGCTGGAAAAGTCTTGATCCTTGTATTAAGATTTAAAAGAATAGTAGCAGAGAGAAGGCTTCTTTGGGCTGGGTCACAGAAGGGAGAATTGGAGAGGGAGTGGGAGGGGGTGGTGCTGGGACACTCATGGGATGCTGAGAAGTGGCCATAACTTGCACCCCTACTTCATTATTTCCAAAGATGCGAGGGGTGGGGGTACAATGTTGTGAATTACCAAACCTCACGTATTCAAACCTCATGCTCTAAGTCCTAGAAAGAGCTCATTGTTTCCTCTGACTCAATTTCAGAGGAGGAACGCTGGGTTGGGTCTGTCAGCAGTGAGACCACCAGGGACGTCCAGCTGAGGAGTGGTGCTGGGGGAGAGTGTTAACCTTGGTGGAAGAAGCACAGGGGCTTTGAGCCTTCTTCGTGGAGCACTAGCATCCTTTAGATGAATGCTCTTCTCTCCATATGGCAGGGCAGTGGAATGGGCTTGCTGCCCTTGACAGGCCTAGCAGGGCCTCTTTTTGACTGTGTTCATCTTCATTCTTTCATATGCTTTCTTGGAGAGCTTTCTTTGTGCCACAAATGTAGATTTAATATCTGCTTCTCTGTCTTCCAGTGCTATCTCTGTTACAACATTTACTTTACTGCACTGTATCTACTTATCTGTCTCCCCTACTAGATTATGAGCTTTTTGAGAACAAAGACCAAGTTACAATTGTCTTTATATTTTCTGACACCCAAGACAGTGCCTGGGTCATGGTAGGTAATCAATAATGACTTGTTATATTATAAAGGAAAACAGATGGGTTCACTTTATGCCATGAGTGATCTGTTACCTGGTGTGAGTAACTGGAGTAGGTAAAGGAGAGTGACTTGGTTAAGAAATAAAACACTTTCTGCTCAACGGACATTAAATAACAGTAATTAACCACCTGCATTGTATCTTCTCATCTTCATTTCCTTTTCTTCAAACAACAGATTGAACCCTCTTTTCTCTGGAAAGTCTTTGCTGATTATCCTCCTTACAATCTGCCAGTCAGTCTCCTCCTTCTTATAGCATTTCCTGTTATCATTTTGTTGCCATAAATATATATTCCTCGATATTTTGAGGGCTCTAAAATCACTGCGGATGGTGACTGCCGCCATGAAATCAGAAGATGATTGCTTTTTGGCAGGAAAGCCATGACAAACCTAGACAGTGTGTTGAAAAGCAGAGACATTACTCTGCCGACAAAGGTCCGTATAGTCAAGGCTATGGTCTTCCCAGTGGGTACTTACAGTCGTGAGAGCTGGACTGAAAAGAAGGCAGAGAGCTGAAGAATTGATGCCTTCAAACTGTGGTGCTGGAGATGACTCCTGAAAGTCCCTTGGATAGCAAGGAGATAAATCTAGATAAATCAACCCTAAATACTCTTTGGAAGGACTGATGCTGAAGCTCCAGTATTTTGGTCATCTGATGCGAACAGCTGACTCATTGGAAAAGTCCCCACTGTTGGGAAAGACTGAGGGTAGAGGGAGAAGAGGGCATCAGAGGATGTGACGGCTGGATGGCATCACTGATGCCATGGACATGAACTTGGGAAAGCTTCAGGAGATAGTGAGGGACAGAGAGGCCTGGCGTGTTGCACTCCAGGGAGTTGCAAAGAGTTGGACATGACTGGCTGACTGAACAACAACAAGGACTTAGAATAAAATAAAATATAATCATGATCAATAACATGTCAACAAGATAAAGCTCCAGCTGTAATCCTCTCAAATAATTTAACATGCCCCAAGTCCTATAAAACTGTCATAAATGCACATTGATTATCCAAGAATATCTGGATTATATAAAATCTATGCAAAAACATAAAATTAAAATCTGCTCTATTATGAAAATGTTCCCCAAACTAATATACACATTAATGAATATTTTCAACACATTTGTTCCACTTTTAAATTATAAATGGAATATTGGAGGATTATTTAGACAGTTTAGAAGTCTTTTAATACAAGTAGCAGCTCCCTGGTGGCTCAGATGGTAAAGTATCCGCCTGCAATGCAGGAGACCTGGGTTCAGTCCCGGGGTTGGGAAGATCCCCTGGAGAAGGGAATGGCTACCCTCTCCAGTATTCTTGCCTGGAGAATCCTTTGGATGGAGGAACCTGGTGGGCCATAGTCCATGGGGTCGCAGTGTCAGATTTGAGCAACTAAGCATAGTACAAGTCAGTAAGTTAGAAGTTAGGCCTTCTTGCCCTTCATAGGTTGTCCTCTCCAAAGCAGGATCTTCCAAGTCATTCAATTGGTCCTGTAGTCACACCCGAATTAGCAGGCTCAACAAATGTTTCCTGCAGTTTCTGACAGTAGTAGTGTTTCTTTTCTCCTCATAAAAACTGGCCCAATATTCCTAACCTTCTTCCTCTCCTTTTCTTTTTCTTTGTTTAAAGTTAAAGTCTCAGTAGAAGACCAAAGCAGAGTCAAGGGAAGACATGGAATAGCCCCAAATCACTCAAGTGCCGCTTCCTTCTAGAAGTGAGTCTTCCTTGATTTAATTTTTATTGTAAAAGCAATAAAACAATTCCTGACTGTGAGTAAATGCCAAAGGAAAAAAAAAAAAGACCTTCCAAAACATCTATGATATGATTTCTAAGAAGTCTGGCTGTGTTTTATTAAAATTCAATAAAACAATAAAAATGTATTGAAGACCTACTGTGTGCCAGGCCTGATGTGGGGCTCAGAGGAGACTGAGATGAAGACGACACAGTTTGGCCTTCAAGGAGTGCAGGTGAGGTTGGGAGTTTAGAAGGCAGCACTTGAGCCGAGTCGTGGGCACTTCCTGTAAGATGACAGCGGACTTGGGGGAGTACTCCCTGGAGCACTTTGGTCATGTGACCAATGGGCCTTTGACTGATACTGATCTATAACCAAGTTTGGTAAGAGGAAGGACCTGTAATAGAAACTGTTTAACAAGAAGCCTCTGTGTTTTTCTAGTGAGATTTGAGTATTAAAATTTGCTTCATGTTTAATTAAGAAAAATCTCATAATCCCATTGAAAACATGATTAACATGTTTGGTGAAGGCTGATATTATAGGCAATAGGGAATTCAATTAAGAAAATACAAGGGTGAAACAATAATGTTGAGAAAAGGTATCCTTAGCCTTGTAGTGTGAAACATATTAATATTATTCAAAGTGGAACCAAATTGCATGGCCTAGTCTGGATTTATGTGATATAGCTATTATTTGTCTCAGCGTTTTTAGGAGACAACTAGCCCCACACTAAAGTGAAAATAATACATGCCCATGTGTGGTAGTGTTTGGGAGAAATGAGTAGCATCAGCGATAAGATTTCCAAATAATCTATCAAAAAACAAGACATGCAAGCAAATAATTAGTGGATGCAATTCAGATGTTGGTGATTATATTGAATATTTTTTGTCTGGAAAGTGGTTGCTTTGTGGCAGACTAATCCACTGTTTTGACTTATAAAATAACTCTCAAGTGACTTTTCATAAAGATGAATCCAATTAGAAACAAGACCTCGAAGGTTTTCTTTTTCTCAGGGGCTGCATAGTCCTGTTTCTGGAACCATTGGTGGTTTAGTTGCTAAGTTGTGTCTGACTCTTGTGACTCCGTGGACTGTAGCCCACCAGGCTCCTCTGTCCATGGAATTGCCCAGGCAAGTGGGCTGCCATGACCTCCTCCAGGGGATCTTCCTGACCCAGGAATTGAACTCAGGTCTCCTTCATTGTAGGTGGATTCTTTACCATCTGAGCCACCAGGGAAGCCCTTGGAACCATTGGTCTGAGCTTATTTTACATATATTTTGCATAGAATGCACTTCTAAAAATAAAGTATGACCTCAGTGGAAAATTAAGCAAAACCAAGAGTTGTCGCCACAAGCATAATGCTCTAGAAGTCAAAATAATAATAATTAAGTGCAGATAATTAAGAAGCAGGTGCGCGAGCTAGAATCCCCTCAAGTCTCCACTGTAGTCCCTTCCTCTCTATTAAGCTGCCTGGTCTCTCCTCCCTTCAGTTTAGGCTTCACTTGGTCTCCCTAGTTTCTTGAACTAGTCAGACGTCTCCTCACCAGGTCCCCTTCAGTAGCTTCCTTTGGTACTTAAAAGAAGGTCAAATTCTGTAGCATGGCACACAAAACTTCTGGTTTTGAGGTTCATCTCCCACCATTACAGCACACACCCTGTGTTCTCACCTCATTGTACCCTTCACAGAACGCGCCTTACTCATAACTTCCTGCTTTGCGTAGAGTATTCCTTCTGCCTAGAAAGCAGTTCAAGTATCACCTCTTCTGTGAGATCTTTCCCAATTACTCCAGGAACAGGAGTGGTCCTTCTCTGTGTGAGGTTAATTCTACTATAGCACTTTTCAATGGCAACCCACTCCAGTGTTCTTGCCTCAAGAGTCCCATGGACCGAGGAGCCTGGCAGGATACAGTTCACGGGGTTGCAAGAGTCAGACAAGACTTAGCGACGAAACCACCACCACCACTTTTCAAACACAGCATCGCTGTTTATCAAACTGAAACTTTTCATGCCTTGATTGCCACTAAGTCCCCAAAGTTTGAGTTGGAAAAAATAGATGCCAAGTACTACCATATTTCAAAGTGAGATGCTAGACGACATGTGCTGGGCTTGCAAAGAAGATGCTTTAAAACTGGTTTCGTGAGCTTATGATCTATTTCCAGGATATCAAAGAGCTGCAGATCAGAGTAGGAGGGAAGTCTCCTCCCAAGAGCATTGATAATATGTGCTGTATGGTCTCTCCCCTGGCCACCAGAGAGGAAACTGAGGAGGGATTCCCTCCCTTTGCAAATCAGGACCATTCAAGAAAAAAACAGAAATCCGATGAGGTTTGAGGGCAAAGGGATCGTCACTGATTCTGTGCTGAAAATACTAAGGGCAAGAGATCAAGGCTGGAGCCACCTGCTGCTGGCACAGCAAAGAGAGACAAGTCTTCACAGGGAATAAGCTACAATTTCATTCATGATTACTGGCAAGAGCTTGAGTATCTTATTGTCCAGAGATGGGACTCACAGGAGCAAAACAAGTTGGAGCCATTTTTTTAATCCTGCTAAAGAAGGTGGCCAAAAAGAGAGCTGTGACTCTGCTAGAGGAGGTGTGACCCTGGATGGTCTGAGTCAGAGAGAGGAGTCGGAGGTCAGAAGAGAGGCATCGCCCATATCTAGGGGCTATTCAGAAGGCTTTAATGGATGTGCGCTGAGGACCCCACAAAAGCACCGCATTGTAAAAAGTCAGCATAGAAACCTCCAAGGTCAGAGGGTGCCTCTGCCAGATAATAAGTGCTAGAGAAGTGAGAAACCTCCCATTTGGTTTTTACTAGGTTGGGGAGGGGCAATTGCCCTGATCCTCTGGGTAGAGGGCTGGCTGGGGGACAGACTGCTTTCTTCTTTTTTATTTTCTGAAAAAGAAACAACTTTATTGAGGTATAATTTAGGTTCCATATTTAAATTGTACAGTTCAATGACCTCTTTTAAAAAGTTTATTTTAAAATGTACAACAGACTCCAAACCACTTCATTCTAGATATGGGTGGCAATAGATGTTATGGCAGGGAACCCAGATGCTTAAACAGGAATGGAATTGAGGATCACTTCAATGACCTTCATTAAACTTACCTAGTTGTGCAACCATCACCACAGTCAAGTTCTGTAACATTTTTATCTCCCCAATAAGATTCCTCTTACTAATTAACAGTTAGTGATGATTCCCATTCATACCCCTATGGTCAGTAGCTCAGGCATATCCTATTTGTGACCACATGGATTCCTCTGTCTATGGAATTTTCTAGGTAAGAATATGGGAGTAGGTTGCCATTTCCTTCTCCAGGACAGAGTGCTTTTCATATGGACATTCAACCAAACCTTCGGTCTTCAGGCCTCTCCCGCAGTCCCCTCACCGATCCCCACTTTCAGAGGTATCTGGAACCTCTCATTCCTAAGCCTTTCTGGGATTTTGTAGCCCAGAGCAGCTTACTTCTGTGCTTCTCCCAAAGCTGTTTCAGTTCCTTGACTTCCCAGCTCCCAATATTTTGCTGCTTTTGCTTCCTCTTTGTCCATGTGTGGTTATGCCTTAAACAAAATCCTTTTACCTCACTCGGGTATGGGGCAGGGGAGGCTGTGAGAAACCTGTGACAACTATGAGTGTCCAATCCCCCACGTATAATTTGAAATATATGTAAATTTCATAATAAGAAAAAATAATTTTTGTTGTAAAAAAGAATTGAGTTGGAGATATAAAACATATATGTCCATATTTATATATATATATAAAGTTAATAATACAAAGCAATGCATGCTGTTTTGCAAAATAAACCAGGCAGACAATGGTTCAGAGTTTTGATAAAGTATCCATCACTAGAGGCTGAGGTTATCAGAGAAGCTTTCCTGGCAGACTCTGAATAATGGGTAGAATTTGGATTCTTTAAGGGAGCAGGTCTCTATTTAATTCATTTCTTTATTAATAATCATGTATAAATCAGGATATTATCTACTGTGGTAACCATTGCTTTGAGCATCTCAACATACATTTTCCCTTGTTATCCTTCATTTTGATGAGATAAATTCTCGCTTGGAGAGAAGGAAGTGAGCACAACAGAGAGCAGCAGAGCCTGAAGGCAGAGAACACTGTTGATAAGACTTGAGCCTGATCCAGCTACCCCTAAAGCCGGACTGTCCTGGACTTCTAAGTTGTAAGAGCCAATAAATTTCTATCCACACCCCCAACTCCCCACCTTTGTTTTCTAAGTTAGTTTTAGTTGGCTTTCAGTTACTTGCATCAGAAAGAATCCTGACTAATATGATAGGTAATGAGATGGTGTTTTTTTTTTTTTTTTTTGAGATGGCGTTTAACTGAATTTTAGAATACCACCACCATGGGTAGAGTTAGACCTCAATGGATAGTCTAAATTGAAATTATAACTTGCAACTTGCTTCTTATTAAGCTTATTAGTATTAATAATTCCTATCCTTTGACTCCAGGCAGTACAGGAACAGATGAGTGTCTGCATTTTCCCTTTGGAGCTTGTTATTTTTCTCATAACAGATGAATTATTTGTAAGCAAAAATTAAAGATAGAAATCAATTCCCATCATCTTAAAGAGAATGTGCTGAGTATATCCCTAGAGATATGTGGACTGCCGGGTAAATTCATCTATAGAGGGCCACTGGAAGGCAGAGCCCACCAAGCTCCCGGAATTCATAGTTTTATGCTTGCAGATGAGAAGTTTTTGCTGCAGCAGCCAGAGCAAAGATAGCAAATCTCTAGGTGACCTGGCAAATTACTTGATAACAGCTAACAAATACCAGCTAATTAATAAATAAGTGCACACTGTGGGTCTACTATTGTTTTCAGTGCTTTTTATGTACCACCACAAACCTGATTATGTACTGCTATTGTCATCCCAGTTCACGTATTGCTGAAGCCTGCCTTGGAGAATTTTCAGCATTACTTTACTAGCGTGTGAGATGAGTGCAATTGTGTGGTAGTTTGAGCATTCTTTGGCATTGCCTTTCTTAGGGATTGGAATGAAAACTGACCCTTTCCAGTCCTGTGGCCACTGCTGACTTTTCCAAATTTGCTGGCATATTGAGTGCAGCACTGTCGCAGCATCATCTTTCAGGATTTGAAATAGCTCAACTGGAATTCCATCACATCCACTAGCTTTGTTCGTAGTGATGCTTCCTAAGGCCCACTTGACTTCACATTCCAGGATGTCTGGCTCTAGGTGATTGATCACAGTATTGTGATTATCTGGGTCATGAAGATCTTTTTTGTACAGTTCTTCTGTGTATTCTTGCCACCTCTTCTTAATATCTTCTGCTTCTGTTAGGTCCATACCATTTCTGTCCTTTATTGAGCCCATTTTTGCATGAAATGTTCCCTTGGTATCTCTAATTTTCTTAAAGAGATCTCTAGTCTTTCCCATTCTGTTGTTTTCCCCTATTTCCTTGCATTGATTGCTGAGGAAGGCTTTCTTATCTCTCCTGGCTATTCTTTGGAACTCTGCATTCAAATGGGAATATCTTTCCTTTTCTCCTTTGCTTTTAGCTTCTCTTCTTTTCACAGCTATTTGTAAGGCCTTCTCAGACAGCCATTTTGCCTTTTTGCATTTCTTTTCCATAGGGATGGTCTTGATCCCTGCCTCCTGTACCATGCCATGAACGTCCATACATAGTTCATCAGGCTCTCTGTCTATCAGATCTAGTCCCTTAAATCTATTACCCACTTCCACTGTATAGTCATAAGGGATTTGATTTAGGTCATACCTGAATGGTCTAGTGGTTATCCCTACTCTCTTCAGTTTAAGTCTGAATTTGGCAATAAGGAGTTCATGATCTGAGCCACAGTCAGCTCCCGGTCTTGTTTTTGCTGACTGTATAGAGCTTCTCCATCTTTGGCTGCAAAGAATATAATCAGTCTGATTTCGGTATTGACCATCTGGTGATGTCCACGTGTAGAGTCTTCTCTTGTGTTGTTGGAAGAGGGTGTTTGCTATGACCAGTGCGTTCTCTTGGCAAAACTCTATTAGCATTTGCCCTGCTTCATTCTGTACTCCAAGGCCAAATTTGCCTGTTACTCCAGGTGTTTCTTTACTTCCTACTTTTGCATTCCAGTCCCCTATAATGAAAAGGACATCTTTTGTGGGTGTTAGTTCTAAAAGGTCTTATAGGTCTTCATAGAACCGTTTAACTTGGGCTTCTTCAGCGTTACTGGTTGGGGCATAGGCTTGGATTACCATGATATTGAATGGTTTGCCTTAGAAACGAACAGAGATCATTCTATCATTTTTGAGATTGCATCCAAGTACTGCATTTTGGACTCTTGTTGACTGTGATGGCTACTCCATTTCTTCTAAGGGATTCTTGCCCACAGTAGTAGATATAACGGTCATCTGAGTTAAATTCACCCATTCCAGTCCATTTTAGTTCGCTGATTCCTAGAATGTCAACATTCACTTGTGCCATCTCCTGTTTGACCACTTCCAATTTGCCTTGATTCATGGATCTAACATTCCAGGTTCCTATGCAATATTGCTCTTTACAGCATTGGACCTTGCTTCTATCACCAGTCACATCCACACCTGGGTATTGTTTTTGCTTTGGCTCCATCCCTTCATTCTTTCTGGAGTTATTTCTCCACTGATCTCCAGTAGCATATTGGGCACCTACTGACCTGGGGAGTTCCTCTTTCAGTATCCTATCATTTTGCCTTCTCATGCTGTTCATGGGGTTCTCAAGGCAAGAATACTGAAGTGGTTTGCCATTCCCTTCTCCAGTGGGCCACATTCTGTCAGACCTTTCCACCATGACCCGACCGTCTTGGGTGGCCCCACACGGCATGGCTTAGTAAAATAATGCTCAAAATTCTCCAAGCCAGGCTTCAGCAATATGTGAACCGTGAAATTCCAGATGTTCAAGCTGGTTTTAGAAAAGGCGGAGGAACCAGAGATCAAATTGCCAATATCTGCTGGATCATCAAAAAAGCAAGAGAGTTCCAGAAAAACATCTATTTCTGCTTTATTGACTACACCAAAGCCTTCGACTATGTGGATCACAATAAACTGTGGAAAATTCTGAAGGAGATGGGAATACCAGACCACCTGACCTGCCTCCTGAGAAACCTATATGCAGGTCAGGAAGCAATAGTTAGAACTGGACATGGAACAACAGACTGGTTCCAAATAGGAAAAGGAGTACATCAAGGCTGTATATCGTCACCCTGCTTATTTAACTTATGTGCAGAGTACATCATGAGAAACGGTGGGCTGGAAGAAGCACAAGCTGGAATCAAGATTGCCAGGAGAAATGTCAATAACCTCAGATATGCAGAGGACACCACCCTTATGGCAGAAAGTGAAGAGGAACTAAAAAGCCTCTTGATGAAAGTGAAAGAGGAGAGTGAAAAAGTTGGCTTAAAGCTTAACATTCAGAAAACTAAGATCATGGCATCTGGCCCCATCACCTCATGGGAAATAGATGGGGAGACAGTGGAAACAGTGTTAGACTTTATATTTTGGGGCTCCAAAATCACTGCAGATGGTGACTGCAGCCATGAAATTAAAAGATGCTTACTTCTTGGAAGGAAAGTTATGACCAACCTAGATAGCATATTAAAAAGCAGAGACATTACTTTGCCAACAAAGGTCCATCTGGTCAAGGCTATGGTTTTTCCAGCGGTCATGTATGGATGTGAGAGTTGGACTGTGAAGAAAGCCGAGCGCCAAAAAGTTGATGCTTTTGAACTGTGGTGTTGGAGAAGACTCTTGAGAGTCCCTTGGACTGCAAGGAGATCCAACCAGTCCATCCTGAAGGGGATAAGTCCTGGGTGTTCATTGGAAGGACTGATATTGAAGCTGAAACTCCAATACTTTGGCCACTTCATGCGAAGAGTTGACTCACTGGAAAAGACCCTGATGTTGGGAGGGATTGGGGGCAGGAGGAGAAGGGGATGACAGAGGATGAGATGGCTGGATGGCATCACCGACTCAATGGGAATGAGTTTGAGTAAACTCTGGGAGTTTGTGATGGACATGGAGGTCTGGCGTGCTGCGATTCCGGGGGTCGTAAAGAGTCAGACACGACTGAGTGACTGAACTGAACTGAACTGATTGTCATCCCTTCCATTTTCCAGATGAGAAAAATTAAGGCAAAAAGTGGCTAAGCCTGGATAGGCAGCCAGGCAGTCTGATGCTGACGTGGCATGTTCTGAGTCACTCTGCTATGCTGCTCGAGGGTATGAGTCAATTTACAAAAGCATCCTGTGTTGTAACAGCAAGTCTCAGTCTCCACTGACAAAGCAGGGGGATTGGGATTTGAGGCAAGAGACAAAATTACCTGGATAATCAGGAAAAGGGAGAAATTAAAATTCTGCATAAAATGCATTTCTTCATTAACTTTAGTGATGGTGGATTTTTCTTGTGAGATTTTAAATAGTCTTACTAAAGAAAAAAAGGCTTAATTACATTTCCAAATTTCCATTACCTCTCTTTGTGATATTGTGATATGTGCTTAGTTGCTCAGTCGTGTCCAACTCTTTGCAACCTTTTGGACTGGCTCCTCTGTCTGTGGGATTTTTCAGGTAAGAATACTGGAGTGGATTGCCATTTTCCTCCTCCAGGGGATCTTCTTGACCCAGGGATCAAAGACAAATCTTCTGTGTCTCCTGCATTGCAGGCAGATTCTTAACCCACTGAGCCATTGGGGAAACCACTTTGTGATATTAAAAGTTTTATCCACACACCCTATTATTGAGACAGACTGCTCAATACTGACTTGCAATCTCCCCCAAACCCCTAGACTTGCATCCCCATCCATTTTTTGCTAACAGATCCTGGTTATTTGCAGATATCATATGGTTGCCCCTTGTTCTGCAGGACAGGGAAATCCTTGCCTTGGCTTATAAGGCCCTAAATGACCAGGCCCCCTTCAGTAGCTCTCTGAGTCTATCTCTGACCACCCTCTCCCTGGTTCACTTTGCTTTAGTTCTACTGGCCTCCCTGTTGGACCACGAATATCCCAGAACTGTCCTCCTCTGCACTGGCTATTCTGTCTTCTCAAATGCTTTCCCCTTACATAGCTCCCTGCTTCTTTCAAGACTACTCAAGATGTTCCCTTATGAGGTCCTTGACCACCTTACACTCCCGGTCCCTGTTACCCTGCTCTAATTCTTCTTTTATCCACAGCACTTGTTCGTTTCTAACAGGCTACTTAACTTTTAAAATTATGTTTATTTGTTGTTTCTGTATCCTTCTGGAATGTACACTTTATGAAGACAAAGATACTTGTTTATGTATTCATTGATGTATCTCATGTGCCTAGAAAAGTGCATAGCATGTAAGAGCCACTAAATAAATATTTGTTGAGTGAGTTAACAAATGAATGATTAAATACCAGGGGGTTCTGGGAAACATTTTCCTCCTGATAAGAGGAAGAAAGTAGAGACTCTTTGCTCTTCTCAGTAGCCTATTTTCTGCCTTTGAGATCCGTTGCATGAGGATATGATGTTTGAGCTACTATAGCTTTCTCACGACTGAGGAAGAGCCTAAGAGAACTACAGCCCTGCTTCTGAGCTCTGCCTGTGTTCAGTTATTGAACCAACACTAGCCAAGAAAGATCTCCAGATTTCTTGCTTGTGAAAAAATTAAATCCTTTCTTTTAAAGTTAACTATTAGCCTGGCGGGCTACACTCCATGGGGTCACAAAGAGTCAGACATGACTTCGTGACTAAACAACAACATTACTTAGGCGTGCTCTTACTTGCAGCTAAAAGCATCCTCAACTGATGCAATAACTTAGAAAGTCACGTGGTAAAAAAGAAAGAAATTTGGTTTTTAATTCTGCTTCCTGGCATAGAGCTCCTAAAACCCTTGGAATTTCCCGAGTAATAGGGTGATATAAATGTCTTTCGTTCTAATGAGGTGACTAAAACCAAGGGTTATGGTGTGAAAGGGTTGTCTCATTTTGTGGATCATCAGCTTCCTGAAGAACGTCTACTAAAATAGATTGTGAGAGAGAGTTTGGTGGCAGTGCCCTTGGATGTGAATTCTGCAGAGTGGAAGAGCGTGTCTGAGCTGAGACCCTAAAAGAGGAACTAGCCAGGAAATAAAGAGAAGGATGGGAGGAAGAGATTCTAACGAAACAGGTAACTAACTTAAAATGCTGAGTGCTTACTGTGCATGGCACAGTACTGATACTTTAATAGTAGTATTTAAAGTGCTATTTGTGATATCCTTATGAGTAGGTACTAATATTACCCTAGTTTATAGATGAGCTAACTGAGGATTGGAGAGGTTAAGTCAGTTGCCTGGAATCACAGCTTATAACTGGTGGATCTAAGATTCAAACCAGTTTGAGAGTACGTAATAGATGTCACACACTATCCAAGATAACTGGTAACAATGAACAAAACACAGTTCATCTCCCCCTTACCCCAGGAAGCTAACGTGTTGATGCTCTATTACAGAAGTGAATCTGGGGCAGAAACACCTGGCATATTAAGGGAGCCAGTGGCTCCTGCATCTCCAAAGGAATCTTGGGAACTTGCTGCCATATTGGGTGGAGATCAGCTGGACCACTGGAATGCCAAAGTTGGTTCCCTGAGATTGCCTTTGGGCTTTAGGGACATTTGTACCACATGTTTAAAAATGGATGAAAAGTTATTTTTATTTTAAAATGTCTTACAAGTATTTAATCTGTCATGAGAGAAAAGCAAGTCCCAAAGAGGAAAATGTACACAGTGCTTTACTCCATGCCCAAAAAAGAAAGTGAATACTTATCTGCTGCCAATATGCGTAATTAGGGTAGACAAGGGAGGTACCATTTAAAATTATGGTTTTGAAAAAAGCCACCGAAGGAAATGGTCAGAGATCTATTCCAGGTTTTTTTTTTTTTAATACATATTTTTTATAAGGTCTGTTTTATAAGAAGAGGAACTCAGACAAAAGTGGGAATATTATAAAATATAGTTTTATAGTAGACTTGGCAATGTATTTCTTTAAAACTTGTCATTCCTGCAAAGCAGAGAGGTGAAGTTTTATAATAGTGGCCACAACTATTTTTGGTGTTTTAGGAATGTTGTTTAAATTGCCCTCCCTTTTCTAGCTAATTTGCTGAAGTAAAAGTGTATCAGAAGATTAATATATTTTTATTTATAGAATAATACTACTTTATGACTGCTGAGCTGATCACATATGCTAGTTCATTAAATCCTCCCAATCCTGTGAGATATAAATTATAGTTGATATCTCTTTACATATGGGAAATTGTGGTTCAGGAAGTTTATATGATCTCCCCAAGATCGCAAGTGGTATAGCTGGAACCTGAACTTGGGAATTCTGACTACAGCTCTTGACCTGATTGAGTCAGACCTACTGGGTACAGTATTAAGAGAATGGGCTCCAGCGTCAGTTGGATTTTAGATTGTTCCTTAACTGTACTTTTGGAAGGAAAGTTATGACCAACCTAGACAGCATATTAAAAAGCTGAGACATTACTTTGTCAACAAAGGTCCGTCTAGTCAAGCCTATGGTTTTTCCAGTGGTCATGTATGGATGTGAGAGTTGGACTATAAAGAAAGCTGAGCACCTAAGAACTGATGCTTTTGAACTGTGGTGTTGGAGAAGACTCTTGAGAGTCCCTTGGACTGCAAGGAGATCCATCCGGTCCATCCTAAAGGAGATCAGTCCTGGGCGTTCATTGAAAGCACTGATGTTGAAGCTGAAACTCCAATACTTTGGCTACCTGATGCGGAGAGCTGACTTATTTGAAAAGACCCTGATGCTGGGCAAGATTGAGGGCAGGAGGAGAAGGGGACGGCAGGATGAGATGGTTGGATGGCATCACCGACTCAATGGACATGGGTTTGGGTAGACTCTGGGAGTTGGTGATGGACAGGGAGACCTGGCGTGCTGCAGTTCATGGGGTTGCAAAGCGTTGGACATGACTGAGTGACTGAACTGAACTGAACTAACTGTACCTTTACAAATGATTTAACCTTTTCAGTCCTCAGTTTGCTCTTCTGTAAAATGGAGCCAATACTACCTATGTCATAGTTTTGTGGTGAGGAGTTAATGATTGTTACTAACTATAAAGTACTTATTTGGCACACAGTATATGTTAAGTGAATGGTTTTTAGTATTATTGATAAGAATAAAGGAGAAAAGTACTGACTTAATAGTGTCTTCTTTTTGGAAGGAAATATTAAAACAATGGTTCTCAACTGGGGGCAGTTTTGCTGCCCATGAACTTTTGGCAATGTCTGGAGATGTTTTTGGTTGTCACAACTTAGAGGTGCTGAGACCAAGCAGGTAGAGTGGGTGAGAGCAAGGATATGCTAAACATCCTACAATGCTCAGGTTAGCCCCCACCACAATGAATTATCTGGTCCAAATGTCAGCAGTGCCCAGGTTGAGAAACCCTGTATTAAAACAACAAGGACTTGTTGAGTCTCTACTTTTTTTTAAAAACGGAAGTACAGTTGATCACAATGTTTAAAGTTATTATGTTGTAGATTGAGCATATACTTTTAATATTTCTTCTCCAAGCACAGAAGAATCTGAAAATTGGAGGCCATATATTATCTTGGCCAGTAGAGAACACAAAAATGAGTGTAAGGAAATGACATAGCTTATGTTGGACATATGAGTAGAATGATAATCTGAAGTTTCTAATTTGAAAATTCAACAGTTTAAAAAAAGTTCTTTGTGGTTTAGAGGTGACAGTTCTCAAAACTGTCAACTTATAATTATTGAAAAAATAAATTTTCACATAATGAGACAGCTCAAATTCATCAGCAAATGGCCTTAGCTAGCTTTCTATCATTCTTCAAACACTTTTCAACTTTAGTATCACCAGTAAGACATGATTTAATATTTTTAAAAAAGGAATTTTTATCTAAGTGAAAAAAAATAATTTAGATTTGCTAGTATAAAGACCAAAATGCAGTCTTTTCCTATTAGAAATAGGAGACAATATTTTCATGATGATTTTAGTTCCCTTAACTTGAATATTTAAAAACTAATTATATTATAAAAATTGAATCCCACACACCAATTCTCTTAAATTATATTGATCATGATGAACTGATTTCTTCAGATTTATGACTTGAATAATTTATTATTATGCAACTCATCTCACATTAGTGGCTTTTGCAAAGTAGTGCAGAAAAGCAATCTTTTGCCAACTTCTATTCATGTTTGAAGAAGAATTTCCTGTATGTATGGCAAAATCTGTCACCACAGAGCCCAGAGATGTCAGTTTAATACATTGACACAGAGACATAGAGAACATTTATGAAGGGAGATTATTTTTTCCTGGAAAATATTAAAGAAAGAGGCCTTGTTGCAGTTAAGCACAGTCTTACCACCACGACTGTGCCCTGAATGCTGTTCCAGGAAGGATCTCAGAAGCGTTGTCCATATAATCAACCAGGGGCTGGCCATATGCTTCCTTGGTCCTACCAGGGCCCACTTGCCACCATGGTTGGAGGTAAGAACTAGGTGTGGCATTGAAGGGTATCGTCCATTCATTTGTCCATTCAAAATGCATTTTTTTTCTTTTCAGCTTTATGAGGTATAATTGGCAATTAAATATATATATATATATTTGGGCTTCTTTGGTGGTGTAGTGGATGAGAATCCACATGCCAATGCAGAGGACACGGCGGGTTCGATCCCTGGTCTGGGAAGATTCCACGAGCTGCAGAGCAACTGAGCCTGTTGGCTGCAACTACTGAGCCCCGATGGTGCAGCTACTGAAGACTGTGTGCCTAGAGCCTGAGCTCTACAAAAGGGGCCACCACCACGAGAAGTCCAGGAACCGAATGCAGAGGAGCCTCCACTTGCCGCAACTAGAGAAAGCCTGCGCACAGCAACCAAGACCCAGTTCAACCAAAAAAAAGAAAAAAAATTTTTTTAAGTATATATATTTAAGGTATATAATTTGATGATTTAATATATGTAAACATTGTGAAATATTCCCCACAATTAAGCTAACTAACATATCCATCGCCTCCCATAGTTGCCGTTTTCTTTTTGTGAGCGCATGGTGCAGTTGGTTATGTTTCTCTCAATCATCTAATATGTGCCAAGCCCTGTGTCTGTGCTGGCAACAGAAAGTGCTGCTGCTGCTGCTAAGTCACTTCAGTCGTGTCCGACTCTGTGCGACCCCATAGACGGCAGCCCACCAGGCTCCCCCGTCCCTGGGATTCTCCAGGCAAGAACATTGGAGTGGGCTGCCATTTCCTTCTCCAATGCATGAAAGTGAAAAGTGAGAGTGAAGTCACTCAGTCGTGTCCGACTCTTCGCGACCCCGTGGACTGCAGCCTACCAGGCTCCTCTGCCCATGCGATTTTCCGGGCAAGAGAACTGGAGTGGGGTGCCATTGCCTTTTCCAACAGAAAGTGAGGAGGGCAGAAAAGAAGAGAGAACAGCTTAAGGAGGAACCACCTGGCTTTTCCCTGCTCTCATAAAGTTTACAGGTTGCTGGGGGAAACTATTAAACAGATAATTAGACAAACAGTTTTTTACACATCCATAAATACAACGACAAAAAGTATAGGGTGTTGCGGCAGTCTGAACGCGGATTGGAAAAGAATTTCCAGACACAGAGCATTTTAGAAAGTAGTGAGTTTATTAAGAGCAGAGAGCAGATATAATTTGGGCACTGCAAGCACATTGGGCCTGACAGACCAGGGAGAGTGGATTCTTCTCGTGGGTTAGTAGCCAATGTTTATAGCTTCAAGTTAAAGAAAATTTCTGCTGGAAAGTTGCCATTAGGTGATTGGTTGGGGCACTATAGGATGACTACTGGGGGTGGGCATTCTTGCCTAATTTGCGGTCAGAAAGCCTGCTGGTGATGATCAGGGGGTGCTTGTGGCAATGATTACAAGGGGGCTCAGTCAGTTCTGGAGATGACCTTGTTTCTGGACTCCACTCCTGTGGCTTTGGTGCAAGACTTTGCACTTGTGGCTTTAGGGCAGGACTCGACCGACACAGGGTATTCTGAGAAAGAATACTAGAGGAACTAATTTAACCTAGGAGGTCAGAGGAGGAAGCTGGTAGGTTCAGTTTTGCTCAGTGTTAAAAAGAAAACAAACAACACAAGCAAACAAAAAACAAAGGTATGGCTCAGCGTTGATTGTTTGGTTGTTCAGTTGTGTCCGACGCTTTTGCAACCGCATGGACTGTAGCCCACCATGTTTCTCTGTCCATGGGCTTTCCCAGGCAAGAATGCTGGCATGGGTTGTCAAATTAAGCAGTGCAATTCAGATATAAAATATTCCTAATGAAGTGTGATGTTCTAGGTCTTTAAAAGACAGAATTCTGCAGGTAGTGGTGATTTTTTTTACCATTGAGCTAATAGAGCAAACCAGAGTCAACAGGATATTGAAAAGCTGTGGCTTTAGCTAGTTACTGAATCACTCTGTGAAAGAGCTGGTTTGAAGGAAGGGTGAGGCTGGTGAATGGGCAAAGAACCAGGGGAGACAAACAGGTCTGGGAGATAAATTCGGAAGGAGGCACAAGCCAGAGGTAAACAAACAATGTGACAGACTCAGAAGTACACGAGCCCAGGGAGCAAGCTGGCAGCAAGGTCACAGGAAATGAAGAGTGCTCGGAGGCGGCAGGAAGCGGCGCCCTGGGTGGACCCCAGTGCCGGAATCTGACCTGGACAGGAAGTGAAGGGCATCATCTGAGGAGCAGGAAGGGGAGATTATTTTTTTGTGTTGGTTGTAGTGAGGAAAATAAGTGTCGGTTACATAAACCTTGCTAAAGCTTTCATCCTGTTTGGGGTTTGAGGCAGCTTGAAGCTTCTCTAACAAAGTAATTTGGTCTTCTGGGAGGGATTTGAGAGGGACGAGAAATTGCCCTGGGGCTTTGTATCGCCTCGGCTCCCTTTTGGGAGACAGAAGATATCTGCCTTGGATTCAAATCAGAAGAAAATAAGGATCTCCTACCTCTTGTCTCATGACAAGATGATCTGTATATGATGCTTGGTTGAGATACGTCTGTCTTGTGTTATAATAAGGCCAGGGGTTGAGGAGTGGGGAATAGTTAAGCTGTTTGTTGGAGATTACGTTGCTAATTCAGCACTGTTTACAATGACGAAGGAAAATGATGGAAGAAGCCACCCCTTTCCCCGGGGTAAATGGAAGAGGTGAACATACTGAGAAGTTAAAATGAGGAGAGAAATATGTAAACAAACTTTTAAAAAAACCAATTGTAAACAATGTGGTATGATGGAAGATGGGAAGAGATAAAAAAATAATCAGCATTAATTTAAATGGGGTAATTAGAGGAGACAAGATAAGAGGGGAATGATGCAAAGGATCTACCTACCTGTAGAGACTAGACGCTCCTTCAAGCATTTCTTTTCAGGTGACTGTGGGACTTTAAATCTTTCAGGATTTTAATGAGATGCTCAGACTGTATGTCTTACACATACACCAACACACAGGCATTGAGAAGGAACCACCTGGCTTTTCCCTGCTCTCATAACGTTTACAGGTTGCTGGGGGAAAACTATTAAACAGATAATTAGACAAACAGTGTTTTTACACATCCATAAATACAATAGAAAAAGTACAGTACTTTTCTCTCTGAAGGGAGGTGTGTTCTTGGCTGTCATTTAGAGAGTAGCTCCTAGTACATTTTATTTTCCCTTAGAAGCTCTGGAGAACAGTTGGCAAATAGAAATGGTCCACAGAAATAACATGGCTTCCTGGAACTTAGGAGGAAGGAAATGGGTGGTTTCTTTAATTACTATAGTGTGTGTGTGTGTGTGTGTGTGTGTGTGTGTGTGTGTCCGTGTGATAACTAAAGATAGCATTCTGGCCTACATCCTCAGGAGGGAAGGTGAATCTGGAAATTAATGGATTTGGAAGTATATATGGTTGTGTTGAATTTGCTAGGTTAGGTAAGACAATAATGCTGTGTTTTCAATATCCTGGCTAGATCAGAAAGGGTGGACTGAAATTTTTCTCTGATATTTAATCATTTTAAATTCGAGGACATTATTATTTACATATGAAGAGCTAATGACTCTAATGAAGGCACAAAAAACTTATTTACAGCAAAGGTGTGAGTGGGGTGACAAGAGGAGTGTTGATAAAGCCTTAATTAATTAATTTTGCTAATTATTCTTTTCTGCCAAGTGTTACAGTCCTTTTGGTAAAAAGCAGTAGAAACAAGAATTTTGCCGCAAGCTATTTTAAATCAGTAGTAGTAGCAAAACTTCTTGGCCGTTTTAAGATATTTTGGGATCCTTTTTTTGTCCTCTTTTATGCTGAAATTGTGGACTTTGTAGAACTGAAGAACTAAACATATTCCTATATGGACACTTATTTATGAGCTGTGTGATTTAGCCAAGGTCTGGGCTTAAAAGGCATTTTAGTGAAGCTGGAAATAAATTAGATGACAGATTTGAATTGAAATAAAAATTAAAAATATGTCCCATAGCAGTGCCATGTATTAATATTTATTTCTTCAGGCTTCTTAAAGACCTTGACTAGTCATAAATATATCCTTGCTCCTGGGTGCAGGAAGTTTAACTTTTCTGTAGGCTTATACTGTTTTGCATTTCTTTGAAAGTCATGATACTGAAGAAATCCAAAAATCCCCAGGAGATTCTGTGTAAATGCAAGTTGCAAAAGATTTTCATCTTTTCTCCATCCCACCATTGTCCTATATCTTCACTGATTTGGAGGAAATTGTGATTGAGGGCATGGCTACCATTATTAAGCATGTATTAGCTGCAGGCACTGTGTTGGATATTCACATGCATTATTTAATAAAGCCCCCATTTTACAGATGGGACAGTTCACAAGTAATAAATAGTATAAAGCCAGAATATGAATCTAGGTCTTTTTATTTTTTTTGTCATTTCTTGTCTTAATCCTTGAATGCCTTAAATTGCTGAGGCCTTATTTCCCTGATGAGACTGTCAGTTGCTAGAAGGCAAGGATCTTATATTTCAGTCTGCATAGATTAGGCTGGCAATAGTTATATCCTTCTGTTGAAATGAAAAATCAAATGTCAAACAGTTTTATAAAAAAGGTTAAAAAAAGGTGTAAAGAAAGAAACAAATCCCAAGAGATGAGTTTCTCAAATCACGACATGAATGCCTACAACACTGGTTCATGAAATAGTGCCGCCCCACGGTGTCAGGTAAAGCGTGGGGGTTTCTTAGGTTGTCAGGATACTGGGTGTCTCCGTGCACTTAGCGGGTGGTGGCTGGGTGTCAAAAGTCCTGTAGAATGTGGGACAGTCCCACAAGATTGCCAGGCCCCGAATGCCACTAGTGAGTGCCTCTCTGACCAGCAGCCCCTGGCCTAGCGGCCTAGGGATGGAAAACGTGGACCCAGAAGGCAGACTGAGTGCTGACTGCGCCCCATCCCTTGCTGGTTGTGTCACTCGCGTCACTTTAACCCTGCGCTCTCTACTCCTGGCCAACAGCTAATGCCGGATAACGGCAGCTCTCACTCACTCGCCTCCAGGAGAACGTCCCTGAGCAAGGCACAGTCTTTGAGAAGTGACTGAATTTACTAGACTGACAGTCACAGTGTAAGAATCAAGATGTATTCAGAATGGTGCTTCTCAGATCTTAGTTTACTTACAAATGTCCCAGTGAAGTGAAAGTGTTGGTCGCTCAGTCGTGTCCAACTCTTTGTGATCCCACGGACTGTAGCTTGCCAGTCTCCTAGAAATCTTGTAAAATGCAGGTTCTGATTTAGGAGGTCTGGGGTAGGGCCTGAGAGTCTGCATTTCTGACAAGCTTGTGATGCTGGTGGTGGTGTCAGTGGCCCGCAGGTTGAGTGGTAAGATTCTAAAAGTAACCTGGGGGAGAAGCTCACTTAATAAATCCAACGAGCAAGCATTTATTGCATATCTGTTGATACCTTAATTTACAGAGATGGAGGTAGTGGAGGTGGGCTATAAAGAGTATAGAATTTGATTTTTTCACATAGGGCACTTCTATCTGTTTGCCATTTTTATTATTACCCAACCCCTCCCCCCCCACGCCCCTCAACACACAGACAGAGAATATTGTCCATGGAAAACAAAAGAAACTTTTTCTTAGGGGAAAAAGGCAGAAAAATAGTTCCTATCTGTAAATCCTCACTAAGAATAAAAGGCCACTTTTTGTCCCCAAATAATTTTAGATATTGTAACTAAATAAAGGGAAAATTTGGCTGCTGTTCTTAGATGTAGGGTGTAAGCCTTGCATATCTCAGAACTAGTGTGAGCTGTGTGTGTTTTGAGTGTGTTGTGTTGTGTGTGTGCTGCCGTGCATGAGGATGTGTGAGCTGGGAAGTGTATGAGGTCTTTGCTAGATAAATGCTTTTAAAAATATTGCTGGAGAAGTACCCACCCCCTACTTCCCCATGAAGATTAAAGCTCTAAGTTAAGGGGCAGGGGTTCCAAAGGCAGCTTTGACTGGGAACTTCTCATATTTTAGGCAGTGGAAGTTATTTGAATACAGTCATTGAGAGAAGAGACTACTTATTATCCACTTAAAATACTTCCCGACTGCAGCATGGTGTTGTACGGAAGCCAAAGTAATTGGCTCTGCATTTGGCCAGCTGATTTAGCAAGAAATTTTGCAAATTATGCAGTCCTTACAGATGGTGCTGTTGGGTTTGTTAGAATGTTTTAAAACAGTGACACTTGACCAAGAACTGAATTTCCAGCCTCTCAGAGGTACCTTCAGCCAATCCTAGACTATTTCCACCGAGGGGGCTGAAGACCAGAAATAGACCTTTCCTGCAACCTTATGATAAATGATTTCCTTTAAAAACCACTTGTATAATAAAATAACTTGGTGGTAAACTTGGCCAAGGGAAACTCCTGGAACTTTCCTGTATCTTTGGTTATCTCTGAGTTGTTGAGTCACACTTTAAAATGGTTCTTAATTGACTTTCTGGTGCTCTGCCTGAGGTCAGGGAGGAGCCAGTGTTTCTAGGAGGGAGACGGGTGTGCTCTGCCAGGGGGAAGTGTAACTCCCCGAGAGCCTATGAGGAAGGTCCATGCCTGATGTGTAGAGTAAGAACAGCTGGAGCCTCTGGCTTTCTCTGGGAAGAGATTTCTAAATTTGCCTTTAGAAGCTATTAGAAAGTTCAAAGTACCGTATCATCTTCACAGGCCCAATTCTTGCTCAGGTCTTTGCAACAGGGACTCGTCCTGATCTTTGCTTGTTTTCTTGGTTTCTGTTTGAATCATCACCTTTTATCCATCTCTCTCAGTGCCCTTTTGGTGGTGCTTATTTTGGCTTTACGTAAGCGGCATCTCTGGACGCATGAAAGAGGCAGATAAAATTCCCCTGGGTTACTGAATTGCCCTTTATCTATTTTTAGCCATGCAAGGAATTTACCGTGGCCCACAGCATAACTCAATCACTCTAAGCCAGTGAGCAAATTCTGAGTGTTTTTAAATCTCTCCCTGAGGCATTTGGCATAGGCTAAGCTTAAAGGCACATGATTCAGTCATTGATTATTCAAGATATACCACACGTAGGTTTCTGTAATCACCAAACCGTCACTGTCAGCTAGACATTCAGCTCTGGCTCCTAATTTTGTGTTGGAAGCTGCACAAAGCCTATTGTCCTGTGTGCATGTGTGGCTCTGGCAATGCAGAAATGGCAACAGGGAAGTATCCGGTGCCCACTAAGGGACTGACGACAGATAATTTGCTCTCCTTCAGTCAACTGACCTTTCTTAAGACAGCCCTTGGCCTGTAGCCTGGGCTCTTTGATCCTTGTATATCTGCCATCTTTTCCATTCCTACGGACCTTCCATGAGAATCAACAGTGTTTCACATAGGGCCTTAAGTTTTTTTTAATAGATGAGTTTGAAGGAGGCATTCTTTCATTTGTTGATTGATTGACTTATTCATTCAACAGACATTCACTGATGAATTCCTGTATTCCAACTTGGAAACCTGGAATGGGGGATCCTCAACTTTTCATAGGAATACATGCCTAAGACCTGCCATTCTGGCTACAAGAGCTTCCTTGTACCTCCTTCACTTCTTGGGAACATGCCCTTCTAGGATGGTGAGCTCTGCACTCCTATCCAGATGCGCTCATTTTCTTTGCCTCTGCACTACTTCTGCTAGCAAAGGAATCCCTCCCCTTTCTGAATATCACTAGCTTCTGTTACTCCTTTTTTTTCATTCAGGGTCAAACTGAAGGTTAAGAAGATAGTTGTCCTCCTATATGACCTGTGATGTGCCCACTTGGCTAGACTGAATTACATCCTCCAGAATTCTCTTCCAGTATGTTTCTGGTGATGGTGGGCTATAAGGGAGAGTCTTTTGCAAAAAATGGAGGATGAAAGGGAGGTAAGCAGCTATTTTGTAGCACACATATACCTTCTCCCAATTGTTCAGCAAAGCACCAATCTAGACGCTATGGTGAAGGGATTTTGAGATGTAATTAAAGCTCAGAATCAGTTGACTTTAATCATAAGGGAGATCGCTCCAGGTAACTCAATCAGAGGAAAGCTTTTTTCTTACCGTTTTACTGAGATATAATTGACACACGGCAATGTGTAAGTTTAAGGTGTATAGCATAATGATTTGACATACATACATTGTGAAAGATTGCCACAGTAAGTTAACATCCATTATTTCATATAGATACACGTTTTTTGTTTTTGTTTTTTCCTTGTGATGAGAACTCTTAAGAGCTACTATCTTAACTTTCAAATATACCATATAGCAGTGTTAACTGTGGTCAACATTGTATGTCACACCCCCAGTACAGAAGTTTGGACCTTTTGACCAGCTTTTTCCAGTTCAGAGAAGGCATTTAAAAAGAGGGGTTAGACCCTTCCTAAAATCAGAGAGTCCATGTAGCAGAGCTGAAGAAAAGTTCTAGAATCTTCTTCTATGTTCTAGGTTAACACCCATGCTGTTGCTGATCTGCTCATTTGCCTCAATGGCGTGGAACTGCAGCTGGGCCTGTAATTGCTTGTCTTTCCAGCTGGTTCTTTCCTCAGTTCCGCTCACTCTTGGGCTAAGTGTATGCATGCAGCTCCAGGACCAAGAGCTCTGGCTTCCACAGGATACCATCATCACCAAATTCATCCCTGGGGGGGTCCCAGCCTACTTGTTATGCCCCTTCTCGATGCCCTGTCCTGTGGATGTCAGACTTGCCGAGCCAGTTCTTACAACTGTGTAAGACAATTCTTTGTAATAAATAAATGGACAGATTAAAAAAATAAAAACTTCTCACTGGTTATGGCTTCTCTTGTTAAACTCTGACAGATACAAGAACTAGAGAAGCCATTGCTTTCTTGTCATGACATCAGCGATTGAAACCTAGAGGGCCACCGGTATTCATTCATTTATTCACAACTGTGCTAAGGTTGGCAGTATAAGTAATCAGCACGGCAGACATGGACCCTGCCCTTGGAGGGCAGATCTAGCAGGAAAGTGGATGTTCAACAGTATTTACAAGGGTAATAATAAGGTGAGCACGGAACTGTTAGAAGGTATAAATTGCGAGACTCTGCCTAGTCTAATGTGTCAGAGAAGGGAAGTAAGGGCCTGAGAGAAAGAACTAGAGAGGATGAGAGCAAATAAAAGGAGTTCAAGCATATCTTTAGAGTTGTTCATGGTGGCAGAAGAGATGTGGATGGAGAGGTAAGTCATAGAGGGCCCTGCAAACCAAGATAATGATGTCTGATACCCTGAGGGACAAACATTTTTGTTTAAAAATCTTCGCATTTAGAATCCTATTTTTAAAAAATTATATCACAGTATGGTTTCATTTTGAGCCTTTACAATTCCTGTGGTGTTAGTATGTTTGCTCCTGTCACTGCTCTGACTTCTTTTCCGCTTTTTTCTATAGCCTTCTTATATATAATACAGGATGCTCTTTTTATAAGACAAGCATCAGTATTTTTAACCCATTCTTCTGCCTTGGGCTTTAAATTCTCACTGCACACTTCTTGAGGGAAAAAGAAAATGGAATCTGAACTCTTCATATTAATTTACCCGACCATTCCCTTGTCTTAACGTTTATTTTTGGTTCTCTCAAGACTCATGGCAAAGACTTCTGGAGGGTGGGCAGTTCACCTGGCCTCATAGTTCCAGGGCCTTCTGTTACCACCTGAGGTTGGGGGGAGCTCAGCCCTTCCTTGGGCTGTTAAGCCTTTCTGCCTGTTAAGCACCATGATGCTCTAAGCACTTCATTAAGTAATTGAGCCACATGTTGTCCTTGAAAAGTGGGGCAGTAAATACTATCAATTCCATGGGCTAGAGAGATAAGAAAGATTGAAGTGGAGATGCTAGAAGGTATGTGACAAAACCAGTCACAGGTCTGAGGTAGGCTAAGCAGTGAGAGCTTGGATTCAATTTCTGTCTTTCTTTGCTCTCCTCCATTTTCCAACCGCCTTTCCAAATTCAGGTCTCCCCTCTGGCTGTGTTTGGGAAAACAGGTAGAGAAGCTGAACGAAATTTTTAAGGCAGACTGACTTGGGTCGACAGTCTAGTTTCACTGTAGCCTATTTCTTTATTTGTAAAATGGGAATAATATCAACCACTTGTCAAATGGCAAGTGCAAAGCCACTGGCTCAGTGCAAGGCGCACAGGTGGGGCTCAGTACATTTGGGGTATTAAGCATTACGATCTTGAACAAGGGGACGTTGCTAGAGGTGGAGGGAGCAGACAACTACATAGACTTTTACTGAACAGATTATTTTTACCCTTTGCACTCAGTTGAGATTTTTTAAATTTAATTAATTTTTACTTTTGGCTGTGCTGGGTCTTTGTTGCTGTGTGAGTGCTTTCTTTAGTTTCAGAGAGCCGGCGGTGGTCTCTAGTTCCTGCGTGCAGGCTTCTCACTGCGGAGGCTTCTCTTGTTGGGGAGAACCGGCTCTAGGGCGCGTGGGCTTTGGTAGTTGAGGTTCTCCAGCTCTGGATCGCAGGCTCAGTAGTTGTGGTGCTGGAGCTTAGTTGCTCCACAATATTTGGGATCTTCCTGGACTAAGGATTGAACCCATGTGCCCTGCATTGCGAGGTGGAATCTTAACCACTGGACCACCAAGGAAGCCTCCTTTGTACTCATTTTTATACAAGGTGTAAGAAGCATCATTTACTTTGAGAGCAGTGCCTGGTCTCTCAAGGTCCAAATCAGGAGTCATGACAGACAATCAAGTTCATGGCTTGTGAGGACACTTGTAGAATTTGCCCCACTTCATTTAAAAGTGAATTGGAGATAACAAAACTTATTGTGATAATTGCTTCATAATATATGCATATATCAAATCATGATGTTGTATACCTTTAATACAATGTTGTATGTCAATCATATTGCAATCAACCTGGGGGAGAAAAGAGAAACTATACTCACTGTAAAAATAACAGTCAATTGGGGTGAAAAAATTTTGGAAATAGATAGTGGTGATGGCTGTACAACACTGAATGTAATCAACGCCACTAAATTTTATACTTGAAAGTGGTTAAAATGCTAAATTTTATGTTAGGTATATTTTACCACAATTAAAAAACTATGAATTGGAGAAAGGCTACTGGCTTGTGTCTGAATAGCTCTTCCTTTTACTCCCGAATGTAGGCTAGCTTGTTACTAATGTGACCCACTTCTGAACTGAACCGTGTCGGGACTATTTGCTAAATTATTCCAGAATGTGAATTAGGAGGTCCACAGCTAAACTCCTCACTTTCCAGATGAGGAGCTGGAGACCCTGAACACACTCAAACAGGCCACTCTTTCTCTGAAGGGCCTTTGCACATGCTCGTCCCTCTGCTGTGGATGCCCCTCCCCACTCTGATAAATCCTATTTCTCTTTCTGGTTCTACATGAAATATCACTTTATCCAGAAAGCTTTCCCCTGTCCTCCTAGTATGTTCGCTCAGCCTGTTGTGTGATTTCTTAGTAACCAACACTTTTTTGAAAATGCTCACTCCACTTGTAATTACTTTGTAGTATGTCTGAGTTTCAGGCATGAGGGCAGGGCTTTGGTCTGTCCTGTCCACCATTGTTTCTTAAGAATGCAGCATAGTGCCTGGCTTATTTGTGTTCATTAAAGAAAAAAAAAAGCAGCACTAAAAATAAAATCAACCTTGTCTTCCCTCATAGGAAGACATGCAGCAATGTGAAATTGTTCCAGGTCAGTCAATATCTGCTGATCCTGAGTTTATCATAAACTGAATGATGTTAATGATATACCTTTACGTGTATTAACAGGCAAGAGTGGCTGGGGGAAGTAGGGTGGGCATTGCCTTTAATCCACTGACACTGATCTACGCACTAGTTGTGTCCGAAGGAAATATACCAGGAAGCCAGGTGCTGGGGCGGGGGCTGAGCTGGACTGCCCACTCCTGCACTGGGGGCACAGGGTCAACACTAAATCGAGGGCAGAGGGGTTATAAGTTTGACACAAGGGAATGCTTTCTGGTGTGATATTAAGGATTGTTAAAAATGGATTGGAATATAGAGGAAGCCTTCCCCAGAGGCTTCAGAAAACAGGCCAGAGTTCCATTTCAGCTGGTTATTTTGGGCCTACCATACGCAGCAGGTTAGACTAGACAGCTACTTATAAAGTCCCATTGTTCCATCCCTCTGACCCATAATAAAGCTATAGACATTGCTGTTGCTGATAAACATACCAGGACACACACAAACAGGCCAGTCCTGGGGCTGTGTCTGTTGCTAGTTCCTTATCTACTGAACATTCTGAATTCACCTTTTGTTTGGAAAAATTACCTCAGTCTTTGAGCACGGAGAAGCTCTTTCTATAAAAGACTAGCTCTGTATTTGAAAGCAAGAACTGCAATGCATACCAATTTAACTCTTGGGCTGATACTCATCTAAGTAGAGGATTAAAAAAATAACCTGCCACTCGGAGTAATTCCCAGCATACAAAGAAAGTGATCTGGACACCGCTGTGTGTCCTGTTCAGGAAGCGGGGGACACATCTTCTCTTTCTCTGGTTTTCAAGTAAGGGAAGGGAATGGTCTTGAATATGCAAATGAATCTAATTTAATTAACTTTTATGACCACAGCTCCTTTGAGATAACCATGGGAGCCAATTAGATTCCATTAAAATTCAGCCATTTCCTCCAAGCTTCAATGAGACACTCTTGCCTCCTCTAGGAAAAAAACAACAACAAAAAAAAGTGAAAAGATCTAATCAGAAATAACAAAAGAGAGTAAGTTGTCTGTAGCAGCTTTGCAATTTGGTCTTTCCAGAAGCTGCTTACACAGTCATTTGCTCCAGTTCATTGCCCCAAGCCTGGCGCCACATGCAGCAACGTGAAATCATTCCAGGTCAGTCATGTAACTGCTGACCCTGTGTTTATCATAAACTGAAGCAGTGAAAGGTAAAGGAATGATATTTCATACTTCAGGATGGAAACTCAGATTTCGTAAGGGTGAGGGGAGAATTGCTTTGACCCTATCAGGTCAGAGACATAGAGGAACTTAGGCCACTTAATGCTTTGTTGCCTGTTTTGTAATATTCTGTCCTTTTTCTTCCCCCGATCACAAATGTGATATTTATAGTAAAAAAAAAAAAAAAAGGAAAATACGAAAGGCTAAACAATGCTGTACATATCTAGAAAGAACTTGGAAGGCTCTCTTCTGTAATTTTGCTCACTTCTTTCCCCCTTACTAAGCAAATTTTAGAGGACTTAGTGTGTGTTTGGGAAGGACCGGGAGGGCGTAATGAGGGCTTGAAATGGGGGGTATCATATTCCAATTCCTTCCTTTCCCTTTCAATCTATATCCCATGCCACTTACCTCTCTGGTCTCTAACACTGTGTAATTACACAGCTGCCAATGGTTTTTGAATCCTGGCCTCTAAACCACTTTCTGTGGTTAGAAAAATGCATGGTGGGTCCACCAATTGTTTGATCCTCCCTGAAAGTGCCTTGAGATGGGTTCAGCAAAATGTGTCATTGGGTTCCTGGTAATTGTGTTGCCTGCTATTAGTTCTAGAAACATTTCATGTTGTATGACTACAATATTGCAATTAATTTTAGCATGAACAGAGGAGATATTTCTGTTTCTTCTATTTCTTCATAGAAAGCTATCCACTGGCAAGCTGTCTCTAAAACAAATATATGCAAAGAGCAAGTCACAGTGCCCAGCATTATATGATTATATAATTGTGCAGGCTATTAATTAGGAGGTAAAGTTTCTGTAACAAGTAGAATTTTATATTTTATATATATATATAAATATATATATATTTTATATATATTTATATATATATATTTTAAATTTTATATTTCCCTTAGATTTTAAAAACAGTAAAGTACTTAAGTTCTAACGAAGGCACACAATTATAAAATAACTAGAAAGAAAAGAGATGATGATGTGGGAAATAGACACACACGTCAGTGGTTCTAAGAGAAAGAAGAAATAAAGGTAATAAAAAACGAAGCCAAATCTTTTATTTTTCACTAATAGTTTCACCTGTCTTTGTTTTCAAGAATTTCAGCTTAACTGGGTGTCAGAATAATTCCCTTTGCCATGTCCTAGTGCAAGGTTGAATCATTTTGTGCCTGGATTAGTGTAATTTCAGTAGCTACCTACCATCTATTGTGCTGTTACTATTAATACATGCCAGGCACTATATTCTAAAGCATGCCTCAGTTTATTGTAACCCTTATATCAATAATCTGAAGTTGACTGTACCATTTAGGGCACCTGAATATCTAATATTCATTATCACCTCTTCTTGTTTGCTAACAGAACCAAATTTTGCATGGGGTATTAGTGTATCCAACGAAATACTCACTTTACCAGCCTCCATCACTGCTAAGTGGCTTTGTGATCCAATTCTAGATAATGAGATGTAAGCAGAAGTTTGTGGGGGGAGGGCTTCTTGGAAGTTTTATTCTTTCCTGATGAACTGGGACGCACAGACTAGAGTAACGCTCTTAGCCTATCCCCACTTTTTTGTGCCTTAGGTATAAATGTAATGGCTGGAGCTGCCTTTGGTATAAATGTGATGGACTAACAGTAGCCATCTTGGAAACATAAACCAAGGAGCCAACATGCTAAGAAAGGTAGAGTTAAAAGGCAGAAAAATCTGGAATCCTGATGGTATTGTTAAACAGACAAACTGTGTCCAGCAACTGCTTACCATTGTACTTCCAGTTATGTAAGAAAAAGAAATAATTTTTGAAGCCATTGTTAGTGGTCATTCAATTATTTGCAGCCAAATGCATTCCAAGTCCCATTTTTCAGATAAGGAAACCAAAGGCTATTTGTAATAAGTAACTTGAAAAATTTATATAAAATTTGCATGGGGGCTCTAACTCACATATTCTCATTCTAGAGCTTACTCTCTCAGACATAATACAGTATCACATCCCCACTGTGTTAGGTTGCAAGTTCTATTCATAAGCTTCTCAGGAAACTTGAACCTCCTTCTGACTCTGCCTTTTCAGAGATGCCAGTGTTAAGTGTTAACCTTGTCTGAACAACACACATCTGTCTCTTGCCATCAGTATTACTATGATGAAAGCCAGATCTAACCATCTCATTTTCTTGCTTAGAATCCTCAACAATACTTCTTCCTCTATAGCCCGGATGTAACCGCAACTGTCTTTAGCGTAATGTAAGTAACATAATTGGTACAGGCAAGTAGATTGTAAGAAACTCAGTTGTGTTGGTGTATTAATTATCTACTGCTATGTAACAAATTGCTCCGAAACTTAACTGCTGAAAACAACAAACCCTATTTCTTACACAGTGTTTGAGTGTAGGGAGTCTGGGAGCATCTTAGCTGAGTGGTTCTCGCTCAGATCTCTTATGTGGTTTCAGTCAAGATGTCTGTGGGTCTTCAGCCATCTGAATACTTGACTGGAGCTAGAGGATCCACTTCAAATAGGCTTATTCACACGGCTGTTGCACTTTCTCACCATGTGATCCTCTCCTCACAACACACCAGCAGATCTCCTCCAGAGCAAGTGACACGAGAGAGACACAGTGTGTTTTATGACATAGACATGGAAGTGGCATGGTATCACGTCTGTACTGTTGTTGGTTATATCTGCCAGACTGGGTACAGTGTGTGGGGGGGAACTACATAGGGTATGGATGCTAAGAAGCAAGGATCATTGGGGGACATCTTGCTGGCTGATGAACTCGGGTAGCTTTGGGACAAAACGGTGGTATTACCATCTAGCTTCAGCCAGTTGTCACCATGGTGGTTCACAGGTCCTATGTTGTTGGATTTTTCCATTTCTCAAATAAAGCCAGAAAAATAGATTTCTAAGTTAAATCTCATGATAGTAAATGTTGGCTTTAGGACTTTAGAGAATCTAGTGTGGGCCAAACAAAATATAAATGCCATCCGGATATAGCCTGTGAGCTGCCAGTTTGTACCCTATCTGGCCCATACTGTGGAAGGAATATGTAAATCCAGTTTCAATACTTCTAAGAAGGTTCAGAATACAAGTGCGGGCTTCCCCAGGAATGTATACCATGATAATTTAGTAATGTCTGCCATGGGTGAAGGTAGGGAAAGTGATGACATATGTGCCTCAGTCTGATACACATGACCATACAATTTATTGCCCAAACCAAGATACTTTTGCGAGTAAAAGGGAGTGCTATCATAATTACACTAAAATAGTATTTAATAAAATAGTATAATAAATAAAATTGTGCCGTAAATTGGAACTAACTCAAAGGAACTAAATCAGGCTTCCCTGATGGCTCAGGTGGTAAAGCGTCTTCCAGCAATGCAGGAGACCTGGGTTCGATTCCTGGGTCAGGAAGATCCCCTGGAGAAGGAAACGGCAACCCACTCCAGTACTCTTGCCTGGAAAATTCCATGGACAGAGGAGCCTGGTGGGCTACAATCTGTGGGGGCGCAAAGAGTTGGACATGACTGAATGACTTCACTTCAGAGATACCAGGATATACAGTCACCATTCACACAAGCCTTTTATGAAATCATCCCAGTGTCATCTGTCTCCACTGTTCATTAGGGCCATATCAGAGATTCTTTGTTCTCAGGGTACATGCATACTTCTAAACCCTACTGCGTACAATCCTCTGTCCCTGTTCATCCTCTTTTCTCCTCATCCTTACTCCCTTGTTTCTCTTAGACTTCAACATCTCCAAGTCCCATCAGAAGTGCTATTTCTTTTATCTGTTGTTTTTACTTCCCACCCCTTTTTCCAGGCTAATTGCTCTTTTACCAGAGTTTTCATAAAACTTTATACATGTCTTTAATGAGGCATTTATAGTACTAATCCACATACAGGGACCATGTATTATTTAATTAGGACTCTCATACCTATCTCAGTGTTTGGCACAAAGAAGGTGCTTAATAATCATTCATTAAAATTTTATTTTGAATCTCACCTCCATTCTTTTTCTTTAACACCCTCTGCAGGAGGTAATAATGAAGACTAAAACATCAAGTAGGCAATAAGAGGAGGTAATGTAGGAACAGAGAAAATCCACAAACCTGATAATTGGTTCTTGAATTACTGACCATTAACCTATGCAGTGCTTGTAGTAATTTTAAATTCTTCTCTTGCTTTTCACTTCTAAATGAACAGAAGCTGTTTCCTTTGAGGATGAGCTTCTATCTTAATAGTAAGACTGAGTACTATTGCCTGTTCTCTAGAGGCAAAGAATACTCAGTGTGTGTGTGTGCTTTATAAAAGCTATCTCCCTCAGAAGTCCGTAACTAAGCAGTGAAAATCAACCCCAGGCCTACACAGGACAGGTAGGAGGATTTATCTTCTCCTATACACATCTAACACTTACTGATGCTCATGTGCACTGTCTATAAACCTCTGGGGGCAGAGGGAAGATAAACTGATGGAGAGCAATGTTCTGCATAAACTCCTCTCATGAATGAAATTAAGTTACAAGATATTAGTCCTATGGGACTTCGATGTGTTTGTTGGAGGGGGGTAGATTAATGGTAGGAAATCATTAAATCTACTAGATTGTTTTTAATTTTACTCTTAAAGTCTGAGATAAAGTAGAACAAATGATATCACATGGAACATTTTCTTTGGTGGGATTTCATTTGGTCTCCTTTTGAATTAGAGGGAGGACCCAGAAAACTTGGATGTGGTTCTGAATCTGGTCCTTCTTGGCAGAGTAATTTAAAGTAAGTCATACACAAAAAAATCTATCTGTGAAACAGAACAGAGACATAGAAAATGGACTGGTGGTTACCAAGGAGGAGGTGGGTGGGAGAGGCCTGGATTGGGATTTGGGGATTAGCAGATGCAGACTGGTATATATAGAACAGATAAATAACAAGGCCCTACTACATAGCACACGGAACTGTATTCAATATCCTGTGATAAACCATAATGGAAAAAATATGAAAAAGAATGTATACATGTATAACTGAATCACTTTGCTGCATAGCAGTAATTAACACAACATTGTAATTCAACTATTCTTCAGTAAAAAATAAATTAAAAAAATATAGTTACAACTTCTCTCTGAACCATCTTCCTATTTGAGATGGGGCTACTAATAATACATATTTCACAGGGTTAAATGCAATAAGGTATGTGAAAGGACTTTGTGGATTGGGATGATGTATACCAGTGGTAGTTAAGACTATTTTTAGGCTGATTTGCCAGCAGCAGTGATGGAGAGAGTGGGAGGGAAGACAGAATGGAGAACCATACTTAAGCCGCCCCCAGGTCTCTGGTGACTGAAACCCTGGTTTATCCTTTTGATAGCAAGGTTAGTAATAAGACCCAATAAAGAGTGAGCGCTTGAAAATTTGTCTGGGACAGGTTGGGTTTGCCAGGGAGGGTTGGTCCTGACATCACTTGCTTTAAAACTGTGGTTGCCAGTCAGGTTGTGCCCTATTATTGCCTGCTTTTTGGAAAGGGTGAGTCTAAATTGGAACTGTCTTTCCTCTGTTTAAGCCGTTTCTGCTGAGTCCCATAGCGCTGATTATAGTTCTTACATTCTTCAATAGGCTGTTTCATTCTTGACTCACCTCCAGACTCATAAATATTCTTCAGAGAACACAGAGGTTTTAAAAGGTGCTTATCTATTAACCTTGTGCCTTTAACATGCCCCATGTAACAGCCAGAACACAGTATCTTTCCTGCCTCATTGTCCCTAACATGTGCGGGAGTGAAAACCTTAACAGGCTTTTTTTTTTTTTTTTAGGAGAGTTTCTTCGCAGTTGTATGACCTTGGGTGATTTCTTCAACTACAGAAAGAGGGATAATAATAACGAATGTGGAGGCTGTTGTGAGCATGAGCAGCGACGTGAGGAAGAGCACCTGGTATGAGGGAAATATCCAGTTACATAATGGGCATTATTATTATTCACAATAATCACATTAAAGGCATTCAGAACAAAACATTTGTAATGACTCCTGGAAAGATTAATTTATACTTAACAGTCAAGAGGCTGTCTGATAATATTTTCCATGTACTGACTCAGAGGAAAGTGCTGCCCTAGAGGCAGAGACAAACATCAGCACACAAAAAATCTCAATCTGAGCAATACATTAGATGGAGATATTTCAGTACATTGAAAAACTGTTACACAAGATAATCCAAGATGGACTGAGTGTGTTTACAGTGATTTTTTTTTTCAGTTGAGTAGTTTGCCTGGGTGTCACTCTATAATGTGTTGAAAACATGTGGACACCAGGGGGACAGGGAGGGTGGGACAAATTGGGAGGGCGAGCACTGACTACCGGGTGTAAAATAGTTAGCTAGTGGGAAGCTGCTATATAGCATAGGGAGCTCACCTTGGTGCTCTGTGATGACCTAGAGGTGTGGGATGGGAAAGGGGTGGGAGCGAGGCTCCAGAGGGAAGGGATGTATGTATACACACAGCTGATTCATTTTGTTGTACCGCAAAAATTAATGCAACATTGTAAAGCATTTACTCCAATAAGAAAAAGAAAACAGCGTTACTTGATGTTGTATCATGACTGTGGAATGCCACACTGAGATTTGCATCAGAAGCAACCAGCGTCCTGTTTCCAGCTGGTTTTTAGGCAAGATCTCTGCTACTGCTGCTGCTTCATTTGTGTCGGACTCTGTGCAGCCCTGTGGACTGCAGCCTGCCAGACTCCTCTGTCCGTGGAATTCTCTAGGGAAGAGTAGCAGACTGGGTTGCCATGCCCTCCTCCAGGGGATCTTCCCAACTGAGGGATCAAACCCGGGTCTCCTGCATTGCAGGCAGATTCTTTACCATCTGAGCTACCAGGGAAGCCCAGGCAAGATCTCTAGGGCTGGCCAAATATATACTACCTCCGTCACTCACCAGTGCTAGACCTTATGTTCAGAGTTTCATTTCTTAACGACTTTGATTCTTATTAAAATGGTAATATCCTTATTGTCATCAATCACTGACACATTTATATGAGGGAGTTTGAGTCCTGCTTGAAGATTAAACTTTACCCGAGGAGAAGGCTCTTAGGAAAGGTGGGGTGGGGATGGGGAGCTGTCACTGCGGGGGAGGACAGAGGGAGGCATGGAGGCTGGGTAGTGGAGGGGCAGCCAGTCTAAGACTGTTCTCTCAAGAGAAGCCTGTTGGGCCATCTTGTGCTCTTAATGTAGCTTTGTCGTCCATGTCCCTTCTCCAGCATGCGGCACTGGCTGTATTGATACTTAGAGAGACGAAACACAGATTTCTCCCTTTATTCTTCTATTTGTTCTAGGAACCAGGAACCAGAAAGAACAGGTGTTAATCTTATTAGCCAGGAAATGAGGCCTCATGAGTGGTGAGAAACTGCACTTCTAACTTATTTGTAAGGCCTGGCATTTTGATGTTGTAAATTATCTCCAAGTTTTTTAAAATATTGAATAAAATGATAAAAAGTAATGAAGAATTTTTAATAGCCTAAGGTGGATAATGTAGTTCCTCTGGTAGGAAAATTATGATGTAATGCTAAATCATTCTTCATGAAGGCTTTTTTTAATGAAGCAGGAAGTAACAAAGACTGAGTTGAGAAAAAAAAATTATTGTTGAATAATATATGATGTTGAGGTTTCATAGTCTGTTATGAATGGTTCAAAGAGCTATAGATAAAATGATATGAAACCTGAAAGTAGACTCATAATAATTTTTATTTATCACAGTCTGAAATTATTTTTGCATATTTATTTACTCATTTATATCAGGCTTCTCACTAGATTCAAAACCAGTGGGGGAGGGCAAGCACCATTTCTCTGTTCCCCAACTGTTTCTCTGTCCTCCTACCATCTAGCACTGTGAATGGACTATATTTGTGGAACGATGAATTTATAATTCAGCATCATCCACTGGCTCAAAATTACTCATGTTCTAAAATCCACTCTATTATAAATGCTAAAATAAGGTATCTGAAGATTGTTCAAACAACAAAACAAATTTCTATCCTGACCTGAAATCATATATGATAATCACAAAAATATTCTTCAATAGACAGAGATTAGTATGGCCATATATTTTCAACAACTCCCACTTTAAAATAAATTATTCAACATTATTAGATTACTTATAAATGACATAAATCAATTAGCACTGCAAGGCTGAGATTTGAAGGAATTTTTAGAGGCTAGATTGGTAAAACTTTAACTCTTTATATTCTTCAGAAAGGATTAAAGAAATTTAGGCTCTCACTAGGCTTGGCTTCCTCTCTTCAGCCGCTAACTGAAGATTTAATTAATGTGCATATCATCTGGGCTGACCATTCTAACACTGCTGGATGTAAGCAGAGGTAAGAGTTTGGACAAGGAGCTTGGGACTGAAGCACTCCTGCCCCTCACCATTAGAAGAGTGAAATCTGGCACATTTTGAATCATAGCAATGAATCAAATACCACAGAGCTGACTGCTAAAGGCTCCCTTTATGTAGACGTCCCTGCCAGGCCTTTACATATTGAAGTGAATCATTGTCACCTGTGGCAGTTTTGCTCTTCATTTGCTTGATGTATTTCGTCTGCGTTTGGAGGTATTAAGAATCACTGTTTGATCTATTGTGTTTATTGTCACACATTTATACTTTGGGATTTCTGCATCCCTATAAAAATATGATGTTTAAAGAAAGACATGAAAGGACAATTATCATCCATCCTGCATTGCTGGTTGGTTCTACAGACAGTAAGACAAAAGATTTACCCTTCAAAATCATCTCTATATTAGCGTGGCTAGTTTGTTTTGGTTTGCCAGGAAATTTCCTGATTTTAGAATGGAATGACCCAAATGCCTAGGACTCTTTCAGTCCTGGGCAAGCTGAGAAGGGTGCTCATCCTCTCCCCAGTTGTATTGTTCAGAGAACTTTATCAGGGTTTCTTGAAATCAGAGCATGCAATACATTTGGAGTCCAGCATTGCATTTTAAAGGGTAATAAATCCCCACCATGTCAAAGAAGCATAAGTCAATAGGCAGTAAAAATATACACGTTTTAAGAAATTGCCTTATGCAGAGTTCTTTAAAGTACTACTCTTTGGAGCCACTCTGGGATTTAAACATTGGGTGTGTCACTTCTTTTTGGTCCCAAGAACATAGGTTCAAGTTATCCAGAAGCATTTGAAGTTGTTTAGAGAACTGTGAAGAACTTCACCAGGCTAACCAAATTATACATGGGTTCAAGATTGACTCCAAAAGGGCTGATAATGATAGTGTCCATATCAAAGGCAGCAGTGATGCCTTTGATAGAATGAATCACTGCTGCAAAAAAACAATCTTATATGAGAACCAGCTTTCCCCTCCCCTCAAATGGAATTGATCTGTTCTTTGGAAAATGCTCTTGTCCTTTCGTCTTCTGTTATGGAGACATGAATGCTGAAGGAGGGAAGTGCTAAAGTCATGACTGTCAGGTATGGAGGACATTGTGTCCATGGGTGAGCACCCCACTCCTGTACATGTTAATTCCTTGGACCTCTGAACTTGTCAGTCTGATTTTTCAATACCTTCTTTCTTTTTTCCTAAACATTTATTTATTTGGCTGCCTTGGATTTTAGTTGCGGGATCTTTCACTGTGGCACATGGAGTTTTTAGTTGTGGCAACACAGCCTCCAGGGCATGTGGACTTAATTCCTCCATGGCATGTAGGATCTTAGTTCTCCCACCAAGGATCAAACCCATGTCCCCTGCATTGCAAGGCAGATTCTTAACCATTGGACCACCAGGGAAGTCCCCTCCAGTTCCTTATTTTTGATAGACACCTAACTGATTTCTGAAGAGTGGAGGCACCATGGCATAGCAGAATCAGCAAAGGTTTAGAGTCAGATAGACAGGGTTTAATGGGGTTTATAGGTGGTACAGCGGTAAAAATCCGCCTGCCAATGCAGGAGATGCAAGAGATACTGGTTCAATTCCTGGGTCAGGAAGATCCCCTAGAGTCGGAAACAGCAGCCCATTCCAGTATTCTTACCTGGAAAATCCCCATGGACAGAGGAGCCTGGTGGGCTACGGTCCATGGGATCACTAACAGTGGGACAAAACTGAGTGCACATGTGCACTAGCAGACTGGGTTTAAATCCTGGGCCTACCCAGTACTAACTATATTATATAAACTATAAAAAAGTCTCTTGACTTCTTTGAGTCTCAGTTTATCATCTACGAAATAGGTTTAAAGATTCTTCTCCTAATTGTTATGAGGTCAAAATGAGATAATATATGTGAAAAATGCTAAAGTTGGTACTGAAATTATACTAAAAGAATAAATAAATCCACAAAATGATGTGTAGACTATCTTAGGGTACCTACATGTCAGAGGTGGTCTTTAAGGGCTGCTGGTTTGGTAAATGTTGGCCATGAGATAGGAAGCACTTTCGGAGTCATAGACTATAGGATCTACCCAGGGCTGTACCCCTATCACTCTTGGGCTTTGGTTTCCACTGAGCACAAGTATCCACTTCCCTGATGGCTTGACAGGTAAAAAATCACCTGCAATGCAGGAGACTCAGGAGATGCAGGTTTGATTCCTGGGTCGGGAAGATCCCCTGGAGGAGGAAAGAGCAACCCGCTCCAGTATTCTTGCCTCAAAAATCACATGGACAGAAGGGCTTGGTTGGCTATAATCCATGGGGTTGCAAAGAGTCAGACACAGCTGAGTGACTAAGCACGCATGAGCACAGGTATGAAGGCATTGTCAAGTGATCCCTACAACCCTTACTCTTCTCTAATTCCATGAATCTATGAAGTCTACAGAATGTGAATTTGAGGTGCATCTGTGTTCTAGAGCAACTATTGTACCATGGATCACATTATATTCTACAGAAGATGTCATTCCACAGGTTTGGGTTCTGCCTCAGGAAGAGTGGTCCCCTGAAGCCCTATGTGCCATTCAACATGACCTGTGCATCCTTTCCCCATTCCCCAGCTATAGCTGTTTGGAAACCTATTGCATAGTGGACCTGTTGCATTCTCTTGCTGGACATTTGAGATTGAATATGGAAAAGCTAGGGAACAGACAGTGACGTTGTTCCTGGAAGTCCACCATGGAGATGTTTGGAGGCTGAGAATGGCATTTTGTAAAAGCCATGATGGATCATGAATGGAAGGAGGCAATCTGGCGGTAGGTTTGGTGAAGGTGGGGGGGACAGAAAGATGGAGAGTAACTTCTTAGGTCCTTCTTTATTCCAGTCACCCACAGGCCTTTGATGTTCCTTTTATACCGCTCTTCTGTGAGATTTCCTATATTCTCTTTCACGTAAAGCAGATTTGAATGACTGTTCTGTTCTTTATGTCTAACTATGCTCTAAGACAGATGGCAACGTAGACTGGGAGTTGGTAGTACAGACTGGGAAATCTCTGACTGGGATTTTGTCTTGTTTCCTCTTGGAACAAGAATTTGGCACAGCATTCTACACAAAGTAGGACAAAGTAGGTACTCAATGAATTTATACTGAAATAACATGAAAATCTTGTATTTGTATATGAATAGTGTCACTGATGGCATTTATGCCAAAGGGTTAATTGGAATAGATGATTATGTTTCAGGAAGCATTTTTCCTGGATCCTCCCAACTGGGCAAGAAAGGTTATTGAGCACTGTCTTCACTGTGTTTCTAGGACCTATTCAGGATCTGGTTTGCTGTAGGCTTCATTTTAAAATGTCTGTTGAGCTGAATGGCCCAGAATGGCTTTACATATTGTGAAGATATAAAAAGATATATAATTTATAGCTGCTCTACATAAGCAGCTTGCAGTGCAGTTGGGAAGATACAAGAAAAACAAACAAAAAACATGGCGATTTGCAATGGATTTCAAATAGCTCAGAGAATGGAAGGTCAGCAAGGTCTAATATGCTTAGAGAAGGTTTGTGGAAGAACAGGAGGTTGAGTTACTTGAGAGCTGGGTGGGATTTGGCAAGGCAGAGCTTAGGTGGGGAGGCAGAGAAGAGGCTAAGCCAAGGCCTGGGGGTGGTAATGAGAGAAATGCAGTACTCACACTGACAGTTTAACAATTCACATGAAGAAATCCGAGACAGAATGTCCAAATATGGGAGGCAGTACAGGGTTTGGCTAAGAGTGCTGACCCTGGAGTTGGACTTTCTAGATTCAAATCCCAGCTCCACACCCACCTCTTCCCATTTCTGCGTCTGTGAGGTAAGGCAATTTACTTACTGTTTCTGTTCCTCAGCTTCCTCATCGATAAAATTGGGGATGATAGTAATATCCATCTCATAGGGGTGTTCTAGAGGTGTTGTGACATTAAAGGGGAATGCTGTTTGTAAAACTCCTAGATTAGTGTCTGGCACTTAGTAAACACAATGTCAGCCATTATCATCTGTTGCTGTCATCACACCTAAAAGTAGTTTGCAGTGAAAAGAACTGCTCTTAATTTTGAACTGCATGCTGAATAACAAATCTCTTGGTTACTTAGAAAGCCAGGGAATTTCTGAGCTGCTCCTGAACTTGTGGTACACTGGTTGGGGTTGGTTTACGGTAGAAAGAACAGTGAATGTATAGAAGCCAGTGGAAGCTCTCGAGAGCTGGGGGAGGAGTTTGGATTTGGTGCCTGACTGCTAGGGCACAACTGCTCTTTCTGAGCTGGGAAGCGATATGATGAAAGCGACAGAGGGAGAAAGAGGGGAAGGAGAGCCAGTGAGGACAGGAAGGAGCTATTGCAATAATTAGGTGTTAGGTGATGCAGGCCAGGGCCAGAGCTGTGGCTGTGAGACAGAAATGCAATGGGAAATCCAAGAGACTTCAAAGGGAAGGTTTTCATTTCTCACCACTGCAGCTGCCTCGGCCTTGGCCCAGGCCACCATCATCTCTTGCTTGGATTATTGCATCTCCTCTAACCTCTCTCTGCTTCTGGCCTCACCTCCTGCAGCCTTCTCTCAAGACAGTCATGACTTTGCACACACTGTCCAACAGCTCCAGCCTTGCTCAGAGGACAAGCTGAACTCCTTACCAGAATCTACAAGGGCTGCACCCAACGGGCTCCTGGTACCTCTGACTTCACCCTCTACCTGGTGCCTGCTTGTCCCTCCACTCCATGAAGCTATCTTCCCTGTTGGTCCTCAAACACATGGGACCTGGTCCTACCCCAGGGAACTTGCCTGTGTCTGTTCTTCCCCTAAACAGTTGCAGAGCTAATTCCCTCAGCTCCTTTCAATTCCCTCAGCTCCTCTGCTCAAATGTCACCTTATTAATGACATCTTCCTTGACCACCCTTCCAAAAATAGCAACCTTTCTCCACCACTTTATTCTGCTTGGCTTTTCCTTCCCTATCACCACCTGACACGAGTTCTTTATTTGTTTGTTGTCTAATTTCTCCACTAGGATGCTAGCTCTATAAGGACAGATATCTTGGACTGGCTTGCTCACTGATGTATCTGCAGAACCCAGAACAGTGCCTGGCATATAGGAGGTGCTTAGTAAATATGGGTTGAATTGAATGTGCATCTAAGAAATCATCAGATTTGCTGTGTCAGCACAGCGGTAGGTGCTCCCTTAGAAATGGCCTCATTACTCCTTGCAAGGACCCTGTCAGAAAGTACTGTCTTCGTTGTTTTACAAATGACAATATCATGCCGAGGCATGGAGACAGAGCACAGAGCTGGTGAGTGACACAGGAGATGTGTCCGTTCCTCTGACCTTGGTGCTGTGCCTGGTAAAGCTGGGATGGGGAGGAAGGGGTCAATCAGGCACCAAGGCTTCCCGCCTCTGAGCTGTGGAAGAGCAACAGAACTGCCAACAGAAATGGGAATGCGGGGAAAGAAGACAAGCATTCCAGAAAAAGAAGAGTGGAGTAGTGAAATGTTGGATCAAGGATAGTCAGGGAGAAATCCTTACTCTTGAGTAGGAAGACTAAATAATATATTGTTTGAGACCTTTCTGAGAGTCAAAGTGGGCACTATTAATTAAGCTGGAATGACAGACATAAATGGGATTCTCCCAGCAAAGGGGTCAAGTGATCACCCTGGATTAAAGGAATGGAGAGTTGATGAGAGATCCTGTCTAGAGATTTGGGTGTTTCTCTTCAAGAGGGACACAGGAGAAGCCATGAGGATGGGTATCTCATCAGCAGGTTGAGGGAAGAGGGGAATGTCAAGACCAGCTTCTGGACCCTCCCACAGACAAAAGTAAGAGGAGAAGGACTCTGTGAAAAACCCAGCAAAACCAGAAGGGAGATGAGGCACAGAGGTCAGAAGGGCGGTGGACAGGAAGGAGGGGCAGAGGGTGGAGGCCACATTTTGCAGGGCAACTTAAAAGTAGGTCAGCTAGACCTTGGCAACAAAACAAGATTAGATAATCACTTGCTTTTTGATTTTGATTTTGTAATTGTCATCTATCTTTACAAAGTGCTAAAAGGCATTTAATTAAGGTAGATTAAAATTAATTTTGATTTGAGGGCTTTTTTTTTTTTTTTCTGCTGCTGCCCTCATTATATTTTGAGATGCTTTGGGGTGCTTTCAAAGACTGGATGAGGGTCTGGTGCCCCAGCCTGAAGTTTTCTTATGCCTCTGCATGACCTGAGTCACTAAAAGATCCTATATTTAGAGTGTCATTGACACAGATAAAATCTGGGTCCCAGGTGGAAGATACAAAAGCAAAAGGGGATACTTTCATGATTTCTTTGGGGTCAGGAAGATTGAAAATTGAGTTTCTGAAATCTGGTATTTCTTGATAAACTAGAAATTTACCTTAAATTTAGCTTAATTATCAGTTTAAGTAGATGTGTTCCTAACTTAGCCCCTTAACTTCAATGAAGGAAGGGCATGAGTGTGTCATTGTGTATGTGTGCGGGGAAGAGGCAGCCAGTCAACAAACAAAACCTTAGTTCAAAACATTGAAATGATAGCAATGACAAAAATGCTGGTGAAGTATACCTAACAATAAAGTTGTTTATCAACTGGTTGTTTGTAATGTAATGTAATGGTTAAGAAGTGAGAGCTAGGTCACTAACTACAACAATTTTGTCTACCCAATCACAGTTAGTCCACCTGACTCAAGCCACAAGGGGTCTTCTCCAGGTAGAAAATATATGTGAATAGCACATGGTTTATTTTTAATATTTTTAATTATAATTTTTATTTAAATTTTTTGTTTAGGTATAATTTCATTTATCTATTAAAATAAATTTTTACTGGAGTATAGTCACTTTACTGACACATAGTTTAGAGTTTTCAGTTTATCTGACAGTAAAGGCACATGACCAGGACCCAGGAAACAGAATCTATCCCGTGCATTCTCTGAAAGGAAGTCTTAATAACCATGTCTGGTAGCAGCATCAGGCGCTTTCCCCATAGTTTCTTTTTATCACAGAAAAAGTGTGACTGGGCTGAAATCACAGTGGCATGTAACTCCTGGAAACCAAAAGGAATAAAATCTCACAGGAATTCAAAGGGAACAAAATCATTAACATTGAGCCAAAGCCTGCTGGCATGCATCACAGAAATCAAATAGATATAGAGGGCTCCTCTGAGAGGAGAAAATGCATGACTTCAGGCTACTTCTGCACAAGATGCTAACATCAATACCTCGAACCGGTTTCACAGAAGCAGTCTATCTGAAGCTGGCTGTCAGGCCACATCTGATGAATGTTTGCAGCCAAGGCTGACCTTGAGCAGAATGAAGGAGTAGGGCTTGGTTTTAGCACACCCATCCAGCCTTGGCCCTTCTCAATCCTACCTTAAAGAATAAGTCCCCTTAAAGAGCTTCGTGGAAGGCTTTATATTTAAAGTGATAACTTCTCAGAGGCATATGGTATAGCATTTCCGAGTTCAAAACTCCCTTCCTTTTCCCTTTCATCACCTTCCTCCTTCCTCCTCTCCTGTTGTTCCCATCTGTTTTAATTTCATGTTTTTCCCATTTTGTTCTCTTTTACCATTCTTTTCCTTGCCTGAGATAAGAAACTGGAAGAGAGAAAGAGAAGGAGGGAAGGAGAGAAGAAAGGCAAGGTTGTAAACCTGTAGTGTTTGTTGATCCCAGGGGTTTCTTGTATTGCTGGAGTTTGTTTTTTTCTCATAGTGTTTGTTCTTGGCAGGATTAAATGTGAAGTACTTAGCACAGTGCCTGTAGTGCAGTTAAGGTCTTAATAAACACTAGTTGTTACTTAACAGTTTGCCCTTGGAATAATATCTTTATATCTAGGGCATTCCATTTGAGTGGGGATTTCTTCAGCTCCCTTAAAAAGTTCCATTTTCTGAAACTCTTTCAGGGTAAATGATGTATGTGTGTTCATGCATGCATGTGCACACAAACATAGACATACACACACATTTCCCCTCTTTTAAAGAAGTATCACAATGCAGAGGAAAGCCTTCACCTTGGTCTAGTAAAAAGATTTTTGAAAGTTTTTGATTGCCATGACTGTCAACTCCACATACATACATCCACATAAAAGAAAAAACAAATGTTCAATAAGCAATCCTTGTCTTCACTATTTGCACTACTGTGTTCTGCTCTGGTCCATTCTCTTTCATCAGAAAAAATATGGATTATTACAAACTAAATTAATTTCATAATGGGTCTATAATGGGTATCACCTGGAGTTAGGGAAATCGAGGTCTAATAGACATACAGTACTTTGCTGCATCCCACCGGCTTTGTCCTCGCTCTGAGCCCACCACCCTTACCCTGATGCCTCAGACTTGTCAGTCTCAATTCTTCCATTTCCTCCTTTTTGTCTTCCAAGTTAAGAAACACCAAATCAGAAATGCCTTTTCTTTCCTTTTCTAGTCTTCCCTTCTTATATCTCCCTTTCTTTTTCTTTCCCTCTCACACCGCTTCTACTCCCTAGCAAAAAATGATCATTTTTAGCTGCTGTTTTCTGACTGATAATGATAAAAATAACAACAATGAAAATGCTAGCAGCAGTCATAATACAATGACAACTAACAGCCAGTTCATGGCTGCTTTGTGTTAGACATTCATCTCGGCGTATTACAAGTTTTAACTGATTTAATACTCATGACCGCTCTCTCTGTAGCTGACTATCCTATAATTACTCTGAAGGAAGCCTTACATGCTCTTCTCTTTCAACATCTAATCAGAGCAAGGAGAGTCTAGGCTAAATACTTAATCAAATAGAAATGCTGATAATATTATGGAACAAACCATTTGTTTTCATAAACCCTGACCTGGAAACAGTAGCTAAAGATCATGACCACAAACTGAGAATCAAGAAGCCTGAGGCTCCCTGTGCTGCTATGCTTAGGCTGAAATTCTTCTTGATACATTGCAAACTCTTGAAGGAAAGCACATTATAAAACTTTAGTCTCATGTAAACATCCACCCAGGGCAAGGTCGTGCACCATTTGTTGTTTGATGGTTGTTTTAATGCAATGTAGTAATTGTTAGTAATTATTTATTAACTCTCTCTTTAGTAATTAAATTTTTTATAATAATTTTTAAAATTTAACATGTAACAATTTTTCTCTGATTATAAAAGTAATAGCGTGTTCACTACTATGATTCTAGAACATGCAAATGTAAAAATAAAAATAAAAAATGACCTCCAAGTCCCATCACTCAGCAGCTCTTCACATTTTGGTGTTGAATGTGTTAGGCTTTGAGACATGTTTTGTTTGGCCTACACATTAATTTCAAATCTTTTTCATATAAAAACCTAGGCTTCTAGCATCTCTTGATGCTGAAAGTATCATCAATATCTGACCACACTGGGGCCACATTCCTGCAGGGCAGCAGATGAGGGGAACTGAGAGCAGCTGCCTTGGGGACAGGGTAGGGCCCACATATTTCATCCGTCCTAGTCCCTATCACTCCTATTTTTCTTACACTCAGCTTTGTTCACTTGCTATTCTCAAGCCCTGGCAGGGCATTTGCGTTTTCTCTCTTCTCATTTAAAAATAATGCTTACCCAATATTTCAGGTCCAAAGCTGTACTTTTTGTGGGTGGTGGCCATGGTAGCAAAGTGATGGGTAGGAGGGAGTGGCCTCTGCTTGTTGGAGAAGGTCAGAGAGCAGAGGTCTTCAACTTCTGACTTCTGCTTTGTCTCCTGGTGTATCTGAAATTTAAACAAGTTCTACATCTAGAGAACTCATTTCCTTAAACACTTCCCAAATCTATTATGCATATTATTTATGTAACTTTGGCCATACTCCTATGAACTAATAAGAGTGACTTTTTTTATGCTAAGAAACTACTTCCTCCTTCTGTGCTTTCACACACTGCTTAACAGTGAAGAGAGCCAGGCAAGACCCAGGTCACTTCTCCTTAAACCCTTGGTTTCTCTTTAGGCCTAGGTCTTGGCATTTGACCCAGCCACAATGATATTATAAACATTTCTCCATGTCATTAAAATTACTTATGAAAATTAATTCTAGTGGCTGAACAGTGGTCCCATATACAGATATATCCCATTTTCTTACCCTTCCTTTATTTTTATTTTTTATATTTTTGGCTGTGATGAGTCTTTGTTGCTGCATGAAGGCTTTCTCTAGTTGCAGCTAGAGGGGGCCAAGGGGGCCACTCTTTGTTGTGATGTGCAGGCTTCTCCTTGCAGTGGCTTCTCTTGTTGCCAAGCACAGGCTCTAGGTGCCCAGGCTCAGTAGTTGCAGCTTTTGTGCTCTAGAGTGCAGCCTCAGTAATTGTGATTCATGGGTTTACTTTCTGCGTTACTGTTCAGTCGCTTAGTTATGTCTGATTCTTTGCGACTCCATGGACTGCAGCATGCCTGGCTTCCCTGTCATTCACCCTCTCTCAGAGCTTGCTCAAACTCATGTCCATTGAATCAGTGATGCCATACAACCATTTCATTCTCTGTTGTTCCCTTCTCCTCCTGCCTTCAATCTGTCCCAGCATCAGGGTCTTTTCAAATGAGTTGGCTGTTCACATCAGGTGACCAAAGTATTGGAGCATCAACTTCAGCTTTAGCATTAGTCCTTCCAATGAATATTCAGGACTGATTTCCTTTAGGATTGACTGGTTTATCTCCTGGCAGTCCAAGGGACTCTCAAGAGTCTTCTCCAACACCACAGTTCAAAAGCGTCAGTTCTTTGGCCCTCAGTCTTCTTACGGTCCAACTCTCACATCCATACATGACTACTGGAAAAACCATAGCTTTGACTAGACAGACCTTTGTTGGCAAAGTAATGTCTGTGCTTTTTAATATGCTGTCTAGGTTTGTCATAGCTTTTCTTCCAGGGAGCAAGTGTCTTTTAATTTCATGGCTGCAGTCACTATCTGCAGTGATTTTGGAGCCCAAGAAAATAAAGTCTGTCACTGTTTCCATTGTTTCCCCATGAATTTGCCATGAAGTGATGGGACTGGATGCCGTGATCTTAGTTTTCTGAATCTTGACTCTTAAGCCAGCTTTTCCACTTTGCTCTTTCACCTTCATCAAGAGGCTCTTTAGTTCTTCTTCGCTTTCTGCCGTAAGGGTAGTTGCTCCAAGGCATATGGAATCTTCCCAAACCAGGGATCGAAACTGTGTCTCCTGCAGTGGCAGGTGGGTTCTTATCCACTGTACCACAGGGAAGTCCCTGTCCTTCCTAATGGGTGAAATTTCAGTATCAGGCAGGGCCAGTGAGAAGACATGCTTGTTAGGAGGAAGAGAGGAGACAAGAGGCGGTAGGGACAGGATACCAACAAATAATGAGATTCTAGAACTGGTTACTTTAAGACACAGAAATTTCAGATGAGCAGAGAGTCCAAAAATGTGGAGTTCCAATATCCACAGGGTAGATGACAAATGGGGCCAAGACACCCTGTCATAAACCTGCAAGGAGGTCAGGGAGCAGATGACCAAGGAGTGAGGAAGCCAGTGGATGGGAAAGTGAACCCACAGTAACCGCTGAGCAGATTCAGTTGTAATTTTCATTTTTAATCTTGTTTAGTTTTTCTTTTTTTAGTGAGATCCTCATTCCTTCCAGGTCAATTTCAGAGAGTTGATGCAGGGTGTATAATAATTTATCCATTCCTCTAAAGTTGAACTTTTAGGTGTTTCCAATTTTCCACTTCTATAAATAATGTGATGAAATCTCAGTGCATAAGACTGCATGTTTTGGGTTATCACTTCAGGATAGATTTGTGAAAATGAAAGTACTCATTCTGGGATATATCAACAAAATGTTTCCATAAAGACTGTTTGCATTTATTCTCCCATGAACAGTGTTTTTATGTTCTTCTTTGGCCCCTTTAAATAAACTTGGCCCACCCACATAAATCTTTGAAGGAGAAGTGGCCACTGCTATCTGTATTCCATATCTGGAATTTCTCTAAGCCACTGGCTTTCAGATTTTTTTTGACCATGACTCACAGTGAGAAGTAAAATTTACAAAGTGACTTAACATATATATGCATATAACTGAAACACAAGTTTCACAGAACAGTCACTTGCCCTTCTTCTATGTGATGTACTTTGGTAAGTCCATTCTCTTCTAGTTTAATTTTTAAAATAAGCTCATCATGACCCATTAAATTGATGTACTAACTCACCAATGGGTCATTACTCTGAATTTGAAAAACATCACTCTGGGACAACTTCTGTTTTACAAGTTGACTTCTTAGGACTTCAACTTCTCTCTTTTCTCTACTCATTTAAGCCCCAGGATTCCAGTCTTCAATGGTCCTTTTAAACTGATAACTTGTTTTGGATCTGCTCACTTGGATTTGACCACCACAAAGGCATGACTTTTAGACTACACCCTTTATCTTGGGCATTCAGTCCCAGTTGTGTCTCATCCAGCTTCCTCAGGACCTGTCCTGGCCTGGCATGATCTCGTGATGGTTCTCTCTTGAAAGGAATGGGAAATTTGATAGGAAAGGAAGGTTCTTGTCACATGTGCAGCGGGACTGAGCACCATCACTGATAAACAGAGATTTTGTCTAGACCCCTCTCAGCCCAGATATCCACATATGGACTCTCTCACGTCAGTCTGTGCAAATGTCATCTCCTTAGAGAGACAGCTCCTGTGGCGTCTCAAATAGAATTCTGGTCATTCTCTGTACCCCCCCCCCCCACCTTGCTTTAATTTTTCTTTTTAGTTTTCACTGAAGGTCTGACTGTACCTTGTTTGGAAACATAGAATATAAATGCAGGAAGAGATTTACAGGCCAGATCTGATTCAACCCCTCAGTTTTACAGGGAGAAGGTGCAAGCTCAGAGAGGTAAGTAAATATTCCATGGCAACCTAGCTTATTTATTCAAAGCTGAACTAGAAACCAGATTCTTGTTAGTTCTTTACTGGTTTATGGTACTGTCCTAATCCATGCTGTGGTCTTTATGATGAGGTTTGGGGGGTGTGATTTTTGTTTTATAACAAACTCTTGGGTGCATTGTGTTAGACTGCATTAGACTCAGTAGTAAATAGGCAGTGTGAAAATGCTCTGATGTTTCTCACTGGAAGCATAAATTACTTAGTCCTATGGTCTTTATTCTCCTCAAATTTTAAGCATTCAGTTCCTTACTCCTTGGTCATCTACTGCCCTGACCTCTTTTCAGGTTTCATTTTACAAAGAAGGAAACTGAGGCATAGAGAGGTAAGTAACATAACTACCACCCCAGTAAATGTAACCTATGACATCAAAGGAAGCTCAACCTCAATTAACCTAGACTGCAACATCAAAGGAAAAATGTTAAGTACATAAATCCAGAGGACTAACTAGGTTGGTAGCCAGAAATTTCATATGGCCTAAGACTTGAGTTTAAGGCTCCAACAAGGCACAGACTTTAATGACAAATGGAATCAGTAGAAGATGAAGGCTTGTGTCACGGGATTTGATAAAGGAAAGAGGGATTGTTCAGGCAAGAATAATGGAGTGGGTTGCCATGCCCTTCTCCAAAGTACATTCATATTGTGCAACTATTGCCACCACCCATCTCCACAGTTTGTTTGTTTCATCTTACAAAACTGAGACTCTGTACCTATTAAATAATAACTTCTCACTCCCCCTTCCCCCAGCTCCTGCAACCACCATTTTACTTTCTGTCTCTATGTCTCTCTTTTAACTACTTTAAGTACCTCACATAATCAGAATCAACAGTAGTTGTCTTTTTGTGACTGGCTTATTTAGCATAATATTCTCAAGTTTCATCCATGTTCTAACGTGTCATAATATCCTTCCTTTTTAAGGCTGAATAAAATTCCATTATATGTGTATACCACATTTTGTTATCCATCCATCCATAGACATTTGTGTTGCTTCCGTGTTTTAGCTGTTGTAAATAATGCTTCCATGAACATGGGTGTACACGTATCTGAGACTCTATTTTCAATTCTTTTGAATTCCACCCAGAGTGGAACTGCTAGGTCATAGGTTAATTCTATTCTTAGTTTTTTGAAGAACTGCCATATTGTTTTCCACAGCACTGTACCATTTTACATCCCCATCAAGAGGGCACAGGAGTCCCAGTATTGGAACAGTTGGTGCTATTGCAGTAGCACCAACACTTCCTAGTTACTGTGTTTGTGATAGTAGCCATTTTAATGGCTGTGAGGTTGTGGCTGTTAATTAATTTTAATGCAAATACTGGGGGTAAGAAATTGCCCAAGGTCATAGAGCTTGTAAGTAGCAGAGTTGGGATTCAAATCCATGTCCAGAAATCTATCAGTATGTTTGTCTGTCCTTCCCCTTTTCCTCAGCTGTCATACTCCTGTTAGACATCTAAAGGTGCTCAATAGAGCTAAATTTGTTCTTTTAAAAAACTATCAGCTATTAGGAAGACAGAAAAAAAAATTATTTTCAGTCAATATCATAGAAAGCATGTACCTAACCTATCTAAAGGTTAGTTTCAAGCATGTTCCTGAACTACCTCAAGGCATGTACCTGAACTAACTAAACTCTCAAAAGGTTTATGGAGTTAAAGTGCCTCATGACCATGGAGTTTGATCAGTTCAGGTTTCCCATCTTATAGACAAGAAAACAGAGGCCAGTGGATTTCTTTGTTGTCAAGTATTACTGAAATTACTATTTGCCAATAATGAGGTTAAGAGCCAAACCAATTGAGTTTAGTCACAAGACAGGTGGGACTGTGTAAATTTATATAATTTAATTAAAATCAGAGAGCTGAAAGGAACCTCCAGGTCTTTTACAATAATGTATCCATCTGCCTCTATCACAGAGTTTAAAGGTGTCTTTTTCTTCACAGCCTACTATGAAGGCAATTCAGTCACTTCCTTTATGAGCCATCAGAGTATTTTTCACACCTCTCAATCTAATGACATTTTTACATGTAAATGTGGAACATTCTATATGTCTATTTAAAAACTAATAACTTCTCCTTAAAGGTGTTTAAGATTGTTATCTGAAAATTAAAGGCAGCCTTAAAAGTAAATTGAAGCATTACCAGGCAACTGAAAGGATCGTAGTAAGTATAAATGGCGTCTTGAGTATATTTTCACAATTAGAAATAACCTAAGCCCTAGGTTTCAAAAGTAAATAATTAGGGTGAAAAATGGTCATGCAAATGTTTTCTACAACCTGGGAAGAAAATATAGTGCTAATTTGTTAGACTCATTTTGGGATGCTCCAGAACTCAATGTAACAAATGTTTACTAAAACCCTCTTACATGTCAGCTACCCAGCAAGAAGCTTTGAGAATATTAGTTTAGTTCAGTCGCTCAGTTGTGTCCAACTCTTTGCAACGCCATGGACTGCAGCGCGCCAGGCTCCCTGTCCATCACCAACTCCCGGAGTTTACTCAAACTCATGTCCATTGAGTCGGTGGTGCCATCCAACCACATCCTCTGTCATCCCCTTTTCCTCCCGCCTTCAATCTTTCCCAGCATCAGGGACTTTTCAAATGAATCAGTTCTTCTCATCAAGTGGCCAAAGTGTTGGATATTCAGCTTCAACATCAGTGCTTCCAATGAACATTCAGGACTGATCTCCTTTAGGATGGACTGGTTGGGTCTCCTTGCAGTCCAAGGGACTCTCAAGAGTCTTCTCCAACACCACCATTAAAAAGCATCAGTTCTTTGGTGCTCAGCTTTCTTAATAGTCCAACTCTCACATCCATACATGTCTACTGGAAAAACCATAGCTTTGACTAGATGGACCTTTGTTGGCAATGTACTGTCTCCGCTTTTTAATATGCTGTCTAGGTTGGTCTCCTCTTTCACTTTCATCAAGAGGCTCTTTAGTTCTTCTTTGCTTTCTGCCATAAGGGTGGTGTCTTATGCATATCTGAGGTTATTGATATTTTTCCCGGCAATCTTCATTGCAGCTTGTGCTTCATCCAACCCAGCATTTCTCATGATGTACTCTGCATATAAGTTAAATAAGCTGGGTGACAATATACAGCCTTGATGTACTCCTTTCCCTATTTGGAACCAGTCTGTTGTTCCATGTCCAGTTCTAACTGTTGCTTCTTGACCTGCATACAGATTTCTCAAGAGGCAGGTCAGGTGGTCTGGTATTCCCATCTCTTAAAGAATTTTCTACAGTTGTTGTAGTCCACACAGTCAAAGGCTTTGGCAGAGTCAATAAAGCAGAAGTAGATGTTTTTCTGAAACTCTTGCTTTTCTGATGATCCAGTGGATGTTGGCAATTTGATCTCTGGTTCCTCTGCCTTTTCTAAAACCAGCTTGAACATCTGGAAGTTCATGGTTCACATATTGTTGAAGCCTGGCTTGGAGAATTTTGAACACTACTTTACTAGTGTGAGAGATGAGTGCAATTGTGCAGTAGTTTGAGCATTCTTTGGCATTGCCCCTCTTTGGGATTGGGATGAAAACTGATTTTTCCAGTCCTGTGGCCACTGCTGAGTTTTCCATATTTACTGGCATATTGAGTGCAGCACTGTCGCAGCATCATCTTTAAGGATTTGAAATAACTCAACTGTAATTCCATCACCTCCATGAGCTTTGTTCATAGTGATGCTTCCTAAGGCCCACTTGACTTCACATTCCAGGATGTCTGGCTCTATGTGAGTGATCATATGATCATGATTATCTGGGTCATGAGATCTTTTTTGTATAGTTCTCCTGTGTATTCTTGCCACCTCTTCTTAATATCTTCTGCTTCTGTTAGGTCCCTACCATTTCTGTCCTTTATTGAGCCCATCTTTGCATGAAATGTTCCCTTGGTATCTCTAATTTTCTTGAAGAGATCTCTAGTCTTTCCCATTTTATTGTTTTCCTATATTTCTCTGCACTGATCACTGAGGAAAGCTTTCTTATCTCTCCTTGCTATTCTTTAGAACTCTGCACTCAAAGAATATAATGACAACCAAATATAACCCCGGACTTCAAGGAGCTTGACAACCAGTTAGGAAGATAACAAAGCTACACAAGTACCTCTAAAAGATAAAGTGAAAAGTGGTATCAGGTCCACAGAAATGCATTGCAGATAGAATAAGGCTTGGCAGGGAATCAGAGAATGCTTTTGAAGGATGAGCAGGATTCCGACAGGCAGAAATAGGGGAAAGTTTATGTAAGCAGGAAGTACAGTGTGAATAGAGACCTACAAATGGACAATGTCTCATACAAACCTGTTTCAAGTACTGTACATACTTTAAGACCTTCACTCTCCTCTTTGGAATCTCCCCCTGTCATCTCTCTCTCTATTCAAATCCTAACAACTGAGGACTTACATAAAAATATTTAAAATGGTTGTGTTAAGACGGTGAAAATATTGATAAATTTATTCTCTTTCTTTTCTTATTTTTTAGTTTTGCTTTTCTTTGAAAATGATATTATCTTACAGCTGCTAATGCTGCTGTTTGGTCACTATGTTGTGTCCGACTCTTTGCAACCCACGGACTGTAGCCTATCAGGCTCCTCCATCCATGGGATTTCCCAGGTAAGAATACTGGAGTGGGTTGTCATTCCCCCTCCAGGGGATCTTGCTGACCCAAGGATTGAACCAAGGTCTCCTGGTTGACAGGCAGATTCTTTACCACTGAGCCGCCTGGGAAGCCATATTGTAGAAAAATTGTTTGTTTGTTTTTTTAAAGATATTGTACATATCTCCCAAGATCAGCTCAAATCCTTGCTCCCCCTAACTATTCTTGACTACACTGTACTGTTAAATTTGAATTGGAAATGTTAATATGAGCTCCTGATTTAAGGTATATATGTACGTGGTGGTGGTGGTTTAGTTGCTAAGTCGAGTCTGACTCTTTGTGACCCCATGGACTATGGCCCGTCAGGTTCCTCTGTCCATGGGATTTTCCAGGCAAGAATACTGGAGTGGGTTGCCATTTCCTTCTCTCCAGGGGATCTTCTTGACCCAGGGATCGAACCTGCGTCTCCTGCATTACAAGTGGTCTCCTGCATATCAGGCAGATTCTTTACCTCTGAGCCATCAGGGAAACCCTATACGTGTATGTATGTGGGTATATGTATGGGCTCCATCTATTGTAAAAGCCTAGAGGCAATAATACCTCAGAAGCAATGAACACACCTAGTGCACAGATGTTATACTAAATAGCACTTTCCACTAAACTGAGCCAAAACTCTTTGGGGATCTGGAGCAGAGAAACATGACTTAGTCTGGGTAAGCCTGGGATATCCCCTAGTTCCAGAAAGGAAGAAAATCCTCCAAGACTAACAGGGGCCTATTAGGGAGTCAGTTTGAAGGGGCTCCTGTTTACTAAATTTGGGACAATTTGGGCATTGAAAAGAAAAAATGAAGAGAGAGAGAAGAGGAGGAGGAAGATGAGGAAGAGCAACTGGCATTTTCGTGGTGGTGGTGGTTTAGCCGCTAAGTCATGTCTGACTCTTGCAATCCCATGGACTGTAAATAGCCTGCCAGGCTCCTCTGTCCGTGGGATTCACCAGGCAAGAATACTGGTGTGGGTTGCCATTTCCTTCTCCGAGGGATCTTCCCAACCCAGGAATCGAACCTGGATCTCCTCCATTGCAGGCAGATTCTTTACCGACTGAGCTACAAGGGAAGTCCCATTCGTTCAGTGGTGGCTCTTATTTTGACAATTGTATATAAAGGAAAGGAAGTAAACCTTTACTGTCTATTTAGGAGGAACGGTAGTTTTTTCCTGGTTGAGGAGAGAAAGACCTCCTCCCTAAAAATGCTAGGTATTAAGTATTTTAATTTGAACCCAATGAAATTGTTGATATCAATCCATTTTTAATCTATAAAACTTCACCTGGTTCAACCAAACATGCAATAAAAGAGTTAGAAAAATCAACACTTTGCAACCCCAGTGAAATAACTGATTCAGATCAGAATCATCAAGAGATGTTGAAATGATTCTTTGAAAAGTTGTTGGGGCAAAAGCACATTCCCCTGGTGCCAAAGGCTCTCTGCTTAGATTACTTGCTTGTTGTTAAAGTGAACACACACCTTTACGTCTGAGTGGTGAGGTCTGGCTGTCATCACTTTAACTGGTGAAGTTTAGCTTTGCTAATGGTGAGACAAGATAGCACCGTGCTTCTCCTCTTCTGATATACTTTGAAATTCACAGCATGACCTATGAAGCATTCTAGCCAAAAAAAAAGTCTAAGTTATGTGTTGGTCATCCCCTACTTGCCCTTATAAATCCATTTGGTACCTCTCTATCCTGCTTTGTGCCCCCAGGGATGCCCTTCTGCACAATGAATCACTCAGGCTTAGGCTTCCTCACATTTTGGCGTCTAATTAGATGTGGCCAGTAGAGGCTCTGGCCCAAATTTGAAGGATAAGGGAGAGAGATTTGGGGTGTTTCTTCCTTATCACCTCACTCTTCACCTGGGTGCACTCTTGGTGTTGGCTGTGTTCCTTTTACATCTGCACCTCCGGTTGGGGCCCCTCTTCTAAAGCCCTGGCTCCTGCTATGCTTCAGTAACACTGCTCCACCTCCAGGGTGCTAGTTCCTGCGTGCTTCCCCACCACTGTGTTCTCTAGCCTGTCCACACATCTGTAAACAGTCCCTTCTCTCAGCTCCCTTCGGTTAAACTCTTTGTGTCATCTGCTTCCAGTCAGGACTTGGACTGATTTGGCCAAGATCTGATCAGGCTTTCACTTCAACAAGACACCAGGACTAGAAAAACGAGTTAAACAACAATTTGAAATGATAATCAGACAAATCCAGAATTTGGGACAGTTTATAAGAGAGCTGGTTTGGTGTCTTCAAAGGTCAATATTATTTTAAAAATGATGAAAGACACTTCTAGATTAAAATAAGCTAAGGAGACATAACTACCAAATATGAAATATGAACCTGGTTTGTAAAAACAGCTTTTGGTATTTGGGGAGAAAATTGGGAAATTTTTAATGTTGACTCGATTTTAGATGATATTAAAGAACTATTATTGGTAATCTTAGATATGATAAACCTATTGTGGGTTTTAAGCAAATATCCTTTTTAAGAGAAGTATGCTGAAGTATTTAGGGTAAAGTACAGCAAAATATTTAGGTAGAAAATAATATGGCAGTTGTTAAATCTAACTGATGGGGGTATCGTGTTTCTTGTTATTTCAACTTTTCTGTGTATTTGAAAATTTCATACAAAGTAGTGGAAAACATTAATAAAGAAAACAAAATTTCTGCCATCTCCTCAAAAATGATTTCTCCCTTTCTCAAATGCCTGCTTTTTTTTTTCTTTTTATAGTGCTCATTCGCTGTTTGTATGTAATTTGTAACCAGACTATCAGTTCTTTGAAGATGAAGACTGAGTTCTGTACTTGTTTTTATACCATACAGAGGCTTGTATAAAAGTGTAATATATTTAAGCCCGACTGTTTCTGACAAACATAGGCATATGTGGTCAGAAGATTTCTATTTCTGTTTTCATTAATGGAAGGGAAAAGGCACAAGAAGTTGGATAGGATGCAGAGAAGGGTAATTTAGACACTTTCTTGAAATTTTCAGAGAGCAGGCTTGAGATCCCTTCCTGTGGGCAATGAAAGTCACATGAAGACAGACAGCATGGAGTCTGAGTCTTCACAATATCAATGAAAAGTTTTGCAACCTTAGACAGATCTTTAGAGGGACCGACTCAAAAAAACAAAAAAAGATTCAGGTGAGCAAACTTGAGAGTCTACTCAAGGTGGAGAGAAATCAGTATTAGGTTAAGCCTGAACTGAGAAAAGTTAATTTTGAGTGATCTGCTTAACTGAATTTGGTTTTGTATTTAACTCAATTTAAATTGCATGTCAACACATAAAAACTAATGTTATTTTCTTCCTGACTAACATTTAATTCTTTTGGAATGTGAATTTCTTTATAGAAAAAGCATTACTGAGTGGAAACACAGGACAATTTTATTCATTTAATAGTGCTTAAAAGAAGCCAGATGCTTGCCGAGAACCTAAGAAAAAATTGCCCCTTATTGGTTTCTATTGTTGTCTTTTACTATTTTACGGAGGTAGGCTTGCAGACATCTCAGCTTTCATAAACCGTATGCCCCTTAAACCTACTGGAAACTCCACAGTGGGCCAAGGCAGAGATATAAGCTCTCAGTCAGCTGAGTAGCTGGGCTGTGTGTGTGTGTGTGTGTGTGTGTGTGTGTGTGTGTGTGACAAACCCTTCTAGTTGCTCACCTAACAGCCATCTCCCACCTTATTTCTAGCTAAGAGAACCCTCATTTTCAGCTGCAGGTACTCAATTTGTGTCATCATAACCCTATTGATTTGCCAATCTTTGGTTGAAAAATGGGCACATGACACCGTCAGGCCAAGGAGATAGGCGTTGACCTGGCTGGTTACAGATGTCCATGGGGTCCCATCTAGTGGAGGGAGGGGAGCACGGCAGAGGCAAAACTGAGCACTGGATCGTGAAAACACTTATCCAATTGGTGGTCAGGAAGGGGAGTGGCAGAGGGTCATGGGGGAGGGCTATTCAGGTTGAAACAGGATGCTGGCCAGCTGCTGAGAGGAACAGGATGGTGGCTGAGGGCCAGCGAGGCTGTCAGTGTCTTTGCCAAAGAGGCTGAAGTTCAGGGCAATGCTCCAGCAAGAACAGGCACCAGAATGGGAGTCAGGAAGCCAGGCGGATGCCCAGGCCTTGGAAGGGCTTCCCTGCCTGACATTGCACGGCATTGGGCTTTAGGGTGGCGAGAAAGATGAAGCCTAGAGGAAGGGGAAAGCATAGACAGAGACAGCAGTACAACTCCAGAGTTCTAGACTACATACTCATCAAGGAGTGGGGAAATGTCCAGCAAGGCAGAGTCAGAATTCACTCAGACACTGACCAGCTAAGATGTACGACTGGGGGTGTTCAGTAACTGCCACAGATCAGGCTGAGAAAGCAGAAGGAACCAGAATCTTCTCCAAAGCCTATCTCAGTACATCTGCTTGGTGACATTAAAGAAACGCTGCTTACATTCCTTCCTAGACATTGAAAAGGGGCATCGCTCATCCCCCTTCCCCACCCTCTACTGTCAGTCTCTGGGGTCCTGAAATGTTCACGGCTGAGACTGATGTTTGGCCTTCTGGGAAGAATTCCATACTCCACTGTGTGGGGAAATCTGATTGCCTGCCTGTGGCAGATGCACTTTCATTCCTCTTATGAAATGCCTCTCACTTACACTGTAATGTTTTCTGTTACTCCTTTACTCCATTTCTTTATTTTCTTTCCCTGTCCATGTGATAACCTATCCACAGACTCATTCTTCTTCAGTCCAATCCCATTCATTGAATAACAACCTAAGAAGAACTTGCATAATTGAATTGTATTGAGGAAGTAAGTTCAGAAAGATTGAAAACTGATGTGTCAACAACATTCTCTGGGGATTTTTAGAACCTTACTTTCCTCTCTGGTTTAGCTTGGATGCCAAAGGGCAGGAAACTGACTTCCTTTGCACACTGTTACTGTTGGAAGTCATGATCAGTAACCTTAATTTTCCTCAGTGGGGTGAGTTCTCTGACAATATCATCATTAGGGAATAATTAAGGATGGAATCAAACAGGAGAGGAAACCTTCAACAGTGAAGTTCTCTCATGTTCATACTCCTTTCCTATGTGTGTAGTGAAGTTTGGTTAGTTTCAGGAGTTTCTCCTCCCAATTAAATGAGATGCTTCAGAGTGAATAAAAGAAATGCTTTTCTGCAATGCAGACCCATCATAAGCAAAGTCAAAAGACAATTATAAAGGGGGAAATATTTGGAGCTCATTTCACACACAATGGCTAATTTTCTTTATATGTAAAAAGTTCCTACAAATCAATAATAAAAAGACCAGTAGCCAACCCCCTCCAAAATGTGAAAACAGATAGTCCCGTAGAAAAGGGGACACAAATCTTTTAAAAATATATTTTAAAAAACCAACTTCAAAATAAGAGGACTAGAAATTAAATTTATACAAACACCCATGTTTTCATGAATTAGATTGGTAATGATAAAAAAAAAATTACAAGCTGTATTGGTAAGAGTGTGAGAGGACAGGTGTTCTCATACATAACTGGTGGAGAATAAGTTGCTACAAACTTATGAAGGGTTATTTGGAAATATCCTTCAAAATTATGAGTATCTATATGCTTTGATGGGCTTCCCAGGTGGTTCAGTAGTAAAGAATCCACCTGCAATGCAGGTGCCTCAGGAGACATGGGTTCAATCCCTGGGTACGGAAGATCCCCTGGAGGAGGAAATGGCAACCCACTCCAGTATTCTTGCCAGGATCATCTCATGGACAGAGGAGCCTGGTGGGCTAGAGTCCATGGGATCACAAAGAGTCAGACATGATCCAGTGACTGAGCACTTAGGCATATGCTTTGATGAATCAAAGCCTGTTCTAGAAATTTATCCTACAGATTTTTTCACAGATATGGGTAATGACAAGTTTCTAAGGACTACATTACAGCATTATTTGTAATAGAAAAAGACTGGTAACAGTCCAAATATCTATCAGTAGGAGATTGAATAAATTATGGCATATCCATATAATGGAATATGATCCAGCCATAAACAATGTGGGTACTCCTTATGTACACACATTGAAAGATCTCCAAGATATTTTAAGTGACAGAAAATTAAGGTGCAGAAAACTGGGTAACAGAAGAGGAGGAAAAAAGAATACTTATATTAGATTTGCTTGTATGTACATAAAGCATGTCCAGGAGGATATCCAAGAAATTGATAATAATCAGTCCCTTAATGGAGAAGAATTGGGTGCCTAGGGCATGGGTGGAAGAGTTTTTTTTTTTTTTTTAACTTTGTATTTCTTTTCTTCTTTTAAAGAATGTGCTGCCAATTCAAATTAGAAAATAATACTTTTTAATAAGAGCAATGCCCTGACACAGACTAAATCTGTAATGATCTAAATTCACTTAGTCTGTACTAGATCCTCAATTTTTCCATTCAGTCTCTTTTTAAATTGACTTTAGTGGCCATCCATCTTCCATGTATGTATTTCCCCTGCTCCTCTATGTGTCATAACTTTTCTGTCTCTGCTTCTGACTTCAGTTTGTCTCTTGATTTCTCCTGAAGTTCTCAATTAACAACCTGTAGGTGAGTATAACTGTGTAGACCCTCTTTTTCTGTGTGCCAGACCTGGGGCAATTGCCTCAAGCCTTCCTTCAACACCTCTTCCCATAGAGAATGGGAAAGAACATACTGGTTGGGAGTTAAGGAGGAAGCAGCAACCTTTACAGGGAACCAGGCAACTGACAGAGCCCTGGTTAGTAACCTATACCTATATATATGTTGCTGATGGTGGGCGATGTTAATTTCTGGCTCTGCTGCTTACTGGTTATGTGACTTAAGGCAAGTTTTCTCAGCCTTACTTTTCTCCTCTATAACAGGGGTTCTGTAACGGTTAAGGTGGCTAAGACTGTAGCAGTTCATCAAACCCCATTCTTCTTTTCTTTTGTGGTAATAGACATGTAGCTAGGCATGGCTGCTAACATATTTCTAAGTCTGCCTTGCTGTCAGGTGTGGGCAAGGGATGAATTCCCTGCCAGAGCAATGTGAGCAGAAGTGCTGTGTGACACGCTTGGCTCTGAGACATAAGACTCCTCCATGCTCTTTCCCCATTCTACAAGACTGAAACCACAGCACCCTAACCTTGACCACGGAGCTGAGGACAAGACCATAGGTAGGAAAGCAATGACTTGGAAAATCCTGGATTTCTAAATGAATACATGGAGCAGACCTGTGGCCCACTTGGAATACATGTCCACTGTTACAAGAAAGGGAAATGGTCTCTGACTTCTTTAAGCCATTTCATTATTATTGGGCGTCCTTGTTACGACAGCCTGGCCTTACCCTGACTGATACAGTTAAGACTATGTTGTAAGTAACAGAATGCCCAACTCAAACTAGGGAAACTGATAAATGCTGTAATTTGACTCCCATATACAGAGAATTTAAGAAGTGGGGAAAACTTTATAGAATTGAGTCAGTGTGCAATGGCATCATCGGAGAACAGATTTCTTCCTATCACTTTGCTCTGCCTTTTGTGGAGTCAGCATCACCCTATGGCTGGTTCTGAATGACTATGGTGATTCCAGTCTTCATAGTAACTTAGCACACTTTCTAGGAAGAGAGAGAAGAGGAAAGGAGAGGATGAGAGGGACAACTGAGCTTCTTTCCAACACTCCCAGCAAACTCCTTATTGACCCAATATCAGCCACATGTCTTTCCTGAATTGTAACCAGAGGATGTGCTTATACTGATCAACTTAAGCCCATCCACTTGTCCCAGCTCCTAGGAGTAGGGCCGGTCAGCTTCTCTAGAACATATGTGGAGGAGGTATGGGCTCCCTAAAAGAATTGGAAAGGTTATCAAGAAAACAGGGACTGGAGGTTGGGAAGGTACTACCTTGTCCACTACAGGGAGATAGCGATTGTTTTGAACATTAAACTGAATGATATATTATATATCAAGGGCCTAGCACAGTGCTTGGCTCATAGTAGGTGGTCAGCGATTGTGAGTTTACTCCTCCTTCCTGGATCTAGCTGGCTGTGCTACAAAGAAGTAGGGGGTTAGAAAAGATCCCCTTTGGGTAGCTTGGGGCTCTGTATTTGGAGGACCAGTAAAACAGGATTCTGATGTGCACACACACATACAAACACACAAATATCTCTCAGTTCCAAGATTTTTGTCACCAGAGCAATTACTGGACAGAGTGGCCCATGCCTGTCACCATCACCTGATACTAAGGGAATGAACTGAAGGAAGCTTGGCATCACCCTTTCAAAGGCTCCCTTCCACTGTGGGTTGTAGATATTTACTGGTAGGTCAATTTATAAAGACCCAGGTTTGAGATTCCAGAAGGGGCTGCCTGCCCAGTATCTTATGTTATCTGTGCTGTTTCAGGCAGAATATTGACTGGCAAATGTATCTGGGCTCTTCTATTGGCTTTCTGACTCAATTCACTTGCTAGAGACTATACGGCTTAATGAAAAGGTTCTGGGCTTGAGGCTAAGACTCCACTTTCCCACCGTGTGATCTTGTGTAAGTAATTTAATTCTTTATGCCTCTGTGTTCTCATCTGTAAAACAGGGCCTTAGCTCTTGTTCTACTAATCTTTTAGGTTGTGAGCTCAAGGAATAATGTATTCAACAGCACTTTGTAGATAGAAAAATTTTAAATAAAAGAAGTTAGCAGACACAATGATGGAAATATTAGGCTGGTGCCTAAATTTCTCTGTACTAAGCGCCAACCTTTCCCCAGGGGTTTGGGAAATAAAACTAACTGAGAAAGAGCAGGTCAAGTGGAATGTTTTTCATCATTGAGACAGAGGACAAAGCTAGGTTTCATGAACAATTATGTACTGATTGCCTAGGTGTGTTTGTTATAGGTATTATGTTTACATGTTAGCTAATTTAATCTTTTTCATAATCCTGTGAGGTAAATATTATTATGTGAGCTTTACAGATGGGGAGACCAAGCCTGAGAGTGGCAGTATCAGGACCAATATACATGTTTAAGGAGTTGCAGGTCAGGATTTTGAGTCTGTTTAACTACTTAGATGAATGAGACCATCAGTTGATTCAGGCAAGAAAGAAGTGACCATCCAGAGACTGCAGTCAGGTGGGCCAGCTTATACAAGGAGACAGTCATTCAGGGGCTCATCATAATGTTTTCATTTGCCTATTCATCTGTCTAATCCACAAACATTTTCTGAGCACCACTCACGTAATAGGAACTGTGCCAGATTTGGATAAAACAATGAACAACATACAGTTCCTGAAGGCTTTGAGAAACATTGGTGCAGTCGAATAGCTTGTCAGACATCCATTTATCCTTGGTACAATCCTGTTAGGAAAATTGCTCCTATTGCTTGGCTGATATTAAAGTTTTAAACATTATTGTTCTGTAGAAATGGTTTGCTTATGCTGCTTCCTGCTGGAGAATGGCTAAGTTCATAATAACTGAAGATCATATAACTCAATGATTTCGTTTCAGAGGCAACTGCACAATGGTTTTGAAATGGTAATAATTGCCTACTGCTCAGGGGATTATCTTATTGTCTGGCAATGGTTATGAAGACAGTGGGGTTTTAAGAGGCCATTCAATAAGAGTGACAGAAGGAACTATTTTTCATTTTTCCCTGAATGACTCTCAAAGTGAGAATCTAATTCAGAGCCTGTAGAGGTCTGAAAGAACTTCTCTGATGAATTCAAAATCCTTAATGCTGAAAGGAAACTGAGTTATAGAACAATATAGAAAACTGAAGGTGTGGTTCACATTTTAGTGCATTGCTGTTTGCTTTCAGAGATCCTGAAGAATGGAGACAAGTTGGGTAATAGCCACAATTAAAACAGCCACTGAACTAATAATGCTTTGTAAGTTAGTTTAAATGAGCTGTCCCATCTTCTTTGCCAAGAATTATGCAAATAAGTATCCCAGTCTGAAAAAATACTACAGTTTTACCTGTCTGTACTAATGTCATTTGATGAAAGTTTCTTTTGGAGGGAGAACCTTACTTTGTTAATCACCTACTAAGAACCAGAAGTGTTATGTATTTTGCTTATTGAACACTCACCACAACTTTGTGAGTTGTATTTTCACCATTTTACGAAGCTCTTTCCCTTACTCAGGTTCTTTGGTTCATCCAACACATTTTTATTGAGTGCCTACTATGTTCCAGGCATGTTTTAGGTGCTGGGAATATAACAGTGAAAAAAGCCTACCAATATCCCTGCCTCATGGAGCTTTTATTTTAGTGGGTAGAGACAGAACTAAACAAAATGATAATGTGCAAAGTTTTGAGAGCTCAGGGTTATGTAGAAAGTTCTGGGGGTAAGAGGAATAGGAATACTAGGTGGCAAGGGTAGCAGGATTTTGTGAATATATAGGATGATCAGAATGTTAATTGTATATTGCCAAGTAAGAAATTACCCCAATCCTTACGGCTTCACACACACACATAAACTTATTTACTTACAGTGTCCGTGTATTAGGAACTGGGAAAGGCTTAGCTGGTGTCTCTGCTTCAAGCCTCTCAAGAGATTCCATTCAGTGCATCAGCTGGAAGAGTTGGCAGGTTCAGGCTGTTGGATTGAGGGTCTCCGTTCTTTGCAGGCTATTGGCTGGAAGCCTCCCTCGGTCCCTGCCACCTGGGCCTGTCTATATGGTGGTTGGCCTCCCATAGAGTAGTAGGCAAAGGAGAGATGAGCATGCCCAAGATGCAGACCACAGTCTTCTTGCAACATACTCTCAGAGGTAACATCCATTGCCACTGTCTAGTTCTATTCACTAGAGGTACAACACTAAATTCAGCCCACATACAAGCGTTGGGGATCGTATAAAGGTGTGAATACCAGGAGGTGGAGATCATCTTAGACACTGCCTACCACATTTAGGTAACTTTTCTAAAGAGAGGACATTTGAACAGAAACCCAAAGGAGTTTGAGTGAGCAAGCATGGGTCCCTGGGAGAAGAGCCTTTTAGGCAGAGGAGTAGCTAGTGCAAAGGCTGAGGCGGGAATGGTACAAGATGAGGTCGGGGAAATAGCACTGGATTAGACAATGTAGTTTCATGTGGATCATTGTGAGGAACTTGGATTTTACTTTGAGACAAGAAGGCTTTGGAGGGTTTTGAGCAGAGAAGTGACATGACGTGACCTGACTCTTGTTTGAAGAGGATCACATTCTGGTTGCTGAGTGTTGGGGGAGCAGGCACTGGGACTAGTTAGGAGGCCACTGTAGTAACCCAGTGGTGATCATGGCTTAGACCAGGTTGAGAGTACTGGAAATGGCAAGAAGTGGTTGAATTTGGATGTTTTTCTTAGTAGAGCTGACAGGATTTGCTGATGGTTTAGATGTGGAATATGAAGAAACTGAGGAGTCAATGGTGACTGAAGGTTTTTGGACTTAGCAACTGAAAGAAAAGAGTTACCCATTACTAACCTGAAAAACATTGATGAAAAAGCAGGTTTTGAGAGAGAAAGGATCAGTCAGGGTGTTCGTACATGTTATCATATCCTGTTTAGGCATCCAACTGGAGATGCTGAGTTGGCAACTGCATCTATAACTCTGCTCAGGGGAGCAGAATGGACTATAAACACACGTTCAGAAATTCCCAGCATTAATAGAGCATTTAAGCCAATGCACTGGATGAAAATACTGAAGAAGTGAGTGTAGGTTGAGAAGGGGAAAGTTCTATAAATTGAAACCCTGGGGCGCTCCAAAATTTAGAAATTAGAAAAGTAAGGTCAGCAAAGGAAACTGAGAAAGAGTAAATAGAAAGGGCAAAGGATACCAAGAGAGGAGTGCCCTCTGAGCCAAGTGGAGAACACGCTTCAAAGGAGAGAGAGTGCTCAGCTGGGTCAACGATTGCCTTTGGGTTATGCAAGAGCAGATGAGAACTGATCACAGACTTGGGAATATGGGATTTATGGTGGCCTTGATGAGAGCTGTTTTAGGGGAGCAGGAGAAGGGAAGGAGAGCAAGTGGAGAAGGTGGGAACTGAGTCTCCTGGGACAAATTGATGTCTTTTAACAATTTAACCTGCAACAAGCTCCAGTGGTTCTTATGAAACACATAGATTTGGGGTCGCCACTCCGGAATCTCAGTGGATGGCCCCCTCGGAGCTTCACTTTTAGCAAGTCCCACCGGTGATTCTGAGGCACGTTGAAATTTGAGAACCCATGTCCATTCTGTGCACTTTTTCCTACATCTGATTAAGTTGCTATCAGATTTAAGATACTGTAAGTATGTTCCATTTGTATAACCCAAATGGTTGTTTGTCCTGGAGGTGTTCCTATGGATGGTCATTTGTCCGGGAGGCCTTCCTATGTTTCCCTTTAGGGTTTTTATTTTCCTGAATTTTTTTTTTTTAAAAGAAAACCTGGGCACAGAAATTCTACAACCCCAAAGAATAGCAGTAGATAAATAAATCTCCCTTCCATATTGGTTCCTAGGAAACTCATGAACTCTGAAATCCTCCAAATCAACATATTAGTTTCCCAAAGGCTCTAGAAACAGAAAGACAAAATTCATGCTGATTCAGGAAGATTCAATAGTTTGTGGATCACTGAAGTGCTTAATTTACTGAGCCTCTCCACTGAGAAGGACGGAAGAACTGTTGTAGTCAGGTCTTTGGGGAAGGCTGGGGGCCTCTGGGCTGCCTTATCTCTAGAGCAAAGGTGGCACTGTTCAACAGCATCTGCAGGTTGTTCTTTTCTGCCCTGATGACACTTTGGTCCTAGGATCAGATATGTTTCAAAAAGAACCATGCAGTGTAAGAGGAAAAGCTGCTGCTGCTGCTAAGTCGCTTCAGTCGTGTCCGTCTCTGTGCGACCCCATAGACGGCAGCCCACCAGGCTCCCCCGTCCCTGGGATTCTCCAGGCAAGAACACTGGAGTGGGTTGTCATTTTCTTCTCCAATGCATGAAAGTGAAAAGTGAAAGTGAAGTCGCTCAGTCGTGTCTGCCTCTTTGCGACCCCATGGACCGCAGCCCACCAGGCTCCTCCGTCCGTGGGGTTTTCCAGGCAAGAGCACTGGAGCGGGGTGCCATGGCCTTCTCTGAAGAGGAAAAGAGGCAGTGCCGGTTTAAGCTGAAGTTTTCTCCCTGTGTACTACACAGAAGACGGGGCGCAAAGGATTTAGGTTTAGGGAAGAGGGTGTTCTAAATTGTAGGTCCTCCTCTCCTCAATCCCTCTTTTTCTTACAACCCCCTTCCAAAGCCTACACACTTGTGCCCTTGTCCCCTCCCTCTGGAATCTCCACTCTTCTCATAAGAGACGTTATTACCCTTTGGTTCTTTCTCATACCTTGTAAACCCAAGATACTTGATGCCAATTGAGTTGGCATTTTGGCTCCAGAGGGAATGGAATGTGGTGAAATCTAATCCTGTTGATGGCTCCAATTCCATCTCCCCTTTTGCGAGAGCTGCTACTGATCTCCTACCTAGTCTACTTAAACAAGAGACAGTTGACAACATTTTTCTTAGAGGTAGACCAACATAGCTAGTGGAGGTATATAGAAATTATATTACAGTTACTTCTATGTGTATTTATGTGGTCAAGGCAGTTTAAAATATGGAAGAGATTAAAGCAAAACATCTTGAAAGTGGTGCTCATAACTCTAGTCATGGGTCTGTATTTAAATACAAGTTCCCCAAATGACTGAAGTGGGTCAAAGCCATGATGTAAACAGACAAAAATCAAACATGTAAATAAACATAGCACAGAAAATCCCAACAAAACTGTGTTAACCCAGCAGCTCTTAGGCAAACAATAATAGTTTCCCACTAAGCTAAAATATTATCTGTGAAAAAAGTGGAGGGAGAGGAAGGCTAGAGAGGATTGCAGGTGAGCTTACAAATACTCATGAAGACAAAAGGACAACCACCATCAAAATTCCAAGACCAGAACATATAAGAATATGGACAAAACCTGGGCTTCTCCAAAGATGTCTCCACAAAAAAAAGACAGCTGCCAGTTGAGCAGAACACCTAACTTCAGCCCCATGTATAGAAAAACCGGTGGCCCCGGCATGCACGCAATGAATAGTAGCTTCTGGAGTGATAGTTACAAGTGAACATGTGTGCATCACTCATCAGAAGGAGTACACAGATATAATTGGTGTCAATGTTCCTCAATTTGGCGACAGTTCTTTTTTGCATAACACTTGTGGTTCTCCTGTTGAGGCAACATCTCCAGGAAGACCTGTGATCTTTGAGATCCATCTTATTAATGTATGATGTCACAGTGGATAGTGCTAGTGGGTAGTCTGCAATATTAACTGCATTTTTCCTTTACATATTTGTACCAAGTGCTTTTTAAACTAAAAATGCACAACAGTGCACAAGTTAATATCATTTGGGTACTTAAAACTATTAGACAGGACTAGAACATTGGTTGTAGTCAATGGAAAACTTTGATGTTTAGGCTGATTTCTTTGCTCAGTAGTCACTGTGTTTTTATCAAATGGGGTCAAATTAGTTTCTCTTAATAATATATGTAGCTAAAAAATACACAGAATTCTAACCTTTTCTTTCTTTGGTGAGTAGATTTGTCAAGTGTTTCCCAAATGTACTTCTTTTTCTTAAAAGATGCAGCAGTGACACTAACTAGACAGTAATTGTTGCATAATTAACGTGTAGCAGGTGGACCCAGCAATTTCAGTTTGGAATCTCTGCTCCTTCATCCTTAACTGCCTTGCCCTGTCATACTCTCACCACTTCTCCCATCATGGCCCCAGACCTCCCCCAGTGCTTGTAAATAGCACAGTGGACACAATTTAATTTGCCTTTGAGGGCAGCTCTTAAATTAACTGCAAAGGGGGAAGACAGGCACTCTCAGCTAAATATATATGTGTGTACATGTGCAAGCACACAAATTTGTTTTCCTCAAGCCTCATTCTTGAGGCTTTTTATTACTTGTTCAGTTCAATACACTGTCTCTAATGCCCTGCATCCCCATCTAACACCTGCTTGTTAATTTCATTCAATTTTCAGCTAGTCTTTTAGCAAGTGAAGGCAATCCACTCAAGAATTATAAAAGAACTTTTCCCCCCACTTTGATCCTTTTACTAACCACTAATCTCATACCTACCATATGCTTTCCAAGATACTGGTTCCCACCCTTTTGTTAACTTCTCTTGTGTATCACCTAAGGTTGAGTTTCCTTTGTTCAGTACAGACTATACCATCAACTAAGGGTGGGCTGATAAGGGATGAATATCTGAAAGCAATACTTCATGCTGGCTGGGAAGTATCACTTCACCTGTGCACGCTGTCAGTGGGGAGAGGCTTGGCCAGAGCATCATTAGTGGTCAAGGTTCTCTCAGGTGTGGGCAGGTCTTTTCCTGTGCCTTACATTCCAGATTGAAGGGCTATACGAAGCTGTCACAATCTCACCTCTTAAGTTTTCTTCTTTTCTACCTCCTCCTAACAGCTTTGAAAAATTTTAAATTGCAAATTAAAGATCTGGCTTTGCTCTCCTGGTAACTAGCTATAAAACCTTGTGCAACATATGTGACTGCTCTGACCCTGAATTTTCTCATCTGTTGAATCCCTTGGACTGTAAGGAGATCAAACCAGTCAATCTTAAAGGAAATTAATCCTGAATATTCATTGGAAGGACTGATGATGAAGCTGAAGCTCCAAAACTTTGGCCACCTGTTGCGAAGCGCTGACTCATTGGAAAAGACCCTGATGCTGGGAAAGATAGAAAACAGGAGAAGGGGACAAAGGGGATAAGATGATTGGAAGGCATCACCGACTCAATGGACATGAGTCTGAGCAAGCTCCAAGAGATGGTGAAGGACAGGGAAGCCTGGTGTGCTGCAGTCCATCGGGTTGCAAAAAGTCAGACACGACTGAACAATAACAACATCCTAATGTGCCTTTCAGCACTGATATTCTGAGCCAGAATATATGCCCAGTGCATATAAGAGTTATGCTTATGCCATCTTGTAGTCTATTAAATGTAAGGAAGTAAAATGGCTTGGGGAAAGATCTGGGCTGCTCAGAGCTTGTCCTCACTCAGCAGGATAAGAGGAATGACTGCTCAAACAGCTCCCACTTATTGAGAACCTACTGTATATTGCGCAGATTTTTACACACACACTTTTTCATAGAATTCCCAGAACAACTCCAGGAGGCAGACATTGTTATTACTATTATTAAACCTGTTTTATAGGAAAGGTTAGTAGCTCTTTCAAGATCATAAGGTATTTGGCATAGGTCGGAGTCTGGCCACCATGCATATGTTTTTAACCATTCTGCTACCCCACTGCCCATTTCACTTACTATTTGACATTGCCAGTCCATTTCTAAAAGCCAGTTCACAGCTTCCATCTTGGAATCAGGAGTTCTGAGATCCATTCTTTTTTTTTTTTTTTTTTTTAATTTTTTTATTAGTTGGAGGCTAATTACTTCACAACATTTCAGTGGGTTTTGTCATACATTGATATGAATCAGCCATGGATTTACACGTCTTCCCCATCCCAATCCCCGCTCCCACCTCCCTCTCCACCCGATTCCTCTCGAAACATCCCACCCTCGCCTTCTCCCAGAGAGTTCAAAAGTCTGTTCTGTATTTCAGTGTCTCTTTTTCTGTTTTGCATATAGGGTTATCGTTACCATCTTTCTAAATTCCGTATATATGTGTTAGTATGCTGTAATGTTCTTTATCTTTCTGGCTTACTTCACTCTGTATAAGGGGCTCCAGCTTCATCCATCTCATTAGGACTGGTTCAAATGAATTCTTTTTAATGGCTGAGTAATATTCCATGGTGTATATGTACCACAGCTTCCTTATCCATTCATCTGCTGATGGGCATCTAGGTTGCTTCCATGTCCTGGCTATTATAAACAGTGCTGCGATGAACATTGGGGTGCACGTGTCTCTTTCAGATCTGGTTTCCTCAGTGTGTATGCCCAGAAGTGGGATTGCTGGGTCATATGGCAGTTCTATTTCCAGTTTTTTAAGGAATCTCCACACTGTTTTCCATAGCGGCTGTACTAGTTTGCATTCCCACCAACAGTGTAAGAGGGTTCCCTTTTCTCCACACCCTCTCCAGCATTTATTGCTTGTAGACTTTTGGATAGCAGCCATCCTGACTGGCGTGTAATGGTACCTCATTGTGGTTTTGATTTGCATTTCTCTAATAATGAGTGATGTTGAGCATCTTTTCATGTGTTTGTTAGCCATCTGTATGTCTTCTTTGGAGAAATGTCTGTTTAGGTCTTTGGCCCATTTTTTGATTGGGTCATTTATTTTTCTGGAATTGAGCTTCAGGAGTTGCTTGTATATTTGTGAGATTAATCCTTTGTCTGTTGCTTCATTTGCTATTATTTTCTCCCAATCTGAGGGCTGTCTTTTCACCTTACTTATAGTTTCCTTTGTAGTGCAAAAGCTTTTAAGTTTCATTAGGTCCCATTTGTTTAGTTTTGCTTTTATTTCCAATATTCTGGGAGGTGGGTCATAGAGGATCTTGCTGTGATTTATGTCGGAGAGTGTTTTGCCTATGTTCTCTTCTAGGAGTTTTATAGTTTCTGGTCTTACATTTAGATCTTTAATCCATTTTGAGTTTATTTTTGTGTATGGTGTTAGAAAGTGTTCTAGTTTCATTCTTTTACAAGTGGTTGACCAGTTTTCCCAGCACCACTTGTTAAAGAGGTTGTCTTTTTTCCATTGTATATCCTTGCCTCCTTTGTCGAAGATAAGGTGTCCATAGGTTCGTGGATTTATGAGATCCATTCTTGACTCCATTGTTTACTGAGTCTTCAGGCAAACTGTAACTTCTTCGAGCCTCAGATTCCTCAACTGTAAAAGAAGAAAACAAGATGTGTCTGCGGTTGCCTGCTTCCCTGTTTGGCTACCTGCAGTCTCGGCCCCAGCCCAGGCTCTGGGACCAACCCTTCCTCTATGGGAAGGGCTTTAAAGATTTCTTGTTCAATGGGGAAGGGGATTCAACACCAACCATGGTTCCTGTGGTCCTGGTTAATCAGTTGTAGTAAGTGGGCCTCTACCCCAAACGCAACATGGTAGAGTTGTCAGGGTAAGTCCTGGGACCATATTGCTTGTGTTTTAATTTCAGCTCTGCCCTTACTAATGAGCTTGGTCAAGTTTTTGCATCTTTTTGTGACTCAATTTTCTATCTGTAAAATGGGAAGGATAATAGTAGTGATTTCAGAGGTTGTAAAGATGTAGTAAATTTAAAAATGTAAAGTACATATAGCAGTACCTGACAATTAGTGTTTGCTATTGTCATTATTATTACAGTTTATGTGATTTATAATTCATACTATTATATATAAATGACATAAATTATATATTTATATTATTATTGACTTATCATTATTTACTAATTAAATCCCTGCTGGGTTGCCGCAGGTCCTTCCTGGATAACTTGCCCAGTCTCTCCAGGGCTGCAGCCCTCATCAGAATCATGTGCTGGGGCAAGATTCTGCTACTGGACCCCTTGTCTGAGGTGGGATATTGCAATCTGCTGAGGATATCCTTAATGTCGGTTGTTCTCTCACATCTCTGAATATCACTTGCTCTAGTGTTCTCCAAGGTGGTGCCCTGGTGGCATGTGTGGTCCCCGGGGACACAGACCACTTGCCAAGACCACTTGTTGCCCCCTCCCCTGTTCCCTGGAGCCCATGTTCTGCCCTGGGCCACACGTTTCCGCAGTGCTGGTGCTGTGGGCGTTTAGACGAGGCCCCGAGCCAGTACCATATGTGTGTTCAGAAGTTACCACCTCAGCTTGGTGCAGCTTCATAAAATACCTGTAAAGCATGGTGTATGTGAAATGCACATGAGATTAGACTTCTATACTTTTTTTTTTGGTAACAGCTTTACTGAGATATAACTCATATACCATGTAATTCACCCTTTTTAAGTATAAAATTCAGTTCTTGGGTATAGGCACAGAATTGCACATCTACCATCACAATCAATTTTATGACATTTTCATCACCCCTCTCCTCTCAAAAAAAAAAAAAATCACCTATTCTTTAGTATTTGGGCTTCATAGATGGTGCTAGTGGTAAATAACTTGCCTACCAATGCAGGAGATGTAAGAGACTCTGGTTCGATTGCTGGGTCAGCAAGATTTCCTAGAGGACGGTATGGCAACTCACTCCAGTGTTCTTGCCTGGAGGATCCCATGGACAGAGGAGCCCAGCGGGCTATGGTCCATAGGGTTGCAAAGAGTTGGACATGACTGAAGCGACTTGCTTGCACACACTCTTCAGTATTTACCCCTTAGTTCCCCAGCCCCAGGTAACCACTAACCAACTTTCTATCTGTAGAGTTGCCTACTTTGGACATTTTGTATAAGTGGGATTGTAAAATATGTGACCTTTTGTGACTGACTTCATTTAGCATAATATTTTTAAGGTTCATCCTTATAGTAGCATGTGTCACTGTGTCGTTCCTTTTTATTGCCAAATAATATTCATAATTCTCTACTTTTAATTCAGTAATTCTCCCCACATTCTGAAGGGCTAGTGAGGAATTCAACTCCTTATTCTTGGGGTTTCCATTGGAGGCTGTGTCAAGGTTCCAGGCTCTCAAGTGGAGTTGACATATCCTAGGGCCCAGAAAGGCATCAGCCATCTGGCTACACAGGTTACTGGCAAGATGCCACTGTCTCTCTCTTTGCAGCCTTTAAGGGCCTCCCTTCTGCCATCTTTGTGCCATCTTTAGTGCATGGAGGCCATTGTTGTGGCTGGAGAAGCCTAGGCCAGTGGTCTGCCGCTTGGTACACTGATTGTCTCTCTGAGGTCCTGCTGGGTCCTTGGGGCACTGGCAGGAAGTAAGGCAGGACATAGATGGCCCTAGCCGTCTTGAATCCCCTACCAAGCCAGAGAGACTCTCATTTTAGACAGGGGATATTCCTCCCCAGCTTTAACTGTATTCTCCTTAATGCCTCTTGAAACAAAATTTAAATATTGCAACCTCAAACTTTGCCTGAGGCAAGAGAGCAGAGAACCTGTACTCACATGAATGAGGGCCTCAAAGGGGAAAAACAGAAGGGAAAACACAAATTTATCTAAAAAAGTAATCTTGTACATTACTTTGTACATTACTTGTACAAATGTAATGAGAGTACATTTCTCATTGTTCAGATCTCCTCACCAGAAAGGCCCATAAAGCAATGGAGCATTTTATCCCATCATACCTTTTCTTATTCCCCAATCCAGTCATTGCTGGCTCTTTCCTGTACCACTAGCCCATCTGCCACTGCATACTAACAGCTTTTTAACCCTCGCAAGCCACTGGTTACTGTGAGGACAAGGTATGTGGCAACCTTGATTCTGCTGTGTGAATTTTTACTTTAACTGTATAAAAAAACTACCTCTTTTTTGCAGTAAAATGAAAATGATCTATGCTATTAGAAATGTAGAATTTCTGCTATATATTTCTATTACACATTTTTCTATTTCTATGACATAGTTCTATTATATATTATTAGCAGAAATTTCTCTTTTAACTATCTAATAAACTGAGTTTTGGTCTCAGGATTCCTTTATATTCTTAAAAATTGAGGATCCAAAGAGTTTTTGTTTTTTGGGATTATAGCTATGAATATTAACTATAGTAGAAGTCAAAACTAAGACATTAAAAAACACATATTATTAATTCATTTGAAAACAATAAACCCATTATAGGTAAATTAACATGTTTTTATAAAATATGTATTTATTTTCCCAAAACAAAAAATCAGTGAGTAGCACAGCATTGTTTTATATTTTTTGTAAATATTTTTAATGTCTGACTTGATAAAAGACAAACTGGATTTTTATATTGGTGTCTGCATTCAATCTGGTAGATGTTTCTATTGAAGTATATGAAGAAAATCTGGTGTCATGTAGGTATACATTTGGAAAAGGGAGGAATATTTTGGTAGATTTTTTTGGATAATTATAGATCCTTACTGCCAAATTCAGACTTAAACTGAAGAAAGTGGGAAAAACCACTAGACATTCAGGTATGACCTAAATTAAATCCCTTATGATTATACAGTGGAAGGAAGAAATAGATTTAAGGGACTAGATCTGATAGACAGAGAGCCTGATGAACTATGGACGGAGGTTCGTGACATTGTACAGGAGACAGGGATCAAGACCAGCCCCATGGAAAAGAAATGCAAAAAGGCAAAATGGTTGCCTGAGGAGGCCTTACAAATAGCTGTGAAAAGAAGAGAAGTGAAAAGCAAAGGAGAAAAGGAAAGATATTCCCATTTGAATGCAGAGTTCCAAAGAATAGCAAGGAGAGATAAGAAAGCCTTCCTCAGCGATCAATGCAAGGAAATAGAGGAAAACAACAGAATGGGAAAGACTAGAGATCTCTTCAGGAAAATTAGAGATATCAAGGGAACATTTCAGGCAAATATGGGTTCGATAAAGGACAGAAATTGTATGGACCTAACAGAAGCAGAAGATATTAAGAAGAGGTGGCAAGAATATACAGAAGAACTGTACAAAAAAGATCTTCATGACCCAGATAATCACAATACTGTGATCAATCACCTAGAGCCAGACATCCTGGAATGTGAAGTCAAGTGGGCCTTAGAAAGCATCACTACGAACAAAGCTAGTGGATGTGATGGAATTCCAGTTGAGCTATTTCAAATCCTGAAAGATGATGCTGTGAAAGTGCTGCACTCAATATGCCAGCAAATTTGGAAAACTCAGCAGTGGCCATAGGACTGGAAAGGGTCAGTTTTCATTCCAATCCCAAAGAGGGGCAATGCCAAAGAATGCTCAAACTATCCCACAACTGCACTCATCTCACACGCTAGTAAAGTAATGCTCAAAATTCTCCAAGCCAGGCTTCAGCAATACGTGAACCGAGAACTTCCAGATGTTCAAGCTGGTTTTAGAAAAGGCAGAGGAACCAGAGATCAAATTGCCAATATCTGCTGGATCATCAAAAAAGCAAGAGAGTTCCAGAAAAACATCTATTTCTGCTTTATTGACTATGCCAAAGCCTTTGACTGTGTGGATCACAATAAACTGGAAAATTCTGAAGGAGATGGGAATACCAGACCACCTGACCTGCCTCCTGAGAAACCTGTATGCAGGTCAGGAAGCAACAGTTAGAACTGGACATGGAACAACAGACTGGTTCCAAATAGGAAAGGAGTACATCAAGGCTGTATATCGTCACCCTGCTTATTTAACTTATGTGCAGAGTACATCACGAGAAATGCTGGGCTGGAAGAAGCACAAGCTGGAATCAAGATTGCTGGGAGAAATAACAATAACCTTAGATATGCAGATAACACCACCCTTATGGCAGAAAGTGAAGAGGAACTGAAAAGCCTCTTGATGAAAGTGAAAGAGGAGAGTGAAAAAGTTGGCTTAAAGCTTAACATTCAGAAAACTAAGATCATGGCATCTGGTCCCATCACCTCATGGGAAATAGACGGGGAGACAGTGGAAACAGTGTTAGACTTTATATTTTGGGGCTCCGAAATCACTGCAGAGGTGACTGCAGCCATGAAATTAAAAGACGCTTGCTCCTTGGAAGGAAAGTTGTGACCAACCTAGATAGCATATTAAAAAGCAGAGACATTACTTTGCCAACAAAGGTCCATCTGGTCAAGGCTATGGTTTTTCCAGTGGTCATGTATGGATGTGAGAGTTGGACTGTGAAGAAAGCTGAGCTTTTGAACTGTGGTGTTGGAGAAGACTTTTGAGAGTCCCTTGGACTGCAAGGAGATCCAACCAGTCCATCCTAAAGGAGATCAGTCCTGGGTGTTCATTGGACGGACTGATATTGAAGCTGAAACTCCAATACTTTGGCCACCTCATGTGAAGAGTTGACTTGTTGGAGAAGACCCTGATGCTGGGAAGGATTGGGGGCAGGAGGAGAAGGGTATGACAAAGGATGAGATGGCTGGATGGCATCACCGACTCCATGGATATGAGTTTGAGTAAACTCTGGGAGTTGGTGATGGACAGGGAGACTTGGCGTGCTGCAATTCATGGGGTCGCAAAGAGTCAGACATGACTGAGCGACTGAACTGAACTGAACTGAACTGATAGATACGACCCCAAATCTCAGCAAGAGGTAGTTTCTTACATGTTACTTGTCAACAAATATTGCCAGATGTTTTCTTTGAAATAACAGGCTCATTTTGTTCATTTTCAAGAAAATATCTGCCAAATTCCTAAATCTGAATAAATTGCTTTTTCAAGTAAAAATGATGTTTCATGAAAAAAATGGTTAGTTCAGCTTGTAACTCAAACAATAACACAAGCATTTATCTTGGCGATACCCGTTCCACCTCATTATGGAGCAGATATGCCTCTGTCTGTCCCAGTTTGTCAGAGTATTACTAAGACCCATCCTGAAGTGTTGAGTTTAATGAAATTAGTGACTTTTAATGTTTCATCAAGGACGTTCTTAAGTAAAACTAGCTTTCTTTCCTTTTGATTTGTGAGTTTGTGCTGGTGAAAAAAATGGTGTCTGTTGGGTACAGTTTGGTGCTCCTGCTTCAATGTGTATTAAGGGACTGTCAGTTTGAGCCAGTATTACTTTTGCATCATCAATATAAATGTCCACATAGTGTAAAAGGCAAATCATTCTTCAAACATTTTTATGAAAGCAGTTTTGATTTCTTGGATTCCCCTGCAAAGTTCCCTAGGACTTCATGGATCACACTTTGAGACAGAAAGGAAATGAAAGAAGCCAGGGAAGAGAGTGTTCTTGCTTTGTGAGTGTGCCTTATTGCTGCCTAGGACCTGGTGCTCTGTATGTGCCCTGACCTGTCCCAGCACCTTCTCCCCTTCTCTTCTGTTCTGGGTTGTCCGTGATGTAACATGACAACATCTTTGGGAGCTCCAGGCATTGAGCCTTTTAACTTGCTCTGTTTCCAGCCTCTGTAGCGGTGCCAGGAAGGGTGGTGGTATAAAACTCTTTTATTTTCCCTTTCCTTCCAGCACTAAGAATCTACTAATGAAAATGCCGGCAAAATCTCCCAAAACTTCAAAATTATTGAAAAAAAAATCTAGAAATAAAATTGATCAGAAATGTATATCCTACACTTTATGGTTTTGAAAGCATTTGTCTCTTATGGAGGCCATATTGATTAACCTTGAACATTTTTCCTACATGCTTTATTTTCACTGGATTGAAATCGAAGAGTTTGGAAAAAAAAAAATCCCTGGCTTTCTACACTGTCCATAAGAATAGTCTGAAGGACAGCCTTTCCCTCATGCTACCACATGTAAATGGATCTGGAAGCTTTGAACTGTGAGTCTGTTGGGCCCCTTCCAAACTCTTAATGGTTTGTTTCATATAAAAACATGACACTTGGCAACTTGTATGAGGGATCTAATCCCATATTATACTACAACTAAGTTCAAGACTATATGTGGTAAGCAAAAATATTTAAATGTGATAGAGGATAGTTAATAGGATTAAGTACATTCAGTTATTTCTAACTCATATGCTAGAATAAACTTTTATTTAAATATAAAATTCTCTTTTGCTATTCGAGTGTTTAAGCAAAAAAATTCATATGTTTCAAAACCATAAAATCTGGCAGTTTTCTAAGAGTCCAAGACTGTATGTTGGTTTTTAAAAAAATTCATCCATTTATTAAAAACAGTATTTACCAAGTACCTACTGTGTGCCAAACATTGTTCTAGCTGTGTGGATGAAGCAGAGAATAAGAGACACAGTTTCTGCACTCATGAAGACTATAATCTAGAAGGAGACAAAAAATGACAATTAAATAGGCAAAGCAATTTCAGAAAATGATGAGCATATGAAGGAAATAACACAGGGTGTATGGATAATGAATCACAGGGGAAATGAGGTGGTCAGAGAAGGCCTCCCTAAGGAGGTGACATTTGAGCTGAGACCTGAATGATGAGAAACCAATCTTGGGAAGAGCCAGGTCAAAAAGTATTTGAAGCAGAGGGAACATCAGGTACAGAGGCCCTAAGGTGGGAATACATTTGATGCTTTTGAGGAGTGAAGTGAAGGTGGTACAACTTGAGTATAGTAAGAAGGGCATGGGTACAAGATGAGGTCAGGTCATGCAGAGCCCTGTAAGCCATGGGCAGGCATGTGGATATTATAAGCAAAATAGGAAGTAATTGGAAGGTTTTAAAATAGGGAGTGATGTAACCTGTGTGTTTTCAAAAGACCACCCTGGGTGTGGTGCGGAAGATGGATTGTAGCAGGGAGTGCAATGAGGGGCTATGGCAATGGGTTGGCTGTATGGCAGAAATGGAGAGAAGATGAGTTTGAAGATATAGTTTAGAGGTAGAATCAGAAGGAGGCATCAAGGATACCTAGATTTTTTTTTTTAATTTGGCTTGAGTTGCTAGATGGATGGTGACATTAGAAATTGAGATGTGCGTGGAAGCCTTTCTTTAACATGTCTTTCATTTCCACTGATGTGACAGGTATGCTGCAGCTCCAAGCATAGCGTCAGTACTCTGGATGGGAGAAGAAGAAAGCTGAAAGTAGGAAGAGGGTGGTGTCTATGTCAGGAAAGCAAAAAATCTTGCAGAGATCCTCAGTAGACTCCTACTTTTATCTCATTGATCAAAGTTATGTCAGGTGACCACCTCTAGCTGCAAGGGAGGCTGAGCTCTTTAGCTGGATACATTGTTTCTCTAAATAAGACAGGGTATTTTAATAAGGAGTAAGGGGTGAATGGGTATTATGGAAGCAGACAACTAGCAGTGTCACCAGGAATAAATTATGTTTAAGGTCCTTGTTGAATGTTCAAATGGGAAAGTCAAATAAGACTGGAAAGTAAAGTCTGAGTTTCAAGGGAGGGCAGAGCGGATAACAGTTTGGGAGTCATTAGCATGTAGACCATATCGAAAGTTAACAAGGTAGATGAGATCAACTAGGGAGAGAGTAGAGTTGGAAATTTGTTATTTTGTATTTACTACTGTGACCTGTTCTAATTAATTTTATTCAACAAAATTTTAATATACATTTTCTGTGTGTCAACAACTCTTTCAGACTCTCAGGGCACAAAGGTGAAGCTTTCATAGAGCTTAGGGTTAGAACAGGAAAAAAACAAATCAGTTTTAATAAATGATACATGACAAAATACATGAAAAATAAATTCATTTATATAGGTTGGTAACACCAATCTGAATTTTCACAGTAGTTCTGCTGTAGATCCATATTTTAAGTGAGAACTTAATTTATCTTGAGTGATTTGAGATTCATCTGTCTCTATATGTCTGTCTGCATATTTTAATTTAGAAATGCATTAAGAAAACCCTGAATTATTTAATATGACCAAATGCTAATCTTAGTAAATTATGCTAAGTAAATATGCTGATGTTAAAATTAATATAATGCATTATGGAATCTGAAATTAATTTTGAAGTTTAGACTAGGATGATCAGGGAATTATTTGTCAGATGACCCTGGTTTAGATTGGGGCTAAACAAGTGTTTGTTGACTTAATTGCCACCTATAATTTCATTTGGAAATGTCATGGGTGTTTCAAACTTATCATGTCCCAAACTGAGTTCTTCATCTTACCTACGTCTCATTCCTTCCTCTATGTCATGTTTTTCTATAGTTCTTTTGACTCGAGTGGCACTACTATTCTTTTGGCTCAAGCCAGAACTCTAGGTATCATTCTAAACAGCCATTTCCCTCACTCCACTCTATCAGTAAAACTTCTGATAGTTTTACCTTTAAATATATCTTGAGTCTTTACATCTCCTCCATCTTGGATCATCATCATCTCACTCACACTCTATAGTCATACTCCTTGGAAATCCATCTCTGTAGCTAGAGTGATTTTACTTAGCTATAGTGTCTAATTGATGCTTTTGAACCATGGTGTTGGAGAAGACTCTCGAGAGTCCCTTGGACTGCAAGGAGATCCAACTAGTTCATCCTGAAGGAGATCAGTCCTGGGTGTTCATTGGAAGGACTGATGCTGAAAGTGAAACTCCAATACTTTGGTCAGTTCATGCAAAGAGTTGACTCATTGGAAAAGACCCTGGTGCTGGGAGGGATTGAGGGCAGGAGGAGAAGGGGACGACAGAGGATGAGATGGCTGGATGGCATCACCGACTCGATGGACATGAGTTTGAGTCAACTCCGGGAGTTGGTGATGGACAGGGAGGCCTGGCGTGCTGCGATTCATGGGGTTGCAAAGAGTTGGACACGACTGAGCGACTGAACTGAACTGAACTGATAGTGTCTAATTCATTATTCTGATTAAAACCCAGAAAAAGCTCAGTAGTAAAATCAATTAAAAATATCAGGCTAACCTGAGACAATGAGGCCCTTTTATTGCAGAACTTTTCAGAGCCTTCAGTATGTTGGTATATATGTAAGCCTTCATATATACATTATGAATCACTCAGCAGAGGTAACACTGAGGATATTTCCAGACACAAGTTTTAGTAAAGCTATTATTTTGAAGAACACCTCATGAAATAACTCTGTGAGCACCAGTACCTTATATAACTTGGCTTAGGAAATTCTGTCTACAGAGAGAAATCTAGTTGCCTTAAGGTGGCGTGTAAGACTTCCCATAACTTCATTCTCACCTTCCTTATGAAGCTCATTTTTGACCACTCCCCATCTTGAACTTCCTGTCTAATAACAGAAAACGACAACCAGTTCTTGTGCACAATATGCTCCTTGTGACTTTGCTCAAGCTCTTCCCTCTGGAACACTTTTCTCCTTCATCTGGTTAACTCTACTCATCTTTCAGCTCTCGGTTCAGAGACATTCCTAAGTACCTGTCCTCTGAGATCAGGACAACACAAAAAGAAAACTGTTTATGTGTCTTTTCCCCCAATTGGGGAAATAAAGATTAAGAGATCACACTGTGATAATGATGATGGTGGTGATGATAGCAAAGTTCATTTCACTCACTAGATACCAGGCTCTGTATATGAATTATCTTATTTAATATTCAAAAAACTCCCATGAAGTAGGTATTATTAGTATTCTCATTTTGCAGATAAATAAGTTAGGGCTTAGAAAGACTGAGGAACTTGCCTGAGGCTATATAGTTAGCAAATGATGACCTCAAGTGAGAATTAAGACAGCCAGGGGCTGCCCCTTTTGGCACTGTGTCTACAATACCAGCTTGGCATCTGGTGGTAGATACTTGATAAGTGCTTTTTGATCTAAACTAGAGTGTGTGTGTCCCACACATAAGGATGTTGGACACAGTGTAGAAAACGGAAGCATTTGCTGTTCACTTTCATTTCTGGCAAAAGTGGCAGTGGAAAAGGAGGCATGGAATGAAAAACAGCTCATGTATCAAATTACCATCAACTTGCTTATTGTCTTATCATCAGATGTAAGTTTCAGGAGTGGCTAATGTCTATTTTACATCTGTGTTAGTTTTTGCAGGATAAAAAGCAAGTTAGTGTTTAATGGGGACTAATAATTAAGCAGTATCTTAATTAGTATCACCTAATTAAGCAGTATCTAATGAATCTTTTCAATCAAAACCCAGTGGGTATTTCTAGTTAGAAATGAGTGTGGGAAATATTTTATCTCAAAATATTTTCATACATGAAAAATATGTATGAGTTTGTGAGAGATGTTGACTATCTAAAGTAATTTTGAAAGTATGAGTCACTTATCCTGAGCCTGGAACTTGACAGTTGCTTTGGAGAGTTACAAGTTTATGATAGTTTCTGCACTTTAGACTTTTGCTATGTGCTTGGGAGTATCAGAAGTATCTTACAGTCTGTCTTTAAACTTTTTTTTTAATAAGGAAAAGTTCAAATTATTATTTTGTTGTACTCTATGAGGATCAAGAATCAGCATAATATGATTGTAATTTGAAATATAAGTAATAAATATATGGGATAGTGATTGCTATAAGCTGATTCTTTGCTTCTTAAATTTTGCAGATGATAAAAACATTGAAAACAAAGTAATAGCTTATAAATTATAAAAAAGATTGGTAACTCCCATAATATATGTTATATGATTTTGTTTGAGGTATGTATTTTGTGTTAGATCAAGTTGGTCACTGTTTAGAATAAAGACCTGCATGACTTTCTATTCCAAATTAAACTATAAATATAAATGCTTGTAAATGCTTGGGCTTTTTTTCTGTTTCATATGTGGCCTATCACTTTGATAAATTATTTAATTTCTTTATGTCAGAATTCTTTCATTATGAAGGGGAAGGTTTCTTATTTCCCATTCCCTTTTTTTTTTTTTAGGATTAACTACTCACTATTCCCCTAAACTCACTGGGAGTTAATGCCGGGGGTAACTGGCATTCTCACTGTGGGCATGTTCTTCCTTCATGTTCAGCTCTTGTCCTTTCATACATGTATTTTCATGAATGTCAGCTAGTTTACCTGGAAAAGACCTCTCTACACCATCAGAGTCAGTAAATCTGGTTGCCTCAGTCTTCAGTCTTAGCTATTGTTGGGGTCGTGTGTTAATGCCTGTATGTATCCAGAAAATATCTGTGTAGTGTGATTTCTTTATTCTTGTGTGAGACCATAGCACAAGTCAATAGACTTAGAGAGCTATATGCTTTCGAGGAGGAAAGAGAGGGGTTTTAATTTTTTTTTCTTTAGTTAAATGTTATACAATCTTTAAAGCTTAAATTCAAATAATTGTTGGGTTAAATAAGATCCATCAACTCACAGTATTTTTCCTGTTTTTAGTCACTAGTGGCAACAGAAGCCTAAAAAAAGCAGCTCCATAAAGTAAGATAGAAGATTTGGGTTAGGATTATCAGGTAATTGTTCCTTTTTGCCCTGCTCCCAAATTATTTTTAGCCCTGGGCCTCTGAAACCAAGGTAATCTATGAGGCAGTTTTAACATTTTGTCAGAAGTTAGTAGTCTCCCCTCTTCTTTGTCCTCTCTATCTTGTTGGCAAATATTTCTGTGATGACCCAATTCTGCTTCCTGTTAAACTGTACAAATGATTCATTTAATTCAACATTTAGTTTTTGATCCTATTTGGAAATATATAGTTGAAAGCAATTCTATTCATTAGCTGATGCATTTTCCCTCTGCTAACCATTTTCAAGTCATTTCACTGTTAATTTTGGCTGAGGGAAGAGAAACAGCTCTTTGAAACTCCTCCTAGTCATGGGAGGAGTTTTATGGGTCTGATACGGAGGCAAAAGCATGGCTTGGCTGATTTTCAGATCTCTTCACCCTTGCCTACCTCTACAATAGTGATTGGAGAAGCTGAATAGTCACTGTTCTTACCTCCCCTGAAGCAAGGGGTGGCCTTTGAACAGAGTTCCAGCCAGTGCAGCATAAGTGGAATTCTGCTGAGGAGGGTTTTGGGAAGGGTCTTTTACTTCCTGAAAAAAGGAGCTAGAAGCTGATTTTTTTTTATTTCTTTCACTTTATTTTTTGGTCTTAAACATGGTTATGATATTTGGATCTGTAACAGTCATCTTGTGACTTTGAGACAATGAGGAAATGTACTGAAAACGGTAGAGTAGAATTACAGGAAAAAAACTTTTACTACATCATGGAGTCCCACACTATACAGAACTGCTTCCCTATAGACATCATATAGGGAAAACAAATCCTTTCATGGTGATTTTAAGACATAGCTACAAATTCCTTGACACTCCTCCTATCAAAGGTGTAGCCTAATTCCTCTTCTCTTGAATATAGGGCAGCCTTAATGACTTGCTTCCAATAAATAGAATGCAGTAGGAGTGATAATGAATGACTCCACAAGTCATAAAAGGTGATGCAGTTTCTGCTTTGTTATCAGTCCCTCTCTCTTGTGCAGCTGAGAACCTCGGGTTGATATATTAGAAGACAGTCTAGGGACTCCCCTGGTGGCCTGTGGCTAAGACTCCACACTTCCAATGCAGGGGGCCTAAGTTCAACTCCTGGTCAGGGAACTAGATCCTACATGGCACAACTAAAACCTGATACAACCAAAAAAAAAAAAAAAAAGAGAGAGAGAGAGAGAGAAGTAGTCTACATGGAAGCTGCCATGCTGGAGAAGCCATTTCAGAAGACCACACAGAGATTGAGATACCCAAGGAGCCCCAGCTGTCCCTGCCTGAACTCTCTTTCTATCAAGAACTGACAAATACATGAGTGAATCAGCCATCAAAGGATTCTAGCCCCTAGTCTTCAAGCTTCCCTAGCTGATGCCAAGGAGAGCAAACAATCACCGCACCCCCACCCCCGCCCCCCGCCCGCAACCCCAACCCAACCAAAGCTCTTCTCAAATTGCAGATTCATGAGCAAATAGATGTTAAGCCACTAAATTTGGGGCAGGGTCAAACAACTGGAACACTATTTTTTACACCATTGTTATTTGGATGTTCTGTTACCTGCAGCCAAAAGCATACACATCTGAAACACTTAGTTGTATAGAAGATGAAAAGAAACAGCTAAAATGACCCTTTTAAATGACTAGATGTTCCAATTATCCATTCTAGTCCTCTCTTAGCCTGGCCATGGGTATCAAATTAATTATAGTACTGATGTCAACAGCAACAGCTTTCCATCAAAATAGATGCTAATTTAGTTACATAAAGGTTTTATAGGATTGGGCTAGTAGAAATGTAGAAAAGGAAAAATTTCAATTCAGGTTAGCATATTGCTGTTTTATGCTTTTCTGGTATTTTGCTAACAACAACAAAAAAATATGAATAGCTGTCTCACTGTCAGATAAAGCTTGTCTGAGTCCCCAGCTTCATCAAAATCCCATCAGTGTTTCTTAATGAAACATTCCTAGCATTTGACAGCTTTGTTCTTTTATTGACATTTGCACCTTTTTAAATAGATGAATATTTAATGTCATGTTTAATAGACCAAATTCTTTGAAGCAAAATCCCATTAGTTAGTGCTCACTTTTTAGAGTGGATGGTCACTAATTATTATTAGAATTTATTTAAAAGTTCTAACATATGATTTTTATCAAACTCATGTATAAATCCAGCATATAGAAACCAGTAGGATTGTTCTAGATTAATATTCATACACGGAAGCTGCAGTATAAATTAAAAAGTCTTTTATCCCAAAATAACATAATGGTATTTCTAATGATGGAAATTCCTAATCAGCCTTGCAATATAGTTTGAGCAATTTTCTTATCCCATTGCACTGAAATTTTAAACCTAAAGGAACAAAATGTAACTCCTGAAAGCTGGTTGCACAAAAGCCAATTTCACTGTTGTGTGCTTATTTACTCAACGTCCACATCCTTAGCCTGTTGGCAAATTCACAGCGGGGTGGAGCAGCACATGTGTCATTGTGCGGATGCTCTGGGGCGGGATGGGTGTGGAAGCTGGGTTGGGGAAGCAGAGGGTCCTTGCAAAAAGAAGTTACATAAGTGATATCATATGCAGAAGCAGCCTCTGGGGTTTAAAAATAACTGGGCAGGGAGTGTCAGCCTTTCTTGGATCTGACTCCCTGACTTACTATCCTTAAGGGTCAGACCTATATTCCTGGGTGGGCTGAGAATCTGTTTAAGTGCACTCAGTTCCTACATAATACCTTAAAGAGCCTGGGAATGTTTTTTGTCTCATGACAGCAAGGTGCTGCCTGCAAAAACCAAACCAATGTCTCAATGAAAAGCCAAAACAGTTTGGACAGATGTTTCATGCTGTGCCTCAAATGTGGTTGTTTCCAGCATGTTTCCTTCAATGAATGGAAATACAGAAAAATAGAAAAGAAGACTGCTTTTGCATGGCAGGTCTAAAGCAGATTTTAAAAAGCACTAATTTCCTATCCTAACCTTCTTCTCCCTATTCATCTTTTCGGAAACTGAATTATTGATGTATGAGACGATGCCTTGTATTCACACTATCTGATATTTTTAGTTTTGTGACTTGTGAAAAATAAGTTGCTCCTGCATATATACCCTGGTGTCAGAGATTCTGTGGGGGCCAGTGTCGTAATTTAATTGGCACTGAGCCCCCATCTAGCATCTGAGAAAATAAATATATAGGGGACAGTTGCGAAAGACACTGGGAGCAGTGGAATAGGGGTGAAATTTTGGAAAGTTCAGAAGATAATCTAAATACATATTAGATCTGCCATTTGCCTTTGGTAACTCAGCCCTAAGCATCCTCATCTGTCAATCACCTGAGATCCTCAAGTCATGTGTGTGTGTGTGTGTGTGTGTGTGTGTGTGTGTGTGTGTGTGTGTGTTCAGTTGCGCAGTTGTGTCTGACTCTTCGCAACCCCATGGACTGTAGTCCACCAGGCTCCTCTGTCCACGGAATTTCCCAGGCAGGAACCCTGGAGCGGGTTGCCATTCCTCCTTCAGGGGATCTTCCCCACCCAGGGATCAAACCCGGGTATCCTGCGTCTTCTGCACTGGCAGGTGGATTCTTCACCACGGCACTACCTGGGAAGCCCCATGCCATAGGGAGAGGCAGGTATTTCTGCTCTATGGCATTGTGTGCTCTGAATTTCACTTGGTGGTATCCTCTGCCTCAGAACCCTGAGCTCCTTCAAGGCCTTCTCCTAGCTAATGCCTTTCCTAGAGTTTCCCAGGTGCCTACAACTTACCCCCATTTCTCCTGCTTCTTGGTTTAGCAGAGAGAGCCCATCACTTCCTCTCTAATGCTCTTGCCTCTTCCTGATGTCCTGTATACCATCAGAAACTAGGAAACAATCTCTCCTTCATATAAATGATCACTTTCAGAAGCATGACCTATTCAAGTCGACTCCTTCCAGAGGCCTGAGTTCTTTCATTCACTGAAGCAGTAGTTCTCAAAGTATTAGTCATCTTTTAAAATCAGATTCCCACTGAATGAAGCTCTTTCTGGTGGGGTAGAGAGTCTGCTTGTGTAACAAGTTCCTTACTTAGGCAGCCAATTCCATCTAAAGATAAAGATGCAGGGAGACAATTTCATCCCTATACACATCAAGATTACAATTTCTTCTTAAGGATAAGAATGCCTTTTCACTCTCACAGTTTGGAAACCTCAGGAAAAGTCTGCCAATTTCAACAACTGGGACACACCCAACCCTTCAACTTGCAGCAGTCTCAAAACAACTACACTTGTGCTCCATGGGGAAACTTGAAGCTGAGAACTCTACCCGACCTTTCACCCTTGACCTTGGCCAGCCTTCCCAGGCACCTTTGAGGCGCTCCCTCCTGATAGCGGCTGTGTTCTGTACTCTGGTCTTCTCACTGCTCTGTGCCTCCTCTCCCTAACTGCTGTCTTCCCACACCACACACTCAGCCCAATTCCCCCTCCCTCTGGACTTCTACTCAATGGTAAATCCCCTTCCAGCAGTTCCTGCAGCCTCTGGCCTCAACTGAACTCTCATTCTCCCTAAGGATGCTCTTTCCTCTCTGGTCTTGCCAAATGCTGGCTGCCCTTTTTCCTACTCCCATTATGAGCTGGTGGCAGTGAATGTGGGATAGAGGTGGGAAGGGATTGGCAAACTTCATCTGTAAAGGACCAGATAGCAAACATTTTTGTGGCCCATACAGTCTGTTATAACTAGTCAAGTTTACCAGCCATTGTAATGCCAAAGCAATCACAGGCAGTAAGTAACAGGAAAAAAAAAAGTTTCAATTAAACTTTATTTATGGACTTTGAAATGTGAATTTCATGTAATTTTCACGTGTCATAAAGTAGTATTATTATTTTGAAAAACTTTTCAACCATTTAAAAATGTAAAAGCCATTCTTAGCTCATGGGCTGTACAGAAACAGGGGATGGGCTGGGTTTGGCCCATGGATTGTTGTTTGTTGACTCCTGATCTAAACCAGTGCTTCTCAAACTTTAACGCACATACATCTCACTAGAAAGTCCTACTCTTTGCGACACCATGGACTATACAGTCCATGGAATTCTCTAGGCCAGAATATTGGAGTGAGTAGCCTTTCCCTTCTCCTGGGGATCTTCCCAACCCAGCAATCAAACCCAGGGTCTCCTGAATTGCAGGCAGATTCTTTACCAACTGAGCGATCAGGGAAGCCCCGATACGCCTCACTACGGGGTCATGTTAAATACAGATTCTGATTCAGTAGACCTGGGGTGGAACCTGAGATATGCATTTCTAACAAGTGACCAGGTGAGCACACCACCCTTTGAGGAGCAAGGTACTACAATCATGTGTAGAAGCTTGTCCTTTATAAAGACATTAAATACAGTTTAAAGATATAGGAAAATGCTCATACTGTAATTCATATTGGAAGGGCTGTGTGGAAAGTGTGGTAGCTGAGAAAGCAGGCTTTCAAACCAAACAGACTCCCACTTAGCAGCTATGTGAATCTGGACACACTTCTTAATCTTTTTCAGCTTCCATTTCTGTAAAACAAGGTAATGATAATCTCTACTTCAGATGGTTGCTTTGAATTTTAACATGTGCTAGCAAGTGCTGGATAAATATTAGCCATTATTATTTTTAACTTTAAAAAGCAAGATATGATTTAGATAACAAAATAATAAGAGCTTTAATCTTAGTGCTTTGGGGGATTTCCTTCCTTTCTGTTTTCGGAAAACATTTGCAAGGGTCATGCCCATTCTTTCATTCAAGAAACGTTTGCTGAGGGGCTCCTTCTCCTGCCAGGCATTGTGCTTTGCTGGATCTGCTAAAGAAGAGTGAAATGTAAGCTCACATAAGTGGGGGAGATGGGCATAGAAAGCAATTTCAGCCTAAAATAAGTGCTATAGGAGAATGGATACAGAGGGCTTGGCGAAGGAAGAGGAAAGAATGTTCTCCCTGCTGTAAGGAGAGGTCAGAGGGATTCCACATAGGAGGTGACTCGTCAGCTGAACTTCAAGGGATGAATATGGGTCTGCCGGAGGCAGGAGGATAAACAAAGGCAACGGAGCATTCAGAGGGCGTTTAGGGAAACTGGGCCCTAGGGATGTGTGGGGAGGGCCAGGGAGAGAGCCCGGACCGACCAGAACAGAGGTCAGCCTTTATGTCACAGACGCTTGGACTGGCTGGGGTATCAGTTCTGGGTAGGTCATTATCCCTTTGTGGAAAACATCCAAACAATACCATAATACACAACAGCAGGGACTTGGAGAAAAGACAGTGTCAGAAAATCCTTGACCACTTTTGCTGGAGTCACAGAAAGACTGAGGAGCCCTCATGCTGAGTCAAGGAATCAAAGCCTCTGTGGCTTGTCTCTAAGGACTACTCTAGACTGGGTAAAAATCCCCTACTACTTGGGCCCAACCATTTTAGGGCCAAGGAAAATGGCCTCTGTAAGTAGTCTCCTGGGAATGTACTTGGCTAATTATCTGCTGTCTGTTACAGAAGGGACTTTGTGTGGTGCTGTGAGGGCTACTGCTATAAAGTCTGGCATCTGTCACAGAGAGTAGCCTCTAGTGCTAAACTGTCATAGCAGTCAGTTTGGGAAATAAAAGCATAGAAGTCCCTGCACCACAGGGCAAAGGGAGCAAACGGCCGTGTAGAACTTTAGAGGAAGAAGAAAGTTTATAAGGAATTTGGATATGGAGTGGGAGTTCTAGGTGTGCTTCATGGAGGAAGCAGCACTTGAATTGGCTTTGAGACCAATGTTTTTGTCTCTGGGAGTTTCCTTCCGAATCTCCGGCTTGTTGCAGGTAGGGAGGGGACTGAGCTCTATCTGTGTAAATAACTAACTTTAACACAGTGGCATCAGAACTGAAGATGGTAGGGCCCCAAAGCTGCCATCTGAAAGGACACTAAGCCTCTACAAAGCAAAGCTTGCAGTCAAAGAAAATTGGGTTGACAGCCCAGAATTAAAATTTAGAGATGGTTCTTGGCAATATCTCTTCTGTCTTCACTTACTGATTCCCTGAGACCTTCTGTTCCCCATAGCAGGCTTCTAAACTAGAAGGTCATGTATGAGAAGTAGCAGGCCCCATAGCAAGGCAGGTAGGAAGGAGGGAGGTTTTCCCCCTGGGCTGGCCATTTGCATCCTGCTGCTCATTGTCCTAAGGGGCACACTACTGATCCTAGCCTGCTCTCCTCTCTGTTTATCCCTTCTTTCTCAGTGGTACACGATGGACTTTCTACCCTAATACTCTCCTAAACCATGTTGATCTTTTTGAATGGATTTTTCTCCATCTTACCTGTCTTGAATTGAGATTTAGCCACACCTGGGCCTACTTGGTGACCCTGAATGGCCCCAGCTGAGTTGCTTGGCCCAAGTGGGGATTTGTGATGGGGCTTGGAGCTGATACGAGGGCACTGAGGAGGCCACAACAGGGCTTCCTAGACCAGCCTGTGGACTAGGTTTGTGCTCAGTGGAGAGGGGTCTACAAGCAAAAGATAAAGGTGGTTTTTTTTGTTTGTTTGTTTGTTTTTTGTTTTACAAGGAACTCTTTGAGCGAGCTGGAATCAAGATTGCCGGGAGAAATATCAATAACTTCAGATATGCAGATGACACCTCCCTCATGGCAGAAAGTGAAGAAGAACTAAAGAGCCTCTTGATGAAAGTGAAAGAGGAGAGTGAAAAAGTTGGCTTAAAGCTCAACATTCAGAAAACTAAGATCATGGCATCCAGTCCCATCACTTCATGGCAAATTGGTTGGGAAACAGTGGAAACAGTGGCTGACTTTATTTTTCTGGGCTCCAAAATCACTGCAGATGGTGACTGCAGCCATGAACTTAAAAGATGCTTACTCCTTGGAAGGAAAGTTATGACCAACCTAGACAGCATATTAAAAAGCAGAGACATTACTTTCTCAACAAAGGTTCATCTGGTCAAGGCTATGGTTTTTCCAGTAGTCATGCATGGATGTGAGAGTTGGACTATAAAGAAAGCTGGGTGCCAAAGAATTGATGCTTATGACTTGTAGTGTTGGAGAAGACTCTTGAGAGTCCCTTGGACTGCAAGGAGATCCAACCAGTCCATCCCAAAGGAGATCAGTGCTGGGTGTTCATTGGAAGGACTGATGTTGAAGCTGAAACTCCAATACTTTGGCCACCTGATGCAAAGAGCTGACTCATTTGAAAAGACTCTGATGCTGGGAAAGATTGAGGGCAGGAGGAGAAGGGGACAATGGAGGATGAGATGGTTGGATGGCATCACTAACTCAATGGACATGGGTTTGGGTGGACTCCAGAAGTTGGTGATGGACAGGGAGGCCTAGCGTGCTGCGTGCGGTTCATGGGGTTGCAAGGAGTCGGACACAACTGAGCGACTGAACTGAACTTTGAGACAAATGGTGATCAACAATCTCACCTTCCAGGACCAGGTGAGAAAATGCTCCTCAGAGTGCACCCAGACATTGTCAATCACTTCCTGAGCTCCAGCTTCCAGAGTCCTGAACACTTAACATGGGCTCAGGTTGGGTCTTTTCATAGTGTGAAGGTAAAGGGACATTCTTCCTATTTTTCCTCTTCTGAAGAGAATTTTCCCACCACAACAGTTGCTGTCTGGGGATCTCTGAAAACTGCTCCCTGGGCAGGGAAGCAAAATTCTTTTGGAGGGCTGCAATGAGATACTGCCCCAAATGGATGCTTGTGTAGCATACAACCCTGATGAGGTTGGGGTACAAGAATATAAAAAGCCTGTTCGTGAACACACATGAGGTGCCCTTGGATGTCCCCAAATAGAGGCATGGAAGAAAAGACTGCGGAGATTCCTCCTTAGTGGTCAGGAGAGCACATTAATAAAATGTGAGTTGTTATTATAACCTCATTTGTGTCTACTGTCTGGGAAGACTGGAGGAATGAGTTATCTGTAAATGTACATACATACACATGAAATTGATACTGAAAGCTCTGTTACTCAACTTAGTCACAAAAAAACTGCAGCAGCATAGGTCTGTGTGAACAGGTGCCCTATTTGGCCTGGGTGTGAATCAGGAAACCTGCAGTTATTTCTCAGTTTCCTAAACCATTCTTGCCAATAAGTACCAGGAGGGCACAAGGCTCTTCCCTTATCACATAGGGAACACAGTTAGCTGGATTTGTATTTGTAGATGATCTGTCTTGCCTGCTAGAATGTATTATAGCCAGGACTTTGTAATTTTGTTCAGTGCCTCAAACCATGCCTGACACATTGTAGGTGCATTTGTGAATGAACACTTGGGTTTTATGTATGAAATGCAAGCCACTGCTCTCTTTTCTATATTGATATAACTTCTGCCCAAAATACCTTGAGTCCCTGGAAGATGGAATATTTCACCCTCTCTGTGTAGAGATACTGGGTGGTTCCCACGGCATTGGGTCAGCATGTGGGTGTGGATTCCTGTATGGACACAGGCTCTGGGCTTAGCAGATAGTCCCAAAGGCTCGGAGGAACTGTCAGGCAGAATACCATAAAGTTTATCTTCCTTTAAATATCTTATTTTTCCCATTAATGAAAATAACACATGCTTGTTAAATACAGTTTGAAAATGGCAGAAAAACACAAAAGTGGAAAAATTATTCATAATCCCTCTACCTCAATACAAAACCATCCTTCTTTTCCCCCTAGATTAGGGAAACAGTTTTGAAACCTGCCCCTTTCCCTCCAGCTCTCCCTCCAATCTACTCACAGGGCCAGGGAGAAATCATTCTAAAACACAGACCTTAAAACACTTCAAAGGCTTCCTGTTGCCCTCAGTGTCCAAACTCCTCAGCAGCATTGGCTCTGCTTGTCTCTTCAGCTTCCTATCCTCCGAGCCCTATCACGTTATACTAGTGCCAAATGGAATTTCCTTTAATTCATTAAACAAGCCACATCTCCTCTTGCTGCCTCTGGTCTTTTTCACAAGCTGTTCACTCTGCTTGGGATCCTCTCCACCTTTTTTGGGCCTTTTCCTCTGTTTACTTGCCTGTATTTATCTTTCTCATCATCTCTCTCTCTGGTGCAGAATTTAGATACTACTATCCCCTAAAACTATATAAAACATAAAAATACTTCTGTTATATAAAACTACATAAAGTATAAAAACGCTTCTGCTATGTAAAGCTATATACGAACGGCCGGCAGTGTGTTCGGGCTGGTTAATTTTTTCTCTCTCTCTTGCCATCCCACAGTTTAAGTTGCTATCTCATGTTAGCTCCCTCCGATTGCTCTCAGGGCATTTGGGCCCGGTCCTTACCCTAAGCAATGCCACCTGCTCCTCTCCTTTCCGCCCCCACTTGCTGGAAACAGTGGAAACAGTGGCTAACTTTATTTTTTGGGGCTCCAAAATCACTGCAGATGGTGACTGCAGCCATGAAATTAAAAGATGCTTGCTCCTTGGAAGAAAAGCTATGACAACCCTAGACAGCATATCAAAAAGCAGAGACATTACTTTGCCAACAAAGGTCCATCTAGTCAAAGCTGTGATTTTTCCAGTAGTCATGTATGGATGTGAGAGTTGGACCATAAAGAAAGCTGAGCAACAAAGAACGGATGCTTTTGAACTGTGGTGTTGGAGAAGACTCTCGAGAGTTCCCTGGACTGCAAGGAGATCCAACCAGTCCATCCTAAAGGAAATCAGTCCTGAATATTCATTGGAAGGAGTGACGCTGAAGCTGAAGCTCCAATACTTTGGCCACCTGATGCGAAGAACTGACTCATTAGAAAAGACCCTGATGCTGGGAAAGATTGAAGACGGGAGGAGAAGGGGATGACAGAGGACAAGATGGTTAGATGGCATCACTGACTCAATGGACATGAGTTTGAGCAAGCTCTGGGAGATGGTGATGGACAGGGAGGCCTGGCGTGCTGCAGTCCATAGGTCGCCAACAGTCGTACAGGACCGAGTGACTGAACAACAACAAATACCCTGAAACACCCTCCCCTATTTCCCTACTAAATCTGAGTTTGGTGGTCCTCTCTAGAATCTTTCCCATCCTGAGGCTCCACACGGTATTTAGCCTTTCTCTGTGAGGGCATCTCTTTATTCTCAAGCATAACCCAGCACCTTGTTCATGTCACACAGCTCAAGAAGTATTTGTTGAAGTGAATTTAAATGGAACCATTGTTTACATTCTTAGAAATATTTCCCCTTAACCTTTGCTTTAATTATAGTGCGCTTTCCATTTTCCATAATCATGTAAATTTTATGTTAGAGGCCATGTCACATACAGATTCTAATCTTACTTTTTAACATTTTCCGAATTATATTCAGTTTTACTCCAGCTTCGTAAACTTTATTTTTAATGACCACATACTGTTTCATCAGGTGCATGTACTCTGATTAATTTCTGTTCTATTTTTGGACATTTGAGATTGTTTTTCCTGCTAAAATTTAATAATTTTGCTGTAAGTATCTTTGTTTATCTCTAGGCTTAAAGTCTTTTTGTATCTTGAATTATTTCCTTAAAACATCCAATGTAAAATGTTAAGGTCAATAGGCATTTAAAGTTCTTAATACATGTTGTTTAACTGCTTTGGCAAAGTGTTATTTTTCACTTCATATTCCCACCAGCAATTTATGTGAACAGTCATTTCATTCATCCTCACCAAAGTCACTTCCTTGTCAAAAATTAAAAGCTTTCAAAGAATGTGTACCTCCCAAAGGCAGCCCTAAGGACACAGGGACAACATTTGTCCCTCTTCTCACTCTTTTCCCTGGGCAGTGTCTTAGTTCAATTTTTGGAATGCAGACTTGCCTAATTCTTACCCCACTAGGCTCTATAATCACTCTAAGCATCTGTTTACTCCTCTCAGGGAAGTGAGAGAGCTTTAAATTTTCTGTTTATTCTACTATAAATCCTTTAGATGGACTCAAGGCAACCTCTACCCTCATTTCCCACACTTCCACCAACACACACTCTCTCTCACACACACATAGCACACGCTCACTCATGAATGACTTATGGGCCACCTGAGTGCAATATCCACTGAGACCCCCTTCCACTCTATTTGTCTTTTTCCTGGCTCTCTGATTCCTTTGCTCATCCCTCTAGTTCCTACTTTTAACCTCATTTCCTCCTTTCCTCCCCTTTCCTTCCTTTCTTTACCCAGTTATTCAACAAATTTATCAAGCACCTACTACACCAACCATAAGTGCTGGGATACATAGAAAATAAGGCAGTAGTAGTTCCTGCCTTCACAGAATTGTCTTCTATTGGTGAAGAGATTAAAAACAAACAAACCTATACATTGAAAGTTACACAGTGTGATGGGCATTGTAAACAAAACAGACAGAGTGAGCCAGAGAATATTGGAAAAAATCTCTAGGTAGAATAATCACCTTCCTTCTTACTTAGTCCCTATCTGTGCTTTCTCTTCTTCAGTTTCTCATTTATTTTTTTACTATCCGTCTCAAATGTAAGTTCCATGGGGGCAAGGATTTTGCTGTTCACCGCTGAGCCTGGCCCACTGCAGGTTCTCAATAAGTATTTCCTGGACAACTTCTTAGCGTATGTTAAACTGGGGCCTGAGGATGCGAAAGAGCCCTTGGTGAAGGCAGGTGGCGTCAGAGGCTCCAGGTGGAGGAAACAGCAGGTGCAGAGGGCTCTGAGGCAGGGAAAAGGGACAGAGAGCAGCCTAGAGGGGCTGGGTCAGGGTGAGCAGAGGGGCCAGTGACACCAAACAATGACATTTGGTTGGCAGGCAGGGCCCCTATCATGCCAGGCCTTGTAGGCTGTGGTCAGGAGTTTGGATATCATTCCAAGGGCAATGGGAAGCCACTAAAAGCTTTGCTTTGACATGATACTGAGATATGCCTCCCTGCATTAGCACAGTTCAGTTCAGTCCAGTCGCTCAGTCATGTCCGACTCTTTGCGACCCCATGAACTGCAGCACGCAGGGCCTCCCTATCCATCACCAACTCCCAGAGTCCACCCAAATCCATGTCCATTGAGTCAGTGATGCCATCCAGCCATCTCATCCTCCATTGTCCCCTTCTCCTCCTGCCCCCAATCTTTCCCAGCATCAGGGTCTTTTCAAATGAGTCAGCTCTCCGCATCAGGTGGCCAAAGTATTGGAATTTCAGCTTCAGCATCAGTCCTTCCAATGAACAACCAGGACTGATCTCCTTTAGGATGGACTGGTTGGATCTCCTTGCAGTCCAAGGGACTCTCAAGAGTCTTCTCCAACACCACAGTTCAAAAGCATCAATTCTTCAGTGCTCAGCTTTCATAAAGAAAGTCCAAACTCTCACATCCATACATGACCACTAGCCTGACTAGACGGACCTTTGTTGAGAAAGTAATGTCTCTACTTTTTAATATGCTATCTAGGTTGGTCATAACTTTCCTTCCAAGGAGTAAGCGTCTTTTAATTTCATGGCTGCAGTTACCATCTGCAGTGATTTTGGAACCCCAAAAAATAAAGTCAGCCACTGTTTCCACTGTTTCCCCACCAATTTGCCATGAAGTGATGGGACTGGATGCCATGACCTTAGTTTTCTGAATGTTGAGCTTTAAGCCAACTTTTTCACTCTCCTCTTTCACTTTCATCAAGAGGCTCTTTAGTTCTTCTTCACTTTCTGCCATAAGGGTGGTGTCATCTGCATATCTGAGTTATTGATATTTCTCCCGGCAATCTTGATTCCAGTTTGTGCTTCCTCCAACCCGTATAACTGAAATATTTGTGTGTGGTGGGGAGGGTAGGATGGGAATAATTCACGTGGTAAGTTCTTGTACAGATCTCCCCTCATCCTATGACCCATATTCTCCCTGTTGGGTGTGGAGGACTAGACTCCTTCCAAGCCTGTTGTTTGGGACCCAGTCATTACCAGGCAACAAACATAAGACGACACTCCCCTCATTAACATATGTCCTTACGTTTTGATGGCCATATTTCCTCTAGTGAGAGGGGGAACCTCACTCCTGAAGTGGAGTCCAGAGCTGGCTGCCATTTTTAAGATGACAGTAGATCCCATACAGACTTGGTGACCTGAGGGAACATCCTTTGTATTTCTGTGGTCGTAACATGAATGTGGAATCATGGCTTTCCCTTGAACTCTGCCATTTGGTCTGATGGAATGGAGTTTTGCCCAGCTTGGTTCATTTCTACTAGACTTGTTTGGGGTCTAGTTGAGTTTTGCTGTGAGGAGTCAGGTCCTGTAAGCGCAGGAGAGGCTTCCCACAAGGAGAGCTTTCGAGAGCTCTGCTAATGGAAAGGCCTGCTGCCTCCCAGCCCTTGTCATTGAATGACCTTCTTTGGGGGCACTTTCCTCCTGGCCTCTGAATCCTATGACTTTGGTGCTCTTTCCCTTCAGCAATCCCTACACCTGACACAGTTTTTGGCTTCCTCCACTGGTAATTCTGCCTGTCACTGATTGTTACAGGGCAAACTACCCACCTACTCACTTGAATCCCATTTGCCTTGCCGTTCCCGTTAGGGAAGGCCTGCCATTCCCATGCAGCATTTGTCAGTTCCCCTCAGGGAAGCCACGTTGTCAGCTGTCCCTGAGAGACAGGGACAGGGACCCCTATTTCCCTTTGCCCAAACCTGGGAATCCATGGAATTGACAGAGCTGGAAGGTGTGTAAGTAGCACAGAATAAAACAGATGGTGTGAGTGGACATTGGGCAACTGGCAGATTCAGGAGACTGTAACACAAGGCACATTAGAGATGCCATTTCCCTCACTTCCTGGAGTGGGCATGGAGATGGAAGGGATCCTTTTTCTCTTTTGATTGTGAGCAAAGGACCCTGCATAAATCTGATTATCATAATTGAGTTAAATTTGCAACAGACTCAGTCTGGCACATATTTAATAGGATACCTAATTGTTACTGGGTTTCGTGGCACTTAGGCACACCCTATAAGCAGTTTGCTGCTGTATTATTTCTTTTATTTGCCTAGACCCCCTTTGTTTTTCTCATCTCATTTTACTTCTCTAGCATCTATAATTGACACTGATGGTATTCCACTATGGTGCTATGTTAATTTCACATGAGCACATCACACTTTATAGCCATTATTATCCTGCAGAGGAAATTAGACACAGAGTCCATACACATAATTAACAAGTGGAAGGGCCCAGTACCGTGTTCTGATCCTGGTGTTCTGACTTCAGCCCACGCTCTTTCAACATTATTGTGTGCTGTTGCATAATTACTGTCTCCCAGCGTACCTGAAGGTCTTAGGATCTCATCTGCCAGCAGTAGGAGGTGTGATCCAGGCAAAGTAAAGACATTCTTGCCCTTAATTGAAATAGAGCTTTGAATTCCAGAAGCTGGTGATGTTAGGGTAGGAGGGTGGGAAGGGTGAAGTAAGGTTTAAAGGAGGTGGGATTGACAACACAACCCCAGTGTTCTATATTTTCCCTACTCCCACTCCATTCCTGTACCTAAAAATTGTAGAACAGGTCTATTACCAGGGTTATTCTTGTGATACATCAGGAAGAAGAAATTCTCTGGCCAGAGACGGGCTTCCCCCCCCAACCCCCCCTACTTGCTTATTGCTCAGTGAGACAGCATTTTATTCCAAAACTAGAGTAAAAAGGTAGAAAGATGGGTACATAAACCTCTGGGTATATGATTGTAGGGGAATGCATTAGGAGGGTGGCAGGCAGGTGGAGCAGTTAGTGGTGTGTGGTGGGGAGGGAGGATGAAGAGAAGGTGAATTTCTCCATTCACCGATGTTGTAACATGGTCCTTAACATTACAGAAAGATTATTCTCCTTGATAGTCTTTTCTATTTTTAAGTGCCATGCCTAGTCCTTTGGGAATAGGAGTTTTCTCCACTTATTTCCTACCAGGGAACTTCCATGAATTGGCTTGCCAAGGACAGGGGTCACACTATCTCTGATGGCAATCAGAATTGCTTCATAGCCAATGGAATAAGCTGCTTACTTCCGATGGATGGAACAGCAGTGGGAATTGGTACTCTACTTTATGGCGGTCACGTGAATACTTTATTTTTCTTGGTCACTGAACCTGTGTACAACTGCAGAGAAGGTGACAAGGAAGTGTGAAAAGATACTAAAGCCAGTTGAGCAATCTGTTCGTTGCAAGCTTGGGAGTCCCGAATAAAAAGCTAGTACTTCAGAATAGGTCAAATGGATAGCTGGCCAGTCATGGTTGCTATGGTAACCAACAAATATATTTGGCGTCCAGAAGCCCTGACCCTGAAGGGGATGATGGCTTTTGTTATGATATTTGTGAACTCCGCTTCATCTGTTTCTCCACTATTTATTTTCAAAGTTGTTAATAGTAACGAATTACTCATTACCTGCAGTTCATCTTTGCTCGGGTTTGGTGCTAACCCAGGCCCCCGCCTCCCTCACTGCTGTGGTCAGCGTCTGGTGTGTGGTTCTGACCTCTCTCGTAGCCTGCAGAGGTTTATGAAACCACGGCCAAGCATAAGGAGACCAGAGTTCTGCTGTGTGACTTTAAACCCTGGGGCCTCTCAGTTCTATTTATAAGGGCAATAAAAATACCTACCTTACTGACCTTATAGGATTCTTTGAAAATATATAGAGCTTTAGATGTAAAGATAATTTGAAAATATTTAGTGGATTATATTCACTTAAAAGGAACGTAATATTTTAACATTTCAGTCTTCACATGGAATGCTAATTACAGATAACTAATGTTTGCTCTTAAGTGTCAATCCTAACTGAGTGATGGGGCTGCCTCTGTGTTGAGGATTTCAAGGCTGCAGCTAAGCTCAGCTGGCAACAGTGGCAATCATTTAGTGACGTCTGCTATGGGTGCAGGACGGAGACATGGCATCATGAGTGCTGTGTATTTGCTGCCTTGGTTTGGGACATTCCTCCATTGCTCCTTGGGCTGCATCTGGAAGTTGAGCATTCATTACTGAGCTGCAGCTTGTTTGGTGCTGGTCTGCCAGACTGATTCATGGGAGAGAGATACTAGTATTTCAGGCTGAAATCTGTAATGATTTTGCTTTTCCCAAACAACACTTTGATTTCTTGCCAAAAGTGAAATGTGTTTATCACTGGAAAATTGACACATAACAGAGTAGCAGTCAGAGACAATAAGAACAGCTCATAATCTCATCATTCCTGGGCAACTTAATATTTTGGTTACAGATTTCTCGCCTTTGATATGATTTATTAATATTTTTAAATAACCATTGGGTGCTGTATGGAAAATGGATTGTAGGCAGGCAGTGTGGATGAAGAGAGATCAGTTGGGAGCCTATTACAAAAGTCTAGGGAATAGATGCTGGTGTCCTGGGCTGAGAGCTGAGCATGGAGATAGTGAAAGGCTATTGGACTGAGCACATATGTTTTGAACACAGAGGCAAGGGGACTTGCTGATGGATTGGACGTAAGGAAGAAAGGCATGAAAAGGATGATGCTCAGATTTCTAGTCCCATTTCTGGTACAATGATGATCCAGGTACAGAGGTGGAGAACAATGGGAGAGAAGTGTGTGTGGGGGAGGCGTGGTGGTGGAAATCAGGAGTTTAATTTTGGATATAAGAAGCCTGAATGGAAATTTCATACTCCAGTGGAGATTTCGAGTAGGGAATTGGATATATGGTGAGAGCTCTGGGGAAGAGGATGGGACTGGAGATTTTAACTTGAGGATCATCAGCCTAGAGAAGATGAAGAGATGACTGGTCTAGGTTAAATTCAGATGGAGAGGAAGACTGAGCGCAGAGACCTGAAGACGTCCAAAATGTATCTACTGGAGAGTAGGGGAGGATGCAGCATAGGAGATCAGCCAGTGACTAGTAGGAAGTCTAGGAGAGGGTGCAGTGGGTGGTACCAAGGATAGAAGGCAGTTCAAGAGAAAGAAAGTGCTCCCTTTCTCTTTGCACATTCAGCACTTAACATCCATATGTTACATATATGTAAATATGCATATTTTTCACAGACTGTATCTGTTCATATAAATATAGGTTTTTTTCATTTATCATGAGCATTTCCTCATTCCTTTAAAAAACACTCTAAAATATTATTTAAAGTATTCTATCCCTATGGTTGTAACTTTCAAGAGAAAAAAATCCTGTGTGTACATCTTGCGTTCCTTTAGATTTAATTCCCTGAAGTGGAATTACTGGTGGATATAAACATCTGTAAAGCTTTTGATCCATGCTGTCAAATTACCTTTCAGAAAGGTTGTAACAAGGCTGTACATTCCAACCACAAATAACTGAAACCAAGTAACTGGCAACAACTGTTACCATCAGTAAAAAAAGAAAAAATATACAATGCTATCTAGTTGTTTTTCCCATATGTGTGACTTGATTAATGGAGGTTGGGCATACTTCAAGGTAAGGCTTCTTAGGTGCAGTCTGAGTGCTGAGTAAGTGGATCCTGCACCCAAACATTGTTAAATATGAAGAAAATGAATGTAAACCTCACCCAAGTCAGCCATTCAGGGCAGGAGGGCTGGGGAGGAGGAGGAAAGCCGGTTCTGGGCCAGTTTCCCTGGTGAGGGGTGGAGTAGATCTTGGTCAGCGGCACGGAGATTGTGTGGTTCCCACCGCTCACTTGCAGGGCCTCCTCCCTCCCGGCCTGATTTCCGGTGGCCCAGTCTGGGAAAGGGCGTGGTCACCAACAGGCAGAAGTAACTCTCAGAAGTAACTCTCAGGCATCCCGGTTGTGTAGGTGGCGGAGTCCCCGTTTCCCCGTGAACAAGTGCCCAGATGGCCCAACTAAACAACAAACAGAGGGATGCAAGGCGGACTGCCCCACGTGCAGCGTCCCTGGCTGACTGGGTGGAGCCGTTTCAGTTCGGACAGGCCTGGCCTCTGCGTAGAGACCTTAAGAATCCTCCACCCAGCCTTTCTGGGCATCTGTTCAGCTGAAGTGGAAAGCCCCTCTGTGTTGTGAAACTGCAGCAGGGCTCGGCCTCTTTCTGTTGGTCTGCTGCATTGCAAAGGACAATTGCACCACACTGCTATGCTCTCCGTGTGGAAACTACAGATACGGAGGTGATAGGAATCTGAAGAATGTGTGGGACACAAAGATAGGTCGACAATGGGAATTGTGGCAATCCTGTGTGTACTATCTCACATTTCATAACCATGCCAATAAAAACAGGAAATATTTTTTAAAAAAATGCAACCCTAAAGATAAAAAGAAAGTGTCACTGTCCTTTGCTTTCTGGATGGCACCGACACATGTAATGTCTTCTATGGTAGCCAAGAAAGAATTCCTGAGACAGAACTACCATGGAACTTAGCACACACTGCAGATCCAAAGGAAACATTCTTTGAGAAGTTAGACATGAAAATAGAAAGTTTTAAATGGAAATAAGACTGATACTCAAGTTTCTTTGGATGTTTTCCTTTTGAAATTATAAAATAACACATCTCATTATAAATCAACTCATGGAGAAATGTATAATGTAAAGCTTGTCTTCCCTTGCTCCCTCAGATGTCATTTCTAGTCTCCAATAGTTTGGTGTGTATTTCTCAGAGGTTTGTTCATGCAATTGCAAACATTTGTATAAGAGTATATTATATGGCTGATGTAGATGGAATATGTTTATCAAACTGCCAACATATAGTGCTCCATAATATATACCCAAACATATAATTTTGAAAATGAGATTATACTATACAGATTCTGCAACTTGTTTAAAATTTTAAACCCACTTTCTCTCTGCCTCTTCGCAGGTGGTTTACTTTGATCCATGCTTTATAAAAACAAAACCTTTGTGTGCCAAAGACTACCAGATTCACTCATTCAACTACTTGTTGCCTGCCAACTATGTCTCAGGCACCATCAAACTGATAACTTATTCCAGTGAATTCTTAGAGTGTTTATTTTCTTTGGAGAGGTATGCTACACACTGGGAAGAGCAAAGTATTGGATTCAGAAGAGCAGAGCTCTGAAATCACATTTGCTAAAGTTTTAATGCAGGTGCTTCCTTTATCTATCTGGGTGATTTTAGGCAACTTTCTTCATCTCTAAGTCTGTAAGATGAAGTTAAGAGCAAGGCAGGATGATTAAGTGAAAAGTGTATGTGAAGCACTGAGCACAATGTATAGGCATTTGATAAATGTTAGCTCCCTTTACCCCATCACCTCTTAATTTGTCACTTTTAACATTCTGCCTTTTACAATTTCACCCTTTGAATTGTTAAATGTTCCTCTTGAATTAGACAATAAACTCTTATAGGTTAGAAGCCACATCTTATATTACTTGACAAACCCAAAAGCATCCATCACGGTGCCCTGAACATGGGAGATGATGAATAAATGTTTGCTGATAGATTGATTGACGGTTTCTTGACAAGGTTACAGCTGAAGGACGTACTGCTCTGTGGAGTCAGGCACATAGCAATGAGCTTCAAAGAAGAAAATGAGCCTCAGTTCTGGGAGGAAGGTCATTGCCTAGCACCTCGGGGAGACATGGCGCTGATGGGGGAGCAGGACGCTGGACCAGCTCTGCTGTGTGGGTTACAGACCCTGTTCGCCATTACAGAACAGTTATGCAGTCCTTCGAGGAATTCCTGATCACCCCACCATGACCAAATTCATTTAGCCAAGCATTTCAACAGGCTGTCACTGTGGCACATGGATTGACGTTTGCACAGCTGTTATTGTATGCTTACAAGGGAAACTGGGAGTAATTAATGGGCTGGGGATCAATAGCAGTACTATCTTGCAGGGAACGATTTAATTTTCTTTCTGCATTAAGAGGGACATGCAAAGATTTCACATAGTTAGAATAGATGGATCCAAGCCATAGATATGAGCTTCTGAATTTCTTGGCTTATATAAAAATTTTAACTTTTAGTTTCTATTTATTTTTTGAAAAGGTAATGAACACAAGCACATGGTGGTCATTGTTCAGTTGCCCAGTGTGTCTGACTCTTTGCGACCCCATGGACTGCAGCACACATGGCCTCCCCGTCCCTCACCATCTCCCGAAGTTTGCCCAAGTTCGTGTCCATTGCTTCGGTGATGCCATCCAGCCATCTTATCCTGTGATGCCCTCTTCTCCACCTACTCTCAATCTTTTCCAGCATCAGGGACTTTTCTAATGAGTCAGCTGTTCGCATCAGATGACCAAAATACTGGAGTTTCAGCTTCAGCATCAGTCCTTCCAATGAGTATTTGGAGTTGATTTCCCTTAAGATTTACTGGTTTGATCTCTTACTGAGCAAGGGGCTCTAAGATGTCTTCTCCAGCACCACAGTTCAAAGGCATCAGTTCTTTGCACTCCACCTTCTTCATGGTCCACCTCTCACAACCATACATGACCACTGGGAAGACCAAAACACATGGTGTGTCTGTACAAAATGGTACAGAATGGTTGCTCCCTAGAAGCAACCACTATTGCTAGTGTCTTGGGTGTTCTTCCAGAAATGATGGCCTCTCTGTGTGTGTGTTTGTGTGTGTGTGTCTGTATGTGTGTGTGTGTTTGTGTGTGTGTGTCTGTATGTGTGTGTGTGTATGCATGTATGTGTGTCCATGTGTCTTAGCTAGAAAGAGTTTCAAGAACCCAAGAACTTCCTGGAGGTCCGCTATGTCTTTTTGGTTCATCCCTGTATCTCTGGTGGCTAACACAGAGGCCAGCTGGTATTGTCCAAAATTCATTGTCAATAATTATCTGTTCATTGACTGACTAGATCTACTTTAATTTATGACTCATGAGATCTATTTTAATCAATGACTGACTAGATATATTTTAGCAGTTTTTAAAGTGATTTGCATTAGCTTGGTACATTTTATTGTGAATTAACAAAAGTCATACAATTTGACATGTCCGGAGAATAGCGAGTAAGTGAAAATCACTCAGTTGTGTTTGACTCTTTGTGACCCCATGGACTGTACAGTCCATGGAATTTTCCAGCCCAGAATACTGGAGTGGGTAGCCTTTCCCATATCCAGGAGATCTTCCCAACCCAGGGATCAAACCCAGGTCTCCTGCATTGTGGGCAGATTCTTTACCAGCTGAGCCACAAGGGAAGCCCTGGAGAATAGAGTATCTTAATTAATTTTAATGTATTAGTACAATAGTTTAAAACCACTGATGCAGAAACTGCCTGCTTGAATGTTCTCTGATGACTGGGGGAGCTCTTTGGAAAATATGTACCACTTGAATTTAAATAAGGATTGGCTAATAAGCAAAAAAGAACATTAAAAAACATGTCAGAACACACATGCAAATTAGTGGGCTTATTGAAAGCTGCTACTCTGGGATACTGTATACTTTAATTGTCTCTGGGTTCATAAACCACCTATTACTATGGCTGCTGCTACATTTATTACTATTATTGCCACTACTACCATATTACTGTTTATTTAGTAAATAGTACGTATCAGCACCATGGACATTATCTCATCTCATAGCAACATTATCAAGTAGGTATCATCACCATCTGCTTTTATAGATGAGGAAACTGAGACACAAAATGATTTCATAACTTGTTTATATTCACAAAGCTCATGCAATAGTGGAATGTGGCGGGGGGAGGGACTGGGGCCCAGCTTGATTTCAGAGCACAAACATCTGATCAATACTTCAAAGTCACAGCTCATTTTTGATTAGAAATGGAGCATTCTTATTAACCTTCTTCTTTGCCAGATTTAGTTCCAAAGGATGTTTGATTCTATCAACAGATGAAATCCATCTTCAAAAAGAATGATGCTTTGTTCGCACTGTGGCTTTTCAAAAGATATTGTGTCAATTCAAAGTCAATTCAAAGAGAGGAACTCCCAAAATGGTTTGCATCATTAAAATGAGTGATCAGCTTCCTAAGTTTTCTATTTTGAAATGGGTAACACCCATTTATGTGTGTATACATGCATTTTTTTTAATCCATTCTTACATTTATTGTCATGTCTCATGTATTCACTTAAATAACAGGGAACTTGGGGAGTTTCCTCTTAGACTTTTATAATCAGAAAACACCAAATTGCTTGTATTTCTTCACGTTTCATCAGTGGGACTTTATAATCCAGATAGTCCTAGGCAAATCTGTGAATTATGCAAAATGTATCTTGCCACATCCCTTTCTTTCAGCACTTCCTTTTAATTATTTCTCCATCTATTCTCTTCTCTCCTCACTCAAAAACGTTCAGTGAGTATCAACAATCACATGTAGAGCAAGTTCAAGGTCCCACTCTGTCCTGTTCTTTCTGGGTGCTCCTTTCTTGTGCTGCAAAGTTATCCTTCTTTTTAGCTATTGGTCCAAAATTCTATTCTTACAGGGTCACCAATAGTAATTTTAGAAAGAAAACCTAATCCACAGCAAGGTGTGAATGACTGATAGCTAAATATAGAGGTCCTGGCAGTAGTACTGACATTCAGAAAGAGAAATTTATTAGGCCAAAAGGAGTATATTCATTTTGGGCTGAATAACATTCTTGTCCTTCCTCAACTATAACAGACCCTAAATGGGGACCTTTCTTGTCCTACCTCAACTAAAAGCTTATCTTACATTTTTGGTTGGACATGAGTCTAGTCTAAGACGACCCTAGATAGCTGCTTCCACTTTTGGAGTCTTGTGAAGACACTTACTTCGGTTGGCAAAGGACACGGATGGAGAGATGAGGGGATGCAAGTCTTCCAAGAAGACCTTCAGATGAGCCCATAAGAAACACACTGACTTTATTATTCTGGACAAGACTGTTTGTTGTGGTGGTCGTGATTGTTTGTTTTTGTTTTTAACAGGGAGAAACTGACAACCTTAAATCGTCTTTACTTTCTTGTCTCTAACAATGCTTTTGACTTACTGGATGTCTGTGGTTCCCTGACACACCAACTTTTCTGCCAGTTTCAAAGTGAAATAGTATTTGGGGCATGCCACCTAGTGGCGATAGCTTTTGGTTTATTGCTCCTTGGAAGAAAGGAAACCAGACCTTAGTCAGTCAGTCAGTCTTCTGGGCCTAGAGCCACATAAAGGCCATCTGGGTCATCCTTTAGCTTTTATGTAAGCAGGCAAGTACATCACCTTTTCTATGGACCCAAGACAGAAAAGACAGGCAGATCAAAGCTGCCGGGGCTCAGAAAACCACCGACGCCCAATTCCCTGGTGAAATTTAAACTTTGGCAGCCCGCCTGCCTGGGGACACAAACTTCTATCCTCACTGGCTTTTTGGCAGTCCCAGCAACAAATGCTAGGGAGACGACAAGGCTCTTTCTGAGTCTTAACCTCAACTTACTACCTGTCCTCTCTCTGACCTCTTCTCCTTCCTCCCTCCCCTTACCTGCCTTGGCTTGCTCCACATTCGCTTCTGTGTTTACTGCTTTTCTTCTATGGTTATGCTTTATATCCCTAAGAATCACCATATAATACTTTTAAAAACTTGCCATAATTTCCTTTTTAAATTGCAAGTTTACTTGTTCTCCCTTTATTACATATCTGCTATGTTCTGTGTTCCTGAATAAAGCAGTTTTCATGTTCATAATCACAGTTAACCTTCATGGGATCCCTTGGCCACCTATGAAACACTGTGTGTTATTTTGCTGAAGAGGAAATTGAGGTCTGAGAAGTTAAGCAGCTTGTCCAAGAATACACAATCTGTAAGGGGGACACAGAGAGAAAACTTTGATCCTTGGATCTACAGCCTTGTGGCCATGTCCTGACGTCTTCATAGATCCCAAGCATGAAAATAGCTTCTCTGAGTATTTTTCTTTGTCTTCAAGATATGAATAGAGAAAACCCTCCACAAGGAGGCTAGGGTAAGCCTGAGAGCCAAGGTGAGGAATTTGAAATAGGGTATGAGAAAGTGGAAGGAGAACTAGCTAGGAAGGAACTCTTGGATTTTCATAGCCCCAAGAATAATAATTGCTAACTGCTCTGTATGTGAAAGTGAAAGTCACTCAGTTGTGTCCAACTCTTTGAAACCCCATTGATTGTAGCCCTCTAGGCTCCTCTGTCCATGGAATTCTCCAGGCAAGAATACTCAGGGATCTTCCCGACCCAGGGGTTGGACCCAGGTCTCCTGCATTGCAGGCAGATTCTTTACCATCTGAGCCTATATATATTCTCCATTTTATTCTCATAAAATTCTCTGAAGTATATACTGATATCATCTTATTTTAAGGCTAGAGCAGTAGTTGGTCCAAGGTCATCCTGCTGGTAGGTGGCTGGGGAAGAATTAGAATCCTGTTTGTCTGACTCCAAGGCCTTCTTAACTGCTGTACAAACTTCCTTTCCATGTCAACCAGACCTAAGAATTTGATAGTGATATGGTCACAGGTCTTACCCCTGGTTCTGAAGGTATGTCTGCAGGGAACCATGGGACAGATGAATGAAGAGGGAGAGAATGGGACAGAATAGAAGACTAAAGTGAAACAAAGCCCGGGGAGGGGGGGCATGGGAAGCCTGAAAAAATGCCAGTTGCAGTGAAAGTAACCTCTGGGGAAGATGGACTGATAATCTTCAATGCAAAAAGTTTTGAAGGAAATGCTGATCCATTGAAAAGGTTAAAATTTTGGGTTTTCTTGTTTTGTTAGCAAAGGATAAATATATGAATTGCTGTTCAGTTCAGTTCAGTCCCTCAGTTGTGTCCGACTCTTTGCGACCCCATGAACCGCAGCACGCCAGGCCTCCCTGTCCATCACCAACTCCTAGAGTCCACCCAAACCTATGTCCATTGAGTTGGTGATGCCATCCAACCATCTCATCATATGTTGTTCCCTTCTCCTCCTGCTCTCAATCTTTCCCAGCATGAGGGTCTTTTCAAATGAGTCAGCTCTTCACATCAGGTGGCCAAAGTACTGGAGGTTCAGCTTCAACATCAGTCTTACCAATGAACACCCAGGACTGATCTCCTTTAGGATGGACTGGTTGGATCTCCTTGCAGTCCAAGGGACTCTCAAGAGTCTTCTCCAACACCACAGTTCAAAAGCATCAATTCTTCATCACTCAGCTTTCTTTATAGTCCAACTCTCACATCCATACATGACCACTGGAAAAACCATAGCCTTGACTAGACGGACCTTTGTTGACAAAGTAATGTCTCTGCTTTTTAATATGCTGTCTAGGTTGGTCATAACTTTCCTCCCAAGGAGTAAGCATCTTTTAATTTCATGGCTGCAATCACCATCTTCAGTGATTTTGGAGCCCAGAAAAGTAAAGTCAGCCACTATTTCCACTGTTTCCCCATCTATTTGCCATGAAGTGATGGGACTGGATGCCATGATCTTAGTTTTCTGAATGTTGAGCTTTAAGCCAACTTTTCACTCATTTTTCACTAATTGCTGAGATGACTTTTCCTCCATACAATGCTAGTACATTTTCCAAACATGATTAACTCAAAATATTCATATTACTTATCATAAAACCAATGGAATAGTCTTTCACACTAATTATTTCACATGTTTATGCTGTAGAGTAAAAGATGAGTAGAAATATTAATTTTCAGGGACTGTGTCCATTTAGACTGCTCCTGTCTTGGTTTCTTAATCACTGAAATAAAATAGATAATACTCTCTACTTCACAGGCGTTGTGAAAATTAATGAATAAATACTAAGTACTTGGGAAGGAATTAAAGGAGTATGTCAGTATATGCTATTATTATATCCTCATTTCTATTCTGAAGTCATAATGCTCTGACGGTGACACTGATAGTCATCACCATGGAAACCCATAATGATATATGCTATCTTTTGCTCTGGGGCCTCTTTCCATCCTCCAGGCAGTTGCAGAGACTCCTGCAAAAATAAGATTAACTCCCTCTTCTTACTGTTTTTAAGTTCTTTCACTGGTTTACAAATGCCATCTCTACTAAACTTTTCCTTCAATGCTTCCCTATACCTCCACCACCATCTTTCTATTCTAGATTAGCCCCCCACTCATTTCTGTTAGGGTGATTCTGGGCAGCATGCTTTTCTATTCCTTTGTTCTCTTGTATCTTAGTCTTCCTTTCCTCCTTGTAGGTGGGAACAACCTTTAATGATTCACCAAGTTGTCCTTTATCCCTATTAATGTTTGCATTGAGAAGCGAAGCCAACTTAAAGTTACGAACTTTGTTATTGTGGCCAGTTACTGAGGTTTCAATGTCTGTGTGGTGTTTGGCTTCAGTTATTAAGAAACTACCATAAATAAATGGCTTAAACTGTAATTCTTGAAGATAAGTGCAATCAAATTAATACTAGTTACTTCACCTATGGGGATATCCACCTTGATGGATATTAGGTTGTCTCTATTTACATTTTGTAAATGAGTTCAATTAGATTTTTGAAAATCTGATATTCTTTGTTTCTTCAGAGATTATTTGGCACATTAAAGTATTCTTATTACAACATTTAATCTGGAGCAATGAAACGTATGAATTCCCTAATGAATATTTCAAATGTTTTTCCATATTACCAAGTATTTTTCAGTTATCAAACTAATACAGTGAAACCTGACCCTACAGTAACAGAAAATGGTATCTTGCTTTGAAGAGAACATCCTGAACTACTTTTATTGAAACCTGCTGTCAGTAGTCATTTTTTCAGTGTTAAATTGTGCCCCGCCCCCCTTCCCTTCCCTTCCCTCCTTTTGAGTCACTTAAGATGAAAAACAGGAATAGAAGGTACGCTGATTTAATAGTTTTCCCATCCTTCAGATAATCCCTTTTAAACCATTCTCTTTCACTTTAGTTTCTCCTTCCCAGCAGGAGGCTAGCATCTAAGCGGCTGACGTCTTCCCATGGAGTAGCTGTGAGGATGTGAAAAGCACTAGAAAACTGTAGAAGCCTCCGGCTAAGCCTCTTTGACAGGAAGGAAGGACTGGGCACTGGGCTGTGAAGTGTGTGCCCCGAGGACAAGTTTCCCTGTCTTTAAACTCTCTGTACCTGGTGTGGTTCTAATTCAAGCAGGCCCCGGGAAAGAGCAGGCCTGTATATTTCATGAAGCTCCAGGCAGCCCCCGGTTCAGGGGGCCGGCAGTGATTGTCAGGCAGGATTGGAGGTGCTCTCCTTCCCTTAGCTTGCCAATCCGGGACTGGCAGTGAAAGCCTTGTTGATGTTTATGTCTGGCTTAACCCCCTGTGCCCATACGTACTTCCTCTCCCTTTCTGCCAGGTGACCCTCCCTCTCACTGCTGGTTCCCATCTCAAATGCTAAGCTGGAGGTAGAATAAGTCACCGCTTTGCTCTGCCATATCCCAGGATTTTCAGGGGGCAGGTGACCAGAGGCCAGGCTGGCTGAAGCCTCATTTAGTTCTTCTGGTTTTGAGGGCACAAAGGGACTAGAATGAGTTGAACCTAAAGTTAAATTAAACCAGAGTACAGAAAGACATTTGCTTGGTGGTCTCTATGGTAACCTGCCCTTTTAGAATAAGGAACAAATGAGTGGAAGTGGCTCTTATGGCTCACAGCGGCCCCAAGTACTTCAGCATTTCCTGCGTTTTCCTTCTGTCTCCTTTACTGGAATGAACCCTGTGACACTCCGTGTCAGGCACTGTATTAAGTACTTTACATACATCTCAATGGCATACCTATAATAATTACTTATTACTACTTTTAATAAGCACTATTATTATGTGTTGTTACTATTTCACTTTTACAGGTGAACCTGAGGTTCACTAACCATTTTGTAGCTCAGAGCTTGATACATATTGAGGGCTGAAGAATGTTTATTTAACTGAAATTTGACCAATTCTAAGGAGTTAGTCCCATCATGGTGGAAATCCTTGACTGGGATGAAGGCAAGTGTTTTTTTAAGAGTGTGGAGATAGTGGGAATTCCCCAGCTTGGTGGTCCAGTGGTTTGGACTTGGGATTTTCACTGCAGTGGCCTAGTGGGGAACTAAGATCCCACATGTTGTGCAGTGTGACAGAATTATAAAAAATTATTTTAAAAAAAGACTATGGAGATATTGACTCATCACTAGTCTCTAGGAGTTTTGGTGAAGGTGTACTTTTTCTTGATCCTTTTAGAGTCCTTGGATAGGTCTGAAAATTAAACTGACAAAGACAGATGAACATACCAAAAAAAAAAAAAAAGCATTACAAATTTATTGAATGTAAGTTTTATGTGACATGGGAGCCTGTGACAATGAAAAGAAGATCTGAAGAAACAGACCTATGTAGTTTTATGCTGGGTTTGATGAAGTGTGGTCAGTGTAGAAATATGATAGGTTAGGGAGTATGAAGAAGAATGTACAGTAAACTGGAGCAGACTTAGCAAGGTCTATTTGTTGGGATTCTTTAAGGGTCCACTTGTCTTCAGAGATAATCATGCTTCTTTCCCCCAGGTATAGGGAAGGTGCTTCTCACATAAGGGTTTTATGACTTTTCCAGGGAGAAGGCTATGGAGGGAGAATGTCAGAGTGACCTTCCTTTTTCTGTTTTCTCGAACTCCCTCCAGCTGAAAATGTTCAATATATCAAGGTGCCATATTTTGGGCTAGCAAGTCCTGAACCCCATCAGGGTCAGTCAGCCTTCTTTTTGCTGCTACCTGATTATAGAGTGTCTGGAAAAATCCCTTCCAATTGCTTTATAATGCTCAGATTTGTTAGGTTCTATTTCAGCACATCCCAGCGTGTTCATAGGTGCAGCTTGTAAGGATGTCCGTGTGGCCCAATACATTGGCTTCAATCAGGAAAGATGGTTTCTTCACTGCGGGGCGTTCTCCCACCTTTAATATGCTAACATGCATTGAAAAAATCTCCTAAAGGGGGACATAAATATTTCATCGATTCTAAGCAGCACTTTCCTCCCACATTTTATCATCTCCAAAGCTAGGTGCTTCTCATGGACAGAGGCATTTTCTAGTGGCTGTTGGTCAAGCAGCAGTTGATGGTGGTGGTCACTGCGTGGGCACATGTGAACTTGTCACAGCTGTTGCTGTCGTATGTCAGTTGAGTTAGGAACATTCTTAGAACAACATATGTACGTTTAATTGCTCTCTAAAATGTCTTTATAAAGATCACATCATGATTTGGCACTGGAATGAAATGTTACTGTATATGCCAGGAGGTTTGAAAACAGAGCAGTGGGGGTGTATGTATGATGTTACAGCAGCCAAAATTCATCATACAGGGTTAAGAGCAATGCCATATTTGCTTGCAAAACAATAATCAAGTGCTTGATAGAACTTAAAGGAAAACACCAAGTGGTGGAGGATATATTTTGTTACTGTGTTGTCCTTGCTGTTGAGTCACTAAGTTGCGTCTGACTCTTGCAATCCCCTGGACTGTAGCCCACCAGCCTCTTCCACCTAAGGGATTTTCCAGGAAGGAATACTGGAGTGGGTTGCCATTTCCTTCTCCAGGGGATCTTCCTGACCCAGGGATTGAACCCGTGTCTCCTGCATTGCAGGCAAATTCTTTACCATTTAGCTACCAGGGACTGAGGTAGGGGTAAAAGGATTTCCTGCCACTTGCCAGAGAGCAATGCAACAAAATTCAGAACTGACAAATCCCTGGAAAAGCAGAATGGCCTGGTTTAATTGGCACTGCTTTTAGTGGTACATAAGCAATCCTTTATAGGTTTGATGAAATATGTTAATGTGAAACATTTCCAATCTTATTCGACCACAGATTCTTGTTTCCTCAGGAACATCTCTTGGAACTTGTGTTCTGTGAACTATAATTCTAATAATATCTACCACTTATGATAGTCACTATTTAAATACTTCACCTACATTAACAAAATGAATCCTCATTACAATCTCATGAGGCAGGCACTATTATCCCTATGTTGCAAATAGAGGACAGCAAGGCATGGGGAGACAGAAACTTTCCTTAAATTACACAGCCAGTGTAGCAGAGCCAGGATTCAAACATAGGCAGGTGCCCAGTGTGTGAGTATTTTTCTACCACAGCATACAGTAGGGGAAACTGTCCTAGCCACAGACTGGATGAGAAGAGTGCTGCCAATCTGACCCATGGTTAAAAATGAGTAAGTACCACAACTCCTACTGATTCTTAAAATATCCAGCAGGAATCTAAAAGGGGGAAAAAAGATTTCCTTGCTCTTTGTTGAGACTGTGAATACATTATTTCCTTTTTTATATACCTAGACAATCTGCACTCCCCCCAGATTATTAAGATTAAGAAAGAAAGTCACTGTCGGTAGAAGATGGAAGCATTACAAATTTAACCTGAATAAAATACCAGGAACAAAACAAATAAATATCAGCCCCAATTCAGATCATAAATGAATGCTCTGAAAGGGTCCATTACCTTACAGTTTGCTGCTCCAATGGAGGGTAAACTAGTGCTTCTTTTTTACAAAGTTGGATGGTGAGGCAGGATTTACAGAAATTAGACTACTTTGTGCCACTCTTCCCATCTTTTGACTAGCTACGATTTGTGAGATAAATTTCAGTGAACCAGATGGACTTGCTGATAGGTGTAACAATCTCCTATTAGCTTAGCCCCTAGGGAAGAGGCAGGTGACAGAAAGATTAGGCAGTGAAATGAAACTAAGAACAAAAGATGGTGTCATTACTTGGAGCCGAGACGCTGTTCAGCTCCAATCAGCTTAAGTTTCCCAGGCAGGTGACTGTGAGGATGATTCTGCATAATCCATCTCCTAAGAGATTTTGAACTCTGCAATGGATTTTCTCCACATGTGAGTTGCTTCCTGAGATTAGTTTGGCCTTCCTGAGATCCATCTGGCCTTATAAAAGCAGCAAGTGAATACAGCAACTGCTACCTTATGGTAATTTAAGGAAATTATACTCTTCAGGAGATAAAATGCTATTCAGTTGCTATTTATCTGTGCCAGCTGGGTAAGAAAGGAAGATGATTCATAGCCAATCCAGTGGGACCAGTGAAAGGCTTGATTACACCTTGGTTCCAGGCTGTCTTGTGGAGCAAATGCCTTGGTGTATGTGGGTTCCAGAAAGACCAGAATGATTACACATAGTCCAAGATCTAATGTGGGATTGAGTTTTCTGAGAGAGAACATAGCCTAAACAGGTGTTAGGCTAGTTGTGGACAGATCTTTTCTGTTCACCAACCAAGAAGATGAAAGATGGATTCTACTTTAATATGTGAATTGCAACTCCAAAAGAAATCACATGGAGATGGCTATCTTTATGGCAGCTGGCTAAATGGCAGCTACCTAAATAAAAACGAAGGAGAGGTTACAACATCCAAGTTAAGAGAAAGCTTACAAATGGAAGATTCTAGTGTATTACAGTAACTCATCCTTGTGTACAAAAGCTGCTCTGTACATACATTATGATACAAACCAATTGGTAATAAAATTTTGACAGGGTTCATTACACTAAGTTTATAAATCAAGCTTCCGGGCTTAAGCGTGAGGGATACTCTTTGTTCTGGAAAGCTGCAAACTAGAAGGACTTGATAAGAAAGTACTAGAAAGTGTCCAGCTGTTAGCTATTATCATGTTTCCTTTGAACATACTATACAAAGCCTGTATAGTTGCAGGGAGAGTATCTGAGGAGATTAAAAACCATGGTTACATTAACGCACACCTGTCTCAGGGAAACTGCATTCACCCTTCTCTCACAATGTATGCTCCCTGCAGCTTCTCTGCATCATCCGGCAGGCTGCTTTTGGAATCTGTAGTGCCTCAAGTCGCTTTCAGCACTGTTGAAGAATAGAAGCCATTAAAGCCAAACTGATGCTAGAGGCAAGACAGTGAATAATCCATTTGAACGCCAGTCAAGATTGCGTGTGGCAGCTCAAACCTCCTCAAGCACACATATTTTTCCGGAGGTAGAATGACATCTAGATAACTACTGTTTCAAAGTGATGTTAATTGTCTTCAGTAAAATGAAATCTGAAATTTCCCACCCGTATGGAAATCATCTGAGCTTGGCAAAAACATGTTCAAATACTAATGAGGTGGCATGAAATATTGATTATATTACAAGCTTTCTTAATTTTCATTTCATTTTTTTAACTTACTACTGTAAGCAAAGATAACCATTTCAAGAACTTTTTAACCAGGTCTGCAAAACCTGTGTGACTACCAGGGCAGATCTTCTGAATGGCCAGCCTCTTACAGGGCAGAGTTTTCTGAGGTAACAGGCCACTGCTTTCCCCTCCTCTAACAAAAAGCCAGGAGGTACAGATTCCTACTTAGGCCACAGAAAATGACTGATCTGTTCAACTTTTCAACTCACCACCTTAGTTGTGTGCTGCAAACAAGCTGCAGTCTTTCCTTCACACAGGAGGTGATGCGGGTTGGGGGAAGGGGAGAGCCTAGCTTCAGGAAACGGTGCTTTCAGTGTGAAGAGTAAGGGCTGTTCGGCCAGTCATAGAAGGGCCACTCAGCCCTGTTGTGTTCTTCTGGAGTGAAGACCTGTTGTTCAGGTAGGTGTGGACGAGTTGTTATTCACAGGGAATACTTAACTGATTTTCAAACAGACAAAGTTAATACAGCACTTCATTATTTGGATATAGACAAACTGTTCCTCGTGGCAAGATAAAGAGGAGAGTAAGTAACTATCACGGCACACCATGGAACATGGATCTCCTTCTAGGGCAAGGCAGTTGCCAATTTACACAGATGCTTATTTCATAATGACTGATGATTATGGTTGGGTGAGCTCTCAAAGCAGTCCTAGTGACCTCACTCATAAAATGGGAGTGGGGAGGTGGAAGGTGGGATGAGATGTTTTTTAGCTCTCTTCTTGATTCATTTAGCATCAGAGAAATAAAGAGAAGACAGATTGTATCTTTTTATTTAAGTGATCCCTTGTTTATGCCTTTCCCTTCACATCCCAGAAATGAAGTTTTTGCATAACTGAAGTGAGGATGAATCTTAGAATTTCTTTTCTTGGGTACTCAATATATTTTCTATAATATAATCTTCCTTGATTATATTCTGCATTCTTTCACATATCTCCATATGTGAAAATTACTCTGGGTCAACGATCAATCATGAGCATGTTCTTAATCCCTCTGTGCCTCAGTTTCCTTGGCTATAAAATGGTAATAATAATATTCCTACTTTATAAAGTTATTGTGAGGATTAAGAAAGTTAATAAATGTAAAACTCCTTAGATGAGTACTTGGGATATAGTATAGTGTGCATTATTATTATGACTATTATTTTACATTATCAGAGTTTTCTGAATCTTTACCATTTACTTATGATTTCCCTAGGTGTGCAGTAGGGGATAGATGGAGCAGGAACACTGCCGTTTAGGAAACATTACAACCTTCCAGGGTCGTATAATCTAATACATACAAAAAATGACATATTTAAAACTACATGGAGTAACTTGCTACAATATGTGATCAGAATCAAATGCTGGTTTCAGTAGCAGCAGTAAAGAATGAGATTAAATGGGTTTATGCTCTTCAGGGAGAAGGTTGAGTTTGAGCTGAGTGGAAGAACAGGTAGGATGAGTTGGATGAAGCAAAGTGAGGAGGGCATTCCAGGTGAGAACAACATGCAGGAAAGCAGAGAGACCAGAGAGACTGTGAGTTGGTCTTGGGGCAGTGGGAGACAGAGCTGGCAAAGCAGGTGAGCGGAACAGAATGGAGATTCATTATGGTAGTTCCAGAAAGTTCTCTGTACTTAGAGGATTGTCTACCTTATGGAGTGGAAACAGAGGAGAACAGCAAATTTCTGAGTGAAGAACAGAACAACAGACAAAGACTTTGAGAAGATTTTCCTAGTTTAGAGGTTGGAGGCTAAGTCTGTGGAGACCACTGAGGAGGTGGTTGCTCTGGCTGTGGCGGTGTGAGGAGATGGGGGCCAGTCTGGGGTATGGCAGACGGAAGAAGAGGAAAGAAAAAGCCTGAAGTGGCCTTTTGAGGAAAAATTAGGCAAGTTAGCAACGCCTATCTGTTAACTGACTGGACTGAGGAAATGAAGTAGAGGTAAGTCAAAGGTTATTACAAATATTCAAATCTCTAGATCTGGGAATTAGAGATCCCACAGAAAACTGGAGGAGAATTGATTAAAAGAGGAGAGAAGCAAATGAGGAGCCTGGTGTTGGATAAATATATTTGGCAATGACAATATGACCTCCAATAATGATAGCTGATACTTGTCATTTACTATGTACCAGACACTATGTGTTTTACACTGTAAATTCATTTAATCCTCATGGAAACTGTTTGGGATAAGTTCTTTTATTATTCCCCTTTTATGAAGGACAAGAGGTTGAATAGTTAATACAGTTTATGCAGTTAGACTGGGATTTAAACCCAAGCCATCTGATTCTAGTGCTTGCGCTAGACCACCACTATGCTTAGTACTCAGGAAGTCCAACTCTGACAGGAAGTGAAGACTGAAAACAACAGCTGGGATTGTCAGCACAGAGGTGTTAATTGCAGTTATGAGCGTGGATTAGCTTTCTGAAGTAGAAGGCAGGCAGATAGGAGAGCAGATGGCCAAGAAGGCATCCTGGGGGAGGCCCACGCTGCGAAGTCGCACACAGGAACGTGCTGAGCGTGCAGAGCCTCCGTGAGGGTGAACAGACCGGAGAACAGGCTGCTGGCTGAGCCTTGAAAGGACTGGTTCAGGGACGGGTCTGGGGATAAGGAGAAAAAGTGTCCTCAGAGACTAAATGGAGGAATGATAGTTTTGTCAGGGAAATGAAGAAGAAAGGACAGGATGGTCAAGTGAAGGGATTTCTTTTCTTTTTTCCAAAATAAGAGAGACTTATACGTCACGAGGGTTTCCCTGGCAGGTCAGCTGGTAAAGAATCCACCTGCCATGCAGGAGACCCCCGTTAGATTCTTGGATTGGGAAAATCCCTGGAGAAGGTAGGCTGCTCTCTCCAGTACTCTTGGGCTTCCCTTTGGCTCAGCTGGTACAGAATCTGCCTGCAATGTGGGAGACCTGGGTTCAATCCCTGGGTTGGGAAGGTCCCCGGAGAAGGGGAAGGCTACCCACCCCACTATTCTGGCCTGGAGAATTCCATGGACTGTATAGTCCATGGGTTTGCAAAGAGTCAGACACAACTGAGCGACTTTCACTTTCATACTTCAAGAAGCTAGAGGCAATAAGGAGAATGTAATGTGGAAAAGGAAGGGCATACATGTGGGGAAGAAAAGATCCTACAGGAGTTTTAAAAGGAGAGAATCAATGGCTTTTACTTAAGTGTGAGGAGAGGACTATTGGATTGTCAAGTCTCAGGACTGGAAATGGTCCTTAAAATCTGATCACTTGTCTAGTCCTTGAGATAGATGCAGGGTATTGGGGAAGATACACTTGAACATGCCACACCCCTCCCCAAATTTATTTATTTAGCAAAGAAATATATGTGCTATCTCCACTTACGTGTCTCTTAGGCATCTTAATATTAATAAATCCAAATGACCCCCAATTTCTCACCCTTGCATTTGGTCCTCGCATGTGCACCTTGCATCTAAGAATTTCCTCCTCCATTCTTTTAGTTGTTTAGGCTAAAACCTTTGGCCTCACTTTAATGTTTCTGTTGCTCTCACATATGGCCTCCAATTCATCAGCAAGTCTTTTCCAATATATATTTAAGATTTATCAATAATCGGATCATGTCTCACTATCTCCACTGATACTATCCTGCTGTAAGCTACCGATAATGTTTGCCTAGACTAGCATGGTCTCCTGGCTTCCACCCACCCTAGACCTTGTACAGTCTGTTTTCCTCACAGTAACAAGAGTAGTTCTTTAACAATGTCAATTGCATAATGATACTCTGATCTCTAGAACCCTACAATGGATTCTTGTCTATCTCAGAATAAATGCAAAGTCCTTGCCGTGCCTACAAGGTCACACCTATCATTTCCCCCCAGGCTTCCTCTACTCCAGCTACACGAGCATCCCCCAAAAATACCAAGGCTGTTCTCATTTCAGGGCCTTTGCATATGCTGCTCCTATGCTTTGATTCATTCATTCAATTGTTTGGGTTCCTATTATTCTATTCGAGGTAACTGGGACTTATCATAAACAAATGGAAAAAGAATCTTGCCCTTGTTCTGCTTACATTTCCAACATGTCTGCACTTATCACCCCTTTGGCTCAGCTTTGCTGACCACCTGATCTAAAAGAGCCATCCCTTCCCACCACCCCATTGTTCCATATTCCTCTGTCCTCATTTTACTTAATAACACCTATCCCCTTTCTGATATATCATGCTATTATTTCATTGTTTATTACCTATCTCCTCACAGTAGGATGCAAGCCCCTTGGCAAGAACTTTGCTTGTTTTAGTCTTTGCTGTAGTTCTAGAATATGACTAAGCTCATAAGATATTTTCAAATATTTGCTAAATAATTAATACATATGCACTTTTAATTTATAAACCCATATTTTCAATTCTGAAAATATTTCTAGCATTTTTTGCCCCTCTGCACTTCTCCTTTTTTCTCGTTTTCAACTCCTATGTCAGATTTTGGACCTCTTTGATGACTGTAGATTTTTATGGCTTTTATGTCTTTTCATGGATTTATTTTTCTTTTTGATCCAACTTCCAGGATGTGTCCTCAATTTTATTTTCTAGCTCTTTATATGACATTTTACTATCCTGCTATGTCTTTAGTTTCTTTATGTTCCTTTATCTTCTCCCATTGTATTGGTATAATCATTTTACTTACAAGCTGGACTGAATAGGATAAAGCATAAATCAGGTTTATTCTTTCCCATTTCTTCCTGTTAAATCCTCTTTCTGGACAGAATCTCATCTACGTCCCAAACTTTTTTAGTCATTCAAAAAAAAAAATCCCTTGTTTGCTTTAGTCACAAAACAGCCTCCAATTAGTGATTTTAAAGTTCTCATGAAGCACAAAACTCTGATTCACTTCCCTTTTCCCTTCCTCCTGCCTCTCTCCACCCAGACATGTGCCTGACTGGGGAGAGATGCATAACTGATTTCTCTTCTTCAGTGTTTCACCTTCCTTCTCTTCTTTATGTTCTAGATGCTATTTCTGACCTTTTCAGGGCCAGGCTCAAAAGGAGAGAGGATTAAATGAAAAAAACACCTTTTGTAGCTTGTGCAGTTTGTAACCTGATGATTTCCTCTGATGGGGCAGGTGCCCAATTGCTGGCTCTGTCCCTCAAGGGATGTACTGGAGGTGTGCCCACCTCTGACCACAGCTCTCTTGGTGCAGGTGGGACTGTGCAGCAGTAGTCACCACGATACCATCCTCAGCACCTGGACTTCTGTCCATCCACTGTTGGGTCACATTTCCCCTCCAGTCTTAGGTAGGAGTAAACATGATGGTTGTCAATGGCTCCCTCTCATCTGTTCAACTTGGCTCATTAGGAAGCTCAAACAGTCTTGCCCTACTGTGGGCAGAAATGTAGTCTGTTCCTAACGCAGCCGCCTCTCATCATTCTGCCATTAAACCAGACAACTTAGCTGTAATCTTTCACTATTTTGTGTGTCCCAGGCAGGAATGAGATAATAGCCTTTCTGTGTCACAGAGTCCAAAGACGCTATCCACGTCAGGCTCTCCAAATGTTCCCTTGAAGCTCTTCTCACTCATCTTGAGGTAATGGAAAGCATTGCCCCTCTCCAAAAGGCAGTCCAAGGTACATTGTTTAGAGCATAGTATGTGGAGAAAACTGGAGAATTGAGTAGCGTAGATATTATTTTTTCTCCAATCAGAAAAAGAAAAGAAACTTTCTGACAATGTAGCTCTGGAAGCTGCCTAGCAGTTCACTTGATACTGCGGGTAGCAGAAATGTCCCATTAGCCGCAAGGAGACAGGCAGCCCTGACTCATCACTTTAGTTCTGAGATCTGTATCTCTTACCCACAATGTTCTAGACTCGGCATAACATATGCCTCCGGTACTTATAGGGACAGGAAATAATATAAGAAGAAATATTATGACAGATAATCTGTATTTCTATTGATTTTTGAGGGGCCATTAGAAAATAGTTATCAGAAGTATGATCATGGGCATCAAACAAACTTCCATTTGAGTTTTACCTCTGCCACTTATTAGCATGTGACCTCAAGCAAATTACTGAGCATCTCATAATTTTTTGCTGTTGTTGTTCAGTTGCTAAGTTGTGTTTGATTCTTTGTGACCCCAATTTTAACTGCCCCCAGATCTTAGCAGCAGTGTGTCCTTTGTAGATAATATAGTTGTCTGTGTGCTGCGTTGCCTATTGGTAAGTTGGCACCACTGACATCATCTCTATCTAAGGCTGTGAATTACCTTTCCCAGAATCCCCCTTCCTAGTGGTTCCAGGTTAGAGTTTGTGAGACTTCGAGTTTGTGACTTGTGCAAGACTTGGAAGGTGTATGAAGGGAGTCCATTGTTCTGGGGATAATAGTTGCCGAGGTTCGTCAGGGCTTCTTTCAGCAGACACAGGGGCTTACAGCCCCCTCCACGAGCTCTCACTGTGTGGTTTTGGCGGCATTCTCAGAGCTCTCCCATGAGCTAACATTCTCCACCCACACTCCAGGGCTTCAGGCTGAAGTCACCAGTGACTCTCCATTCCTACAACTGCCACCTTCCAGACCTTTACTTCCCCAGTTCCTCTCTATCTATGTAAGCTGTCATTTCTATATGAAGTTCCTTATTCCTATACCACTTATAGTGGCTCTGTTTTCCTGAGAGAACCATTCTGATACAGTATAGATAGTCCTAAGACATGTATCAAACACTCAATAAATATTAGACAATAATAATAACACTAATCGTAAAAGGTATTGTTTACAATAAATTTGAGATGAACAGATTAATGATGTTAGAAATGGGTGAAGGGGGTCAAAAGGTACAAACTTCTAGTTATAAAATAAGTCATGGGGATGTTGCCATATGGCAACTATAATTAATAACACTATATTGCAATTTCAAAGCTGATAAAAGAGTAGATCTTAAAAGATCTCATCATAAGATAAAAAAATTTGCAAATAAGTCATGGGGATGTTGCCATATGGCAACTATAATTAATAACACTATATTGCAATTTCAAAGCTGATAAAAGAGTAGATCTTAAAAGATCTCATCATAAGATAAAAAAATTTGCAATTATGTATGGGAATGGATGTTAACTTATTGTGGTGATCGTCTGGCAGTATATGCAGTTATCACATCACTACGTTGTGCACCTAAAACTAATGTAATGTTATATGGCAATTACACATCAATAAGAAAAAAGAAAAATTGTTAAACCATATGAGTTCTATTCTTTAGGAACAGAAAACATGAGAAGTTGTATAATAGGAGACCATTCTTAATACCTCATAACAAAAACTGCTCATTTCTATAACACTTTTCAATTCATGACGTGTTTGCACATACCTTACTGCATTTGTCTAAGATAAAGCATATATTTGAAACAAACACTTTCTTAACAGTAGAAGCCCATGATCAAGAGAGTAGTACACCTACAACAACAGAGTGATTTATATTGGAAAAAGAACACTTATTTGAAACATGGATTTGTTCCACAGAGTTCTCTCTCATCAGAAGAGAATGAAGCTGCCCTCTGGCTCACGTGTTCTCTAGTGCTATGGTGTGAGCCTTGGATCACAAGGACGTATTAACAAACACTAACAACTGGCAACAGAGTTGCAGAGTTGAGCTTTCCAATTAATATACTGAACACACAGTGCATGACATATAAGTGCTATTGCCCCTCATGGTACTAAGTTGCTTCAGTCATGTTCAACTCTTTGCAATGCTATGGACTGTAGCCCGCCAGGCTCCTCTGTCTATGGGATTCTCCAGGCAAGAATACTGGTGTGGCTTGTCATGTCCTCCTCCAGGGGATCTTCCTGACCCAGGGATCAAACCCGCATCTCCTGTGGCTCCTGCCTTGCAGGCGGATTCTTTACCGCTGAGCCACTGGGGAATTAGGCATAAATGGTAGTACCAGTTTATAAATGACTTTTATTGTAATTAATTTTAGGGAGCCAATATTTTTTCTCTTTTGGTCTCACTAACATTGATAATTTTCCTTAATGCTGTGTTTTACACACCTATAGGTAGAAAGATGAGTTCTGGGCCCAGATCCTCAGATTATTTCTGTTTTCCTTGCTCCCCTCTAGAGTAGGGGTTTCTGTGCTCTTCTCATGTCTAATTCCCATCTTTTTTCTGCCTTTTGTCCAATTCCCCTCATCAGAATGTCCTGCTGGCCCCTGGATCTGGCTTTCCTAATTGCCTTGCACCAACTCTGCTTGAATATCTGGAAATACAAGGCTATGGATGATATTCTGTGGAGGCCAAGTATAATACCATGCCACATGGTAAGGCAGGGGAGATCTGCATGGGGAATGAAAAGGGCACAGTAAAATCTAGGCCTAGTGCCTGAACGAAGGGAGCCAAGTGCTGACAACGTACCCTTCTTCACTCCTGAAGGTTTGGGGCCTAAGACTCTAATAGCTGCATTGAGACTAGCTGTCAGTGGGAACAGACATTTTTTGGCCTATGGCTTCAAATATATACTACTTGTTAGAACACTGACTATGTAGTGGGAAGATGCTTACAGTGATGCACTGTCCATATCCTGCTGCTATTGACTGTGTGGAGCTTGGCTCAACAAATATAAATCATAATGTATAAAGTATAAGTAATTATATTTTAAATTAAAATAAAATTTTATTTAAATATATAATTTGTAAAATTACATTTTAAGTTAAATTATAAAGTATAAATAATATAATAATAAAATAATACAATAATATAGCTCAGCAGGCTATATCCTGCTTTCAGCCCCTTTAGGGATTACCTTCACTGCAGACAGCCACCGTGTCCAAGGCCATACACTTCCTAGGGAGGCCAATAGGGTCCAATGCAGGACAACTTTGATGGGCCATGCTAGTTTTGGACTCCCTATGGAGTTGGCTGAGGCTGTGGTGAGGCTGGTCTTGCAGCTGATCTTCTGCTCACTCCTGATCCCTTGCTCTCCCTCCACAGGTGTGGAACCCCAGGGCCCTCATTAATAAACATTTGGCACATGTAAGTACATCTCAGAGTCTGCTTCCCAGAGAACCCAGTCTGCCACAGACTGCTCTTCATATCACCAGTATTGTTGATATCTCTATTTCGCCATTGTTGCCTCTGCCTTTCTCTTTGACCTTATCAGTTTATACCTGTTTTCCTCATTTACTGTCATTTTTTAGAGTTTTAAGAGGGACTAGCGATAAATGAAAGTGTCGAATCTACCACTGTGCAAGTTGGAGTTAAACTGCAGAGGACATAATTTATTCTAGCAATTCAAAACAGGAAAAGTATTTTTAGTGCATTCAGTGTTGAGGCAGATTTATTGCAATGATGGCCCAAATTTTTTCATTCCTCCTTTACAATGTGATTTTGTAACTCCTCACATCATAGGATTGAGTCTGTTTCCTTCTCACTGAACCTTGCTTTGGCCTATGGAATGTGGTAGAAATGGTGTGCCGTTTCTAAGCCGAATCCTCAAGAGCTGTGTATACCTTGCTCTTCCTCTTGGAACTCCATAAGAACAATCCAGTCTAGGCTGCTAGAAGACAAGGGCCCACATGGGGCAGTGAGGAGTTGTCCCAGCTGAGGCCATCTGAGACCAGTCAGCTTCTGGCTAGCCCATCAGCTGGACCACAAACACATGAGCAAGCTCAGTAAGATCAGCCAAGCTCAACCTGAACAAGTAGAACTGGCTAGCTGACCGATAGATTCATGCAATAATAAAGGTTATTGTTTTAAGTTGCTGCATTTAGAAGTAATTGCTATACAACATTATTATGGTAACAGATACAAGTTGCTTAAAGATTCACTGGGACATCTGAAGAAGTAGACTCTGGATCCATGCCACATGACAGATTCACTAAAGTCATGTAGTTGTAGAAGCAGGACACTCCCTGCTAAATTAACAAGCCACTGCTACAAGCCCTGTTTCCAGAGCCATGTCACCTCTCCTGTAATCAGGAAGCTGTTAACTCACAATCATGCTGCTGCTGTTACTGCCATGATTTATGCCATGATAGCAGATACCTATGTTTTCCCTTTCTTCTGCTTAATTCATTTTCTTCTATCTAATTCATTAAGTGCTTCTTATGAGCAGAATGTATGTTTTAACTGGACTTGAGCTGCCCTCTAAAGTGTTAGTCATTCAGTCATGTCTGACTTTGTGACTCCATGGACTGTAGCCCACCAGGCTCCTCTTCCCATGGGATTTTCCAGGCAAGAATACTGCAGTGGGTAGCCATTCCCTTCTCCAGGGGACCTTCTCAACTCAGGGATTGAATCTGGGTCCCCTGCATTTCAGACAAGCCATCTAAGGTCAAAGGGAGTTTTAGCTTTCTAGTTTCTGTAGGACATGAGAGGGAGGCTGGAATGGACTTGGAGTAAGTCCTCCTCAGTGTCTGCCATAGCCATGATTAACTAAAGTGAGCATTATACCTAAGATTTATTTCACAGGTAGTTCTCAATAATACTGAAACAACTTCTTTAAATTCAGTGTATTTCACAATTGGGCATATCACTCACTACACTGTCAATCACCATTAATTCAATTAACAGAAGTTAAGAGTAAAGGATGAACAGCACAGACCAAGAATTTGTGAACTCATTGCTTCAGCAAAATTCAAACACAAATTTCTTAAGGGAACCAACAACTATCAGTCACTAAGGAGAGGAAAACTGATTTATGTGCTAAGAAATTCTTGATCCCTTATTGATACTTGATATAGCAATGCTAGTGGAAAGAACAGCGATTTCAGAAACAATATTTGGTCTTGATCTGCAATTATCAAGGTCTTGATCTGATTTCAGAAACAATATTTGGTCTTGATCTGCAATTATCACAACTATGTGATAAAAGACCATTTCAAAATTTATTTTGGCAGACTAGAAATTTACAAGATTCTAAAGAAGGCAAGTGGGTAGCATCCTTCGATCTGGTCTTTAAGACACAACATCTGGTTTTAAGTTGTCAGAAAATTAAAGCTTCCAAATCTGCTGAATTAGCAACTCTAGAAAAATCTGTAGGGATGGTAACTTAAAATGATGAATAATCAGTGAAGATAAGAGAAGGTAATTCTAAGATAACAGGATCTTAAACTGTGAAGGCTTTAAAATGGAAGGAATCTCATCCCCTCCCCTCCCCCCCCCCCCCCCCCCCCCCCCCCCCCGCCAATTTTGTTCTCTGCATCTTGTTCAGTGGAGGCACAACGTTATTATGGTATGTAAGGCGTGCAGTGGTTTATGCCCTACTGAGAATTACTGTACTCAGCCACAGCCTTGTATGGCAAGGAGTCCCTCAGGCTTTCACACACAAAAAGTCCGTGTTGTCAGAAGAAACTGGAGTCCCTCCAAAAGGTGCCCCACTGATTCAAAAGCTAGACACTTCTTTGTCAACAAAGGCACATGGGGCTAAAAGTCTGGAGGGCAAATTGCACTTGGCTCAGTTGTAAGCCTTAATCACAGACTGTTTATTTGGTTCTTGCTGGCAAAAATTGTGAAGTATCAGCAATTTTGCTTCTAAGGCAGAATCCATTGACTCAATATTTTTTACTTTTTTTCAGTTGTGCAATCAGAAATTCATTCATATGAGGAAAAGGCAGTTAATACCTATGGGAAAATGCCAAAGAAAGCAGTGGTCAGACTGATTGCTTTTTGGCAAAGGCCGAGCTCAAGATTTACCAGGGGAAGCCCATGTAAGTGTGACCTGAGGGGAAGTTACAAGTGCCAGAGCATTGCTGAGCCTGGAAACTGGAATTTCAGCTACCTTGTACGGTATCTCAGAGAAAATTATACATATGCATATGTGAGGATGTCTCACCATGTTGCTAAAATGGTGATTTCTAAACCAGCTTTACTCTCATTTCTGAAGCTGTAAGAGAATAAAAGAGAGATAACAGACAACAAATAATTTACCTTCTGGGGAAAGAATCTTGAGCAAAAGTTAGTTAAAATCTTCCTGATCTCTGGCCTGGATTCAGCTCCCTGAGGGTATAACAAAAGAGAAAGCAAAAGGTCCTTTAGATCAGGTGTTGCCCACGATGGAATTTATTTATTTATGAGTATTAAGTTCACAGATTTATTCATTTGTTTAATAAAATCCTTATTCTGCTGAGCAAGACCTACTTGTTTTAAGAGCAAACATTCTATGGCGGCTTGTTAAGTTACAATTCCAGATATTTTATAACACAAGGATTTATAAATTTTTAAAATTCTGGTCAGTTGAAAAAAACATTGTTTTAATATATTTCAATTGTGACTCGTGCAGGTAATTTTTGTTGTTGTTGTTCTTTTTTTTAAAATTAATTTATTTTAATTGAAGGCTAATTACTTTACAATATTGTAATGGGTTTTGCCATACACTGACATGAATCAGCCATGGGTGTACATGTATTCCCCATCCTGAACCCCCCTCTCACCTCCATCCCCATCCCATCCCATCCCTCTGGGTCATCCCAGTGCACCAGCCCTGAGCATCCTGTCTCATGCTTTGAACCTGGACTGGTGATCTGTTTCAAATATGATAATATACATGTTTCAGTGCTGTTCTCTCAGATCATCCCACCCTCACCTTCTCCCACAGAGTCCAATAGACTGTTCTATACATCTGTGTCTCTTTTGCTGTCTTGCATATAGGGTTAATGTTACCGTCTTTCTAAATTCCATATATATGCGTTAATATACTGTATTGCTGTTTTTCTTTCAGACTTACTTCACTCTGTATAATAGGCTCCAGTTTCATCCACCTCATTAGAACTGAGTCAAATGTATTCTTTTTAATGGCTGAGTAATATTCCATGGTGTATATTTACCACAGCTTTCTTATCCATTTGTCTGCTGATGGACATCTAGGTTGCTTCCATGTCCTGGCTATTATAAATAGTGCTGCGATGAACATTGGGTACACTTGTCTCTTTCAATTCTGGTTTCTTTGGTGTGTATGCCCAGCAGTGGGATTGCTGGGTCATATGGCAGTTCTATTTCAGTTTTTTAAGGAATCTCCACACTGTTCTCCATAGTGGCTGTACTAGTTTGCATTCCCACCAATAGTGTAAGAGGGTTCCCTTTTCTCCACACCCTCTCCAGCATTTATTGCTTGTAGACTTTTGGATAGCAGCCATCCTGACTGGCGTGTAATGGTACCTCATTGTGGTTTTGATTTGCATTTCTCTAATAACGAGTGATGTTGAGCATCTTTTCATGTGTTTGTTAGCCATCTGTATGTCTTCTTTGGAGAAATGTCTGTTTAGTTCTTTGGCCCATTTTTTGATTGGGTCATTTATTTTTCTGGAATTGAGCTGCAGGAGTTGCTTGTATATTTTTGGGATTAATCCTTTGTCTGTTGCTTTGTTTGCTATTATTTTCTCCCATTCTGAAGGCTGTCTTTTCACCTTTCCTATAGTTTCTTTTGTTGTGCAAAAGCTTTTAAGTTTCATTAGGTCCCATTTGTTTATTTTTGCTTTTATTTCCATTACTCTGGGAGGTGGGTCATAGAGGATCCTGCTGTGATTTATGTCAGAGAGTGTTTTGCCTATGTTCTCCTCTAGGAGTTTTATAGTTTCTGGTCTTCCACTTAGATCTTTAGTCCATTTTGAGTTTATTTTTGTGTATGGTGTTAGAAAGTGTTCTAGTTTCATTCTTTTACAAGCAGTTGACCAGTTTTCTCAGCACCACTTATAAAAGCAGCTTCCTTAGCTTGTCTGCTCCTTAGTTCCCAGTCTTAGATCAAAGTTTCTGGCTCTAGATTTATAAAGCATCTTCAGAATACCAGGGTGCTCACATTAGCCCCTTCCTAGATTCCTTCTCTATCATTTCCTGTGTTCTTTGTATACACGTCTGTCCTGCTGTGTCTTACTCATCTTTGTATCTTCTTTCTTCAACTTTTGTTTTTTGTTTTGTCTTTTGTTTTGCTTATAGATAATACATTTGTTGGTTAAATGAAAATATAGTTAGAGGCAAATACAAATTCTCTAATGTTTCAATTGTTACCAAGAAAATGATGGGAGATTGCTAGCTTTGTGAAGATGATTGACTTCCTGTTCTTAGTAGAATGAGTAGTGTATTTACACTTCAAGTACAAATAATTGCTTTAAGCGATTTTGATATGTTTTTGTCTCCAAAAGAATCAAGAGCCCTATTGGGATAGATGTAAATCAAAGTGACTCTAGAAAGGCTCAATGGAAAGAGTCATTTTAAGTAGGAGGATAGCCCTAATGATAGCTATCAATACCATAAAATTTCCATATATTGAAAACTATGAATAAAACATTCATCTTCATAGCTGCTACTAATGGAGTTAGACTTGTGAAGGAAAAAGTGTTTATGAATGATACCATCTTTCTTTCTTTTTTTGTCCCTTTTATCCCAGTTAATAGGTATACCACACACACTCTTCTACAACTTGGCTTTTTTTGGTGAGGGGATGAGGGAGAATCATTCCAAGTCAGCTCAAAACAATGCTTATTTCTTTTTAAGAGTTGTATGGGGGTGTATAAGTTAATAACTGTTGTCTCAATTCTAGTCTCACCCTTTGGAACCTATAGACCCTTTGGAACCTATAGACCCTTTGGATTCTGCTAGTTCCCTGTTAGGTCTGCTAAGAGAGGACTACTAGAGAGATAGGAAAATTCTCTTTTGCTAGCTTTTCCTCTCTGTGGCTCCTTAACAAGGACCTTTACTTCTGTGGTGGCAGTTGGTAGTCTCCCTGTTTCCATCCCTTTTTTTTTCCAGCAGCCTCATTTTGTCCCCTCAGAGGCACCAGCACCAGCTAGTCAATGACTCTTTTTCAGCGGTCTGACCAACTCCCATGAAATTTCTCCAGCCAACCTGGAGCTGTGCCCAAATGTGTGTGTGTGTGTGTGTGTGTGTGTGTGTGTGTGTGTAAGTCATTCAGTGTCTGACTCTTTGCAACCCCATGGACTGTAGCTCACCAGACTCCTCTGTCTATGGGATTCTCCAGGCAAGAATTCTGAAGTGAGTTGCCTTTCCCTTCTCCAGGGGGATCTTCCTGACCCAGGGATCCAACCCATGTCTCTCACATTCCAGGCAGATTCTCTACTGTCTGAGCCACCAGGGAAGCCCCGTGCTCCAGTGACCTCAACATTTTCCCTCTGTTCTTCCAGCTTCAGGATGTGACGCACTTCCTGGAATTACCATGCTCTCTTTCTCTTTTTAGCTTTTTTAAGTTTTCCAATAACCCATAGCTTATCTTAAGTTTTCTCTGTTGAAGTGCTCCTGGAAGTTCCTGTTTTCCGTACCAGACCCTGACAGATACACATAATATGTACTTGACATTTGCAGAGTCAAAAAGCCAGAAGGACCAGAGCAGCCTGCACTGCTGTGTAGACCTGTTGCATGACCTGTTCCTGCTCTGGCCCTGGAGGACCCATAATGTGTGTAACTAACACCCTGCAGATGGACAACAATATAAGTTGCTTCCAACTTTTGTTACTATAAACAATGCAGTAAACAACCTTAAATGAATTGGTTTTTCACATGTGGGTAAGTATATCTGTAAGATAATTTATAAAAGTGGAATTGCTGGGTGAAAAGCATCACCAAGTTGCCTTTTTAGAGGTTGTATTGGTTTAGTTGCTCATAGGCAATAAACAGAAATCTATCTGCATGAGAAACAGAGAAATCAAGAAAGCGAAGAGGGAGCCAGTTGTGACACCCTTTTCTTACAAAATGCTACCCATCAGTTAAAATAATTACTCTCTGGCCTAGATTCGAATTATGGACTTCACTTTGAGCCCTTTGGAGAGGAGGAAGGCTAAAACATAAGTGGAAGAACTCTGTAAGACACTTTGGTATTCCTTCAATAAGAGGGGTAACACAGAAAGTGTAGGGAGGCACGTTGCCACAGATTGCCAGCAGGGCTGAGCAGGCCAAGGAGGCGCCATGCTGTCTGTGCCCAGCAGTGGCTCAGTCCCCAGTAAATGCTAGTGTCAACAGGAAGAGTGACACCTAGAGATGTGTTACTATTGTAAGAAGTGACAGTGCTGCTGGGCAAATTATATGTGGTAGCTGTACGCACATGAGAGACACTTCCTAGGGACTCCCCAGAACATATGGGTGGAACTTTGTAGGGTACTGGGTCTGCTGCCTGCAGCAGTGAAGTGTTAAAAGCTGGTAAAATACAAAACTGGCTACAAAACTCTCATTTACTAAGGTTGTCCTTTTTTTTATGTCTATATCTTTGGCTCATAAACTGAAGTAGCTGTGCTGTGTGTGCTGTGCTTAGTCGCTTAGCGACTCTTCCCTTCTCCAGGGGATCTTTCTGACCCAGGAATTAAACCAGGGTCTCCTGCATTGCAGGTGGATTCTTTACCAGCTGAACTACCAGGGAAACCTCAAACTGAAGTAGGATTTTCTTAAAAATAACAAAGTAAAACATTCTTCTTCCCTGGGTCCTTAATAACACATCTCAGCAAACTCAGGTTGTGACTAAGTAATTTTTTTTTTTTTTTTTACCATCTGCTGTTTGGTTTTCTTGTCATTTGTTTTCTGCTCAGCAGAGCCAGATTAGTTATCATTGTCCTTGTTTGGCAGATAGGCTACATTCTACATACATACTGATTTCACCTTAGCATTATGTGGTAACAAAGCTTTGTGTACAATCAGAGCTGTATCTTTCCTATCCTGTAAGATCTGGTCGGCCTTCCTGCAGAGGATTTTTGTTTTATGTTTCACTGCATCTTGTTTGTGCCATTCTTAATTTACACAACAGAGATGCTGTCAACGCCAATTAACATTTATCAAGGGCCCCTTGGATGCATGGCTGTACAGGGACTAATTTAATATTCTCTTTGTTTCAGATATCAGGTGGCTCCTTCAAATGAATTTTTAAGTATCTCAGATGATGAAGAAGAACAGAGACATCAATTAGGATTCAGAAGCCAAGCCTCTGCAGAAAATGCTTAAAGGAGGGCATCAAGGATTAATATTAATATTTGAAAGCTTACAAGGGGGTATCCTTTGCTTCAGTTAACATGTGACAAAAGTAAAATGAGACTGCATTTGTTGTTCCTGGAAGAAGCCTGGCAGCATTCCATTCAGACATCTACCCTTTAACTGTTCCATTTTCTTTACTTATTTTAGTTCTTCTAATCTTCAAGGCTGAGTCTGAATCTTTCTACCTGAACTTTTTTCTATCCATCACTTTTAAGGATGTCTCCTTCCTCCAATTCCTATGTTGTTAATACCACTTATTTGGCAATTTAGCACATGATACATTGTACTATTACTGACTAAATATATGTTCACTCTCCCCAAGCATATTAGAGAACTATCTGGACAATTTAGTTCTTTTCCGTTGTCAGGGTCAGCATGGCATTCTCTCAAAGGTAGAATCTCAAGAAACATTTACTGATGATGGTGGCAATAATTCATAAAAAACAAGCTTAATTTCATTTTTTAAAAAGGATGAGAGGAGAAACAAAGCTGAGGCTCTGAGAGTTGAGACTCACAACCATCATTAGTGAACGTGTCCTAATCTAGGAGCTATATGTACATCTTCTAGGGGAAGGGGTTGTGAGAGGCAGCATCACCGGAAGTCAGCAGTTTGCCTTTCAAGATGCAATTTAAAAAACATGGGCTTTGGCCTGCCTAAGCTATATTTATTTTCTGGCCTCTTCCTTTTGATGTGATAGTAAACAGTGTAGCACGGTTGTCCATGGCAGGAATTGATATTCCAAAGAACAGACCTGAATATTTTCACTTCATAAAAAGAAACATTCGGTTCTGTCATACACGTTGGAATTAAAAACACACCGTCCTGTTTATGACGTCAAGAATCGGGGCCCAGCGAGGTCGGTGACTCAACGAATCCCAGCAGCTAGCCCATTGTTGCAGAGCGGCCCACAAACCAGACGCCATCAACATCTCCTCAGGACGAAGCTCCCGCGGGGCCGCGCCCACTCCGGGTCCGGGAGCCTCATTGGCCGGCCTTCCGCCCGCCACTTCGACCAGCCCGCGGGATTTGGCTCGGGAGGCGGGCGTTTTCCTTTCCGACACTAGTTGGTCGAATCTTAATGACGGCATGGGGTTTTCCGAGCCTCAATTGGTTCTTAGGCTTCAGAATGGGCGGGGAAAGGCAGAGCGACAGGGCTCAAGGGGGGAATCGCGGAGTGCGCCGGCGCGTAGTCGAGGACGCTGGGCAGAAGCTTTTGCTAGGGAACCTACTGTTGTCGCCCCGCCCCCTCGGAGCTTTTTGTCCCGTTAACTGTCGGGGTGGCGGGGGCTCCAGCTCAGGCCGACATGCCGGTGCGCTTCAAGGTGAGGACGGGGTCCCCGGGCCCGAAGCCTGATGGGGGGAATTAGGGCGGGGCGGGTGCGGCGTGCCGGAGCCTCACTGGCTTTCTGGGCCGCGCCCCTCGGCCCGGTAGAACCTGTCAGCTCCCGAGCCTGCCTGTCACTATCCCGGAGGATGTTCATCCCTTCTTACCTAGCCCCCTCTCCGCTCACACTCCGTTCTGAGTTGTCGACTGGAAGAGTTAGATGGTTTGAGATGATGGATTTATTTGGGGGGGGGGGCGGTGCTCAGAGGCGTGTACATAGAAGGCAGTTTATAATGGGGACTGTGGCGGCTTCAGATTGGGGCACCTGTGGACCACATCACAGCTTAGCATTTAACACCCCTTCCCTTTAAAACTTGAGAGTGCTTTATGTCTTTTAAAGGCTTAAGAAATGGGACCCTGACAAGATTAAAGACAGGGTATAAGAAACACATTATTCATAATCATGCATTCCTTTAAGGTTTGTTGATAGTTCCAGGTAATTGGTAGCTGTCATGGTCAAGCGCCCTGCAACTTAACAGTTGACCACAGTGCTCCACAAGCCCTGCAGTCTTTTATCTTGAGGGTTTGTACTCAGAATGGGAGGGGAATTGGTCTTTTCTCTGTTGACTTTACAAAACTTCACAAGGAACTAGGCATAATATTGCAATATAATATTGTGTACTCGATGAGAACTTCATTAGTTACGATAATTATAGTGATGAGGACTTAGATTGCCACCCATTTTCAGACAAAAGCTCAAGCTCTTGAATCCAGCATCCAGCAAAAGGGTAGCCGCTCTGAGCCTCAGATTCCTAGTAGCATCTGCCTCAAGTGGTTGTGGGGATTAAGGTTATAACACTGAACTGCTTAGTGCAGGGTTGGGTAAATATTAGGAGCTATTATTAAGGAGCTCTTCTGTGTTTAATTAGTCTTAAGTATTTCCACTCTTTTTAGAGGTTCAGAAATGATTTTTACTGATATATACTTTAAAACAACTTTCATTAATTACATTGTACTTAAATTGTACTTTGCATTACAGGGGTTGAGTGAATACCAGAGAAATTTTCTGTGGAAAAAGTCGTATTTGTCAGAGTCTTGTAATTCCTCAGTGGGGAGAAGACACCCGTGGGCTGGACTTAGATCAGATCAATTAGGTAAGTTGAACAATTAGTTGTCATTATAACTTGAATAAACCTTGGGCAAAATGATTAAAAATCTGTGGTTTCCCAGAGTGTGATAAAGGGAGAGAGAGACAGACTGACTTGATTCAGCTTGTTTCCTTAATCTCTCCCTCACTAGAATATAAGATCTCTGAGAACAGAGCTCTGTCTTCACCACCATGTTCTTGCCCAGTACCTGGCATAGGGCCTTGGCACATTCTAAAGCTTATTAAAACTCTCTCTCTTTTTTTTTTTTTTTTTAATGAATGGATAAACCTCGGGTTGAATCCACATTTGCTGTGTGACCTTGGACAAACTGGGCCTGTTTCACCAAGCGGGACTTGGGAAGCCCCTTGCACAGGATTGTTGGGAGTGATGAATGTGATGTACCTGTTAAGGGCTAGGTGCTTAAACACAGATAGTGTTAGGTGCTCCTCCTGTGACCCCTGTGAGAGTGCATATGTATAGGATATAATTTCCTCCAATCTTAGATGTTCGAAGCCAGGAAAAGACTTGAGAGTGGGGTGCCAAGTCTGGAAACTAGTAAGAAGAGCATATTTCCAAGATTAGGTTTGGAGAACAAAGAGAAGAGTGGACTGGAGTGGGTGGTTCTTTTAATATTCCTCTGAATTGTCAGGCTCCTTTGCCCAGAGCCTGGCTTCAAAGCCCGAGTGTCCCTGCATCTTAGGCAGGGTGGTGCTCATAATCCTCTCCAGATGACCAGAGTTCCACAAATTTGAGGCTCTGTTAGATTAAGTATCCCAACATAAATTTCTCAAATGTAGCTAAGCTTAGCCCATCGAGGGCCTTAGGGATATTATGACACTGGGGAATTGGTTAACCACATAATATTTTAGCTTAGATCAGCTACATTTGAAAGGGTGGTGATGAAAGGAGACTGGGAACAGAGCCACTTTGGAGTATGGCACCTTAATGAGAAAGGAATGGCTAGGGGGAGGGGCAGAGTGGGAACTCCAGTTTGTTCAAAGAGGAGGTGGAAAGCTAGCAGGGAACAGCAGCAGTGTTACCTAAAACTGGCTAGACATTCTCTCTGTCTTTTTCCTCCTAGTGTGTGCTGAGAGACAAGGGTGGACCACTTGAGAAGCTTCCGTTTTCATTTTGCTTTTCTTCCACCAGCCCTGCTCTGTTAAAGAGGGAAGTCTAGGGAGGTGGTCTTCAAGTTTTTTTGGTTTCATACCTGCTAAAAGAATTTAGAAAGTCTATCTCTCTCTCCTCACATTTTAAAGTTGATATTTAATTTTTTAAATAAAAAGTGTAATGACCGGTACAATCAAACAAAGGATATGATTTCTGGCTTATTGTGCATACACAAATATCGTACACGTTTTACATGTATTTTGTTAACTTTGGAGCTGCTAGTTTAACTCAGTTTACGGTAAATGTTCATCATTTAATTGGTAAAGTCAGTCCTCATTGGAAAACTAATCAGATAAAATTAGAATTATTTTCCATGAGAAAAAAGTCTGACTTTATTCTTTGGTTCACATAAATGCATTAATATGCATATATGCATGTCACATAATGACTCTCTTACACGTGAATTTTATTTTAAGATAGGTAGTTGGAAAAGGCATGGAGCTAGATAAAATAAGGTGTTGTTCCTTTGTTATTTCTAATCTCTGCCTTCTTTGCTTTGCTGTCAAATATTCCCCGTCAGGAGTTGTGCTTTCTTGAATTGTTCCTTTGTTTGTCCTCCCCACCTATGACAATTTTTTTTTATTCCATAGGGTGGTCGAGAGGCATGTCTTTCTTTTGTAAAGTGGGTAAAGGGTGATTTGAAAGGAGCGGTGAGAAAGGAAACTACAGATGGCAGATGAAGCCCTTAGGCAGCTCAGTGTCAGGAAGTGGCACATACGGAGTGAGGATCTGGAAAGTGATCCTTTTAAGCTACTGTCTCTGCACCCCTCACCCGGATGTCTTTATATGCCTCCAGCCATAGATGCATCCTGTGTGAAGACTGTGGTCTAGGGGAGACTTGCACCAGTGGAGACGTTGGGTCCGATGGCCAAAACGTCCATAATAGAAGCTAAAGAGCTTTGGTTTTAGCTAATGCCAGATTGTCTGTCCACCTTCCCTTCTCTTCTAGTCTTAATCTTTCTTCTCCATCCCACACAGTCGTCTTTCTATTTAAAGAATGGCTCCAAACTAGGGCAGTGTCTCAGTGGTTGTCATTCTGCAGAGCTCCTCTTACCTGGGTAGAAGGTTAAGTTTTTTGGGCATTTGCTTTCCAGAGAGAAATATAGAGAAATAGTATCTTAGCTCTGGTTCAAAGGGTTCATTCTCCTCAACTTCTCAGGAACTCAAGGCAGATATAGAGCCAAGATCCAGCATAATGACATCTCATCGCTTCTCATCTTGGTCTGCACTGCATAAGAGAAGCTTTGTGAGAAGTTCCAAATTTTGACAGTACCAGGGCCCATTGTTCTGCTAAGTAGCACAGGAAAGTAATTAGAAACGGAGGCAACACATTCTGCCTGGCTTGCCAGGTCCATCACGTTGCAATTCTAGTGACTTGTGTTAGGATAACTTGAACATCATGACCCCAATTTAAAATTATGGTGAAACTTTTACTATTTATTTAAAGCAAAATTAGAGATTTTATGTTGAAAAACTGTACTTTTTTAAAAATCCTGTAACTGGAAGGATATTGTGTATCTCAAGTGAATTTTAAATTCCATTTCTTCTCTCATACATGTGATTCAAAGTTGTCTTTGTGGCTTTATGCTTTGGTTTCTGCTAATTTTGCATATTATATTTTGTAGGAATCACAAGAGAACCAAGTTTTATTTCGAAAAGAAGAGTCCCTCATCATGACCCACAGATTTCAAAATCTCTTGAGTGGAATGGAGCTACTTCAGAGAATGATGTGGTCCTATCACCAGAACCTGAAGCCCCTAGAACACCAGAATCACAGGAGGCAGAACAAACAGAAGATGCTAACCAAGAAAGACTTCTTGCAGTAGAAGCCTGCAGGGGTCCCAAGAGAACCAGATCTCACTCTGCAGATTCCAGAACTGAGGGGGCTTCAGATATTGTAGAAAGTAAGGAGGATGTAAAAACAAACCATGTACCAGCTAATGAAAATGTGGAGCTGAAACATTCTACCAAGCCTCTTTCAGAAAATGTAGATGATAGGGTATGTGTATTCACTGTATTTCTTTTCAGAAGCATAGAATTCTCTATAAATTTTATCATCATTTCAGTAATATTACATTTTGTGCTTGATTTTTTTCTGCTGTTTTCTTGTTCAAAGTCTGTAGAATAGACTATAAGGTGATAGTTGACTTAAGTTGTTATGAATTAGTTCTATTCTTAACAGTTGCCATTTTGTACTGGTTATTTTCAGAGATCCCTTCACTGGGAAGACAGTCTGCCTCTGGATTTCATTTATCATATATCAGCACCTGAGTCCTAAGGGAGAGATCAAGTTGAGACAGAGAAGGGGAGTAGGCTATTACTTCTGGCAGGGATGGTGAGCTGACTTATGCCTAGGCCCTTTCAATTTCTTGTTGTATACCAGAGGAAAAAAAACAGAGGTTCAGTTGGCAAAATGCAAAAGAAAGGAGGGGTCTGGCTGGATCTCAAAAGATCTTGCAGTTCTGCTCTCATGTCACAGCTGGCCTGTGGAAGGCCCCTGCAAGCACATAAGCAGAGGCTACGGGGCCCTGTGCAGACACCTCACTGCCTTCCACAGTTTTCTCCACTCTGCTGCTTCCTCCCCATTTCCTGTCCACCACTGACTGGAACCACGGAGAGGCATTTAGAGCTGTTGGAAAACCAGGGGACACAAGGGAATCAAGGGAGGTAACATGTAAGTCTGATGGGCAGGGGAAAGGTGTCCCAAAAGCAAGGTGTGGATGAGGTGATGTGCTGTTGTTTCTTACTAGTAGATCCATTTATGAATAATTGGTAGGAAGGAACTGAGAAATGTTACCTTTTGCTGGGATGCACAATAATTCCTTGACAGTATTAAGAAAGGAATTTTAAAGAGTCACAATTTAAAAGGAACATTATCGATTGGAAGTTTGCTCTATAACAATGTGGATATGGTTAACAATACTATACTATACACTTAAATTTGTTAGGAGTGTAGATTTTTATATTGTATGTTTTTTTTAAATCACAGTTTAAAAGTTTGAATAGAAATTTTTAATAACTTTGAATGTTTTGTTTTTTTTTTCTTCCCCAGCAGTTGGATAGACTTCTGCGGAAGAAAGCTGGATTGACGGTTGTTCCTTCACATAATGTCTTGAGGAATTCTGAATATCAAAGGCAGTTTGTTTGGAAGACCCCTAAACAACCTACTCCAGCTTTTGCAACCAATCAGGTAGTTTAATGGATGCAATGCATTTTTGAGTGCCATTATCTAATCTAGTGTTGCAGTTTACATAGAAAGAAATTAGCTAGTAGATCTGGAGGTAGGTTCTAGAAAAGTGAAAATGAGAGTTTTGCTAAAATCATCCTATTACTTCTGATTTATAGCAGTAATATTATACTGTCCTAGGCTACTGATGATCATTGTTGCCAGATCCATCACATATACTAAATATGAGACAGGGTAATGAAAACTTGAGGACTGGTAAGTTTTTGCATGCTGTGAATTTTTTTTACTTATAAAAAATTATTAAATTAAATTGGTTTTATACTGAAATGTTGTGTTTCATTGACTAATATATTGCACATTTTCTGTCTAAGAAAGGCATAACTGCTTTGGGTATTTACTTTAATAAGTAAAAAATAGGTTGAGGTGATGCAAGATGTATAATTTTGTCTTTATATCAAATGAGCAGTGATAGGAATTGTCAATTTATGTTTATAAAATTAAAAAGCTAAAATGGTAACTAGAAGTGATGCTAAGTTTCATTGTATTCTCACATAGTTTTAGTATTGGGCTACCATTACTAAAATATACTTTTTTTTTTACTACTATAATTCTCTAGAAAGTTCTTAGCTCTTAACTCTCAACTCTCATTTATGTTCTTAACCATATTCCTAGGTTTAAGTAGGAAATACTTCCATTTAGAATATCCCCAAAGGTTCATGGCAGCTTAGTCTTTTCTTTCTCACTCACCTGTGTATTTTATACATCCCCAAGGACTGAGAGGATAATTAGATTCAGAAAGACAATAACATGTCATCTTACACTAAGATAATATTTCCACTGTTACAAATTGTAGCAGATTTAGGCTTACTTGTTATTCAGTTTTTAAAAACCTGAAATATGTGTAACATTTTAGGAACACAGAAAATAACCTAAAGCAATAGATTCCCTTTATAAACCTAGTGAATAGAATCAATACTTCTTTTGCTGGCTCACAAGTGTTCTTAGATGGAAAATGTACCTACAAAATATGGCCTGAAAATTATGATTGTTTAGTTTTTATGGAATATAAGCTAGAGGTAATTCAAATCAAAGCCCTATTGACAACTTGTACATATTTCAGTGAAAAGCATTGTGTAGAAATGTTCTTTTTATAGTATCAGAAGTATAAGTCACTAGCAAATGCCTTTACTACTAGCTTTATTGCTTTCATTAGTGAAGATTTCAGAGAACTTTTTGTAAAGAAATACTCTACTAGTTAAAGTGTATCAGCAGTTTCAGGTCTGTGGATTGGAGAGTTGTGTGGCAGAAATTTTTTCTATGCTTGTTGACGGGGAAACTCCTAAAGGAGCTATTTGGTTCTATTTTATCAGACACTTGTTTTCCAAAAGGATGTCTTATATATAAAGGAGTAAGAACAATTTATGGCAGAAAAGTTCTTGAGATTATACTATACTTAAAAAGATATACTGTTTGGTTGTGAAGTGTAGGTGTATTATTCAGCATTATGAAACAGTTATACACCTTATTTGAACTCCGTATCTTTTCCATTACTTTCTTTGTAATCAGTGGCAATATACCATAAAATGGAAACCATATCATGGAATAATAAGGATAAAAGGAAACATTTATAAATAGAAACATGATAATTACCTGATTTTTTTCCTTGACTCAGGCTAAAAGTAAGTAAGCAAAGGAAAAAAAAAATGAACAAATGCATGTCAGATATTGAAAATGTTAAGAATGTTTTATTGTTGCAGGAAGAAAAAAGTTGATGTCAAGGAAAAAACCTGTAGAGCTGACAAAGTTGCCTTGTAAAGCTAATGTGTATTTTCGTGTGATTAAAATCTGCCTATTTTACTTATCCTGTTGCCAAACTAATGGAGTGGTAGGGAACTTTGGGGAGAAAATATAATGATTCATTATTTCTTTTGACTTAAGTATTATTTTGATTTAATAACTATTACTCAGAACATAGTAATGAGCATCAAAAGTTGACCTTTGGATTTTCCTTCCAGTTTTATTGAGGTATAATTGACAAAAATTATGTAATTTTGATGTACAACATAAAATTTTGATATATGCATTCATTCTGAAATGATTACTACAGTCAAGCAAATTAGCACATATGTTGCCTCACATAGTTACCATTTTTGTGTGTGTGTGAATGTACAACACTTAAAAATACTTGAGATCTACCCTCTTAGCAAATTTTAAGTATACAGTACAGTATTACTGAGTTCTTCCCTGGTGGCCAGATGGTTGAGTCTGCCTTCAATGCAGGAGACCTAGATTTGATCCCTGGGTTGGGAAGATCCACTGGAGAAGGGAATGGCTACCCACTCCAGTACTCTTGCCTGGAGAATTCCATGGACAGAGGAGTCTGGTGGGCTACAGTCTATGGGATCGCAAAGAGTTGGACACAACTGAGCAACTAACACTTTCACTTTTTTCACAGCGTTTTAACTGTAGTCATGCTGTACTTTAGCTCTCCATAACTTATTTATCCTGCATAGATGAAACTTTGTACTCTTTGACCAACATATATCCATTTACCCCATCTCCTAGTCCCTGGCAACCACTATTCTATGAATTCTTTTAGATTCCACATATAAGTGGGATCACACCATGTAGTATTTTTGTCTTTCTGTGCCTGGCTTATTTCACTTAACATTAGGTTCTCCCTGTTCATCCATGTTGTAGCAAATGAAAGGATTTGCTTTTTAAATGCCAAATAATATTCCATTTTCTTTATCCATTCATCTGTCCATGGACACTTAGATTGATTCCATATCTTGGCTATTGTGAATACTATAATGAGCATGGCATTGTAGATTATCTAGAGATACTGATTTCATTTCCCTTGGATATATACCTGGAATAGGGTTGCTGGATCATATGATAATTCTGTTTTATATTTTTTGAGGACCCTTCATTACTGCTTTCCATATGAATTTACATTCCCACAAATAGTGTACAGAGGTTCCCTTTTCTCTACATCCTCACCAACATTTGTTATCTTTTATATTTTGTTAATGCCCATTCTAACGTAGGTGAAGTAAAGTCTCATTGATGTTGATTTACTCCTTGATGATTAGTGGTGTGTTCACGTACCTGTTGACTGTTTATGTTTTCTTTGGAAAAAAGTTCTTTTGCCTATTTTTAATCAGCTTTTTTTTTCTGTTCAGTTTTATGAGTTCTTTATTATTTTAAATATTAACTCTTTATCACATATGATTTGCAAAATTTCCCATTCCATAGGTTATGTTTCAATTTTGTTGATGGTTTCTCTTCTTGTATGAAATGTTTTGGTTTGATGTAGTCCCACTTGTTTATGATTGCTTTTGTTGCCTTTGTTTTTGGTGTGTCAAATCCAAAAAAGACCCATGTCAAGGAGCTTAGCCTATGTTTTCTTTTAGGAGTTTTATGGTTTCAGGGCTTACATTCAAATCTGTAATCCATTTTGATTTAATTTGTATATGTGGCATAAGATAGTAGTCTAGATTCATTCTTTTGCATGTGGCTATCCAGTTTTGTTAGCAGCATTTATTGAAGAAACCCTTTCCCCATTTTACATTCTTGATTTCTTTGTCATAAATTAATTGACTGTATATGTGTGGGCTTGTTTCTGGACTCATTCTGTTCCACTGACCTGTGAGTCTGTTTTTATGCCTCTTTGCCCATTTTTTAATCAGGTTGTTTTTTGCTATTTAGTTGAGTTCCTTGAGTTCTTTAAATATTTTAGAAATTGATCCCTTACCAGATGTATGCAGGTATTTTCTTGTACTCAATAGTTTGCTTTTTCGCTATGTTGATTGTTTTCTGTACAGAAGTTTTTTTTTAATTTGACACAGTCCCATTTGCCTATTTTTGCTTTTGTTGCAATGGCTATTAATTAGCCATGTGAAATGAAATTATAGTCTCATAATTTTCCCTTTTTTGTATCCTGATGATTCAACTTTATATGTGAAATGCTTTAAGCAATTGAAGTTCTAAGTTCTATATATTTAACAAAAAAAACTAAACTAAAGTAATTTTTGTTTTAAGGTTTTCCACAATAAAAGCAAATTTGTTCCACAATTCAAAGGTAACTCAGTCATCCATGAAACTGAATACAAAAGAAATTTTAAGGGCTTATCCCCAGTGAAAGAACCAAAATTAAGAAGTCATTTGAAGGAAAACGGAAATTTTGAAACAATATCTACTGAAAAGAAGGTATTTGTCAATTCTTTAAACAAAAGAAAATTCTCATGATTTGAAACTCTACACATCTTCTTTTACTTACCACCATTTGCAACTTTATAAGTTTCCTTTTACTTATCACCACTTGAGATTTTTGTTTTTAGCTAGTTCATTAATTTGTTTGTTCACTAAATGTCAAATGTTCATTGAACCCTTGGTAGAAGCCAGGCACTGGTCGGTACTGAGAATACAATGATAACCACATTAAGCCTTAAGCAGCTCTTGGGCCACGAGCTCTTGTTGCATGGGGTAGACAGAGATGTAAATGATTAAGTATAATACAGTGCAACGAATGCTTAATAATATAGCAGGTAAGTCTGCTATGCCTAATATCAAATGATTGGCCTCACAGTGATGTGAACTTCAGGGGTTACAGGGGTCATAGAAACACATACTTTAAATTAAATCCATGGAAATTAAGACAGAAATAGACATACACACGTTATTTATTATAGCCAGTATAATTCACACGACTTACCTCAGTACATACAAACACCTACTTCTGTAAAAAAATTACAGCTGTTTAAGTTGTATCATCAGGTTAAAACTATTGTAAATTATAGGTAAATCAGGCATAGGTCCTATTTTTAAATCTCCTGGAATGTCATACCTATTTTATGGATTCTAAGAGTGAAAACTATATGACTGAAAGTAAAATGATTTTTATATATATAATAAATACACTTATATATGTATTATAAAAATCATACATATATATTATATATGATGTATGTGTATAATAATGTATAATACTTTTTTATTTGGACTTAAAATATTCTTAAAGAGAAAAAGAATTGTTAAGTTATTCAGTAAAGCAATGTGCTAACTTAACTTTATGGGACCTTCCATTTAATTATTGTAACAATTAAGTGTAGATTTAGAATATCAAGGGAAAATGTAAGACCAATGTTCAAAAGGTAGTTGAACATCTAAATAAGTAAACTTGATATAATTAAAACATTTTTCCTAGCCAAGTATGTAAAATTTTTGTTAGAAAATGAAACCATATCCTGAGCTATATACTTCAAGAAACTAACCAGACATACTAGTTTCAAAACTTGCTTGTTGACTTGTGATTTCTGCATTATCTTAGTAGTAGTAAAAGCTTAGCTTTAAAACAATTATAATTCAGTATCCAAGTATACTTTATGACATCTGTATTTTCACTTTAATGTATGACATAAATAGAGCATGAAAAGTTCAAATTATTTTCATTTTAGTGTAATAAAACAGATGATCCTTTAAAATCAGAAGCAGAGATGGAATCAAAAGACTCAAACCAGCCTAAAAAGAAACTTATTCCTTGGAGACATCAAAGACTTGGGTATGTATTTTGTAAAAAAATATCGTAGTATTTAGCTAATCAGCATGGTGAAATATTTACTCTCATTTCATTTCTGTTAGGAAGGTGAATTCTGAATATAGAGCAAAATTTCTGAGCCCAGCCCAGTATTTATATAAAGCTGGGGCTTGGACACGTGTGAAGGAAAACATACCAGATCAGGTGAGTATATAAGCTCAGTAAACCCACATTTTCTTTGATACTACTTCAGTTTAATTTCAGTAGTTTTACCTAGTAGTAGGGACTACAGTTTGAAGATATATGATGTGGTAATAGCACCAGAAGTATCAGTTGGATATTATTTATCAGTGTATTTACTTTTTTTTTTTTTAATACCAACTAGCTCCTTAGAGATTAATTATAAGGTCTTTAAAATTAAAAATGTTTTTAAAATCAACTATTTATATTAATGAAGTCAGTTTATAGGATTGTAGCATTATAGACTTGATTATTTTATAACCTGTAGACCTCCACTCTCAAGTGAAAGAAAGTGAAAGTGAAGTCGCTCAGTCACGTCTGACTCTTTATGACCATGGACTGTAGCCTATCAGGCTCCTCCGTCCATGGAATTTTCTAGGCTAGAGTACTGGAGTGGGTTGCTGTTTCCTTCTCCAGAGGATCTTCCTGACCCAGGGATTGAACCCAGGTTTCCCAAATTGCAGACAGACGCTTTACCATCTGAGCTAGCAGGGAAGCCCTCTGTTAAGTGAAGACTGATTAATTTTTCAAGATTAGTTTGTCTGACTGCACCCACTGTTAGCTCCTTATTTTGGAAGATTATCTCTTGGCCTGAGACTTTTTAAAATTAAGATGAGTTGGTAGTTAGGGTTTCAGTCAGTTCAGTAGCTCAGTAGCATCCGACTCTTTGCAACCCCATGTACTGCAGCACGCCAGCTTCCCTGTCCATCACCAACTCCCAGTGCTTACTCAAACTCATGTCCATCAAGTCGGTGATGTCATCCAACCATCTCATCCTCAGTCGTTCGCTTCACCTCCCACCTTCAACCTTTCCCAGCATCAGGGTCTTTTCCAATAAGTCAGTTCTTTGCATCAGGTGGCCAAAGTATTGCAGTTTCAGCTTCACATTCTGTCCTTCCAGTGAATATTCAGGACTGATTTCCTTAGGATTGACTGGTTGGATTTCCTTGCAGTCCAAGGGACACTCAAGAGTCTTCTCCAACACCACAGTTCAAAAGCATCAATTCAGAAGCGCTCAGATTTCTTTATGGTCCAACTCTCACATCCATACATGACTACTGGAAAAACCATAGCTTTGACTACATGGACCTTTGTTGGCAAAGTAATGTCTCTGCTTATTAATATGCTGTCTAGGTTGGCCATAACTTTTCTTCCAAGGAGCAAGCACCTTTTAATTTCATGGCTGCAGTCATCTTCTGCAATGAGTTTGGAGCCTGTCACTGTTTCCACTGTTTTCCCATCTATTTGCCATGACGTGATGGGACCAGATGCCATGATCTTTGTTTTCTGAATGTTGAGGTTTAAGCCAACTTTTTCACTCTCCTCTTTCACTTTCACCAAGAGGCTCTGTAGTTCTTCGTTTTCTGCTGTTAGGGTGGTGTCACCTGCATATCAGAGGTTATTTCTCCTGGCAGTCTTGATTCCAGTTGTGCTTCATCCGGTGCAGCATTTCTCATGATGTACTCTGTATATAAGTTAATAAGCAGGATGACAATATACAGCCTTGACGTACTCCTTTCCCGATTTGGAACCAGTCTGTTGTTCCATGTCCAGTTCTAACTGTTGCTTCTTGACCTGCATACAGATTTCTCAGGAGGCAGGTAAGGTGGTCTGGTATTCCCATCTCTTTAAGAATTTGCCACAGTTTGTTGTGATCCACACAGTCAAAGACTTTAGCATAGTTAAGGTTTAGATCTAAACATTTAATGGACTCCAAGGATTGTTACATCTGAAGTCATGATAAGGTAACAATCCTTATTCTTGCCCTCATGGAAGAGGGCATTTTTATTTTTGTTGTTAATTTAAGATCTTTCTTTAAGATTTCTCTCTTTAAGATTCCCATGGTAACGTGACTTTTCTGGGGTGTTTGTTTTATTAATTACTACTGGTGGTTGAAAGTGTTTAAATTAGTGGAATAGTTTGCCTTAACTTCATGGTCAAAATCATTCAAAAAGAAAATTGGAGTTAGAATAGAATAAGAATTTTTAGTTATGAGATTAGTGATCACTGATGCTGATAACAGTTTTAGTTAACCAGATCATAGACATTTAATATTTTACTTAAATCTTATATACATTTTTTTCCCTGGAAGATACTTTATGTGGTTGCTTTTGATGTACCAATAATTAAGGAATACCCACATTATCCTACTCCTAACATTTCATGGAATATTATTCACACTCTTCAAATGCACTTGGACATTGGTGACTTTATTATTTGAGTATTAACTCACTTGAAGTCATGTTATAGTTTTCTAGTCCATGTGTCATCTTCATTTCCCTCTTTCTTTGAGATATTGTACTTTTTGAATCTATAAATAATCTAGTCACTAGGTATTTTAAACCAAGTCCCAAGTTCATATTCACATAACGTTAGGGTAGTTGATTTTTTTGGTCCAGTAGTTGTTTGTTATCTCCAAACTATAACCAGTGGCACTGTTCCTCTTTAAAATGCTCACTTCAAGGGTTGTTTTTTAATAATAACCAGCAATTGCAATTGTTAAGTTCTATCCTCAGATTAACTACTGGATCTGTATTAAATGCCTTTTTCCCTTGATTTTTAGGTAGTCTTCTTATCACCCCAACCACACTGGTTGAGATCATTTTTTTCTAATGTACTTCCAGAAATTGAACTTTGTTTCAAGATGAAGTGCCACTTTTGAGAGATGTTCTATAATTTGACAGATTTTTAAGGACTTTTAGGTATAAGATGACTCTTCATTTTCAGGGGGTGAATTTTGGGAAAAAGAAAATTTTATTCCCCAATTTTCTGAGTTTGAATCATTTAAATTTTAAACAAATTTAATTGTGTTCTTAATTTAGAAAGAGAAATTCAGAAAGGAAGACATTTTATTTATAGCATTTATGTCATGTAATCTGATTGTATTACTTGACCTGGGAAGGGGTGTGTATATTGCTTTAATTGTTTGGCATGGCTTATTCATATCTTTTTTAGTGACTTTGGTTTTTGGCTGTGGGGATTGTTTTTAACACTGAGTTCAAACCATTGATTTTTTTACGCTTTCTAGCAGAACAAACACCTTACTTTGAAAATATCAGCCTCCTATTTTTTCACGTTAGTTTAGGATTGCAGAAGTTTAAAAGTATGTATTTGCAAAATATCGCAACATTAGCATGAAGATTATTAACAAAGATTGCTGATAAAGTCAGTTTAAAGCATTGAGTTTTAAATGTCAGTAACAGACAAAGCTGAATAAAGTTTTTACAGAATTTCTGTATCTCCACTCCCTTCTTTAAAAAGAATCAGTGTCAAATAAAACTGGGTCACTGTGTACATGGAGGGGATGTTCGTCCATCCTCTCACTGATCAGTCAGTGATGTCCTTCCCCGTGGATAGAACACAGCCTTCTCCGTGGCTCCTTCTTGCTCGACCCTCACTCAGCGCAGGACTGGTAGGACCCCTTTTGAAGCCCTCCTCCAGTTTATATCTCAGTTGTCTATTATGGCATAGATCATACCAGTGTTATGATAGTGATTTATCATATGGGAGGAAGCTGGCCTCCTCGGCCCGATTGTGAGTTCACTCAGTGCAGGCCCTTTCTTGCTTAGCTTTGCGCCAGCCGTTAGTCCACACTCAGGACAGGCTGTGGAATCAGTGTTGAAAGGCTGCATTCTCCCTTATCTCAAGGGATTTGTAGGTTAGCAGGGGAGAATGACACAAGCAGTAATTCCAGAAAAATGAAGTAAGTGCTAGTGAGGATATGCACGAAGAGCTTTGAGAGCGCAGAGGAGGAAGTGATCCTAAGACGTGAAGATTTTATCATGCAGGTGATGGGGTGACCATAATACATTTGAAGCATGCAAGGACTTACTAGGAATAAAATCTGAATTCTATCAAGGCACTTTATTACAAGGTTCCTGTGCATTCAGAATACCCTGATTATGAGTTCAGACTCAATCCGTGTGTCTCAATTCTACCTGTTAAATGAAAAAAAACGTTAACTAGCAATTTTCTGCAAGTTAAAAAAAAAGGTAAATGAATATGGCTCAATTTTTTGACAATGAAGAAAACAATATTTTGAATTATCTTTTGGGAATGTTTCAGGTTTGGTTCATTAGAGCAATAGAATTCTATTGGGATTTTGTGGGGTTTTTTTTGCCCTGGCAGGTGCTGTCCTTTGCTTTGGCTGATTCATTAGATGTAGCACTTGCTTCCCTCTGCATCAGTAGTATCCTTAAGGAGCTGAGGATATGTTTTCTCCAGCTGCTTTCACAGTGCTAATTTCATTATATGCTTTTTTGTTTTCAAGTGAGAGAAGAGAAGCTTTAGCAGACAGTATTCAGATAGCCTTTTCAGGCTAATACTCTGTCTTTATGATAGGAAAAAATTACAGTTTTTTTTTTTTGAGAGTAAAACATTATTGAAAACAATTTTAAGCTGCAACTTAGTTTTTTTACATTGTGGAATTGTATTTAAGAAAGCCAGAAGGTGGCAGTATAATGTATAAAATGAAAGAATCTCAGTGAGTATAACAGACTCCTTTTCATGTGAAAATATATTTTTTGCGTATGAAGGAATTAATATGTGAGTCACCTTATATATATAGTTCATCAGAATATTTTTTGGGGGTATTCTGTTACTTTGTTGAATTTATTACATCTATTATTGTGATAGTCTTTTAAATTATGTATTTAATACTGGTTTGGCTGATTACAGGGGAATGTTGAGGGATTTGGAGGGGGAAGTCATGAGACTGTCTCAGTGGCGTTTCTGTGGTAGTAGCAACTGTACATAAGCCAGGAAGTACAGACTGAGGCTAGGGCTTTCTGGCATGTCAGCACTCTTCCAGAGGTGGGGAACAGTCATTAGGTTACCTCGTGGTGGACAGCATTCCACTCGTGCAAGAATGTCGTTGGTTTTCAAGGCAATGTTAAAGTATCTTGGTTACCAAATTAAATGTTGTTAAAAGTACTATAAAAAATATTGATTGACAAGTTTTTGGTATATATTTAGAAGGAAGAATAATAAGATATTTCACTGGTTCCCATTAATATTCAGTTATGGCATTAACCTGTCATTAAGTATGTTTCTGTGTTCCTCCTCTAGGCTTCTGTAAATGCCATGTGGTATGCGGAGGTTGGTCTCTTTCATGTTTTTAAAAATTGTAATAATTCATAGAGTACTTGTGTAATTTCAGTTGAAGAAAGAAGTAGGTGTCAGTGTTTTTCTTAGCTGCTGCAAATTTCTCCCTGCCTGCTGGCCTGAAATAAAATAATTGCATTGTGCTTAAGCTTGACTCTTAATTTCTGCTTAAAAATGCACATAGTCTTATGAATGTATGTGGCTATTTTTGCCTTTCTTTCTCCTTGGTCTCTGGCTGTATTTGTGCAGTGTCTTGGATATTCTACCTGGTGGTATTTGCAAGGAGCATTCAAAATAATACATGGTATCTCAACTCTCCTGCATAGGTTAAAGAACTCCGAGAGAAGGCTGAGTTTTATAGAAAACGAGTTCAGGGAACCCATTTTTCTCGGGACCATCTAAATCAGATTCTGTCTGAAAGCAACCGCTGTTGGGATGTCTCCTCAACTACGAGCTCAGAAGGAACCATTAGCAGCAATATCAGAGCGCTAGATCTTGCTGGGTGAGATGTTCTTAGTGGATGGTGAAAAAGTATGTTATAGAGTGATGTGGATCATAGAATTATGTAGGAAAATGATACGAAGACTCAAAATTTGGATAGTCAAATGGAAATGTATCAGCCACTTACTACTTTTAGTTTATTTTTTGTGAAAAGTAAAACTATACATACTTGCTTGACACACTTGTGTAGAAATAATGCATAATTTAAATCTGGAAGTTTGGATTTTATCATATTCCTTGTTAGCAATTAAGAGTAAAATGGGGATGACTAGCAGTAGACATAAAACTTTATAAAGTAAAACAAAAAGACAACAATAATAAAAACTTAGAGAATATTAGCTATTAGTACATATCCATTATCATTCAATATTGAACTTTGGCCCTGATTCTATGGAACAATTCTATTTTAGGTTTTACAGTGAACACAAACTATTAAGAGCAATAGCACATTGATTTGTATCAAATAAAATAGATTTGTTTTCATAGAGTATTAGTATGGTCATACATACCAAATTGAACTGTAAATTCTAACTATGTGACATCTGATTTTAAAAGTCCACAAAATTTGTTCTTTAACAGTGACTCAAAAAGATTTAATCTAAAATACAAAATTTGAATTAGCTTATTTGATCTATACGTACACACAAGTTTGTGCGCAAACCCTAATTGAGTAACAGAACAAGTTAAACCATTTAGGGTGTCCTATTTATGTATGCAATTATCAGTTGAGAAATACATAGGAGTTTTGTCAGCAGTAGTACAGGCATATATGTGTGATGGTAGGAGTAAAAGGACATAAGTTTATTTTGGAATATTTTGATAGATTATAACTTTTAAGTTCTATAAAATGAACTCTTAGTTTGATTTTTTTTTCAATATCTGGGCAAAGCAATATCAGTGGGAAACATAGTTGTGAACCATGGAAGGGAATGACGGACTTAATAAGTATCAATTAGAAACCTCAAACTACTAAATTTAAAATAAAACTTATTTTGTTATACAGAGATCCTACAAGCCATAAGGCTTTGCAGAAATGTCCTTCTACACAGCTAGAAGAAAAAAGACCTATCTTGGAAGAACAGCCCCAGAAAACTACCACAGAGAAATTGGGTGTGTCAGATGCTCCCATACCTGTTAGAAGGCGTCTGGCTTGGGATGCTGAGGACACCACTGAAGACATACAGAAACAACCGAGAGAGGAGGAGGAGGAGGAAGAGGAAAGGGACAAGCAGGTTAATGTGGAAGAGCTGGAGAAGTTGGAAGTACAGGAAGAATCTAAAGCAGACAAGATAAAAGAAGAGTAAGTGTTTTAAATTAATCAGTATGTAGACGCATTATTGTTCACAGATAATAAGTATTTCATTTTGTCACTGATAGTGGTTTACATTTTTGGTTTCATGACTAATAAAAAGCAGATTTTACTTTAATGTCATGAAATAGGCACTTCTATATGGTTTATATAATTTGATTCACTCAGGGATTTGAGTCACCACTAATTGGGAATTGAACACTTGAACACTGAATTACTTGGGGAGGAAGTAGTTAGTGTTCTTTTTATTTATATTCTGCTAATTATGATTTTCAAGATATGATTAGCCAGATATCTCTGAAAGAATGACTTCCTTTATGACTTGAGGAAAAATAACTAATATTCTTTACTATCAGATGGTTATACCAAAAAAGAAATGTTTTATAATGTTAAAATAAGCGATTTCTGCAAATAACTAATTTCTGTTGATTTATATGCATATTGTTTTGGGGAGTGGTTCTCTACCATTGGTTATAGTGTTTTTTGTCCATAGTCCAACCCCCTTATTATTCATTCACGAGTTTTGCAGCTAATGGAACCTAGGCTCTGATTCAGGGGAAGAATTCTCCAGTGTGTTGCTGACTTGCAGTGATCTCCCCTCTTTTCCAGTAGTCCGCTTCTCTTAACTGCATGTGGATTTGTTTCTTATTTTTTCAGAAGCAAAATGGCCTTCTCTTACAGGTCTATGCTTTAATTGCATAATGATGGCAAAGTATTTTTTTTTATCATATTTTCTAGAGGACATGCTTCATAATTGTCTTAATTTGCAGGTCAGAGTCATCTTCTATGTCTTCAGGGAAAGGAGGCAGGCTTCCTACTCCAAAGCTGAGAGAACTGGGTGGAATCCAGAGGACTCATCATGATCTTACCACTCCAGCTGTTGGTAATAGGCGGATACCGTACAGTTCTTATTTCACCTGCTTCCTCTACCTGATAATTTAGTTTAAATTGAAACAGTGGCATCTTCTATATTTTTCCAGGTGGTGCAGTTTTAGTGTCTCCATCTAAAGTGAAGCCTCCAGTCATAGAACAGAGGAAAAGAATATCCTCTCAGGATGGCTTAGAAACTTTGAAGAATGACTTTAGGAAGGTAAATATTTACACTTTGGAGAAAAACATCTCTTCAGGAAGTGATTTAGTCACATGCAATAAATACATGAGCGGTTCAGATTTTAGAAAATTCTGTCTGTCATATATGGAGATGATGTTATTAACCTACTTTCAGAATGCAAAGGCATTGAATTGTTTTTGGGGGTAATGCCATTGTATTTTGACTGCATACTTTCAAATATTGTCAGTAGTGACAACAGAGAGAGAGAGAAGAAAAACAATACTGTTGATTGTGCATCTACTCTGGCCGTTTTGTCCAGGCACTGATTTAACTGGAGATGTAGCAGTGAAAGATGCAGGTAGAAATCCTGGCCCTCACTGAATTCATGTTCTAGAGGAGGAGGGAGACAATAAACAGGATAATTAGGTAAAATACACAGTATTTTAGATAGTGATAAGGGCTAAGGAGAAGAATAAAGCAGGGGAAGTGAGTGGGAATTGGCCAGGGACATTCTCACTGAGAGGGTGGCATTTGAGCAGAATCTGAAGCAGGTAAGGGACTGACCCATATGCATATCTAGGAAGGCATTTTACAAAAAGAGCAGCAGGTGCAAAGTCCTCCAGTTGAGAATGTGCCTGATTCCTTGAGGAACAGGCAGGGAGTCAGCATGGCTGGAGCTGAGAGCTGAGAGCAAGAGAGAGAATAGAATGGGCAGTGAGGTCAGAGGCATAATGAAGGATTAAATTATGTAGGGCCTTAGAGGTCATAGCAAAGACTTTGCATTTTATTCTGAAGGAAATGCAAAGTCTTTGGAGAAGCAGAGGAATGATATGATTTGACTTAGGTTTTTCCAAGGTCACTCTGGCTACTGTATTGGGAATGGACAATAGAGGTGCAAGAGCAAGTAATTGAAACTAGTTAGTCAATTACAGTATCCAGGGAAGAGGTAACAATCATTTGGATCGTAATGGTAGCCATACCAGGAGCTAGATTTGCTTTTTTTCCCCGTTGTTTACCCCTTGGTTACTGGTAGGCAGAAGAGTCATTAAACCTGCTGTACACAATCATTTTCTGCCCTTTGTTTTCTTAAAAAAGCTACTGTCATAGCATTACATCCATGTCATTCAATTATCAATAAATTGATATTGGCAATTCATTTAGCAATTGAATTAGCAATGCATTCAGTTAGCAGTAAATTATCCCTGTCATTCAGTTGCCATTGTTTAATATCATTCTATCTTTTTTACCATAGGAGTTAACAAGAATTACTATCATAATATCTAGAAATATATTTTGCTGGTAACTTTTAATGACATACCTTGAATTGTGGGAGTATTATGGGGCAGCAGCAATTTGGGAAACTTAAGTGGAGGTGATCATAATAGCTAGCATTTACTGAACACTTACTATGTTCTAGGCTCTGTGCTAAGCACTTTACATGTATTAATTTGTTCAGTCTTCATAATGACTCTGTGAGGTAAATATTGTTAATATTCTCATTTAGGTGAAACTGAGGACATGCAGCTGCCAAATAGTGAAGCAGAATTTGTCCCCAGGCAGTCTCTTCTCAGAGCCAACATTTTTAACCCTTAAACAGCACTGTCTCATAAAACTTGAGAGTAAAATTTTCATGGTATTGGTTTGTCAAGTACCATCTGTACATTTTATAAATGATATTAAAAACCCAAATGTTTGTTAGCTCACTTCATTCAGCAGATGTTTCTTATCCATTTACGTACATGCTAGATTCTGTGCTTGTGATAATAAGCGAAAGTAGACATAGTACATTGGGCTTCCCATGTAGCTCAGCTGGTAAAGAATCCACCTGCAATGCAGGAGACCCTGGTTCAATTCCTGGGTTGGGAAGATCCGCTAGAGAAGGGATAGGCTACCCATTCCAGTATTCTTGGGCTTCCCTGGTGGCTCAGCTGGTAAAGAATCTGCCTGCAATGCAGGAGACCTGGGTTCGATCCCTGGGGTGGGAAGATCCCCTGGAGAAGGAAAAGACTACCCACTCCAGTGTTCTGGCCTGGAGAATTTTATGGACTGTATAGTTCATGGGGTTGCAAAGAGTCGACACGACTGAGTGACTTTCTCTTTCAGACATGGTACATGATTTTACTGAACCTACAGTCCTGTGAGAATCATACCCCGCAAAAAGTAAAATTAAAACTAGTAATTGTTTCAGAGAAGTATATACAGCTATTCTGGAAGAAATTGACCCAGTAATGGAGATCAGGAAGCTTCTTGAAAGTCAAGGGTGCTTCTTTGAAGAAGTCATAATTGAGTTGAGATACAGAGAAAGAAGAGCTAACTAGGTAAAAAGAGTGGGGAAAAGGATAGCATATGCTAAGATCTTGTGGAGAGAAAGGACGTAGAGTTTTCAGAAACAAAAGCCAGTCCTGTGTGCGGCAGGAAGCAGATGCAAGATGAGTTTGGAAAAGAGAGCAATACTGAGAATTTCTTTCATCTCAAGTAAAATAGAAAGCCATTGAAATATTTTAAATATGGGAGTGTTGTGATTGATTCATGTTTTGCAAGATCTTTCTGGCTGCCGTGGAAGGCAAGAATAGACTATGGATACCTCTGAAGGCCCATTGCAATAGTCCAGGTAGGAGCTGTGATAGCTTGGACTAAGAAGGTGGGCACCGACATGAGTGAAATTAAAGAATTGTGTGAGGGGAACAACATCAAGGCCTGGTTCTGGGTTGGATAATGTCTCCTATGTTTCTGACTTAATCAGCAGGATTGATGGAGAGCGCCATGCTCTGAGTAAGAGAACTCTGCACCACAGCTATCTTTGGAGGGGAATATCAGGAGTTTCGTTTTCGTTCATTCAGTTCACAATTTACTGTGCTTTTACAATGTGCCAAGCACTGTTAGGGTTTGGGGATTCATTGGTAATCAAGATAAAATCTCTGCCGTCATGAAACTTACATTTTCACTGGCAGAATAGACAAATGATTTTTTAAAAAGAATTTCAGATAACAGTGAGCGCTGTGAATTAAATAAAACTGCAGACAACCTCCAAGGGGTGGGTGAGACAGTTTTTAAGTCATCAGAACAGGCACCTCTGAAGAGGTGACATTTTAACAAGACCTGGCTAATGAGGGAGGTGCCCAGTGCAGAGACATGGGCCAGAGATTGTTTTCCAGAAAGAAAGAACAGCAAGGGCATATGTACAACAGTGATAGTTTCATAGAGTGAAAAGGCCTGTGGAGCCTGGAGGAAGGAGGCAAAGGAGAGGTGGGGAATGAAAGTGGGAAGGGAGGCTGGGTAAGGAGTGGGGATGTTATTCTAATGTCAGTGGGAAGCCCTTGGAGGAGTTCAAGCTATTAAACAAATATAAATCTCTGATACACTTGATAAATAAAATCAGGGGCTCCTCAGTGGAGAGCACATTTTACTGGGGCGAGTAGGAGCAGTGAGGCCAGTAAGGAGGTTTTCGGTTCAAGAACAGGTCATGAAATCAGTTAAATTAAACCTGGGAACCCCATGTACTACAAGTATTCTACAAATTTAATTCAGGTTTTAACAATAATAAAACCAATTTGACAGAAATTCCAAATTCTGTATATGTATGTACAAAAAGAAAAAAAATCAATTTTCATAAGACATCTTCATAATTAAAAAGGGAAGCAAGTGGAAGATTTGTATTTTTTATCTTATTAATAGATCTTGATTTTTAAAAATTTATTTTTTTGGGTGAGACCTCAGGCTATCTCCTCTTTGAAGCAATAAGCCAAGCCTTCTAATTGCAGAAAATGATGCTTAAGATCAGAGAGTAGTGTTTTGAACATTGCATTGATAAACTCAAAGTTAATAACTAAAGGCAACAATTACAAGGAATAATCAGGAAAATTTGGAGCTATATTTGATTTTACTGGTTTATATTATCCTAAAAGTGAAGTTATACAGGGATTTTGACCCTCATGATACATAATCATTGTGGAAAAACAGAAAATACTGACCAAAAAACTTAAAAGTCATACCTACTGTAGAAACATCCATTGTTGAGTTTGAGTTACTTAGATATAAAGTGTATTTGTTTATTATACTGTAGATAAGTTTTCATAATACATTTTTCCTCACCTAACAATGTATTATAAATGTACTCCCATGTCATTAATTTATAATTTGATTTTTAATCGTGATATGATATCTGTAGTTATACTAAGGCTAGATGCTTATTGTTGAAACATTTTTTAAAACTAGATCCCTATTGTTATATCTTAATTTTCCTGTTTTGAAAAGATGCTGTAAAGAAATCATCCATCCTTTACCTACATTTTTGTTCTTATTGTTGTTACCTCTTTTTATGTAAATACTCCTTAAGTATTAATTTCGTGGTCAGAGAACCACAGTATTAAGACTTTTGCTGTGATTTACCAGCTTCCCGTAAGATTGTGCTACCAGAAACACCAATGAGAGTGCCCGTTCTCCTGCATCTTCGTCAGTTCAGGGTATTACAGTTTGTTTCTTAAAATTTATTTTTATAATTTGTTAAGTGAAAAGTTAGTACTTATATGAATACTTGTATTTTGAAATTATTTGATGAGTGAGGTATAGAATGTGTTTGCTATTTGTAGTTTGTATATGAACTGTTGATATATATCCTTATTTTACCTTTAAATTAGGTTTATCTTGTTACTTTTAAAGAAATATTTATGTAACAATGGTAAATTCATTGTCAATCCAATAAGTTGTGTATTTTCCCCAAGTTTGTCATTTTTCTTTTTTTTAAAAAGTATTTACACATTGTTTTTATTTAGCTAAATATCTTTATATTGGTTGTTAGTCTTACAAAATCTTCCCCATATGAAGGTTTCATAATTTTCCCCCATGTTTTTACCTATTTCATTTATGGTTATTTGTGTATTTACATGTTTGTTTTATTTATATATGGGTACCCACATATATGCTTTTTTTTGTCATTTAGAAAGAAAGTCGTGCCATATCCCTCCTGACTTCTCCAGCTGCTGGTATTAAAACAGTTGATCCCTTGCCTTTGAGGGAAGATTCTGAACCCAATATCCCCAAATTTGGTGAGACAACTCTTCCAGTTTCAAAAATGCTAGAATACCCACCTAACACACCTGGGAAGTCTGCTTCTCCACCCTGCGCCCCATCCTACTGGCATCCTTCTCGTCGAATTCAGGGCTCCCTGAGAGATCCAGAATTCCAGCATAATGGTAATTACTTAGGTTTTACTTTTTTGTCTATTAAAATGAATGTGCTATCCTGATAGATACAGAGGCTGTAAGTGTACTATGTTATTTAGTTTTAGTTAACACAGTAGATTTCTTTAAACAGAAAAAAAACCTCATCTTTGACATACTCAAGTTGTGCCGTGCCCAAGTTCACTTTGGTCTAAGTGTGAGATGTCTCATGTTCTTTTCCAAAAATGTGTAGGCAGCCCGTTAGATGCCATAGCACCTTTCCCCAGGTGTGACAACCAAAGATGTCTTCAGACGTAACAGATGTTACCTGGATGTAGAATTCAAGTCATAAAATATTTCCCTTCAGTTTTATTAGCTATCGCTCTTCTCTTTTTTGACGTCCGTTAGTATTGTTGAGAAATCTGATGCACTTTTTACTTTTGATCTTTTGTGTGTGACCCTTTTTTTCCCCTGACAGTTCTCAGCATCTTCTCTTATACCTAGTGCTCTGAAATTTTGTGGTGGGTCCCTTTTCATTCATTTTGCTCGTACTCAGTAGAGCTCTTCAATCTGAAAAGTCATGTTCCTCATTCTGGGAAATTTTCTTAAATTATTTAGTCAGTAATTTCTTCCCCTCCAGTCTCTCTTGCTCCCTTCTGGCACTGTTATTTTTCAGATCTTGGACATGCTGCAGATGCTATTTTCTTATCTTAGCTGTTATATTTTCCATCTCTGTCTTTTTGTTTTAATTTGAAAGGGTTACTAATTTTTATCTTCTACTTGAGTTTTAAAATATGTTGCTGCATTTTTAATTTCTAAGTTTTTTTTAAACATTGCATACTCCTTTTATATAAGCATTCTGTTACTATTTCATGGATAGCATGTTTTACCTGGTTGAGGAGATAAATGATACATATATATAATGCCCCTATTTGGAATATGGTTTCTCCTTTCCCCCAGTTGAATCTGGTGTCTTTCAGTCAAAGTAGCTGTGATAAACCTTCTTTAGCAATAAGACCTCAATTCCTCTTTTGGGAGATGGGCAGTTACCCTGCTGTGTAAAATGAAAGATGGATCTGGTAGACTCTTTTGTAGAAAGAAAATTAGATTCCTGATACAGCTTTCCCTTCACTTCAAGTTTCAGTGGTACTCAGTACTCCCAACCATCCAGCCATCAGGGGAGCAAATCAATTGCTTCCTGGTTTCCCTTCTCTGCTGCCTGAGGATTTAGCTCCGTTGGCTATGATAACCACACACTCACTGCCTTCCATTAGCTTTCCACTTTTCAAACTTTTGTTTCTGTTTTCTTGTTTCCCATTATCTTTGTCCTAGGTTTATATTGCTTTTGTAGATGTGTATAGTCCAACTATCATCTTTAAAGAGAAGCTTATTGTATTTCTTTCAAGTTAGATTAGTATTGTCATTGAGAAGAATCCTAGGAGGTTATCCCTTGTTTGTTTACATATTTGCTAAGCATATTATGAATTAATGAATGGCCCTTTGGAGGAATTTCTCTTAAAGGTATAAAGTTAAGCTTTTTGACAGTCTACCTTCTCTTCAAGTTGACTGTAAGATAAATTATTGGGTGGTTTTGAAGGATAATTTCTTATGGCTTTTTTTTTTTTTTAAGTGGGAAAATCAAGGATGAACAATTTCCAGTTACCTCAGCATGAAGCCTTTAATGATGAAGGTATTTCAATAGTCAAATAACACAAGATAAAAGTATATTTTATTAGATAGTAGTTTATAATAGTATAATGATTTTACATTCGGTTAGCACTTTATAGTTTACAGAGTACTTCCATAGATGTCTTTTCATTAGATCCTTAAAACTCTGTGAAGGGGGTAAACTATCCCCATTTTACTTGTGAGTAAACTAGGCGCTAAGCCTTGAAGAGTCTGTTTTAAAGCAAATGGATGGCAAGAGATGCATCACACCCACGGCAGTACTCTGTTTTCCACCCTGGCTGGCTGGTGGCTCAGGAATTCGGCCTGGCATTACATCCATCATTTTCTTCAAATGTCTGTATATTCTCAAAAAATACATGATTAGGGAAAATGAGTGTTTTTCTCTTGTGTGGTTTTTATTCTGAAAAATTTGGTTACTTCTAATGGTGGCAGGAGGAATTTTGAATTCTTGATGTTGAACAATTGAAATTACTATTTTAATGCAACCTAAGAGGTATAAAATTACTGTTTATAAATTTTGAATTTGAAAGTAAATTTGAATACTTTATGTATTATGGCTTCACACACATTGAAGGTTCTTTCCTCTTAGCAAGTTTGAGACTCCGTTCAGAATTCATTGAGCTAGAAATCAAGTTGTTATGTTTTGAAATGCCAATATCTGGACACTGAATCCTGTCTTGTTTTCTTTTTAATGGAAGAACAGTGTTTACAAATAACTTGATAATTGATTTGCTTACTCAGAATGAGGAATTTCAGTAATAATGAAGGGTAGCATATTAAAGTCAGACATCATTTCTATATTAAGTGAAATGACTTTAGAAATATGATGTGGGTACCATGTGAAGGTATGGCATTTTGTTTTTAAAATGTGAAGGTTTCTTTTGCTCAAACAGCTGTGCTTTTTAAAGTAGGACAAGACAGTATGATGATGAATTGTTTCCAGGTAATACCACAGTCCATGTGTTTGTGTAATGACATAGTGGGATTTCAGGAAAAAAATAGAATGCTCATTTAATATAGAAGTGTTTGATTTCTAAATGATACACTTGGAAAATTACTGTGAACGATCCAAAAAATACTAATCTTATATTTTAATAGATTATGTGTTTCTGATAGTCAGTATTGACATCACAGAGCTTGATGCTTTTAATTTTCTCTTGACATTTTGAAACAGTGTTTTTATGAGCTTTTTTGCACTGAATGTAATTCTTTCCTTGCAGATGAGGACAGGTTCTCAGAAATCTCTGCTCGCTCTGCGGCCTCTAGTCTCCAGGCTTCTCAAACTCTGGCACGAGCTCGGAAAAGGAAGGAGAGTTTCTGGGGCAAAACATAGCTAGGCAGACACCTAGTTGGGTTGCTTTTATCTGGGGGAACCATTGGCATACTTTTTCATTATTGCTTTACTATGTTAAGACTTCAAGTATTTGGATTTTTTGCTAACATTTCCCACTTAAAAAGAATTGTTTTTTTGTTTTTTTTTTTCAATACTCAGTTCAATCTACTGGAAAATTTTTAACATAGGTTCATGAAATTTTAACTTTTGAAGGATTCTTTTTGCATCTGTTCCCAAAATATAAAGACATAGATTATATAGTTCTTCACATGTTCTAACTTGTATAAAGTGTCAGGGCTAGCTGGTAGAATTGTGAATTTCCCCTATCCAGAGAATATTCTTAAATATGAATAAAGTAAAGTAAAAATTAAGATTTAAGTGTAAAGTATAGATTACCTGAAGATTGGCTTTATGTATCTTTACAGTTGTAGATGTCATAAAATGAATTTGTTGTTCCTTTAACTTTTGCTGTGGTGTTTATTTTATACCTTCTGTTTGTGGTTACAGTGTTAAAATAATTGTACTTCAGATTGAAAATACTAGCTTTTGTATATACTTTTCTTATTTATGTAACAAAGTTTGCTGAGAGAATATGTATATTTTTTATCTTTGTGTGTATTCTGTTTGTATAAGGACTTTGGCTTACATTTGAATAATGTCTGAATTTTGAAAAATTTGTATAATGGAAAATTAAAACTTTGTAGATATTTTGAAATAAAACGATCAACTGTTTCAGTTCTGTTTCAAGCGTTTCAAGGGTTTGGCTTCTCTAGAGAGTTATTACATGGAACAAATGATTATCTTTTAAAAACATTTTACTCACAACAGCTTAAGCACATCATAGTTCTTTTGCATTTATCCAAATGCAGCAAAACTGAGTCCTCAATACTTTTGCACAAATATAGGAAAAAATGTAGAATTTCCAAGGCAGACTCATTTTTTAAAAATTGGACACAGACTTTTTGATTATACTTTTTTACTCTTAGGACATGTTCTGTAGTCTTACTCTTTATCTTGCAAATCATGATAAACTTAATTTTCTAAAACATATGGATTTCATAAAATATAATACATAAAATATTTACATAAATATTTACAATAGATAGAAGTTACTGAAGATAATACACAGAATATTGATGCCTGCTGGTTAGAAAACAAGTGTATAGTCTGTTCTAAAGTGCTTAATTTGGTCAAGAGTGCTTGTGCAAATCACTGGTTCACAATAAGGGCCTTAAAGATCTTATGTTATCATGAGGTTATAAAGAACTGTGGGCATACAAACTATTTGCTTACGTTCCACAGACCTTTTAAAACTGTTGATTTAAAAAGTTACTAAGCCCCAGCAATCTCACTACTGGGCATATACCCTGAGAAAATCAAAATTCAAAAAGACACATGCACAATTATGTATAATAAACTGCAGTTATTAAAAATTTTACAGTTCAGGGACTTCCCTGGTGGTCCAGTGGTTAAGACTGTCTACCAATGCAGGAGGTGCAGGTTTGATCCTTGGTTGGGGAGCTGAGATCCTACATGCCCTGTGGCCAAAAAACCAAAAACATAAAACAGAAACGATACTGTAAAAAATTCAAAACAGACTTTAAAAGTGGTCCACATAAAAAAATCTTTAAAAAAGTATATAAAAATTTTATAGCTCAGTGAGTTTGGAAAGAATGTATACATCTGTGAAACCAACACCACGACCAAGATACACTGCATTTCCGTCATAAAAAGTTTCCCCATTTCACTTTGCAGTTCAATCCATCCCCCCCACCCCAGTCCTCAAGGAAATCACTAATCTGCTTTCTGTCAGTATTAGTTTATAATAATTTTATATACATGGAACCATCTTTTTTATCTGGCTTTCACTCAGCATGTTTTTGAAAGTCATCTATATGTTGGGCACCTATATTCCCTTTTAATCCACTGACTCACGGTGAACTTTTAGGTTATTTGCAGCTTGGGACTATAATGAATAATTAAAATCTATTGTGAAAATCTTTGTATAGACATAAACTTTCATTTCTCTGGAAAATCCTAGGCAATTGAATTTTTTAATCTTTAATATAACTTCAAGTATACGGTACACTCTATTATAAACTGGTGATTTGGTTTTTTTTTTTGTTGAAATTGGTATCTCAAACTAGACAGGGAACAAACATCAGGATCACAGTGGAAGTAGCACGCCAATTGCCTCTGTTCTTTGCCCCTATCTTCACCCCAGATGCTGAGATGCTCATGTGTCCCTGGTTGAGAACTCAGATAAAAATGCACATACATGTAATTCAAATTTTGTATCCATGTATGGGAATGGACATTCATGTCGGATCTCATCTCAATCTCTGTGGGAGTCTGAACTCCAAGTTAAGAACTCTTCAAGGATGATTTTGAGGATTAAGGGTATAACACATGATAAACATGCTTAGTGGGGCTTCCCAGGTGGCTCAGTGGTAAAGAATCTGCCCGCCAAGCAGGAGCCCTGGGTTTGATCTCTGGATTGGGAAGATCCCATGGAGGAGGAGATGGCAATCCACTCCAGTATTCTTGCCTGAGAAATCCCATGGAGAGAGGAGCCCGGTGAGCTCCATGGGGTCACAAAAAGTTGGACATGACTTAGTGACTAAACAATAACAACAACAAAACATGCTTAGTACTTGGTGGAATATGTTACCTTGAGATTTAAGTACACATATTATCATTTTACAGATGGGAAAACCCTCTTAAATGACTGGACTAAGACCTGATAGCTGGTGGGTTCGATCTAGGTCTTATTCAATCTATCCACACTGCCTACTCTGGAGTGTTTATACTAAAATTGTGAGTCCTACTGTGATTCAATTCTCTCTGGTTGATTCATTTGGAAGTTTTTTTTTTTTTTTACTTTATCGTCTTAGAAGATAAACATCTTTCTTTCTAGTCAGGTAAAAGTATATGGGAAACAAGTTATTGTACTAGCAGAGTCAATCAGCATAAAAGTGAGTTAACATTCAAAACAAATTTGTTCTCATATAAATAGTGTTGCAGCTGGCTACCCAGGGAGCTCAGGATGGATTATGTACCTTTGCTGCAGTTGCCGACACCCCCAAAATATTTATCACAACTTCTAGAAGTTTACCAAGGGAACAAACACTCTAAAATGGTAAATGATCCTAGAATCATTTATGTTTGGTTTTGAATATGTTTTAGGACCTTTTACATGTGGCATTAGTCATGATGGCGTGCTCAGGGCACAGTCTTTGTCAAGCTGCCATCATCGCTCTTTCCAGATGAGTCAGTGGTACAAAGGCTACCACAGGCAAAAGAACAGTCCCTGTCATTGGATGAGCTAGGGTTGTGCCCTGCCTGAGAAAAGAGCCTGCAGTCTAGCCAATCATGAAAAAAGCAAGCCAGTGGCATCTTCACTAATGGTGATCCTGCAACCTGAGTTGACCTTATGGTGAGTGGAGGCATAGAAAGCTCCAGCCTTTTTCGTTCCTTTCAGATTCAGAGTCAAACTGTCTTACACTCTGTTTCATATTTCATTCCCACCTGGTCCTACAAGACCCGCTAAGGGTAGCAGCCTCTCTCAAACAGAGGACGGCTCTCCTGCTATACTACACCCGCTATAACGCAGGTAAGAAGAAAGAGTAGCCATCCTAAACATGGCATCCGTTCCCTGGTGGTGCAGTAGATAAGAATCTGCCTGTCAATGCAGGGGTCACAGTTTCGATCCCTGGTCCAGGGACGTGGACCTGTCCACATGCTGGGAAGCACCTAAGCTCCACAACTAGTGAGCCCACACTTCAGAGCCTGCATGCTGCAACTACTGAGCCTGCATGCTGCAACTACTGAAGCCTGCGTGCCCAGAGCCTATCCTCCGCAAGAGAAGCCATTGCAATGAGAAGCCTGTGCACCACAACCAAAAGTGGGCCCTGCTCACGGCAACTAGAGAAAGCCCACGCAAACAACAAAGACCCAGCATAGCTCTAAATTAACTAAATAAGAATTATTTTTAAAAATGACTATATATAAAAATGGAATCTGCTTCTCTTCCACTAAATGCTCCTTACCCATTACTCCCCAGGACCATCTTGGAGTGTGTTCTTGGCAATTGATAGATGCATGGGGCCACCTAGGTCCCTTTGGAAGTCAGAGCAGGAAGCTAACAGACATAATGATGCTTGGGAAATTCGAACCACACAACCAATTCCAGCCACATAATGGACAATTTTGATAATGTTGGGAAAATTTTAAGTTTCTGACTATGTATTTTACACCCAGTAGTATAGTGAAGCTGACTTTTGGGTCAACTGCTAAATATTCAGAACTTTTGTGAGCAGGTTGTTAACCCATCAGTAGCTTGAAATTGACCATTTGAAAATGGTGGGCTAGGGTTTCCTCCCTATTACCCCCAAAGGCAGTTTATAAACTTACCACAGCAGCCACTACACAAATCTCTGTGTTTTTTTTTTTTTTCATATAATGTGCCTGATAGAGGAAACAACCCACTTCAGGAAGGAGAAAAGAGCAGCTCAAGATAAGATGCTATAAGATTTACTAAACCATTCACATCTTCCTTGGCTTATAAAAATAAAGTGGTTTAGTTTCCTTTCTTGGCTGAGGTCTACCTACAAAATAAAAATAAGCCACAAATAGCAGATACTAGAATGTAAAGGGACACTATCCACGATCCACCCATAGGACCACCCAGAGAAGGGGCCTGGGAATCCGTATATGTCTTCCTCAGGTGATTTTGATATTCAGGTAGTTTGGGAATCACTGGTTTGGGGGTTACAGTGGAATCCCAACTCAACCTTGAACAAGCTGGTTAAACTCTTTTGAGTCTGCTTCTCACCTACAAGACTTAACAATTAAATGACTTAAAGTCTGTAAGGACATTTCACGTATGTTACCCAAATGTCATTCTGCAACCAGGCCGAAGCCCCTCTCCCCCCAAGCACAAAACCAAGCAGTTAACAACTAGGACAATGGAGTCTACCCACAGCAGCCGCCTAAGCTATTCTGCAGGCAGATCACCCAGGCAAGACATCTGAAGACAGAGTCAGCCAGTCTGTCCTCAACAGAGAAGGAGGCAGAACTCAACCTCCCGCTCACTGATTCCCTGAGATTCTCTCCCCACCCCCCATCTACCATTTGTTCCTTTAAAGACTGTCACGGCTGAGAAGAATCTTTGGAGCTGGTCTCAGGACATGAGTCTACCTTCTCCGCAGACTGCCAGGTTTTCTGATGAAAGTGACTTTCCTTTCTACTACACTTGCCTCTCGAATTATTGGTTTATGAGCAGCAAGCCGCCAAACCTGGGTTCGGTTACAATTCAATTGAAAATGTTAACTTCTATTATTTTGAAGGCAAATTTTCATTAAAACAATGGGAGAATGGGGGCTTCTCTGGTGGCTCAGTGGTAAGGAATCCTCTTCCCAATGCAGGAGACACGGGTTCGATCCCTCATCGGGGAAGGTCCCACATGTCTCAGAACAACTAAAGCCCGTGCTCCACAACTGCTGAGCCTGTGCGATAGAGCCTGAGAGGAACAACGACTGAGCCCATCGCGGCAGCTACTGAAGCCCAAACCCTCTGGAGCCTGTGCTCAGCAACAAGAGAAGCCACCGCGGTGAGAGGCCTGCACAGGACAGTTAGAGAGGAGCCCCCGCTAGCCTCAACTAGAGAGAAGCCCACACGCAATATGTGTATGGATGTATTATATATACACTTAATGTTCATTATATATCTATAACAGTAGGAAGGGAGAGGCTGAATTTAAATTTAAAAGCCGGAGACAATGTGTCCTGACTTCGTGGCATCTCCCATCGCAGCACTGTCTGCCATGACCTACATTCAGCTCACACAGAGGCAGTTTGGGGCAGGGGTGCTGAAATGATTTGTCTATTTCCGTTATGTGGTAAAGCAAAGAAGACTGTGACTCTAGTGCTGTGACTCAGCGATTCTAGAAGGTGGAATCAATTACCTGATACATGCAAACTGTATTAGAGGAACCATGAATTGGAGATGTTATCAGGTATGAGTCAGACAATGCAGAGATAGAGGACTCACGATAATCACTGATGAAAGGAAAGATAGGCGAACTTGGTCCCTGAATGAATGCACAGTCAATAAAGATTTTCCTCATTTGCTACAAGCTATTTTTTTTTTTTAGAGATGAATTAACTAAAAACTCAGAGTTTTGTTAACTTTAAGAAGGAAATATCAGCAGACCTAAATGCCACACACTATGGGAAAATGTAGAGGCACTACACTCATAAATTCAATTGCAGTCAGAGGCTGAACGTATCACCCAGGAAAATTTTGCCCACAGTGAGTACCTTAGCAGTTAAGGTTCCCGTTAAAAATTACTGTATTCAGGTCAAAACATCTAAGGTTCTGGAAAAAAACAAAGAAAATTGAAAATAGGTTTGTATGACAATGCTCACACTTTTGTTCCGTAAAGAACCAGTAATAATTTTAACTTGCAATTTTGCAAAGATGAAACATCCAAAGCACTGTACTAGTTGGGGAGTTTAACCCAGCATTAAACACTGCAGCCTGATCACTCAATTAGTGAATTGTAGCTGCCAAGACTTTAAAAGCATCACAGGTCAAGGCCTTAAGAACATACCAGTTTTTTTCATCATTCAGAATGAAACTATGGGGACCAAGAAAAAATTTAGCAATTTTTAAAATTTGGATTTGTGTTTATAGTTTGAATATTTAAAAGATTAGTAAAGACTAATATATCAACGTGCATAGTTCTTTAATTACTTAAATAATGTGTTAAAAAAAAGTTAGAGGCAGAACACTTTTGATTAGAAAAGCTCCTAAAAATCTGACAGTCCTTATAAGTTTAGTGGCTATGTTCATTTATTTATTCATTAAAAAACATGAAAAAAATTCCACAGATATTTTCTGCCATGCACAATGTTAATCCTGGTGTCTCTTTAAGATTAAACAAGTCACTGTTGCAAATTACAAAATAATCATTTTGTATCATTTTGCTATTCAGTTTTTTTTTTCCTTAATTCCATATTTGGAGAAAAATCATTTTCCTCTCATGATTTATGGATTTTCAAATTTTCTGTAACAACTAATTTCCATTGCCTTCTCTTTGAAGGGCATTGTAGCCAGCCAGCTAGTCTTCTTTTTTTTCTACATCAGGTTCCCTTTGTTAAACTCTGTTTTTTAATCACTAATAACAAATTCAGGTCTACATGGTTGTGTGTATGTGCATATGGATGTTTGCATGCGTGTTACTGATGATACTAGAGCACTACTGTTCCTTTATGCACACTAAATAAGTAAGAAATATCAATAAATCTTGTATGCTTTTTCTCTACCAAATCAAGCTGCTTTAAAGAACATTTGCCCTGTCTCTGCCTTCTGGTTTTGCTGGGCTCCACGATGCCAGTTTCTCTAGAACTCACATTTCCTTGGCCTTTGAGGCCATCTCAAATCAAGACTTGATAAGGATTCAAGGTCAGATGTGTCAGAGTATATTACCATCTTTTTCTCTTTTTGCGTGTGATCCTGGCAAATTACCTATCTTCTGAGCCACAGTCAATGAGTATATTAAGTAGAGGTAAGAAGCATAAGTTGTTTTTAATGGTTATTGTGAGAATTAAAGAATTCCATGCACTGGAAGCACTTAATGCTGCCACACATATTTAGAATTCAAAAATTTTAACTATTTTCTATTTTATTTCCTAAAATTGCTCAATTTTATTGGAAATGAGGGAAGTTGGGTGGAATGAAAGTTATTTCAGTTTAGCACTTAGAACATTTCTAATTAGCAAGTAAGACAGGAAGTTAGAGCAGTGGCCTAAAGGCCAATGAGGGTCAATCCCAAGAGGTACGCTACACTTATGGGCCTCTTTTTTGTCTGAACCCTGAATATGGTCTCTCCTCTGACTCTTTTCTACCACCCACCCAAATGGAACTAGAAGGAGAAGCTTAAGAGAAGAAAGAGGATTGAAGCCTGCCACTACAGCAATGCACCTACCCTGGAGATTCAGAGAAACATCCAGTAAATGAATGTATTGCTAAACCAGCTACTGTGCTAGATAACTGGGGCTTGGTACAGCTGGGAAAACTCTGGGAGCTCATATCTGAGCACTGAGGGTTGAGGGAGCTCCCATCAGTCACTGACTGAAGGATGCAGGATGGAGAGAAAGTGAAGAAGCCTCAGTAGCATCAACATTCCGGTGACTCCTGCATGGACAAGAAAGCCCCCAGGCCAAGGAGAGCAGGTGCTGCGATTGGAGGGCGGCAGGTGTACACCAAAGAGATAGAGATGTAGGTTCACAGGAGCGCCTAGTGTTTGCGGCAATGCTGTGTTCTTCTGGCCTCTTGTTTTGCCAAAAGTTTTACTTTTGTCTTAGGTTTGAGGGATTTGTTAACAAAAGAAACCACTGGTTACACACAATTTCAATTTTTTAAATATAAGATAATTGACTTAATTTCGATATGTAGTCACTAAAAGTAAAGGATTAATTGAGTAGGTCTGTTACCAAAACCGGGGTCTGGCTGCTCACTGCTCAGAAGACTTTAAAGACAGTAGGTTGGCCGAAAGGAAAGGTGGCTTTATTTTGGATGTTGGCAACTGAGGGAGAGGGAAGATGTCTGTCCAAAGGCCAACCTTCCCAGCTGACAGAGGGTAAGAGCTTTTATAGACAGAGGGACAGAGCTATATGCAGAAACAGCACAGTCAGCTCTGACGGTTCTCTTTAAAATTGGTCATCGGTGGTCTGACCAGCAACATCTTGATTGTTTTGGGCACAGTGAATCTTCAGTTCTAAAGTCAGTTTGTTTTCATTTCTTGAGGCCAATTCTTAGAATTGTGGCAGCTTATGCCATGGCTTTGGCCACCTGATGCGAAGAGTAGACTCATTGGAAAAGACCCTGATGCTGGGAGGGATTGGGGGCAGGAGGAGAAGGGGACGACAGAGGATGAGATGGCTGGATGGCATCACCGACTCGATGGACATGGGCTTGTGTAAGCTCCAGGAGTTGGTGATGGACAGGGAGGCCTGGCGTGCTGCGATTCATGGGGTTGCAGAGAGTCGGACACGACTGAGCGACTGAACTGAACTGAACTGATGTCATGGCTAGAGTCTGGTTATCATATGGTTAACTTCTTTACCTGGGTTTTCAATATCTGTAAGACAGCTCACAGAGTATGGCTCAGAATGTTATCTATGGCCCTTGAGAAGGAGCTAAAGGTCCTTGACTATGCTTAATGACTATATTATTATGATTCTGTCTTCTTCGATTCTTTTCCTTTGTTTCTACATTTTCTCACTTCTCAAATTAAACTTACTCTTTGACTAAAGTTTTCCACAGACAAAAGGCAGGCTGAGAACATGGTGGGGGGATAAGGACCATAGGGTCCTGCTCTGTTTCAGGTCCATAGAGGATTCCTACACAGCAAACAGACAGTAAACGCTAGCCATTACTAGAAGGGAAATGACAGAATTTGTCACCAAGTCCAAACTCATGTGCTCGCAGCATGATAGGCCAATGAATCCGACAGACAAGGTGTTGACGCGAAGTTACTAGAGAGTAACCCTGGTCAGAGTTCCTCAGTTGCTTCCACACCCTCTTGCCTGTTCACGGAGAAGAAAGAAGCAAGAAAACATAGAGGAAGCCTTAGAGGAAACAGTACCAGATGTCTGCCTGTTACCAAAGTAACCAGAACAAACCAAAACCTAGCCAGCTGGTAAGTCACATTAATGTGACTTCCCAGTCCCATTTAACCTGTGACCTTTCTCCAAAAGGTTGGAGTTTTTTTTCTATGGGAAGCTTCCCAAACTGGAGCTGAAGCTTCCCACTATCAAAGTTACCCAGGGCTCTTGTAGGAAAGTTTGGAATCAGATGCCTCAACTTCAAGGGAGTCGCAAGGCTTCTTCAATTATCAGATTGTTCCTCTCCTTTGCAAAGTGATTCTAACTGCCAGCTTATTTAATTGTGAGCCATTCAGGGGCCATTGCTCTTCTTATCTTAACATATCTAATATATGCCCCAAAGAGCTTTCCTTGGTGATACATGAAATATTTCCCATTTTTATAAGTTTGATAACACCAAAACATAAAAGACATAGGCAAATTCTAACACAAATGACATAAATTCCAGCATAGATGCATAAATGAACTGATTCCCAAATCAGGTAAATAAATTTATCCTACAAAACAAATAAACTAATTCGAACTAGAGTAGGCTTGTCCCACAGGAACTCATTCCCCAATGAACCAGCTCAAGGTAGAGTCCAACAACATTTTCTCTCTCCAGCAGGGTACCCCAACCAAATTGGCTTGTCTTGGAAAAGCCCAAATTAAGGGGGAAATATATTCCTGGTGTATACACTGGAGCAACTTACTCTCCAAAATCGAGTCCATCAACCCATAACAGAAGAGGTGACACAAAAAAACAAATGAGCTGGCTGAACTGGCTAGAGTTGGACAGACTTATCCTACAAACGAAATCAAATCCATTGACTCAGGAGGGAGATGGGAGGGAGGTTCAAAAGGGAAGGGATATATGTATACCTGTGGCTGATTCACACTGAAGTTTCACAGAAAACAACAAAATTCCGTAAAGTAATTATCCTTCAATAAAAAGAAATAAATTTAAAAAAAATCTACTGACTCGAAGTTTGTCAGTTCCTTGTCTCAATTGCCAAGCGCTGGGGACAGTCAGTGCTGCTTCAGGGAATCTTGAAGGAAAGATCCTCAGGACAAATGGTCCCAGCAGCTGCTAGGGCCTTGCTCCAATATTCCCTGACTGGGGCCGGCTAGTCACAAGCATCAAGGCTTCTGGCTGGCTAAGCCAAATTTGTTACCAACTCAAGCTTGCTCTGCTTGCCACATGACAGGCCAGTGAATCCGAGAGACAAGGTGTTGAGGCAAGAAATATCACTTTATTTGGAAAGCTGGTTGACTGAGAAGATGGCAGATTAATATCTCAGAGGAACCATCTTGAGAGGTCTGGATGCCAGATTCTTTTATAGAGTCAGAGAGAGAAGCAGTGAGGAACTAACGTCTAAAGGCAGAATAGAGAGGGAGAGGCAGTGGGGAAGGAAAGTGAAAGGGTCTTCAGTCTTGCAAAACCTCTCTGGGAATGGCCAGCCTTTGGAAGAGGTGTGTTTATCTGTTTTTGTTGTAGTTATTCACAGGTAGTCAGGGTCAGACTATCCCTCTACAAGTGGAACAAGAGCACTTTGGTTTACAATCAGGTAGAGGATGCTGAAACTGAATCTCCAATATTTTGGCCACCTGATGCGAAGAAACGAATCATTAGAAAAGACTCTGATGCTGGGAAAGATTGAAGGCAGGAGGAGAAGGGGACGACAGAGGACAAGATGGTTGGATGGCATCACTGACTCAATGGACATGAATTTGAGTAAGCTCCAGGAGACTGTGAAGGACAGGAAAGCCTGGCATGCTGCAGTTCATGGAGTCCCAAAGAGTCGGACATGACTGAGCAACTGAACAGAAACAGAGGGTATGGGTCCTCTGTGGCAGGTTATTATGTATGATTATAGCAACAAAAGCAAGGAAAAGAAAATCAACGAAACAGTTTCTAACATGAAGTCAGAATTGGCTTCTCTGCAACATAATCAATGGGTTTTATGTGACTTGTTCTTTGTTTATATTATTTAATTGAATATTCAGAATGATCTTATGACTCTAGCTCCCATCTGCCTTTAAGAAAATGGAGGTTAAGTTGGAATTTGAAGCCAGCTCTTCACTCTAAAGCCTGTATGTTCCTCTCCACTGCCATGGAGCAATGGAAAAGGGCACCAGCAGCCTTTCCTCAAATCAGTGGCATTTCAACTGAGAGTTAACCAACTGCAGTAGATTTCTGAGGTCCTCAGAACTAGTCCGGGGTAGAGGAGGAATTTAAAGTGAGGTTGATCCAGTTCTGGGCTTCAGCGTTGAAACCATGAAGTTACTCTTTCAACTCCATTGCTTTTTCCATTCTGTCTCTCCAGATCAAAGCAGCCTCCCCCTCTTCTGATACTTCAGTCTCATTAAGGACTTGATAAACATCCTTGCATGCACATTGATTGCAAATGCTGATTTTTTTTTTTTGGAAATGTACCCTTGCCAAACTGCTTTCGAAAGTAAGGCAGTCAAGTGCATTGATTCCAATAAAGGTCTTACTAAATTTGATTCCCCTTTGAAAAATTGCAAAATTGTCATAAAAATACCATTGGAATTAAGTAGGCTGGGTTTCCCTAGATGAGATTCCCAGATAAGCACCAGCCTCTTAGAACTTGAGATGTCTCAGCAGGTGACAGATAAATACCCCTGCACCAAGGTGCCAATGCAGTGATTTCTCTGGGCAGTGGCTCAGTTCTTAGTCACCAAGTACAGCATTTACTGTGTCTCCTCTAGGGTACAGATATCACTGTTACTGTGAACGAGGGGATGAGAGAATGCAACCAAGAGGATTATACAGCCGCTAGAGCCAAACCTGACAAAGAGCAGTTATCAAGTGTTGGCAAGGGTGTGGAGAACAAGGAATCCTCCTGCTCTCTTGGTGGGAATGCAAATGGGTGCAGTTTTTATGGGAAAAAAGCAAGGCGGTTCCTCAAAAAGTTAAAAATAGAACTACCATATGGTCTGCAGGACTTTCCTGGTGGCTCAGCGGTAAAGAATTACAGAGTCAGACACGACTGAGCACACACACATAGGACGATCCAGCGGTCCTACTGAGACCAGAAGACAAGAGTACAGCCATCTTGGAAAAGGACTGGGGAACAGCCTTGGGCAAAACAGGTCTTGCAAGCTAAAACAGGCCCTGGGGGCCAGAGTCCCAGAGTGGGAAACAAAAAAAGCCCAGCAGGAATAAAAGATAAACTTTGTTTCACTAACAAGTGTACCTAGTTACCACAAGACAACAAACTCAATTATTTTAACCTTATCTGTTCTGGTGCATTCCTGAATAGAATTTTCATGCATTCCTTTTTCTTCACAAAAGTACTACCTGTTTCTGATAGCCACCTGCTGCTGATCAAAGATGTTTGATTTCTGGAAATCAGTGGCCTTGAGACAAACTCTACCTTTCTTTAGAGAAGTGACTAACCCCTTCCCACTCGGGTAGCTGGCATTTTCCCTCCTTCTCCCTCATGCAAAACCTCTTTTAATAAAAAGTTTTGCTTGCCTAAGAGTCTTGTAGAAGTGGTATTCATGTCTATGGTATTGCTGTCAAAATTCTGGAAAAAACCCAGTAGTGCTACTTCTGGGTACTTATCTGATTGAAACAAAAGCACTGTCTTAAAGAGGTATCTGCATTCCCATGTTCATAGTGACATCACTCACAATACCAAGACATGGAAGCAAGCTAAGTGTCCTTGGAGGAATGAATGCACAAAGAAAATGTGGTATATACACACAATGGAGTATTCGGTTCAGTTCAGTCACTCAGTTGTGTCTGACTCTTTGCGACCTCATGGACTGTGGCACGCCAGGCTTCCCTGTCTATCACCAACTCCTGGAGCTTACTTAGACTCTTTTCCATTGAATCAGTGATACCATCCAACCATCTCATCCTCTGTTGTCCCCTTCTCTCCCCACCTTCAATCTTTCCCATCATCAAGGTCTTTTCCAATGAGTCAGTTCTTTGCATTAGGTGGCCAAAGTATTGGAGTTTCAGCTTCAGCATCGGTCCTCCCAATGAATATTCAGGACTAATTTCCTTTAGGACTGACTGGTTGGATCTCCTTGCAGTCTGAGGGACTCTCAAGAGTCTTCTCCAATACCACATTACAAAAGCATCAATTCTTTGGTGCTCAGCTTTCTTTATAGTCCAACTCTCACATCCATACATGACATCTCTCACATGACTACTGGAAAAACCATAGCTTTGACTACACGGACATTTGTTAGCACAGTGAAGTCTCTGCTTTTTAATATGTTGTCTAGGTTGGTCATAGCTTTTCTTCCAAGGAAGAAAGCAAGGAATCAAGATTGCCAGGGGAAATATCAATAACTTCAGATACGCAGATGACACCACCCTTATGCCAGAAAGTGAAGAAGAACTAAAGAGCCTCTTGATGAAAGTGAAAGAGGAAAATGAAAAAGTTGGCTTAAAGCTCAACATTCAGAAAACAAAGATCATGGCATCCGTTCTCAACACTTCATGCTAAATAGATGGGGAAACAGTGGAAACAGTGGCTGACTTTATTTTTTTGGGCTCTAAAATCACTGCAGATGGTGACTGCAGTCATGAAATTAAAAGACACTTGCTCCTTGGAAGGAAAGTTATGACCAACTTAGCATATTTAAAAGCAGAGACATAACTTTGCCAACAAAGAACCATCTAGTCAAGGCTATGGTTTTTCCAGTAGTCATGTATGAATCTGAGAGTTGGACTATAACGAAAGCTGAGTGCCAAAGAATTGATGCTTTTGAACTATGGTGTTGGAGAAGACTCTTGAGAGTCCCTCAGACTGCAAGTAGATCCAACCAGTCCATCCTAAAGGAGATCAGTCCTGGGTGTTTATTGAAAGGACTGATGTTGAAGCTGAAACTCCAATACTTTGGCCACCTGATGCGAAGAGCTGACTCATTGGAAAAGACCTTGATGATGGGAAAGATTGAGGGCAGGAGGAGAAGGGGACGAAAGAGGATGAGATGGTAGGATGACATCACCAACTCAATGGACACGAGTTTGAGTAAGCACCAAGAGTTGGTGATGGACAGCAAGGCCTGGCGTGCTGCGGTCCATGGGTTTGCAAAGAGTCAGACACGACTGAGTGACGGAACTGAACTGAACTGAAGGAGATTTTTAACTAATCTCATTATGGTGATCATTCATAATACGTACATGTAATGGAAGCATTACATTGCACATCTTAAACTTATGTTACATTCAAATAATATCTCAATAAAGCTGGAAACCAAACTATGATTTGCACTTGGATTGAAAAGATTTTTCTGAAGCCAAATGATGTAACTACTTTTAAAGGATTTGCAAAGTTCCATCAAAAGTGTCCAGCTTTAGTTGCGATTTTCTCCCACACATAGTCATGATCATTAAATTTCTATCAGCAACCTGTCTCCTGCTGTCAGGGGTGATTGTATGCCAATGCAGCAAAAAGGGTAGGTTTCTCTGGAGGACTTGTCTCTCTCACACACACACACACACACAAACCCCTTCGCACATGTGGCTCCGATAGGAGTTGGACAAATCAGGGCTTTACTCTCTTTGATTTAAATCAGTTGAAATGAAAAATAAAATGAGACAGAGGTAGTGGAGACATTTGGTAGCCCTCCTTCAAAACTCCAAAGCCCCTGCATGACCTTTTGCCTGCTGAGACACAGACAACAGGTCTCCTGTATCACAGGCTGAATAACCAGAAGGGTCACTGTTGACTAAGCCCTTTCTATGTGCCAGGCACTGTGCTGAGTGCTCATAGTGCATAATCTTCCCTATTAACACCTGTATTTTGTAGCTGGGGAAACAGGTTTACAGAAACGGAGTAACTTCGCCAAGTTCAGATCCCATTAACATGGCGACTCTGGAGGTCTCAGCCTTGAGCAATGTTACATTGCCTCTTTAAGAGAAGTAACCAAAAGGCATCCAGACTGTGTTCAGAAGTGGCATCCTGTGACTGTGGAAGCCTGCTTGGTTTAGCTCTTCTGTACGAGACCGCCTAGATTTCTTCTCTTGGGTGAGGAATTGCAGTGGTTGTTGATCCTCAATCACACACCCAATACTCCCATCTCCTGTCTTCTCTTCAAATACGGAGTCTTCATTTGGTTACATTCCTTTGCCTGAGGATCCTTGAATAAGCCCATCTTGCAAGTAACAGACTCTTGTTTATCTGTCATGTGATAACCCTTCCTTCAGCGAGAAAAAGAGGTTCTGTACGGCTTGGGCAGAGTTTTATTGGAGCGTGTGAATTACATGTTACAGTAAGCGGAGGAGACAGAGTGTGTTTTTCAGTCTTTATATCTTATTCTGTGCCAATGTTACTTTGAGGTTTTGATTTATTAAGTCATATATTCGCATGGCTCAAAATCAAAACATTGTAAAACATATATGCACACATATATACTATTTCCACAATTGTCTGCATCCACCTGCATTCTCCTCCAAATTAGTTTAACACTTTTAAATACACCTTTTAATACACTTTCTTGTGTATTCATCCTGTACATTTTAAATGCAAATATAGGCAAATGCAAATGTGTCTGTATTCTCCTGAAAGGTTGTTGCTGAACCACACAAAGATGCAGGGATTCTTGGCTTCCGGAGGGGAAGAATTCAATCCAGGGCCAGAGACGAGGCTTGATCGCTCAGAGCTTTTGTGTAATAAAGTTTTATTAAAGTATAAAGGAGATAGAGAAAGCCTCTGACATAGACATCAGAAGGAGGCAGAAAGAGTACCCCCTGGCTATTGTTAACCATGGAGTGACATACTCTCTAATTAGTTATTACAGTGAATCAAAAGAATGTCTGGAGGTTGTAAAGACCTCACTAGACCTACTCCCATAATGTAGACCTTAAGATAACAGGTTTAGCCAGAAGGTTTTTTCCAGAGACTTGTCCTCAAACAGGATGCATTATTGTTATAATCCTAAGGAATGTAGAGGGGGAAAAAATGTGTCCTCTCTTCCTCCTTGAGAATTCCAGACACCTCTCTCCTTGGGGACCCCTGGACTGCTTATCAATCTTCCAAGGAATAGACTCTCTCACTCCTTTATTACACAAGATCTTCATTCTCTTCCCTTTTAACTTAATATATTTCAGAAATACTGTCATCTGTTTATACCCACAGAACACTTCTGACACCAAATATATGCATTTTCCCCCGTCATATTAAATAATTTTGATACCGACTACCCTGGGTTGGGAAGATCTCCTGGAGAAGGAAATGGCAACCCACTCCAGTATTCTTGCCTGGAAAATCCCATGGAAGGAAGAGCCTGTGGTAGGCTACAGTCCATGGGGTCGCAAAGAGTCGGACACGACTGAAAGACTTCACTCACCCAGAGTTAGCATGGATCCCGTGGGTTAAGGACTCAGTCCTGCAAGGCTGTCCCCTGACTTCAGACGCCAATTGCAAGTAGCGGGGTCCCAGGTTATCCACTGCTGTCTCATTTGTCTACAAACTGAGGTTTCCCCTGATGCTCTCCTTAGGTTCAATAATTTGCTTTTATGGCTCACAGGCCTGAGGAAAACACTTTACTTATTACTTGACTGCTATAAAAGGGGCTTCCCTGGTGGCTCAGAGGTTAAAGCGTCTGCCCGCAATGCGGGAGACCTGGGCTCGATCCCTAGGTGAGGAAGATCCCCTGGAGAAGGAAATGGCAACCCACTCCAGTGTTCTTGCCTGGGGAATCCCATGAATGGAGGAGCCTGGTGGACCACAGTCCATGGGGTCGCAAAGAGTTGGACACGACTGAGCGACTTCACTTTCACTTTTTTTTTCATAAAAGATATCATAGAAGGTACAAATGAACACCCTGATGAAGAGGTATGTAGAATGAGGTCTGGAAGAGTCTTATACACAGGAGCTTCTGTCTGCGTGGAGTTTGTGGCATGTACATTCATTCACCAACTGGGAAGTTCTCTGAACCCATTTGCTTAGGGTTTTTAAGGAAGCATCATTACACAGACCTGATTGATTAAATCATTGGCCAGTGGTGATTAACTTGATCTCCAGCCCCTCCCCACTTTCTGGAATTCCTGAGGATGGGGCTGAAAATCCCAACCCTCAAATCCTGTCTTGATTTGGTTTCTCTGGCAACCAGCTCCCTTCCCGACACCATCTAGGGCCCCCCAAGAGGCACTTTGTTGTTGTTTGTTGTTTAGTCGCTAAGTCATGTCCTACTCTTTCGTACCCCCGTGGGCTGTAGCCCACCAGTCTCCTCTGTCCAGAATACTGGAGTGGGTTGGCATTTCCTTCTCCAGGGGATCTTCCCGACCCAAGGTTTGAACCCGAGGCAGAACTCTCCTGCATTGGCTGGTGGATTCTTTACCACTGAGCCGCCAGGGAAGCCAAGAGGCACTTCATCATCTTATAAAAATAACTCCTCACTCTGAGATCTCAAGGATCTTAAAAGCCCTTGTGTTAAGAAGCTGGGACAGAAAAAAACAAATAATGTAACAAAAGGTGTTCCTGTCACCCTTACTACCCAGGAAATTATAAGGGTTTTAGGAGCTCTGTACCAGGAAGCAGGAACCAAACATATATTTCTTTTTATGTAACAACATCAGAATTGGTGATCTTTCCATATTAACATGTAGAAGCCATTCACTTTTTACTATTTACATCTGTGTAGCTTCCCTGGTGGCTCAGACGGTGAAGAATCTGCCTGCAGCATGGGATGAAGAATCCGCCTGCAGCATGGGAGACCTGGGTTTGATCCCTGGGTTGGAGAGATCCCCTGGAGAAGGGAATGGCTACCCAATCTAGTACTGTCGCCTGAAGAAGTCCATGGACAGAGGAGCCTGGCGGGCTACAGTCCATGGGGTCGCAAAGAGTTGGACACGACTGAGCGACTAAGCGCAGGATAGCACAGTACTCCACTGTGTGGCTATACCATAGTTTATCTCACTAGTCCCCATTCATTTGCGTGTAGGGCATTAAGAGAAACTTAATGGACGTTCAAATTGTTTGAATCTCGTAATTATAAACAACGTTGCAATGAATAAACCTGCATGAATGACATTTTCTCTTGCACATCTATGTCTGTAGAATACATTTCCAGAAGTAGGATTACTAGGTTAATGAGTAAATACCCTTAATGGTTATTGTCAAATTATCCTTCAAAAGATTCTCCAACCAGTGTTAGATAACAGCCTCTCTCTCCTCTGCCTTGCCAATAGAATCTGTTGCCACCCTCTCGGGTTTTTGCCAATCTGAAAAGCAAGAAATAGTTTCCTACTGCAGTTTTGATTTACAGTTGTATTTTTATGACTGAAATTGAGAATCTTTTCATATGTTTAAAGGCATTTATATTCCTTTTCTGTGAAAAGGGAGTGAAGGATTACATTGCCTGAAATGAGTTACAAGTATCTTTCCCTGTTTCATTTATCTTTTGACTTTGCTCTTGGTATATTATTACCATAAATTATTACAAGTTAATGAGTATAGTTCCCTGTGCTATATAGTAGGTACTTGTTGTGTGCCTATTTTATATATATTAGTGTGTATATGCTAATCCCAAACTCCTAATTTATCTCCCCCATCCCCTTTGATAACAGTAAGGTTTTCTTCTCTGTGAATCTGTTTCTGTTTTATAAATAAATTTATTTGCATCATATTTTAGATGTCCCTTTTAAGTGGTATCATATGATATTTGTCTTTTTCTTTCTGACTTTTTTCACTTAGTATGATAATCTTTAGATCCATCCATGTTGTTTCAAATGGCATTATTCTCTTTTATGGCTGAATAGTATTTCATTATGCATATATACAACATTTTATTAATTTATAATATTTATATTATATTAATTAATATAAATATTAATTTATAGTATTTCTTTTAGGGGGTGAGAGAAAGACCTTCTCTTAGTGCTTCAAATGAGAAAGTCACTCCTGTTAATTATATTGAGTCTGAAAGTCTCACCTTTTTACAGGTCAATATACCTTAGCACCAGAGGTGCTTCCATCACTAACCTCCTAGCAAGGGAAGCAGCAGTGGGCAGTTATGTATGAGCTAGATAATGGATGATGCTCCTAATTTGCAGAGGGGCATGAGAAATGTGAGGGGTTAGGGGTAAGAGGGGGAGGTGGTCTCTTGTTCTATTCGGATGTTTGAAACAATTCCAACTATGGAACTTCACTGGAGGAGTTCTAAGAAACTAATACAGGAAATATCTAATTACTACCAAATAGAATCTAGGTTGAAAGTGTTATGCTTGAGGCACGTCTCTCAGAGTTCTAAATCTTTTGCTCATTGACTTTCAAAAATATCCTGTTACTTTAAAGCCTGGAAAAGAAAAGAAAAGGGAATGCCTCCTTGAACTTCGGCTAATAAGACTCTTAAACCATTTCTTGTCCACTATGTTCTAAAAAAAAAAAAAAAGCAGAACCACCATATGGGAGAGTCTCCAGCACCATCTTTATGTAGGACCTGTGTACACCCAGCACTTCCCACTTCCAGACAATGCTGTAGAACAGCATTTTCTTAAGAGAAAGTGTACCTATAGCATAAAACAAATCCTGTGGATTTCCCCAAGGTATATGCAATATGGGGATTGCTTGTCATTCAGCCGCTGTGGAAATAGCTTACTACAGGTCTGCTGCTGCGCTTATCTTTGCCTGCATCCCTGTATTGGATCCTTTACTAGCTCAGATGAAGTTAGCTCTGAGGGGTTTAGTAACTTACAGACTGAAGCAGGAGCCTGGCAGAGTTGCTGTGCGTGTGTGGGTGAATGTGAGCTGGCTGAGGAGGTGGGAGTGGGAGTGGGCAGGAAACCCTCCGTTCTCAACGCTGCCAGCTTCTGAGTCATTTTCTCAGTAGGTGCCCATGTTATCAATCCCTAGATTATCTGTGGCTTGTTTCAGGGTAACTTCACCACACCCCGTCGTGGGAATGCCTCCCTATTTCTCCCCACAGCTTCTCTTTCTCCCACTTTGCAGTAATAATTTTGTCATCACTCATCCTCCTAAATCCCTCTGGTGTTTGAAGAAAACTCCAATGGTTGTTCCAGGCTGTGGTTGGTATCTTCCCATAACTTGCTCTGTGTTTTGACCAAAGATCTACCCATCTACTTAACCATTGTTATGGAGAAGGCAATGGCACCCCACTCCAGTACTCTTGCCTGGAAAATCCCATGGACAGAGGAGCCTGGTGGGCTGCAGTCCATGGGGTCGCTAAGAGTTGGACACGACTGAGCGACTTCACTCTCACTTTTCATGCATTGGGGAAGGAAATGGCAACCCACTTCACTGTTCTCGCCTGGAGAATCCCAGGGACGGGGGAGCCTGGTGGGCTGCCGTCTATGGGGTCGCACAGAGTCGGACACGACTGAAGCGACTTAGCAGCAGCAGCAGCAGCAACCATTGTTAACAGTGGTGGACTTTTCTCTACAGGCATTAAACTTTTTTTTTTTTTTTTAAGTTTTCTCTTAACTAAAGTAATATGTACTCTTAGAAATATCCAAACCCTGCAGAAGTATGTACTGTGAAAAGTGAAGGTCCTTTGTAATGCCACTTTAATAGAGGAAACCAATTTTTTTTTCAAAGGTATGCTGGCTAGATAGTTTCTATTTTATTAATCTAAAGCAGTAGGGTCATGTTATGCACACTGTTTCGCAGTTTGCTTTCTTCACCTAGGAAGTCCTCCCAGCCTCTTCATTTGCTGAAGTCTCTGTTGTGGTGATGATGCAGAATGCTCACCCCACTCCTTCTCTTCTCTGGAGATGCATGCTGTGGGGAAAAACTACACTGAAGAGTAAGGAGTCTTGGGTTTCTAATCACAGTTCTTCCACTAGCTTGCTGGGGGACTACTGAAAAATTATTAGGCCTCTTTGGTCTCAGTTTTCTTCTTTGTAAAGTTAGGGGGCGTGGGCACGTGATCTCGGCTCTATCAGACCAGCTCTCTTGGGAGCAGAGATGCAGTGAGCACCTATCCGTGCCCCAGACTCTGTCCCAGGTGCTGAGGAAGCAGCCAGGAACACGAGAAAATCATGGAGCTTCCTCAAAAGATTAAAAATGGAACTACCACATCATCCAGCAATCTCGCTTCTGGGTATATCTGAAGGAAATGAAATCACTCTCTTGAAGAGATATATGTACCCCCGTGTCCACCACAGCATTATTCACAACAGTCAAGACATGGAAACAACCTAAGTATTCTTCAACAGATAAATACAAAAAAACATGTGTTATACATGTATAGAAATATACACCATTGGATATTATTCAGCTACAAAAATAATGAAATCCTGCCTTTTGTGACCACATGAATGGACCTGAGGGCATTATGCTAAGTGAAATAAGAGAAAAGAAAATATCATATGGGTCTCACTTGTATCTAATCTAAAAAAAAGTGAACTCTTAGAAACCAAGAGGAGAATGGTGGTTGCTAGGGGCTGGGGTGTGAGTGGGGGGTGTGGGAAATTTGGTCAAAGGGTACAAGCTTCCAGTTATAAGGTGAATAAATTTTGAAGATCTAATTACAGCATGATGACTATAGTTAATAATACTGTGTTATATACTTGGAAGTTGTTAAGAGAGTAGATCTTAAATCTTATCACCACACACAAAAATGATAGTCATTATGTAAAGTGATAAAAGTATCAATTAACCTTGCTTTTGTAATCATTTCACAGTATATACATGTGTGTATCAAATCAGCATGTGTATACCTTAAACTTACATACTTACATATCTTACATCAATTACATCTCAATAAACTTAGGGGAGAAAGAGTGTAACTACCTTGAATAGTGAGAATCAATTGTATTTTTAAATCCAGCTCCCCTTCTCTATCATTCCTTAAATATTGGCAATATTTAGGACTTCTTTTGGCCCCACTGCTCTTCTCATTCTATAAATGCTCCAAAACAACCCCTTTCTCTTCTAGAAAAGACTCTAAACCTTCTCCTAAACTCTATACCTATATATGCAACTGCTTAACTGTACTCCACAGGCTTCCCCAATTCAGAATCCTGAACTGCACTCACCACCTCACTGCCGTTTCTCCCCAGAATGGTCCCCAGTTTCACAAACAGTGCCACCCAGGGAGGTAAACCTGTGCTTCTTGACTTCTCTGACCCCTTACCCCCATCTCCAGCCCCCAGATGGTTGATTCTACACCTGATATCTCTCAGCTCATCCTCCCTCACTTTGCTCCCCCTTTGAGCTAGACTCTTGTTGCTTACCTACAGTGTTTCACTGGTTTCTCGATTCTCCTGCCTGTTTTCAGTATTGTACCCCTATTCTCATGACTTCAATCTATCTTCCAGACTATAGCCTGAGTGCGAGTTCTATCAAAGCAAAGCTAGCATTTACTTCATGCCTCTGTGTCCCAGGCACTCTGCTAGAGGCCTGATACACATTATATATAATTCTCACAGCATACACAGTTATACCCACTTGCCATCAAAGGAAACTGAGTCCCACAGGTGATGATATCCCAACTCCTGAGCACTAGAACAAGACCCTTTATGACTTAGTCTGTTTTACTTCTATTAGCTTCTTTTCTTGACAAATTTTTTCTTGACCCTCTGTGCATCCTACTCTCCAGCAATTCCAAACTATCCATGGTTTCCCAAACACCTTGTGCTTCCCCGCATTTCCATGCCATTCTTTAGCTATGCCCTCAGCTTGCTGTGATCTGTCTTTCCTTGTGCGCGTGTGAGAGATTACTCGACTTACCACACTCAGTTTAAGCTTTCCAAGTAGAGTTGACCACACCCTTTCTGTTCTCACTATACTCCAGAAATCTCAATTTCAGCATCACTTTACCACATTTACTGATTAAATGTCTTTACTTCTCTACGGAAACTTTTCATACTCTACATCATTTCTCTGGGTGAGTCCATCTCTGCCCATGACTTCAGTAACTATCAATAAGATTTTGAGTTTCTAGTCCATAATAATCTAATAAGCTGATCATGTATTTCTTCTCAGATCCTTATCCTTCTATCCAATAGCTTACTTGGACCTCTGTACTAATGTGGTCCAAACCAAACTGACTAATCATTTTCTCTCTCTAAGCTGCTTTTCTTTTAGATGCCCAGTGAATGAAACCCCATTTGTTTGCTATTCAAGGTAGACAATTCAGAGTAGTCAACTTTTTTCTCCTCCCTCTGTCTTAATATGCCATCAATCTGTAAATTCTAGTTATCCTATGTCCATCCCATTCATGTGTTTTGCACCCATCACTTTTCTCTCCACCCAAATCAGCCACTCTATCCCACTGTCTTCCCATTTCTGCATCAGCCTCCTAACTCATTTCTCTATCTCCAATCTTGCCAAAACTGTTCTTTTCAGTCTCATCAGAATGCTCTTTCCAAAGAACAAGTAGGAGCTCATTGGTTCCTGGCACTGAACACTTTCTGTACCTTGACACTATATCACTAAACCTAACTTGGGTTCACTCACCTGAGCGCAGTAAAACCCATCTGTGGCACTGGGTTTGGTGAAGGAAAGTGCAGCGTTTACTACAAGGTGCCAAACAAAGAATGTGAATGGCTAATACTTAAAAGGCCTGAACTCTCCAGTGGCTTTCACGAAATGGCTTCTAAAGACAGGGTGAGGGAAAGGGTTGTACTACGAATTATTAGCTTCTGGACATCCTTCTGATTGGTTGGTGGTGAGTTAATCGGAATCAGCTTCATCAGTCTTCTGGTTCCAGCCAGTCTGGGGTCTATGTGCTTATGAGCAGCATACAGGTAACTTCATCCACTGGTGGGGGTTTCAATATCTGCAAAACACCTCACAGGGTGTGGCTCAAAATACTATCTATGGTCCTTTGAGTCAGTTCTAATGATGTGTAGGGAGCCTATTATATTGAGTGAAGTAAGTCAGAAAGAGAAACACAAACACTGTATATTAATGCATATATATGGAATTTAGGAAGACGGTAACAATGATCCTATATGCAAGGCAGCAAAAGAGACACAGATGTAAAGATCAGACTTTTGGACTCTGTGGGAGAAGGCGAGGGTGGGGTGATTAGAGAGAATAGCATTGAAACATGTACACTATCATATAGAAACTAGATGACCAGTGCAAGTTCAATGCATGAAGCGGGGCGCTCAAAGCTGGTGCTCTGGGACAACCCAGAGGGATGGGGTAGGGAGGGAGGTGGAAGGGGGGCTCAGGATGGGAGAACATATGTGCACCCGTGGCTGATTCACGTCGATGTATGGCAAAAACCATCACAATATTGTAAAGTAATTATTCTCCAATTAAAATAAATTAATTTTTTAAAAAGACCTAAAGGTCCTTGACTTTGTTTAATGGTTAAACTATCATTATTTTGTCTGGCATGACTGTTCTCCCTTTTTTCCTACATTTTCTCACTTCTTTGATTAAATTTATTCTTTGGCACTTGGAGAAGGCCTAGGAAGCTAAAGGTTTTCTACAAACAAGAGGAGGTAGGGGACATGGGTGGGTGGGTGGGAGGGAGGTCTGTTCCCAAGGGGGCCCCCCAGGGTCCTGCTCAGGTACACTTGCCCTCAGGATAAAGTACAAACTTGCAAGAATTAAGATCTTTTAATATCCTTTGAGTTTCTCTCCAGCCTCATTTCTCTCTAGTTCTCCCTTTCACAGAAGCCTTTCATCCTCACGTATTTGCACACAGTTACTCAAAGGTGATTTTGTGCATGCCTCTTGGGCTGCATAAGTCATATTTCTCTTCACAAGTCAGCTCAGAGGATTTCTAGTTTGGAGTGTTTTCTCTATGTTCAGAAAACTCTGCCTCTGACTTTGTACACTTTAAACCCATTGAAGAAAAGAACTGTGTACCACCCTCAGAACATAGCCCAGATGCCAGCGTGGAGGAGGTAAGGTACAGCTGTTTGCTGAGTGAAGGAATGAACTTTCAATTTTGAAGGGTATGATGACTTGGTATATATTTAATTGACCAATTCATTGTACCCTTCAAAATTGAAAGTTTGTTCCTTCATGTGAGTAAATAGTTCCCCTGACATCAGAGACTGCCATTTTTGGGGAAAAAGAAAGTCAACCCCCTCATCCCACGTTTCTGGAAACTTTTAACATTCTACCTTTCTTATGGCTTCAGAAACACATCTCAGCCTGGCTCTGCTTCCTCTCATTCCTTGAGTTTCAGCAACAGCAACCATTTCTAGCACTGAAGAAAATTCCAGCTTTAAAGTAGGCAACAGATTACCTTTTGCATAATCTTTGCACAATGCAATATGTTTCTATGTCATTGATTATTTTTGTGGAAAAATGATGGGCTTACAGCTAGAATTGTTGCATCATATTGATGTGCCCATATTTACATTTTGATTTATTTGTCTTTCCTCCTGATGAAGATCACCATGGAGCTGAGGGACTCAAATACCCTATTTGTTGGATGATAATCTGTAGTCACCAAGGAAAGAAAATATTCTTCCCAGCAGTATAATTTTTTAGACATGGTTATAAACAGGTTTAAGCATGATTTTTTAAGAAAAATATATACTGACTTAAGCAGAACTTTAAAAAATGAAACACAAAAATAAAAATACAAAACTGTCTATGCCATGACTTCACTTTTGTAAAATGATTGAGTTAGCATACTTATAGCAAAAATATGGAGGACTATGTACCAGGCTGTTAGAGAGGATTTTTCTGAAGGGCAGGATCACCAGAGAGCTTCATTTTTCACATTACAGATTTCTGTTTTTGCTATGCAAAAATGTGCAGAAAATCCTAGGAATATTTTTATTTATAGTTTTATTCTGGGGGCTGTTTCGCTTTTCTTCATCCTCAGAATGGAAGTGCTGTCTAGAACACCATTTAAAATTTTGGCTCATCATTGTTGTTGCTGCCATTATTCTGATTTCCCATGATGCTGGGGAAAAGGTTTTCTTGCTTAGTCTCCTCTCTATGCAATTGTTCCCAATTTTAAAAAATGGAATGGGATATCATCCTGAGGCCATAGCCCAGTCTAGTATGTCTCTTTTGTTTATGTGTTTTGGAACATGTTATTCTTTAAAAAAAATTTTTTTTAATATTAATTTTTGGGCTGCAGTGGGTCTTTGTTACTGTGTGTGGGCCTTCTCTACTTGTAGCAAGTAGGGGCTACTTTCTAGCTGTGGTGCACAGGCTGCTCATTGTGGTGACCTCTCTTGTTGCAGAGAACGGGCTCTAGAATACGGTCTCAGTAGTTGTGGCACATGGGCTTACTTGCCCTGTGGAACTTTCCTGGACCAGAGATTGAGCCTGTGTCCCACACATTGGCAGGTGGATTTCCAATCACTGGACCATCAAGAAGTCCTGGGACATTTGTTCTTCAATGTTATGATGAAAAGTCTGAGACTTTCATGAGTCAGTGAATCATAATTTCCCCCACAGCTAAAATTTATCAAATGCTTACAGCAAGTAATTTCCAAATTGTAAGACTACATCATCAGAAGGTGGAACTCTGGACCACGCCTCCAGCAGTGGAGCTGATGAGGCTTGCGCCATGGCAATATGGACCACACTCTGAGTCCGAAAGTTCCTTACAGGACTGGAGTTCAAATGCAGCAATCAATAGAAGAATCCCTCTGTGACATCCATGATGTGTCAGATTCTTTAATTCAAGGACTCTCAACAGCAGTCATGGAAAAGAACCTTCAGATGACTGCAGTCCCGGTCATCTTGACAACAAAATCCTCATGATTTTTAGAGTCAGAATTTTAGAAATTATATGAGATAACATATGTTTGTTGTTTTAAGCTGCTAAGTTTTGGGACAACTTGTTACATGGAACCCAGGTCTCCTGCATTGCAGGTGGATTCTTTACCATCTGAACCACCAGGTAGCCCTTGTTGCGTAGCAAGAGGTGGCTAGTAAAAAAAGAAAATAGTGAATTTATATGGTGGATGGTGTCTGCAGTTGCCAGGATGGATGGGGGAGGCTTCTCTGAGAAGGAGTTTTATAGCAAACATCTGAGGGATTTGGGGTGATAATAATGTGTCAGTGGGGGTTTCTCTGGTGGCCCAGACAGTAAAGAATCTGCCTGCAATGCAGGAGACCTGGGTTCAATCCCTGGGTTGGGAAGATCCCCTGGAGAAGGGAATGGCCACCTACTCCAGTATTCTGGCCTGGAGAATTCCGTGGACTCTACAGTCCATGGGGTCGCAAAGAGTCGAACGTGACTGAGTGACTTTCACTTTCAATGTGCCAGTGGAGGTTCATCAGAGGTAACAAATGAACCATTCTTGTGTGGGATGTTGATAATGGGGAACCTAAGCATGGGGTTGAAGGTATATGGAAAATCCCTGGGAACTAAAAACTGATCCTAAAGAGGGGGAGAGAGAAAGAAACCCTGAAGGAGATGACAGAGTGAGTCATGTGCATATCTGGGGAAGATTTCTTGTTAATCTTCCTATAGCACTGAAGTCATTCGGAACTTACTTCAGTTATTTGAATGCACTATTTTCCTTTTTAACTCTTGGTCTTCCCACGTGTTATTTCCTTCACCCATAACTAAACCCTCAACCCCCTCCCTGGTACCCCAGCCCACCCCACTCCCATTGAGACCTCCTCATTAACTCCTCATTTAGCCATCAGATCTAGGCTTAGATACCACTTCTTCATATTTCCCTAGCCTGGGGGTAAGCATACCTTCCTTGTGCTACCTGCGTCCCTCACCCCACCCCAACACGCTTGATAACCTGTAAGCGCTTGACAAACTGGAAGGTGACGGCCTTTTAGGGTGATTGCTGTTCATTAGGTAGATTGTACTGTCTGTGAAGATAGGGCCAGATCCATGACAGTGATAAATATGTCCAACAGAGCAGTGGACACTTGTTTGGAATTGATGCATATCTACCCAACGCATGAAGAGATTCTGCTCCATCACCAAGTAGCAATCACATCAGTCCTCTGAGTCTCTGTTTCCTCATCTGTAAAATACCTCTCTTGGAGGATTTTGGTAAGGACCACAAATGGGCCATGCAAACCACCTAACAGAGTAAGTTCTATTCAAGTATGGGTCTTTTCTGCCTCCCTCCCCCTGTTCCTTCCCTCCTTCCTTCTTTCTCTTCTTTTACCAGGTTTATTGAGATATAATTTACATGTAGTAAATCGCCTCCTTTTTCAAAGCACTGTTTTATGAATTTTGACAAGTGTATGCATTCTTACTACCTCCCCCACACCCCAGTCAAGAGATTTTAACTTTCTATTGATTATCTGTTGATGACAACTCAAAGCAGTGTACAGTGCTTGTGATTCTTCCACTTCTGCTAAAATGGGATTCCCTAATTTCAAATGATTCTGGCTTATTCTCTCAGTGTTTGGGGCATGGACATCCAAAGGGGTGCCTGTGTTTTGGGCTGAGTCTCTGCTAGTCTAAAAGGTTGATATTCCAAAGTCCTGCTACCCTGCATTTGGATTCCTTTATGAATGTCTCAGAGCAGAAACTATGAACAATCAAGGATAACTCTTTAACTTCACTTGGGGCCCTGAAGGTCAAATTCCTTTCTCTTCTCTAATAGAAATAGAAAAAGGAAGATAGCAAGATTTATAAAAAGAGAGATTTTTAACAAGAAATTTGTACGTGTTTCTCACTATGATCCTGCCATTTAAGATGGCTGCTCTCTTGCTCTCTGCACATCCCCTTGTTGACCAGTGCCACTTCACTTACTCCCTACTTACCTGACTAAATTTCTGTCTTAATTATAGAGCTGAATCAGTAAATGCCTACATAATTTCCCCTGGCACCAGTTTACGATAGTTCTAAACTTTAGATCAGAAAGGTCCCATTATGATGGCTTATCAAAGGGGCAGTGAAGGGTCTGCTCTTCTCCTGGTTTCCCTGGTAACCAATGTGTCAACCTGACATCAGTCTATAACTGGCAACCTACCCCTTGCTCCCCATAGCGAAGACTTCGTAACACGGTGGGGTGTTTCTCCAGGACCCTGCTTCAGACAAGTAAGATTCCCGTCCATTCAACCATCTATGTCTATGTCGATGACTCAGGACTCTTTCTTCGGTCTTGAGGCTGGTCAAGCACAGAGCTTGTAGACCTACAAGGTCTACTAGCCCAACACTCACCCTGCTCTAAATTTCTATCATATTTAATGTCAGCACCATCTGTTCTTTTAATGTTTCCAATTTGCTATTTCTTTGTGTTTGTCTCACTGATTCAAATATAGGATGGGGAGTTTTTCCTTATGTTTCTTTCCTCCTGCATAATGAGGACTAAACCAGTGTCAGACACACAGAAGTCACTCAATAAATGCTCTTATGAATGACCGTCTTGTGGGAAGAAGTGACTTTTAGTAAATTCATGGAAAGGTTGTTGGTGCCCATATCAGGATTTCAGGACAGAACCTCTATCAGAATGTCAGAACTTTTAATTTATTTCAAATTAATTCAATTAATTTAAATCATTATGATGAATGATGCTTTTGCCAGCACCTAGCAACATCGAGTGACAAATACAGATATCTAGGAAAGTGGATTATCTCAAAAGATCAAGGTAGAGTTTTGGTTCTGTTTGTGGGTGTGAAAAAATGAAAGAAGGAAGCATTTGTGGCTCTTGAGGTAAAGTGATGCTGGCTTCCAGTTCTTTCCCTCAATCCTCTTCATTGTGTATGTCATTGTCGAGAATACGAAACCACCAGGGTGATGCAGGGGAATCCCATAGGCGACCATGATATTAGAACATGTTCTCAGAAGGGTCTCTGGAAGAGATTTTCTGGACATCCTGGCTACCCAGTAGCGTGTGAAAGTTGCCGAGTTGTGTCTGACTCTTTGCGACCCCATGGACTATACAGTCCATGTAATTCTCCAGGCCAGAATACTAGAGCGGGCAGCCATTTCCTTCTCCAGGGGATCTTTCCAATCCAGGGAGCAAACCCAGGTCTCCCACCTTGCAGGGAGATTCTTTACCATCTGAACTATCAGGGAAGCCTAGTAGTGTGCATGCTATAAAGTCCCCCAAATCAACCTGGTGCCAAATAATGCAGTCATACATTCTGGGCTCTTATGTGAGAATGTAAAAAAAAATCCTCTACTCTATCTCAACTACAGTGTATGTAGCCAGCCACAAATATTTCCAAAGAAGTCACAGAAATTTTAATGTTATAAGAAAGTCAGAGGGTCAGGATAGAGCCTAGACCAACACATGCGTAAGAGGCAAAAAAGTTGCCCAGAGACACGTATCCAAAATCTTTCCTCTACAAGTCCGTCTTTTTGTATCAGCTTTCCACTAGTCATTCCTTTGAGCTAAAATGTTAAAGACGTATGCAAAAATGCCTATTGGCGTTTAGAATTTCTTAGCTATTAGTGCTTAGGTGTGGATTAGTCAGTCATTATTGTCTCAGTTGCTACACTTGTGGCTCAGTGGTAAATTCGCCTGTCCATGCAGGAGAGGCAGGTTGGATCTTTGGTTTGGGAAGATCCCCTGGTGAAGGAAATCACAATCCACTCCAATATTCTTGCTTGGGAGATCCCATGGACAGAGGAACCCAGTGGGCTACAGTCCAGAGAGTCAGGAAGAGTCAGACACAACTTAGTCACTAAAAAAAACAACAACAATAACAACACATTGTTTCAAATAATTACCTGGTGCCACAGCGGGTAGTGGAAACAAAGGTCAGAACAATTTTCGATGAGGTTTGGGCCAGGAGGTAAGGTCCAGGGCATGGCATGTTTCTGCTGAGGCTGTGCCTCCGTAGGGGAAACGCTGGAAACCCTGAGCAGTCTGGGTTCAACATAAGGCGGGAGAGAGTAGGTCTAGTAAAGAAGGTGAGTTGTGGCTGCCTTTGTGGGTTTGTTAGCCAGCCAGGTTTGTTTGCCTGAGCGCAGCAAGACAAAATCCTGAGGTGCCAGGGTTTGGAGCAAAGGCAGGATTTATTCCCAAGGCAGTCAAGAGAGGAGGTGGGAGAACAAACATCAGATCCCTCTCCCGGAAAGTGAGGGGCTCAGGATATTTATGGGATGAGGAATGAAGCTGCAGAGTGGTTTGAGGCGTGGGAAGCCTGGGGAAAGGTGATCGGAAAACTGTGCAGTGGTTGTGGTTCTGGGCAGGTGTAATCAAGCTCCAGGCCTCTGCACGTTCAAATGTAGAGGTGCTTAGCACCATCTGAGGGTGGAGTTTTTGGTCCCTCTGAGGTCAAAAGATCATGAGTGGATCCTCACACAAGTCCAGTTGGAGAGTCCGTGGTCCTAACTAGTCTCAACCAGCTCAGTTCCGACTAGACACAGCTGATTCCACTTTCCTGGAAAACCACTTGGGCAAATACTGTTTAGGATACAAAACCCTTGGAGGAATTGCAAGTCTTAAAAGGAGCTTGAATAGTGAAAGCAGGTGAAATGGATTTGACTAATAATTACCCACAGCTTCAGTTTTTCATCTAGAGTGCCCTCAGGATGGCCTTGTAACTGTGCAGAGTGGAAAAGCTGTGAACCTTTGCAGCTGGGTCACTCTGGGGGCATGTGTCTGCACATGGTGGTAAGAACTGGCTAACTTTTGTCGTACATGAAGACAGCATCCTTTTTGAGAAGACTTCTTGGAGTGAAATTCCAGGTCTGATCTTAGCTCAGAGAATGAACCACAGTGAGGCTGGGATCACATAGGTGCAGACTTTATCCTTCACAAAATAAGGACGGGGGTGGTTTGTTCCTTATCTCCTTTTGATACCCATGGCACACTTCAATCTCCTTGTTCTCTCTCAATCTCTGCTCCTAATGTAGAGGGAGACTTCCTATTAAAAATTCTCTCTAGGTTCAGTTTGAGTAATCATGTCATTTGTTGGATGTTATGTAGAATAGCCATCACCTCACTTCTTGTTCTTTTCATTTTACTCCAGGCCATCCCTATAAAGTGTTGGAGAATATGTCTGTGTGTGAGAGAGACAGACAGACTCAGACAGACCACAGTATTTAATGGAATTACAGGGAGAAGCAAATAAAAACTGACCTGTCCATGCTCCCTGCTCTGGTGGAATCGACCATGTAGTTGGGGAGATAGAAAAATAGTCAGGCAGTTTAAATTCAGATTCACATGTGCCATGATAGGAATGAACACAAGGTACTGTGTGACTTAGTGAAAGAGAAAGTGGTATAGATTCATGGATTCCAGAACTCTTTCTTTGCTAACCAAATCTTTGCTTTGCCTGGATCACTAATATCTGAAATCCTATCATTGGAGATGCATTTAGCTTGACACTTCACTCTGAGATAGCTTGGGGAGGGGAAACACCCTTCATTAGCCCCAAAGTTGTCATTGTGTAGCTGCGGGACTTGGAGAAACTTATTTCTCCTTTCTGATCCTCGTATTTCTTCTCTGCAGAATTTGGAATAACATAATTTGAGAGGTTACTATGAAGAGCAAATGAGATAAAACATAGGCAGCAGCTGAAAATTGTGGATGTTACTAGTTTTATGATTTATGACTTAGTGTGATATAAAAGAGTCTGGGGAAGAGGTTAGAGGCTAGAGAGATGATGGTGAATGAAATGGTGTGGAAAGGAAGAGATGAAGGTCCCAAAGCACCCTTGTTTTATTCCACAGTTTTGCTTCAACTCAATTCTAACTGAAGATAATAGTTTTTGAGAAATGCAAACAGTTGACCCCGTTATTAATGAGGAAAAGGAAAGAAAGACTAGAATGTGTGACTCAGTCAGTGTCATGCTGTCCACAGATAAACCGCCTCTTTTCCTTCCAATAGAAACTATACTGACATCATCAAATGTCCTTTCTTTTTTTCTCAGACTCAGGATCTGGTGGAATTTCTGAAAGCCCAACAGGGGTATATTTTCATGGTTGGCTGCAAACAGCATGAAAATGTCTAAGTGGTGAGCAGAACAAATCAGAGACCAAGATGAAGCCAGGTTAAAGAATTTTAATTCAATTCTTAGGGAGCCTGAAAAGAGAGCTTCTGGGTGGGGCTGGACGATTGGGAATGGGAAGAAGAGCCCCACAGTGAACTGCAAAGGGTGTTTGTATGAAAGAGAGTTTAAAATGTCATGCCAAAGATCTTCCTCAAGTAGGACCATCTCTTGTCCCATCCTTGATGCTTTTGGATAAAGTCCTGCCTTGAGGTCAAATTCAGCATAAACAACTCTCCTCTGTGCTTCCCTCTGATGAGAATGTGTGGAGATGAGGACAGTCTACACTGAAGCTGAAGATGTCCATTTTCATTACTCAGTTGCCTCCAGATGTCTGAGTGTCTGATGAGGACTAGAAGGGTTTTGGTTTTACTCAGTTCACGCTCCTTCTCAGGCTCTGCCGAGAAATTGTTAAAGCAACTAGAATGTTTGTTTTTTAGTAGTTTTCACTTAGCAGATCTCTGCCTTAGGTGAGAAGGTCAATTCTATGAGGACAAAATCCAGGAGCCAACAATTCCCTTTTACCCCTCTCTCCAAAACATACAAGCTCTGTGCCCCCAGCATGCCATTCTTATTCTTTCCCCCCACTGCACCCCATTCCACAGGGGAAGTCATGTTTCATCTCTATTCCAGTTAATTACCCACCCATCACCCCATCTACCTCTGCCCCCGCCCCCCACTCCAGTCATTTCAGCTGGAGTAGAGGAAGAGAGTAATCCCAGAGAATAGAATGGAATCTGTTGGGCTCATGAAACAACTGAAAGGAGAAAGTTGGTTAGAAGCCTTTGGGCTGCTGAGATATAATCAATGGCAGCAGTCTAGTGATTCCTTCCAAAGCTTCTAAATTTGGCCTAAGTTTCCCTCAGAGTCACCATTTCCTATTCCATTTATCTCTTTCTCCTAAGTGGCTGCAGCTTCTCAGGGACCCCCTCCCCACACATATGGCGCCTCTACACCCTGGATAGGCCAAGTGATCACCAGCACTGTGTGGGACTATGCTTCACAGATCACTCGTTCCTAAAACATTTTAAGTAGCTGACATGTTTTTTCTTTATACTGAATTGTCTGAAAGTATTAAATATTTTTTGTCTCAAACTCAAACTAGCATTAACTCTAAATCTTACCCATGGGTGGCTCAAGTATATTTGGATTCTGACCATTGTCTTCATTGTTTGTTTGTTGCGTATTTTTGAAAACTTTTAAAATTTTATTTATTTGTTTAACATTTAACCATTTTGTTTATTTATTTTTTGGCCATGCCACAGGATATGTGGGATCTTAGTTCCCTGACCAGGGGTAGAACCCACGACCCCTGCAGTGGAAGCTTGGAGTCCTAACCACTGGCCTGCCAGGGAAGTCCCGTCTTCATTGTTTCTTACGGCACCAGTACCCCAGCTATTGCTGTCACAGTCTCCTAGCTTGTCTCCTTGATGCCAGTTTCTGCCTCTTGGATTCATGCTCCAATAACTCTCAGGCTATCTTTTTAGGTTATTGCTTTATACAAGTCCCTTCCATGCACAACTCTCTGTGCATGCTAAGTCACTTCAGTCGTTTACAACTCTTTGAGATGCCATGGACTGTAGCCTATCAGGCTCCTCAGTCCATGGGATTTTCCAGGCAAGAATACTGGAGTGGGTTGCTGTGCCCTCCTTTAGGAGATCTTCCCCACCCAGGGATCGGTAATGGCTCTCTATTGCCCACTGTCTCCAGTTCAGACTGTTCTGGCTGGTATTCAAAGCTGCTGTGACCCTACCTACCCCACCTCACCTTTGCCCCCATTTCTCAACACCATTCCATTCTAATCTAACTAGTCATTTCAGTTCTATTAGCCCCATCTCCAGAGTTTGTTTTCCCTCCCATTTCCTCTCCTTAGGAAATCTTTTTCCATTCTTTAAACTGATCGCAAAACTAATATTAACAATTTTACTCAAATTCAACATCTTGAAGTCTTGAATGAGTTTCCAGTATCAGTTTCTAGTCAGACACCTCTACTGTAATGGTTATAATTCCATTATAAGATGTTTTATTCCTTTAATGTTACCTTGTAGGTTAATACTACACAGAATATTATTTTTCTCTTTGAGTAATCACCATCTCCATTGTACTCTGAGTGCTCCAAAAGCAAGAAATTCACCTTATTCATTTGTGCACCCCTAGTATCCATCCAGTGCCTGGGACATAGCACTTGAATTAAAAATGTTATCAGATCAATTGTATTAATAAGCTTCTTGAGGTCAGGGCCATGTCTTAGTCATTGTGCATCCCCCAAAGCCCAAGACAGTACTAGGCACATGGCGGATATTCAGCTGTCTTTATTACACTGAGTTCTCAAGATAAAGAAGTAAGAATTATCATGCTTCGAGAGAGGAGGTCTGAAAAGAGACTAAATGTAGGATGTGTACAATGAGCTCTAGAAATCAGCAAGTGTGGCCTTGGCTTTGTCCATGAGCTAAGAAGAGAAACCTGAGCAGAGAGCGAAAGTCAACCCTTCTTGAGAAGTACAGAACTGAGCAGAAACAGCCCTGGAAATTATTGTCCAAATTAGAGAAAAATGTGGACAAGGTCACTTCTGAAAAGGTGTCACTGATTCTGAGGAACAGTGATATCAAAACTTTCATTACTGTGACATACACGTAGAAAATTATGTTCCAAGCACAGTGCCACAGAGGGCATGTGCTCTTATGGGGCTGGTGTTATGATGAGCAAATGGATGAGTGAATAAATAAAGCAGATTCCCCCTTTCCTCATCCAGCCCATGGTGCTCTTGCTGCTCCACTTCCTGGTAAGCCTCACTCAGATATTTCCGCTTTGACCCATTCAACTGGATGTTCCCACTTGTTTGTTACTTATTGCTAACCCCTCTCTCTTCTAGCCTTTTAAGTATTACAATACTATTTCCATCTGGTTCTTATATATAATTCCCTCCCTACTCATTGAAGGGCCTGTAGGTACTTCTAATTTCTCTAAAGCTGCATTCGTGAACTAACATGAGTTCAATTTCAATTCTAGTTCTCTAGTCAGTATTTAGTTACTTCTTATGTTTCCTCTCAAAGGTACTTCCTCCCACTTCAGATAAATCCTAAGGCTACGACAACCAGATTACTATGTTAACCATTACTGTATTTTTTTAAAGTATTAGCCTGGGTTCGAGAATCCTGACTTGGTACTGTATTCTGATAGAAAGAAAACAGATATTTGTTAAAGAGACTGAAATAGATTAGCTTAGTTTGCCTGGTTGTTAAGAATTTGGAAGTAATAACAAAATGGCACTTTTTAAAAAACATATTGCATTTCAGGCTTACCACTGACTTAGAGTGAAATCTTGTCCAACTAACCTAAATTGGTCATGCTTCACCCTATTTATAGCACAAACAGCCTTTGAATTAGGACAGTGACAAAGAAAAGGGAAAAGGGGCATTTCCTTAGGACTGACATTTGTGATATTTTAAAACCAAATTACCTCAGAATTGGAACTGTATTTTATCAGTTGTATTTTAATAAGTTCAACAGGGTCAAGAAAACCTGGGAAAGGTCTAATTTACTTGGCCCACAATTTTCCCATCAGAGACTGAGAAGGTTTGGTAAAATTGCACTAAGATACACAGAATTTTCAATATGAATTTTTAAAGCAACATTTTAAAATACAACTGAACCTGGGCAAAAGATTGTGAGAAAAACTGATAATCCTAAAATTGATTAGAGAGTTGGGATAAAAGATTCACTGATAATAGGTAATTAGCAACGACTTTGAATATCTGGTGGCATAAGCAAGTATGAATTAGGATTTTTTAATAGTGATTTACTAGTTAAAATAATAAATGAAAAGAGACTGGGATGGACCTACAGATTTAAAAAAATCTATGGTAGTAGAGGACAGACATTAAAAACACAATGCCATATTCTGTGTTTATGCCCTAGAGTAGTGAGAAATTGCATAAACATTGCTTTCTTTTATCATTTAAGTCAGTTTGAGTACTTGGTATTACTAGAGAGGAAACTGTACTCATTTATATCGTGACACATCCCTGTGGGTATAGTGCTCCCTTTAAGATGAGGTAAAGTACAGGTTTACAAGGTTTAGTCCTCAGGAAGGAGAGAAAGGTGCCTATGGTTGACAAGTGTCTTTGTGGGCAAAGTGTTAAGAAGGAGGGTGGACATGGTAAGAAGTTGTCCTGGGTGCTGACAGGGTTATCTTCGAGCAGAACTGAAAAGCAGAGAAAGTTCATGTTTAGGAACCCTAGCTAGTCTCTAGCTTGTTCTTTGCTGGATACCTCTAACTCTCCTCTCTACTGACCTTGAAGAAAACCGCATACTCATTTTGTTTTTAGGAAATGAGCATCCCATAATCTCTTTTTCCAAGTCCTGTTGGTACTCATTCACAACCAAGTGAAAGTGATTAATAACAGCTTAATATCTTCTACTGTGATGTAGCTAGGGATTAAAAATATAACCAGACCTCAGGGAGACAATTTGGAAACACTATCAAAGGGTATAAAAGAAGATCTTACGTAGCAGAGAGATGGTAAATGCTCTGGAATGAAATGAATTCATATTATAAAGATGCTAATTCTCTCTGAATTAGTCTTTAACTTAAACGATATTCTGAAGTTTCTGCAGCATTTTTCCAGGAACTTGACAAATCTCTTATAAAGTTTATGTAAAATATATGCCAAAAGTTCATGAATAGGTAAGCCAGCCTTGAAAAAGTAGAGAAAAGAGGGTAGATGTCTAGATATAAAGACTCAGTAATAAAAAATATGGAACTGACTCAAGAACAAAAAGAGAAAACCAGATAAATCAATGGGAAAAAAGCAGAGAGCTCAAAGATAGCTGTTTATTAATGAGAAATTCACATATGATAAAGGACTCACTATTTTAGTAACTGTGTTGGGAAAACTGTCTCATTAAGTGGAAAAAATAAAACCAATTCCCTACTTTCCATCATATACAAAAGGCTTTAAAACCTGATTGTGAAAAGCAAAATTATAGGGTAAATACAAGAAAAGACAGAGAAATATCTCTGTGACCTAAGGAGGAAGGGAGACTTTTTACACAAAACCTTGGCAAGTACAAATCATACAATGAAAAAAAGAAATTTAAGATGACATCCAAATCACATTTTCTGTTCAACAAAAGAGAAGTAGAAAAAATTAATAGGCAGGACACAAACTGGGAGAAGAGTTTGTTATGCTTACAACCCAAAAGAAAATAACACATAAAATATATAGGGTACACTCACAAATCATCACTAACAATAACAATGAAAGACCAAAGCCCATTAAAAAAATGGGCAATTGATGTAAACAATCGATTTATAAAAAAGGACCCTAGTGGCTGCAAACATATGAAAAATGCTAATTTTAACAATGAGATGCCATTTTAAACCTCTAAAACCTGAATGATGTCAAGTGTGTGTGTGTGTATCTTAGAAAACAGAAATATTACTTCACCGATGTGAGAGAGTAAATCAATACTGACTCTGCTGTGTCTAGTTAATGAAGTTATATCTATGGCCCCGTAGACCTGGGTAACTATTTCAAAAATACTCTCCAAAATTACCATTAAAATGACTTGGATGAGATGAGGTTGCTTAGTGCTGTGATGTCTGGACAGCAGTGAAGCAGAGGTGGTTTACAAGTAATAAGTGATAAAACGTGGGAGCCAATAATAAAACGTGGAGACACAGGATAGAATGTCATGTTAGGAACAGGACCTACACACAGCAACGCAGGTAGATCGCAAGAACACAGTGTGAGTGAAAGATTAAGAAAGAGGACCATTTCTATAAAATAAAAATTGTACCCCCACTAAACAGCAGTTTACAAGGATGAATATATATTTACAAATGTATGCCAAATACTTGAGAGCAGGTGTTTATAGCAGGCTGAGAGGTGGTGGTGGGTGATGGATGCAGAGGGAAGGAGAACAATGAGGGTAGGAGCTCACACACCACAAACACAGACACACACACACACACAGAAGGAACCTCATATGGAACAACGCTCGTGTATGTTGTACTGAGGAGTACGATGAATACAAAGCTTCTTACCTGAGCTACCTAAAGTCCTGCTTCTAGAGAGATGTGTACTTCAGAGGAATGGACTGTGGATTTCCAAGCATCAGCCAATGAGTCGGGAAGGAGCGTAATCATGCAGTCCGTGAATATTCATCCTTCATCACCTGCCGTGTGTCTGGCACTGTTCTAGGTGCTGGGATGGTGTTTGAAAGAGACACAAAGGCTGCCTCTGGCTGCAGACTCTGGTTACCCGGTCCTGGCAGCTTGTTGCATGTAGCTAAGATCACCCACGGGTACAGTCTATCTGTCTGGGGCCAGGGAGCATGATGCTGTGGTTGCCCTTCATCCAGTGTGGCTTCCGGGAGAGACTTGAAAATTCACAAAGAAATAACTTTAAAGAAGACACATTAATAATCTGAAATTATTTAGCACACATATGTCTCTATGAATAGTTGTTTTCATAGAAGCAGTTTTATGATGTATTTACTATCTCTCCTGATAGCACACATTTGTGAGACTCCATGTATGATGGTTTGGAAATCCACATACAGCCCTGGAGCAGACTTTCCCCTTAGTAGGCCTTGTTAAGCTCACTAAAATCTAAGATCTTGGCTCCATTAACACTATCTTACTAATGGTTGTTCATCAGGGCCACATAATGAACAATAGATGTATTGTTGCTACTAAATTGGTTTGCAATTTTCTGGCATTCTATTTTTGTTTTACAACTATTTATTCCTTATACAGGAACAATAATGAAGCTGGCAAGTAGTACTGGGTCAAACCCCAACATAAGAAGGCAATTCCCAAATTACCTCCATGCAGGTTCCCAAAGACACTTAGTAATTTAATCTATTTATCTTACCAAGTAAGATATATATATTTATATATCTCTTACCAAGTCCTTCCTATATGTATAGCACTGTTCTAAGTGCTGGAGATACAAAGATGAAAGAGAGAGAGATAGACTTTTCTCTCAAAAGCATATAATTCAGTAATGTCAGAACTTATTTTCTGCTGGGCACAAAATTAAGTATGTTTGTAAGGTTCCCAGGCAAACCAACAGAAGCCTAATTTAATCCATTATATAGTTTATATAGAGAGCTTAACTATGCATAGAGTTAAGAACTTAACTCTTAACTCTAATGCTAATATAACTATATAGCATTTTGGACAAAAATGGTCATATCTTATTAGCAGGAAATTGGAAAAGGAGAGTTTTCTTGTTTGGCATTGATGAATCAGCTCAAGCAAACTTGTGCAGTGGGTATGGTTTTTATGTACTCTCCCTAACCTTCCCTTTTAATTACCTTCCCAAATGCTCAGCGTCTTAATGCTGTCTTAACTCTTCACCGCGGCTCCTTGCCCAAGGCCTGTGCAATCTCACAAAACGCTCAAATTTCCACAATTATTCACATGCCTTCTTTGATGCTCCTGATCCAAGCTTGTGGCGAAAAGAAAAATCTGATCAAACTAATCTGCACGAATTTACATTCCTTCCCTTAGTAACAGATCAGTGCCCTTGTTCCCTGATCCCACCTCCTTGGGAAGGTTTCAGTTTTAGGTATTATTTAGAGGTCAATGTATTTTAATAAAAACCACCTGTAATCATTAAATTGCCAGATCCTCTTATTTAGACTTTCATGTATACAATAAAAAGTGTTATAAGGTTTTTGGAAATATTTTTGGGGACTTGTATGTTGTTTAGAATGAAGGCAGGTAAAATGAACTACTTGACTGTATTCTTAAAATACTTGCATGTTAAGAAAAATACTGATCAGATTGTTCAGCATTAATATTTTCAAGTTTAAATTGATATTGATTATAATTTAATGAAAAATTTAAGATATATTTACATCTACTGTAATCATTCAGCCACTTAAAAAATGCCATAGAATGGAAGAGGAAAATTATGTTAGCCAATCCTGCTACTTTTAAAATTTAAGTCTTCTTCAGCATTCAGCATATTTTTTTAAAAAGGACATAAAATTCTTTTTAAAAAATGAAATTGTCTCCAAGCTGACATTACTGCTTATTTTAAAGTAAAGGATATAGGTCCTTTTTGTTTGATCACCTCTAAGAGATAAGAATCTATGAAGCTGCTAGGAAAGTGAGTCCGTGACCAAAATGCTTACTCAGTACAGGAGATCAGAAAATTTTAAACTAAACCTGGAATCTACAAAGACAAAGCAGTCATTTTCTTTGAAAAGTATGTAGGGTTTAGAAACTTTCTGGGATTTGTCTGTAAAAGCACCCCCCGGGCCTAATAGTGACGTTTTAGGGAAATGCTGGCGTATCAAGGTAGGAAGGCTTGGAGGTGGTGCTCTGTGGGCTCCTATGGTGGTTAGGTAGTTCTCAGAAGACAGCACTGGAAATTAGATAATTGCTGATGTCATATTTTTCACACAGGCAATTTGGTGTCCTGGGGGCTATAAAAGCAGCAGCTTCTACTTTCCTATCACAAGCAGAAGCCTCCAGACAGGTAAGTCCTCCAACGAACTTGGCAGGATTGGCTTGCTGGGTCTGTTATTTCTGGATACTTAATTTTTTCCCTGGATGTTGATTTTGTTTCTTGTTCTCTTGATACCAGGTTCTCCCTCCCTAGCCACCCATCGCTCAGGTTTGCTTTGTCCACGATGGCTGCCCTGCAGAAATCCGTGAGCTCTGCCCTCGTGGCCGCGCTGGCCGCCGGCTGCCTCCTCATCCTGGCACTGTGCGCCCAGTGGGGAGCAGCTCTGCCCATCACGTCGCACTGTAGGCTCAACGAGTCTGACTTCCAGGAACCCTACATCATCAACTACACCTTCACCCTGGCCCAGGAGGTACTCATCTCAGCCTTTCTCTTTGCATCTTATCTACTTGGAACCTGAAGAGTTCTTAAAAGGTCTTCAGAGACCATCTCAGATCTTTAACAGATGAACATTTCTCTCTACTGGTATACCTGCCATCATTTTCTATGTCTCTTTTAAGACTTTTTGGAGATCAAGCTTTACCTCGAGACCTTCCATTTTGCCCTTTAGGATATGTACATTCAGTTTTACCCCAAAAGGAGCCATGTAGTAACCCATCTGACTGTTTATGGTTCCCCTTACTCCTCTAAGCATTCTTTTATTTTTTGAAGAGAAAGAAATTGACATGTTTTGAGCACTTACTATGTTATGAGCTCTATTCCAGGAGCTTTAAATCCATTCTTTTTTTTTTTTTACTGAAGTATAATTTGTTGACAGTATTATTTAAGTATTATTTAAGTTCCAGGTATACAGCATAGGGATCCACAATTTTTAAAGATTATTCTCCATTTATAGTTATTATAAAATATTGGCTATATTACCTATGCTGTACATTATACTTTTCTATCTTATTTTTTAATTTATTTTGAAGTATAGTTGGTTTACTGGGTCATGTTAGTTTCCAGTGTATAGCACACTGATTCAGGTCTATATATATGTATAAATATACATATATATATGTGTATATATATACATAAATATACATATATATGTGTGTATATATAATGTATGTATATTCTTTTATATATTCTTTCCTCTTATTGGTTATTGTAAAATATTGAGTATAGTTCCCTGTATTATATAGTAACTTCTTGTTAGCTATCTATTTTACACGTTGTAGTGTGTATATGTTAATCCCAAACTTCTAATTTATCCCTCCCCTCAGCCCCTGAGCATCATTTTAAGCCCATGTACTAAAGAATCCTTTCTTTAGTCTTCACAGTGCTGCTCTGGGAAGAGGGTTCAGAGGACAGCTCTACTTACAGACATTTCTTCTAGCTTTTTGATGTCCAGGCACTTACTCTTTCTTCTCTTCCAGGCTAGTTTGGCAGATAACATCACAGATGTTCGTCTCATTGGGAAAAAACTGTTCCAGGGAATCAATGTAAGCCATAGGCATGATGCCTAACTTGTGGTTACTTGGCGTGGTGGTGAGGATGGGCTGGGTCTTGTGGATGTCACCTCATCTGAGCTCTGCTGTTTCACTTTCACCAGCAGGTGACAAAACGCTGCTATCTGCTGAAGCAGGTACTGAACTTTACTCTTGAAGAGGTGCTGCTCCCCCAGTCCGATAAATTCCAGCCCTATATGAAAGAGGTGGTGCCTTTCTTCGCCAAGCTCAGCAAAAAGCTAAGCCAATGCGTAAGTTCTTCTCCAGCCTAAGTTCAATCCTCCCGGGTGCCTGCCTTTCCTCTTTCTTCTGTGTAGAACCCTCTTCCTTCCCACCCCAGTGTCCCTTCCGTGCTGGTAGTAACAGATGCCTCCGTCACACCATTACAGAAATCATTTGGCATCACAGCCTGTTTGTTTTTGCGTTAATTGAGTCCCATTTTTAGTTGATTGTGATGGGCAGGGTCTGAAAGACCACAAGAGGCTCATTTGTCCCTGGGAAAAAGCAATACGGACTATGTGAGATGAGAAAGGTGTTGGGAGCTGTAAGGAAAAATACCTATAGGTGCAAATGGATTCACTGAATATAAGTTGATGGAGGGAGGGGCTGGGAAAGAAGAAAGGGAGAAACAAGAAGATTTAATATTCGGCAGTGGGTGGGTGGATGAAAACTGCTGCCCTTTTGATAATGGAAGTGACAAAATCAGAGATGGGTGAGCTTGATGCCTCTGAATATTGAAAACTAAGAAAAATATTTTAGTGGAGTGGGCTGAGCAAAGGGGGCCTAGTATTTATTGAGGAGGACCCTGTTGACATAAGATGTTTTATGTAGGTTTCTTGTTCTGAGCCTGTGTTTTTGATGAGGTGCCGTTATGGTTTTATTCTTGACAGGATTTGCATAAACTGCTCCACACTTTCCACAAACTTCAACCTCAGTAGGGTTTCCCAAAGGTGAAGTCAGGTCCCGTGTAAGGGAAATGACTGGATTTTGGTGTCCCAGGGAATTGAAGAGGTCAGAAAATCTAGGTCACTATTGATATCTAGGTCGTTGTGGGCAAAATTGCTAAGAACTTTAATTCCAGGTGAATTGTAACATACTTCGGTTAGGAAGGCCGAGTTTCAAAAAGCTTCAGTACAACAATGTTAAACTTGTTACTCTCATTTCCATTTTGCAGCATGAATATGACAACCAGCACATCCAGAGAAATGTACAGAATCTGAAGAACACAGTGAGAAAGGTACTACTAACAACTATTAGTGCTAAATCATTTGATAGAAGAGACAAATATTGTTTTTCTTCCCTTTCTTTTCTTTTTTCTCCCACGTCATGATTTTTTACTTGACTCTCCTGCCATTGGGTTGATTATTTAGGTGCACATACATATAGATGTGTCTACATGTTTATAAGTCAGTTTCCAAATTTTTGCAAATTCTAGAACTGGCTGGGAACTTAAGTCATCTAATCTTGTCACCCATGTGCTAGGGATGGCCAGTGTGAGAGTCAGAATAGACTGCAGAACCTCTGAATCCCATCCAGGTCAGAAGTGCTCGATATTCCACTTAGTCTCATTAGTTCTTAGGGAAATTTAAGATACTGACTGATTCATTTAGTCTGAAGAAGCATTTGTTCAAAACCAGAAAACTGAGGAAAACTTTATTTGAAATAATTTTGAAGTCATTCACATGATGATGTAAAACTTGGAGAAATATACCTAGAACAGCCGTAACAGAAGCGCTGGACTTGCACATAGGATGAATTTCTGGAATGGTTGGTACTTATATTTAAGTATTAAAATACCCAGCAGCTATTGGTTTTAATTTAAAAGTGAGAGTGAATGACCCCCCCAGTTTCTTTTACACAGTTTCAAATAGAATGGAAATATTAATATTAGTAATGGGTTCATTGCAGGGAAATGAACGTCCACACTGGAAGCCCTCTTTCGTCCTCTTTCCTTGTCTATTCCTTCCCTCAACAATGCCCTAGTGAGCGTCTATCTGATATAGGTTAGTGTATATTTTGACAGAGAATGATATGGTCAGGTGGCCTATTTGGGGAAAAAGAACAACAGGGGAAGGCTGAACTCAGCTGCTGTGACTCATTCAAAAACCAGAGCTACCATGAGCAGCAGCAAAAGTGATGATTTGGCAAGCAGATAGAATTAAACCTCAGAAACAAGAAGGCTCTGGTTGATGGAATTTTCAGTAACAAGCGTAACCTCAATTCCCCCTTTTTTCCATCTTGATTTTTTTTAATAAAAAGTATCTCTTCCTGAATATGATTTAATGAACATTGTCAATGCCTTCCTTTGACAACTGAAGGATTTGTTGTTTTTCATCGTGAAGATAAATTCTCTTGTCATAGAATGATTAGCTAGACACAGAGGGCTGAATATTAGCGGGCCATAGCCAAGAAGTACTTTGCATTTCGGGTGTGAAAAATTCCTCATATGAGCTTACTTTGTTGTCTTTAGAAAAGTGGAGTGTGGGAGAGAAAAAGCTGATGTGGGAGAACAGAGATTTTAAAGCTCTTAATCCATTTTGAGGGAATTGACTTTCACATTAGCAATCAGATGCCATGTGGATGAATAGTTATGCCTTTTTTTTTTTTTTTTAACCCTGTAGTTACAGAAAGTATAGTGAGAGAGGAATATTATTCAGAGAAATCTCAGCATGCATAAACATTGGTCAGCACTGTGAAATGGGAGGGCATCTTGGGGGGATAGTAATCCCCTGTCAGTGAAGAAAAACAGAAAGCAGGCGGTAGCAGAACAGAGAACAGACTGCAGAATTCTTTATCATCTTGAGTGTCTTTGAGATAGTAAAAAAATACCTCTTATCATTGTGTCAAAGGAAGTATCGAAAGGCAGAAAGATGAAAGAAAGCAGGAAGAGAAAGCCCAAAATCTAGAGGACAGTGATGATTTAGGGTTGCTGTTTTCTTTGAAATAATCTTGAGCACATTTAATAGATTAGATAAGTTTCAGAGGAGGGGACTCAGACTTGTGTTCCCTCTCCCATGGGGTTTAAAAGACTCTTTTGCCTGCTACTTGGAAGGAGGAGGAAAGAAAGGGTGTTAGACTCTGTATCTGCCCTTTCACTGTTAAAGCAACTAGATAGGAGGCATTTGATATTTCCCCACAAAAGTGAAAACTTGTTTTCCCCCACCTTGGTCAAGAAAGTGGAAACAGAAAAAGTCCACATGTTTTGGTAAATGTGGTAGTTTTGATTCAAGACTATTGGAGTTGAGTGGTTATACTAACTGGTTGGTCACAGACAGTCATGGGGCTCAGAGGCAGGGCAAGGAGGGATGGGTGGTGCTTGGGTCCCCCAGATCCCAGCACAGTCTCTACCTGCTTGCTCTGGGTCAGCAGTGATTTAACATGTCAACCAGCTGAGACTGATGCCCATATGTGCCCTCTCAGATCAGGTCATATACTTTTGGAAAAGGGTATTATCACTAATCTTTTCTAAGAGGCTAAAACTTGGTTTCTGTTCCAACAACCTAACCATCTCATCTCTCTCTAATTTGTTTCTCTTTAGAAAACATGGTATAAATGCTGAAATACTTGTGTGTTCTTGTTTTCACAGCTTGGAGAGAGTGGGGAGATTAAAGTCATTGGAGAACTGAACTTGCTGTTTATAGCCCTGAGACGTGAATGTGCTCAAGTAGAACAAGGCTGGAAAATGGATTACTAACCTTTCTCACCTGTTAAACAATAAGATCCCCTGAGGTTTTCTTTTATCAAAAGGAAAAGGGGAAGCCAAACTCCATAGTCCTGTGTAAATTCTAAAAAAACCCTGGCTTAGCTTCAAAATGAGAACGATGTCACTTGTATCCATAAGATCAGAAGCTAGACCTTCCAAGCATATTAATAACTTTTTATTGTAGTCAGTGTTTTATACACAGAAATTTAACTATTTCCCCACAAAAAAGATTACTTTGTCTCTTTAGAAAAAGCCCCTAAATAACTTTATTTCCATAATCAATACTTTATATTTATGAATTAATTTATTGTTATAAGTACATGTCTTATTATTTATGTCACTTTACTAATATGGGTTTATTTATGGAAGCATTATAAGATATTTCTACTTAATCATAAGGTTAATAGTAATATTTATGATAATAATTATGGAGCTATGTTTATTTGGTCTCAATAAACACATCGATATCCTAAATCTTGTGGCTTTGTGACTTTTTTCCCCTTTACTGTTTTCACTACCATCATCACCATCATCATCATCATGTAATCATTCCTATTTGCTAAATGGGCCCAAAAGCTGTATAAATGAGTTTATTCCTGACTCTAAGCAAATGAGGTGCTATTATTATTATCCCCTTTTACTGCTGAGAAAACCGAATCAGAAACATGTTTAAAATATTGTGTCACTATGAGTAGTTGAAACTTTTCAAGCTAGTTCTATCTGATTTCTAGGGGATCTTCTGTATTACCTATATAGATTTATTGTGTTGATTCAGCATGTGATTCTGAAAGTAAAAAGGTAAGAAATTTAAAAGAATTCATCTGCATCATTAGCAGTTTGTGGATAAAAGAAAAGAGTGATGCTGGAGGAGAAATACATATTGCCTCTGTTGATATAGATGAACTGCTTTGTGGCTCAGAGGATAAAGCGTCTGCCTGCAATGTGGGAGACCCGGGTTCGATCCCTGGGTTGGGAAGATCCCCTGGAGAAGGAAATGGCAACCTACTCCAGAATCCCATGGACAGAGGAGCCTGGCGGGCTACAGTCCACGGGGTCGCAAAGAGTCGGACGCGACTGAGTGACTTCACTTCTGAGCCTCTTAGGCAGGGCATCCTCCAGTTTGCCTGTGAGTCAGGAAGGAAAGGGGAAGCTGATTGAGTTTGGGGCGTCTCATCTGCTAGTGGAGCTTAGCCCTGATAGAGAAGTCTTGTGAGTGGAAGATGAAACACACATGAGGGCAAAAGCTGGACGTATGAAGATTTGTGCAGCAGTACAGAGAAGAGAGTAGAGATGAAAGTTGGACTAGTTCTGTCTAGAAGAATGGAGAAACAACACCAGCACTGAAGCTTGTATAGGTCTTTCCATAGAAGGTGAAAGTCGGTGGTCAGCAGTCTCAAATGCGTTCTTCTCCAAAAAACCAGGAACTATTCTACAGGGCACTCACCAATTGTTTGCCAAGCTCCTGAAGGATGAGGTCAAGACTGGTGATGATTAAGATATAGAGGGCAAAGAAGTGGTTACCTGTGGGGAGAAGGGCCAGAAGAATAAGACATAAAAACTACTAGGTATAAAATAAGCTACAAGGATATATTGTACAGCATGGGAAACACAGTGGATATTTTATAACTATGAATCAAGTATAACCTTTAGAAACCATGAATCACTATATCATACACCTGTAACTTATATAATGTTGTATAGCAACTATACTTCACTTGAAGAAAAAGACTGATGGTGATTGTGAACACATATGTAAATTGCACATTCACTTGTGGATAAAGAAGAGTTAATACTTTTGGTATTGGCTCCAAATGCTGAAAGGTACCGAAGCTAAGCTTCCAGGATGATGGGATGAGAATTATTTATGGGTTAAGCTGAGTTTTAGGACTCTTTTCTCTCTTCTTCCAAATAAGTCTCAGGGGGATTCCCTGGTGGCTCAGATGGTAAAGCGCCTGTCTGCAATGCGGGAGACCTGGGTTTGATCCCTGGGTTGGGAAGATCCCCTGGAGAAGGAAACAGCAGCCCACTCCAGTACTCTTGCCTGGAAAATCCCATGGACAGAGGAGCCTGGTAAGCTACAGTCCATGGGGTCGCAAAGAGTCAGGCATGACAGAGAGACTTCACTAACGACTTGAGAAAAATTTGCACTTGTTTTTGACCAATATTCTAGAAATCAAGCCATCCGTGGAAGAATACCTTTAAGATTGGATTCACAGATACTTCCATCCTATGACAAAGAGTCTGAAATGAAGAGATTTAAAAATTCTGAATGGAAATGGATATAAGGAATAAGGTGCCAGGATCCTGTCCAAGTCTGGAGGGCAGTTCTGGAAATGCGACAGTGACGTGAGATAGTCCGAATTCCTCATGGGGAATCTTGACATAATCACTGGCAGTTGCTGTAGCAACTCTTCTATTTTTTTGGCATCAGCGGCAGTGGCTAGCACTTGGCTGGTACTATTGGCATATGGCTCGTTCTTGGCACTGGCAGAAGCCTTGGGTGTCTACTTCCCCAGCAGCAGATGGCAGCATTCAGGTATTTAAGAAGACTAATCCTGTGAGCTTGTATGAGACACAAGCTCCCTGACACCCTAACCAGCATTTAGGATTGAGGAGATGCCCCTTGAGGGTTTCAAGTGTGGGAAGACTTGATATGACTCACGACTGTTGGGTGGAGAATAGTTCTAGGAGCGGTAAGAATAGAAACAAGGCCAGTGCAATCATTGGAGGGGCACCCAAAGCTGGTGCTGTGGGACAACCCAGAGGGTTAGGGTGGAGAGGGAGGTGCGAGGGGTGTTCAGGATGGGAGGTACACATGTATACCTGTGGCCAATTCATGCTGATGCATGGCAAAAACCATCACACTATTGTAAAGTAGTTATCTTCCAATTAAAATAAATGAATAAATTTTTTTTAAAGGAAAATGGTGATTGAACTGAAATAGATGAGGTTAGAGCCAGAGTGTGCCTGTGTGTGAGTGCGATTCAGTGACTTGGTGGCCTGGGACATAAGAGCTGTGTCTGGATCAGATTCACGAACAGGAAAAGTGAGCCTTTAGTTTTTTTCCTGTCCCTTCATTTACACTAGAATATTCAGTAGCATGCAGTGCTTCATATAGGAATGATGATAAAGACAGTGATTTTTGTACTGAAAGGAGGTTAAGATTTCAAGATTTGAGTGCAGACACTTAAATCAAATGAGGAGAATGCAGTGTTACCAAGGTTGAAAGCCAGGGTCCTATTGTCCCCGAGGCAACCCCCAGCATAGTGACTTTATCTTTAAAATCTACTTCAAGGAATGCTTACTGTTGTTGACAAAACAGCTAGACAAGTCTGGAATGCTGTTGTTGTGCATCATGCTAAGTCATGTCTGACTCGTGACCCCATGGACTGTGGCCTGCCAGGCTCCTCTCTCCATGGGATTCTCCAGGCAAGAACACTGGAGTGGGTTGCCATTTCCTTCTCCAGGGATCTTCTTGACCCAGGAATTGAACCTGAGTCTCCTGTGTCTCCTGCATTGCAGGCGGGCTCTTTACCCTCTGAGCCATCGGGAAAGCCCAGACGAGGCTGGGATGACTGATCCTAATTGCCAGGATGAAACTGTATTACTGCTACACCCTGTGGGTGAGGTAGACTGTAACTGGGCCAAAGAGCTTCACTTGATTGTCTTGCCAACTTGCCCAACAGTCTGGTCAATAAAAAACTGCCTCAACCCCAAAAAGACAGGATCCTCAAGACCTCCATTTCTGTAGGAATGAGGTTTAGTCCCTTTATCAGGTGAAGGACCGCATGCAATGAAGGGGCAGGCAGAAGGTAAAGGGAATGGGTGGTGGAAGAAGGAATTCATGATTATTAAAGTCCTGTGAACAGCTATAAGTGTAGGAATTATAGTAAATATGGTTTCTGTTAATTCATTCTTTGTCCTCTTTTCTCCTCCTCCCTCCTCTCTTACATGAAGAGTACTAAAGAGGGCTGAAATTTCAGTTTTCAGGTGGGACTATGACCACACCGACATCCTCCATATAATGTTGTTGATGAGATTCTGAGTATTTTCTGTGCCGGAGACAAGCATTTCTCATCTGAACAAAGACAAGAGTGGGAGCTGAAGAAATGAGGAATGGGTTGTGCTACTTTGGCCCTCCAGATCCATCATCTGTTCTTCCCCACTCTGCTTTGTCTCCAGAGAAATCGACATACATGAATTGCTCCCTATACGTCCTGACTTTCTGGATTTTGGTTACATTCGGTAAGTGAAATAAGTTAGGAAGGAGACTGAAAGAAGACAATACAGTTAAAATACATATTCCTCTGGAACCCTCCAGCCAAGTTGCCTTGCAGGTTGGTTGTCTACTTCTACCCAAAACCTCAGCTCATGCAGACAGCTCTCGTCCTTGTAATTCTCCTTCCTAGATCTGGAAATTGCTCTCAATCCTGGTCCCTAATGGGCTTCCAGCTATTGTTAGCTTTGGGGCAGCACACTACTTCTTTACAGGGTTCCTTAAACTCTCTTCACACCTTAAAAAAGTAAATCCCTTATTAAACTCTTTTTCAAACACAATATTGTAAATCAACTGTACATCAACAAAAAAATTTTTTTAAACATAAATTAGTTCAACCGCTATGGAAAACATATGGAAGTTTCTTAACAAAGCTTAAAATTGCCATATGATCCAGCAATCCTACTCCTGGACATTTACCTGGAAGAGATGAAAACTCAATTTGAAAAGATGTATGCACCCTAATGTTCATAGCAACACTTTTTACAATAGCCAAGACATGGAAACATCCCAAGTGCCCATCAACAGATGATTTGTTTAAGAAGCTGCAGTATATATATATATATGCAATGGAATATTACTCAGCCATAAAAAGAATGAAACATTGCCATTTGCAGCAACATGAATGGACCTAGAGATTATTGTACTAAATTATATAAGTCAGGAAGAGGAAGGGCAAATATATGGTATCACTTAGATGTGAAATCTAAAAACAGTACAAATGAACCCAAACACAAAACAGAAACAGATCAAAAGACATAGAAGACAAAACTTATGGTTACCAAGGAGAAATGGAAGGAGAAGAGTAACAAACGAAGTATGGGATTAATGATACACACTACAATATATAGAATAGATAAGCAACAAGGAGTTACTGTATAAGTTGTAATAACCTATAGTGGAAAATAATATGAAATATCTATATCTGTCTCGTGTGTGTATGTGTGTGTGTGCGCTCAGTCATGTCCAACTCTTTGTGACCCCCATGGACTGTAACCCTCCATGCGCCCCTGTCCATGGAATTTTTCAGCAAGAATGGGTTGCCATTTCCTGCTCCAGGAGATCTTCCCAACCCAGGGATCGAACCTGCATCTCTTGTGTCTTCTGCATTGGTAGGCGGATTCTTTACCACTGCATCACCTAGGAAGTCCATATCTATCTATGTCTATATATCTATCTATCTATCAACTGAATTACTTTGCTGTGTACTTGAAACTAACACAATATCATAAATCAACTATACGTCAATTAAAAGAACAACTCCTTTCCATTACCCAGCTTGAGTATGTTTTCCACTGGGATTCTGACCTATATATCTCTGTTCTCTCTTCTGTTCTCCTCCCAACTCCCACCCAGTAGCAGGATGGAGTCTACTAGTTTAGATATTATTATTATTATTATTTTTTTACAATAAAGGGCTTCCCTGGTGACTCAGCTGGTAAAGAATCCTCCTGCAAAGTGGGAGACCTGGGTTCGATCCCTGGATTGGGAAGATCCTCTGGAGAAGGGAAAGGCTACCCACTCCAGTGTTCTGGCCTGGAGAATTCCATGGACTGTATAGTTCATGGGGTCACAAAGAGTGGGACATGACTGAGAGACTTTCACTTTCACTTTCATGGACAATAAATAAATAAAGCCAGTTTCTGGCATATCTAAGTTGTGGAAATGTATGACTCTACAATGAAGCAAAATAGAAAGCAGTGGTTTCTAAAATAAAAATACTTTTTAATTAAAAAAAAAAACCCCTATTTCCACAATAAATTTCTCCATGGGAAAGAGAGGCATTTGGGTCAATATGCAGCATTACCTGAAGTACCTAAAAGGCTTTCTTCTCCCTTTTGGTCCAGGAGTACTCTTACTCCTTTCTGCTGAGCGCCCCCCAGCTTCTCCCTGCTGCTTCCACACCCGGCACATGTGAACCCCGTCGAAGTCAGTATTGTGCGCACTAGAGGACGGGAGAGCTATTACACCCAAAGCATCCTGACTCCTCTCCGCTTTGTGTTTTGGTTGATTCTCTTTTGTGTGACCCTTCCTTCAACTCTTTTCTTGTTACAGCTGCTAAGGATGTTCAGCAAGAATGCCTGTCTGAGTCACAGTGCCTCCCTTATTTCAGTGGGGTTTAAATGTCTGGCTCATTCTCTGATTCATTCCTTCAAAATGACATATATGTACACACACACACATTCATGCTAAGTTGCTTCAGTCATGTCTGATTCTGTGTGATCCAATGGGCTGTAGCCTGCCAGGCTCCTCTGTCCATGGGATTCTCCAGGCAAGAATACATCATTGGGTTGCCATGCCTTCCTCCAAGGGATCTTCCCGACCCAGGGATCGAACCCACACTGGCAGGCATGTTCTTTACCACTCGCGCCACCTGGGAAGCATATAGTCAGACACGATTTAGGGACTAAACTATAGCAGTGTTCCAGGCACTATTTCAGATGGTGAGCGAAACAAACAGACGTGAAAGGAGACGGAGTGCTCAGAGGAAGATCTGAGGTCCCTAGTGTGGCTGGAATACAGATTGTGAGGGCAGATGCATGAGGTACCAGGGCTGAGCCAGTTCCTTACTAGAATCTAAGCTCTGTGAGGGTTAGTATTTTGGTTCGTTTTGCTTATCATCTGGAATATCGCCTGTTGTTGTGTAGTCCCTAAGTCATGTCCGACTCTTTGTGACCCCATAGATGACAGCCTGCCAGGCTCCTCCATCTATGGGATTTCCCGGGCAAAAATACTTCAGTGGGTTGCCTTCTTTCTCTAGGGGATCTTCCCAACCCAGGGATCGAACCCACATCTCCTACATTGGCAGACGGATTCTTTACCATGGAGCCACTTGGGAAGCTAATATGTATATAAATTAATACTGCCTATCTTATGGATAAGATCTGCTATGATCAGCAGAATAGTATATATATATATATATATGGCATTTTGAAGGAATTAACAAATACATTGATTCAGACAGAATCCCTGGAAGGCACTAGAATCAAAAACAAATTTGTGGGAATAAGAGACCTCTCATTAGCTGGTTCCTGCTAATGAGAACACCCAGGCTGGTAAAACCAAAACACAGATGCATTTAACTGCAGTAAAGTGAACAGCTGGTGTGTGGGAGAGAAAGACACAGAAGAAAAAGCAGTAGCTAGCATCCCCCAGCACAGAGCTGCATGAGAGGTTCACATCAAGTCTAGATGCTCAGCTGATCCGATCCTCCTACGCGTCTGGTTTGGTTGCAGAGGACAGACAGGAAACAATATCGAAGGCGGAAGGGGAGCCCACCGTGGCCTCTGCAGATCTTAGAGGTAAAAGGAGAAGATAAAGAGCTGCTTGTGGCTGCCCAACATAGCTTAGAAGTGGGTCGAGCTGCCGAGGCAGAGTTTGTTATCTTTAGGTCAGCACCCAAATTTCTTTCTCCTTCCTCCTTAGAGCCCTGACTGTCTTTTGGTCTTCTCTCACCTCACCGAGTGTTCCGTGATGATGATGGGAGTGTAATGAGTAATCCAACAGTATTTATTGAGCTCATACTATATGCTAGTCGATATTTATTAATAGAGTCAGAGTAACTGCAATGACCAAGCAGAAAAAAATTCCCTGCCCTGATAGAGCTTAGATTTTAGCAAAAGGAGATAAATAGTAAACAAAATATATAAATGAAAGGCCTGTTAGATAATGATGAGAGATTTGGAAAAAATAAAACAGAAAAAAGAGACGGAGAAGCTGAGGGTAGGGTCCTCTAATTCTCCTTAGGGTATTGTATTAGAGCGCAAAGGCTGCCATAACACAGTAGTACACAGGCCGAGTGGCAGTTCTGGAGATGAAGTCTGACCTCCAGATGTCAGCAGGATTGGTTCCTTCTGAGGCCTCGCTCCTTGGCTTACAGACGGCCGCCTTCTCTCTGTGTCCTTACATGGTCTTTCCTCTGTCTATGTGTGTGCATGCTAAGTCGCTTCGGTTGGGTCTGACTCTGTGTGACCCTGTGAACTACAGCCTGTGATGCTCCTCGTCCCACCAGCGCCAGCAGGGAAGCCCTCGTCCACGTATGATCGTTGTCTTAGTCGCTCAGTCATGTCCTACTCGGAGAAGGCAATGGCACCCCACTCCAGTCCTCTTGCCTGGAAAACCCCATGGATGGAAGAGCCTGGTAGGCTGCAGTCCATGGGGTCGCAAAGAGTCGGACATGACTGAGTGACTTCACTTTAACTTTTCACTTTTCTGCATTGGAGAAGGAAATGGCAACCCACTCCAGTGTTCTTGCCTGGAGAATCCCAGGGACGGGGGAGCCTGGTGGGCTGCCGTCTATGGGGTCGCACAGAGTCGGACACGACTGAAGCGACTTAGCAGCAGCAGCGGCAGCACGTCCTACTCTTTGTAATTCCATGGACTGTAGCCCTCCTCTGTCCATGGCATTCTCCAGGCAAGGATGCTGGCGTGGGTAGCCTTTCCCTTCTCCAGGGGATCTTCCTGACCTAGGGATTGAACCTGGGTCTCCTGCATTGCAGGCAGATTCTTTACCATCTGAGCAGGCAGATTCTTTACCATCTGAGCCACCAGGGAAGAATCCTCTATGTACGTCTGTGTCCTAATTTCTTTTTATGAGGTCATGAGTTTCATTGAATTAGGGCCTGCCCAGACAGGTAATTAACTTGACTACTCTTTTTAAAAAACTTTTTTATTTTGTATTGGGTTATAGCCAATTAAGCAACAATGTTGTGATAGTTTCAGGTGAACAAAGGGACGCAGCAATGCATGTACGTGTATCCATTTCCCCCAAAACTCCCTCCCATCTAGGCTGCCGCATAACATTACCTCTTTAAAGGCCGTACCTCCAAATACAGCCGTGTTCTGGGGTGCTGGGGGTTAGGACTTCAACATGTGAATTTTGGAGGGACAAAGTTTAGCCCCTTAACGGATATCCTAGGAAAGACCAGCTGGGAAGGTGATATTTCAACAAAGACTTGAAAGACTTAGAAGAGCTGGCCATATAGATATCTAGGGGGGAAAGCATTTCAGGCAGAGGGAATAGCCAGTGTAAAGACTCTGAGATACAGGCATTTTGGTGAGTTTGAATGGAGGTGTCGTGGCTAAAGAGGTGTGTGGGGTGGTGGGGGTGCGGGGGAAATAGGAGGAAAAGAATCCCAGAGGAAAAAGAGAATAGCAAATCAGGCCCGTCGGCCATTGAAAGGATTTGACTTTTACTCTGACTGTGAGAGGAAGTCCTTAAGGGAGCAGTCAGGCTGCTAGTGGCCTGCAAGTTGAAGTTCAAGTGCGTTGCTTAGTCTGAGTAGAATCTATCAGACACTTATGCTGCCTGCCCCAGAACCTCAGGGACGAGGAGATGGACAGACGATAAACACATTTGGATGGAAAGGGTACATCTATTTCTAGGACTGTCACTGCTGCAATTTCTAAACTCTGTCTCAATTCTCGTGGTTATTAATGTCAACCTTCTTTCTGATGCACTTAGAAAATGAGTTAGAACGGCTATTTTTTAAGCCACGTGCTTTGATAAAACTTTGGAGGAGGCTCGGATTGATGTATCGCGGTATGTCCTTTTTCTCTCTTTTCTTCTTCTGGGCTATTGGTGAGGGGGACAGTGGCAGAGGTGTTATTTGTCTCATCCCATTTGCAGTGGGTTATTATACGAAATCTGCTTATGACTTCTTTTCTATTTTGAAATCATGGCTAGGGTACTATATTTTTTGCAGGTTTTATGGATGTCATGCCTTTCATCGCCAGAGAACAAATGACCGATATGTACCCTACCAACTTGTCAAAACTGAAAACGCTAAGGAAACCAACACCTACACAGCTATTGCTGTGCTGTGTCCGACTCTTTAATGACTTCATGGGGGTAGCCTGCCAGGCCCCTCTGTCCATGGGATTTACCAGGCAAGAATACTGGAGTGGGTTATCATTTCCTTCTGCAGGGGATCATTCTGACCCAGGGATCGAACCTGAAGTTGAACCCACATTTCTGCATTTCCTGCATTGGCAGGTGGATTCTTTACCCCTGAGCCACCAGGGAAGCCCTTCAAAGCTATGTGATACTGCCTAATAGCTATTGGAATGGAAAATACTTTTTTTTTGTATTGGTGTGCTTGTTTTTTCTCACGCTGTCCATCAAAAGATCTTGAACTCAATCATACATCATGTTTATTTATTAATCTGGAATCAACATGGTGCAGTGGAAACACCATTGGATTTGCTGTTCAAAGACATGGGTCAAAGCCCAGGTTGCTGCTTCCTGTCTTTGCACCTTCAACTAGTCATTTAACTTCTTTCAGTCTCAGCTCTCTTACCTGTAAACCAAGAAAAAACAAGACTTCCTTCACCTTTTTTAGAAGTACTGGGAAGATCAAGTAAAGGAAAATATTTATGATTAGATATTATTAGACATAAGATTAGATATTCCTACAGTGAATTATGCAAGGGTTATAAAATATCACAAAGATTTGTTTTATTATTCCTTACATTTTTTCCTCTTGTTCCTTTTCCCTTAGCTCACTGTTTTCCCATCTCCTGTTTTCTGTGGTGTCCACCACAGCCTCTGACACTCCTTGCATCCTGCTCTCCAGTGTGGAGGGAGCCCACACACGGAGTGGAAAACACGTGCACTTTGGAGTCTCACAAACATGGGTGGAATTCTCTGTCTTTTTGAACTGAGTGTCACCAGGCATGTGATTCAACTTCCCCGGACCTCAGGTTTTTTCTCTGCAAAAGGGAGCAATATCAGATGCTCTAAGACTAACTACATTCTCAAGTATAATGGGAAGTATTTAGTTATACCCTGAACTTTAGGATATAAAAACGTTCTTCTCCCAACAACCTCCAATAAGCTTGGGGGATGACAAGCACTCAGTTTAAGAACCTAGTGAATGAATGAATGAATGAATGATGAAGGGTGAAAACATAGAATACCAGCTGCCTAACACAAGGCCTGGAACATAGGCTGAGACCCTCAGTGAATTTCCTTGCTGTTTCTTCCTTATGCTGCTCATGTGTCCAACCTCAATAGCCCTCTTTCTTCCGTGCAGACCATTGACAGCACTCTTCTTACCCTCTCTAACCTGTTCTCATCCATCCCTATAAGGATGTAAATATAAGATAAACAGGTTTCTTGGATGGTTCAGTAAAGCAGGACCACCATTTCTGAGGGGACAAAAATCAAGCTATCATTGTACTGAACAAATTTTCTATCTATAACTATTTCATGTCTATATCTTCTGACTCTATCCTGGGAAAAACATTGGATTTCAGTGTTTTTTGTTTTTTGTTTGAATGACTGGTGTAAATAGATCTATTTGCTTCTTATTCACGTCTGTGTTGATTTCAGGATTTATGATCCTGAGAATCATACCAATCTTTGAGGTCATTAAACATCATATATTAACAAATTTAAGATGCAATATATTGGGAGTTGCAGTATTCTTTCATTTACCATGGAGAGAAAGGAAAAGAACATGTTGCTGAATAAACTACAATGCAATGCTTTCTTAACTTTTAGCATGTGGCTGTTGCTTTGCAAGAAAATATGTATTTTTGGTCATTCCTCCAAAGACAAATATTTACTTCTCTAATATCAGATTTGTAGTCCACTGTTGCTCTGCGCCTTCCTATAAACACATTAACTTTAGTGTCAAGGCCAAATCATAGGGTAACCTCTCCAAAGGCATTTGAACAGCACTTAAGCTCAATACCCACAGTAATAGCCACACACACAGTTCAACTAGAGTGATGATGTCATTAGAAAGAGACAACTGTACAGACTCTGATTCAGTGATGTCATTTTAAGACTCCATGTATTAGAAAACAGGCTAGGATTTCAGAGATATTAACATGTGAAAACAAAGTGTCTTAGAGTCAACAAAACGATTTAGCAAATTAAAAATCCCCATTTTTTTTCCCTCCTACAGAGGAGCAGATGCACCATTGAGGACTCAAAATGAGCTGTGATTCTCTGCAGGAGCCGGTGAGCTCATTTTGCTTATTGGACAAGTTTGACCAGCAGGCTGCTAGCTGCTAGCATTCTTCTGGGTGGGAAGGGACTTAAATTTCAAGGGAAATGGCTGTCATGTTGGCCTTTAGGAACTGGGGCATTCATTGTGCACTGGGGCAGACAAAGTGTTTGAATGTTCTCTTGTATATTATGTAGGAGTGGCAGCCTTAAAATATTCACTTTATTGGTCCTAGTCTGCCCTCTGGGTGTGTGTGGGATAAATGGGACTCGTCAAGTCCACACATTCTGAAATGCTGTGAGATCATTGTTCATCCTTCCCTTTTCTCATTTTCTTCAACCGTTTCTCAGAGCTTCTCAAGGCTTTTAATGAACTTGAACATTATTCAGAGCATTACACATGCATTTTGCATATTTGTGTTTAGTACCCCCTGCCCCTACTTCCAGTTTGTATGTTGAAACCTAGACACCAAGGTGATGGTGTTTTGGAGAGGTAATTTGGTCATGAAGGCAGAGCCGTGGTGAACGGGATTCCTGCCTTTAAAGAAGAGGTTGCAGAGAGCTCCTTCACTCCTTCCACCATGTGAGGACACTGTGAGAGGCTGGCATCTGCAACCCAGGACAGAACCCTTCCTAGAATGGGACCATGCTGGCACACTGATCTTGGACATCCAGCCTGAAGAACTGTGAGGAATAAATTTCTGTTCTTTGAAACCTACCCAGTCTTGTTAGAGCACCTGAATGGACTAAGACGTATTTATTATTTGAAAAATAATAATGCAGTAGCTACCACTTTCAAAGAGCTGCTATAGCTGGCATTGTGCTAACCAGTCTATTCATACTGTTGTATTTTTTGCTCATGATAACCCTTTGCGGTAGGTATAATTATTGTCCTGCTTTAACAATGACACAAACTGAAGCTTAGAGAGGATTAGCAACTTTCCCAATGCCTTAACTAATGAGAAGTGGATCTGAGTTTCAAAACCGAATCTCCTTGTAATTAACAGCAATTTTCATACAAGTCTGTAGAAGAAAATTGTGGATATAATAAAAATAAATCCAAATGAGCAGAAACTTCTCTTTTAAATTGATACCCGAAGGACATTGTGTACTTCTTCTAATGGTTCTTCTACTGTTTAGGACACTTTTGGAGCCCCCCTTGGGAACTGTCTTCAGGATCTGCGCTTTGAGTACCCTGTTCAAAGGGATGATCACTATCCATCCTGTGAGGTCAGGTTTGACTCTTTAATGCACTCTAACGAGGCAGGTCTGCTGACTAAGGTGTAGGATGACTGTGATCACTGGGGTGACACAATTTTCAGTCATGAAAAGACTGGTTTTCTTAAGTTGGCTGAAACCTAAAGCAGAAGCACCCTTGGGATATATATGATCTTTCTTGGATCATGAGGATTTGAGAGACATAAGATATTTATGGAAATGCAACTATCAGAGGTCAAAAAAGCAGCAACCCTGCTGACTGTCAATATTAGCAATTGGAGTTGCATGTATGTTTTGTTGGTGCGAATCAGGCCCCCAGATTTTAGGTGCTCAAGGCAGTGTATGGCTCCTGGCAGAATTCGATGTGGTGTTTTTATTGCAGGAGGCTATACAACTGGGTAGACTTTAGGCTTGGTGGCCATGTATAAGTCCCTGTTGTCCTATGTCTACCCACTCAGTGTGTTAATCCCATGCCTGCTGAAAGCATTTGGGGTTTTGATTCCTAATGTTAACACTCTTTTGTCTAAAAGAACTTTGAACAGTATCACTCTGCTTGAAAAAAAAAAACAACCAGAACCAAGAAACGCATAAGATATTTCACATCCAGTTCCAACATCCTTTAAGCTACTCCCAGTTAAAAACTCAAAGCTGGTGCACTGGGACGACCCTGAGGGATGGCATGGGGAGGGGGTTGGGAGGCAGGTTCAGGATGGGGACACATGTACACCCATGGCTGATTCATGTCAGTGTACGGCAAAACCACTACAATATTGCAAAGTAATTAGCCTCCAACTAAAATAAATAAATTAATTAATTAAAAAAACCCCCAAAACCCAATTCTTCCTTTTCCCGAACTCGTATTAAACTTCAGTAAACTTCACTTTGCACTCCTGGTCATCAGTCTTCTGGTAGGTCTTTGGGAAGAATTCTCATCTCATTTCAGATGAGCAGAGGTACTGCTCATTAATTAGCAGAGGGACTCCTATGGAAATGACATTTGGGTTCTCCAAAGAGATCCACTTACTTTAAAAAAAAAAACTAATCTTGTTTTATTTCTTTTAAGTCACTTTAGAAAACTGAACTTGTTCATAAGTTAGAATCATATTTGTTTTTTAATTTATACTTTATTTTGACCATATCGCACAGCATGTGGGAATCTTAGTTCCCCAACCAGGGATCGAACCCACGTGCCCTGCTTGGGAAGCCCAGAGTCTTAACAGCTACACCATCAGGGAAGTCCTGACCCACCTACTTTTTGAAACAGCAGAAAATACTCCCATGTGTTTGGATTCTTTTACTTTATACTTTCTCTTTCCTCCTGTGATGCCCTGAATTCAGTCTTGTGTTCTGATGCCTGTTTATTGATTCTTCCTAGTTTTGATGAATCTCTTATCACAACCAGAGTTTTAGTGTTAACTTGCCCAGATTGAGGTTGGTGCCATTCGTTCTGGGCTTTGATGACCTAGCGCTGCTTCTCAGTATATGATTCTGAGCTGTGTCCATGTGTTATCCTGGGGATGCTATGCAAAAGGAAACATACTTATCGCCATAGGAAGAATTGGGACAGAGTTGAGGACAGAAGTCCATGGAGCATCTACTTTAGTATGTGGGCCCATGGTTCCAAGCACTATTCTTTGTATAGACAGATGCTTGGTAAAAATTTGTTAATGGAATAAACAAAAAAACAAAACAGTTATAGTGGAAAGTGAAGTCGCTCAGTTGTGTCTGACTCTTTGCAACCCCATGGACTGTAGCCTACCAGGATCCTCAGTCCGTGGGATTTTCCAGGCAAGAATACCGGAGTGGGGTGCCATTTCCTTCTCCAGGAGATCTTCCCGACCCAGAAGAACCTGGGTCTCCTGCATTGCAGGCAGACTCTTTACTGTCTGAGCCACCATGGAAGCCCATGGACTGATGATAAGAGAACCTATTAAATTAATAGGTTAATTAGGTAGGTTAATTAAGTAGGTCTTAATTCCAGGTCCTGGTTCAAAAAAGTCTTGATTATGTTGGGGGAGTTACAATGTATGAGGTGGAAAAATTCTTGAAAACAATTGGAAAATTTTTCTCTTGAGTCTTGATGGTGGGCTGCAGAATGATGGCTTCTGGTGTGGGGTAGGGGTGGGCAGGTGAAGGATCTGGCAAAGGACAAATGTCAAACCCATATGAGGTCATGAGCAGGTTTCCCAGGGCTGCTCATTCTACACTTTTTCTGGGATACTAGTTACAAAAGCAGATTTTTTTTTTTTCATATTTAAAAACAGTCACACAGCCTCCAGGAGATCAGGGTTCTTTTACTGGCATGGCTTGGCTTTTAAAAATAATGAAATCTGTTGTGAGACACATCTGAGGTTCTGAATGCTTTTTGGAAACAGGGCCCCCACCTTGCCAGTAAATTTGAGCTTTTACTTAATGTCACACTATGGTGTGGTCAGTGTTTTTTGATTATGAAGCAAGCTCTGAAAAATTAGAACTGAAGTGATCTTCCTCTTTCTAAACTGTAAGTTATCTTTCGCAGCATCTCATTGGAGAGGCGACCTTGAGGGCTAAAGTAAGTAGGTTATCCTCCCGTCTAACCGGCACAAATAACTGGTTACTGTGAGTGACACGAGCTGAGTGGGGTGGAGGGAAATGTGGGTGAGTTGCATTTTGAGATCTGGGTTGCTGTTTGTCACCCTGTCTCTTGCCATTGCTAAGCAGAAGCAATCACCCTTTGCCGAAAGTTGTTACCCAAGGGGAACCCTGTCCCAAGCTGTTGATACGCTTTATGTCAAGGCAGCAAGCCTCAGAGCAACGATTCCAGTAAGTACTAGGCTCTGCTTAGAATGAAGACCTAAGGGACATTTGAAATGCTGGATAAATCTTATTTCTCTTTGTTTTATTGTAGGAAGATCGCATAAAAAATATACGGTTATTAAAAAAGAAAACAAAAAAGCTATTTATGGTAAGCCAGGGGGTGCTTTTCTTTCTCACATTTCTACTTGTTGCATGCTTTTCTCCTTGCATTTTTAATTTTTCCAGATGGTCATGAAGTAGTAATCAGGGGGATATTTTGGTTCATTTTACAAAAGCTGCTCATGGTTTACCTTAGGCAATTTTTTCCTATCTCATTTATAGAAAAACTGCAGATTCCAGGAACAACTTCTGTCCTTCTTCATGGAAGATGTTTTTGGTCAACTCCAGTTACAAGTTTGCAAGGAAATGCACTTTGTGGAAGAATTTCATAGCCTTAGGCAGAAATTGAGCCGTTGTGTAAGTATGCACAGCAAATATGGTTTTGATCCCAGAAATCTACCTAGAAAATAGCATATTTTGTCTTCACCCCAACGGGTGAGTAAAGGGATTTTCTAATTGTTGGTTTGTAGTCCAAATGGAGAATCCATCACCAGGGAAACAGTATCAAACAATCCTGCGTAACTTCTCACGCCACTATGTTCTATTTCTTAAGGAATGACATGTAAAATAAGTTGAAGAGAGCTAAATGAACATGAGATGCTCCTCAGATCAATATTTTGTTTTTCAAATCAGTTTCTCTTTGTGCAAATCCCAACTAATTCATTCATTTAACAAATATTTCTGAAGCACCAATGATGTGCCAAACACTTTTCTAGAATGTCCTTGTTTTTCTTCTTTCCTTTCTTCCTTTCTCTCTTTTTTCTCTTTCTTTTTTGCTCACTTTCTCTCACCTCCTCTTTCTTTCCCATATTGATAAGTGCTTTTAGATTGACTTTGTCTCATTTATTTGTGTAAGTATAGAATTGTATCCTTTACAAGGCAAAGTTTCAATCAAAACAAAATGATAAAAGAAGTGTGTTCTTCTTTGGCACCTAAATTATTTGATGTTGTGGTATGGTCACCATCACCCTAAGCAATGGGGTACTCATTAAGAAGGCAGAAGTGACTGTATTTCTAACATCCATGATATTAAAGATCAGTATAGAAAGACAAAACAAAGCAAAACAACCAAGCCAGGATCTGTGCAGTATTAGTTGGCTCGCCTCTGTGAGAAGTGTTGAGTCTTTTCAGTGGGTTTTGCTCTAAATATGCGTTCTCCAGTCTCCTGTGGCTGTACTGGTAGGTGGTACAAAGTAGGGGGTAGTGAAGGTTATTACAGTTCTTGGGTCACCAGAAGGTAATGAGCTTTCTATTCTTGGGCATCAGGGTCATGAAACTTAAACTCTGGGCTGTTGGTAGCAGATTTTCAGTTTTAAAATATCAGGACATCTTTTTTCTTGTGGTCCATGAAAGTACACAGTAATCCAAATTCCAGCCTACAGTGCAGACAATTTTTATAAGGGTGAGCTGGTCAGTAGGGTAAAAAAATATAACAAATTTATATTCCCTTTGGTTAGTTTGTGTTTAAGTTACATCCTCATCTGGGACTTGGGTTGCATTCAGTTCAGTCGCTCAGTCGTGTCTGACTCTTTGTGACCCCATGGACTGCAGCACACCAGACTTCCTGTCCATCACCAACTCCCGAAGCCTACTCAAACTCACGTCCATCACGTTGCTGATGCCATCCAACCATCTCATCCTCTGTCATCCCCTTCTCCTCCTGCCTTCAATCTTTCCCAGCATCAGGGTCTTTGCCAATGAGTTGGTCCTTCGCATCAGGTGCCAAAGTATTGGCGTTTCAGCTTCCGCATCAGTCCTTCCGATGAATATTCAGGACTGATTTCCTTTAGGATGGACTGGTTGGATCTCCTTGCAGTCCAAGGGACTCTCAAGAGTCTTCTCCAACACCACAGCTCAAAAGCATCAATTCTTTGGCACTCAGCTTTCTTTATAGGCTAACTCTCATATCTATACTTGACTACTGGAAAAACCATAGCTTTGACTAGACAGATCTTTGTCGGCAAAATAATGTCTCTGCTTTTTAATATGCTGTCTAGGTTGGTAATAGCTTTTCTTCCAAGGAGCAAGCATCTTTTAATTTCATGGCTGCAGCCATCATCTGCAATGATTTTGGAGCCACCCAAAATAAAGTCTGCCACTGTTTCCCCATCTATTTGCCATGAAGTGATGGGACTGGATGCCATGATCTTTGTTTTCTGAACGTTGAGCTTTAAGCCAACTTTTTCACTCTCCTCTTTCACTTTCATCAAGGGGCTCTTTAGTTCCTCTTCACTTTCTGCCATAAGGGTGGTGTCGTCTGCGTATCTGAGGTTATTGATATTTCTCCCAGCAATCTTGATTCCAGCTTGTGCTTCATCCAATCCAGCATTTTGCATGATGTACTTTGCATATAAGTTAAATAAGCTGCATAGCTTCCCCAAAACTCTCATATTCCATTAAAATAATAAGGTACAGAGTCATCCAATTTAATGTAATATTATTGTAAATGAAGTTTGTTAATGATGCTGAGGTACTAGAAATCCTTGTCTGATACAGTATAGTATATCTGGACCCCTGAAACTCCCAAAAGCCATGTCTGCTTTGACCACTGATTTTATTTCTTCAGCTCATATAGCTAGAGACCACATAATAGTTATAACCCAAACCGAGCAATGTTTCAGACGAAAAACTTAGAAACCATAGAGCTATCTAGGAACTCTGGTTTGCCTTGACTTGCTATGGGAGAAGTCAGTTCCCAAAGGGACCTTAATTTGTCAAGAGCTTTTCTTGAGAGACTTGGGCTACTGCAGGATGGGAGTAGGGCGGAACCTCTCAGGCTCATCGTGGAGGCTTTCCAAGGCGGCTGGCTCCCCCTTGTGGCCAAATACGAGCACATCACCTAGCCAACCATCCTGAGGTTCACCTAATTCTGGTCTTTCCTTTTAATGTTCCCCCCTCCCAATACAACCCTTATTAGCTTTGGTTAATTTGGCTCACAAGCTAAGGAGTTTATGTGCTGTAGTAAACAAACCGCCTCCGTGAAACTGTAAAAGAGAAGGTCGAAGGATTAAGCTGAGCTTTAGAAAGTCGCCTCAGATATTGCTTTAGGGAAATAAGTTTAATTTTAGTAACAGGCTTGCATTTAGTTTTTCTGGCAATCACCATTTTTTCTTTTTGGCTACAGAAGCAAGCATGTGTCTAATATAAATTAACTGAGCATTTGCCGCTCTATGTGGAATTCTGAATCAGTGGATGTGGCAGAGATTAGTAGAGAGAAGTTATAAAATGTGAAGTAGGTGACATTTATTTACATGTGATTTTTTTCCTTCTTTTTTGAACATTTGTTTTAATTTTGGGAAGATGGGCATGGGGGCAGCTTTCCTAACAGAGCAGCTGTGCCCTCCACCAGATGTGTAATTGTCACTGTGTTTCTTTTTTCCCCCTTCCTTCCAGGGACCTCAGGCTACTGTTAATTCTTGAATATGCCAATGAATCAAAGCTTTGCAAGTTGCAGAAACTTTTCTCCCCCTTGCATGTGGCTTTGCTGGTTGCTTTAAAGCTCTCCTCTCTATCTTACTGAAACTTGGGCAGACTTTCAAGGAATTGATCCTGAGACTAAATCCATGTCTTGGTCTATAGAATCTGGAGTTAAAAAAAGAAAAAGAAAACCAGAAATAGCACCTATGATCCAATCCAGTCATCTCTTTTTTTTTTTTATTGGATGCAGACATTCCTAGGTGTGGTGATTCTGACTCAAGAATGAATCTTCAGAAATATCTGTATAATATCCCTTATAGGAATCTAAAAAGAAATTATACAAATGAGCTTATTTTACAAAACAGAAACAGAGAGGTTTTCCTCACAGAGGGGGAAAGAGTCGAGGGAAGGGAGGGATAGTTAGGGAGTTTGGGATCGACATGTACATGCTGCTATATTAAAAATGGAAAACCAAAAAGGCTGCAGCAATTTACATTCTCACCAACAGTGTAGGAGGATTCCTTTTTCTCCACATCCTCTCCAGCATTTATTGTTTGTAGACTTTTTGATGATGGCCATCTGACCAATGTGAGGTGATACCTCATTATAGTTTTGATTTGCATGTCTCTAACGATTAGTGATGTTGAGCATCTTTGCGCGTGCCTGTTGGCCATCTGTACGTCTGCAGGGGTGAGACTCCAGGCAAAAGAAACAATGGAAAGAGCACTGCAATAATATGCTTGGACTGAAGTGTGCACACTAGTGCCATAAGGAAGGACAAGGAGAGTCTGAGGAAGAGACCAGACTGGGGTAAAAGTGGAAGTGTCTGGCTCTTCGACCCCATGGACTGCAGTCCACTAGGCTTCTCTGTCCATGCAATTCTCCAGGCAGGAATACTGGAGTGGGTAGCCATTCCCTTCTGCAGGGATCAAATCCAGGTCTCCTGCATTGCAGGCAGATTCTTTATCATCTGAGCCATTAGGGAAGCCCAGACTGGGATGAGCCCAAGGTTTCTACTTGGAAAGCTGGCTGGTTGGTGGTGTCATTCACTATGAGATCAGAAGGAAAAAGCCTGGAGAAAGGTTAGTAAGTTGCTTTAGGTCTGCTAGAAGTTTGAGAAGTCCCATGCATAAATACAATCATAGGAGTGATAATCAAAATACATATCCATGTATTTTGTGTATGTTTATATTTATGATGTATTTATTAATAGATTTATTGATATATAATTAGCATGAAGTTAACTGAATGGATTTAGAGTGTGTTATTGGGTAGTTTTGACATATGTGTATACTTGTGAAATCACCACCACAATTAAGATGATGAACACATCCATCACCCCTCAAAGTTTCTTTGTTTGGCTTGGTAATCCCCTCCACTTCCCCTCCCCAACACTGGTTCCAAAGGACCGCCGACCAGCTTTCTGTCACTATAGATTTATTTGCATTTCCTAGGATTTAATGTAAATGGTTTTACAGATGATCCCTAACTTACAATGGTGTGATTTTTGACTTTATAAAAGGTCTGTATTTCCAGTTTTTCTGGGCTAGTGATTCCTGGCACAGTACTCTCTCGATATTGGATAGCAGCGGCAGTCACAGCTCCCGGTCAGCCATAAGATCATGAGGGTAAACAACCAATTCGTTTACCACCATTCTGTATCCAGACAACTATCCTGTTTTTCACTTTCATTACAGTATTGAATAAATTCTATGAGATATTCAACATTTCATCATGAAATAGGCTTGTGTTAGGTGATTTTTCTCCATTGTAGGCCAATTTAAGTGTTCTGAACACATTTAAGCTAGGCTAGACTAAGCTATGATGCTTGGAAAGTTAGATATACTAGGCATATTTTTAATTCTTTATTGAATTTGTTACAACTTTGTTTCTGTTTTATGTCTCAGTTTTTTGACCTTGAGGCATGTGCGATATTAGCTCCCTGATCAGAGATTGAACTCACAATCCCTACGTTGAAAGATGAAGTCTTAACAACTGGACTGCCAGGGGAGTCCCTTAAATGCATTTTTGACTTAAGATATTTTCAACTAACAATAGGTTTATCAGGACTTAAGACAATTATAAAGTGAGGAAAATCTATATACGTATCATATTCTTTAAAGTCTGACTTCTACCCAGTATAATCATTTTGAGATTCACTCATGTTATTGAGTGTATTAATTACTTCTTCCCTTTTCATTGCCAATTAGCATTCCACTGTAATGATATACCACACTTTATCTATTCATCTATTGATGACTATTTATTTTTTCCAGTTTTTCATTATCACAAAAAAAGCTGCTATTAATATTTATATACTTCCCCAGTGACTCAGTCAGTAAAGAATCTGCCTGCAGTGCAGGAGACCCAGGGTTCAATCCCTGGGAGGGAAAGATCCCCTGGAGAAGGAAATGGCAATCCACTCCAGTAATCTTGCCTGGAGAAATGCCTTTGTTTGGAGAGATATTCTCACTTCTGTTGAGTAAATACTTGAGTGGTAGGAGTGGTAAACACCTAGGCTGGATCATAGGTTAGGTGTATGTTTAATGATGCAATAAACAGCCAAGCTGTTTCCTAGAGTGGTTGAATCAGTTTACATTTCTACCAGTAGTGTATGGAGTTAAAATTGTTTCAACATCCTTGCTGTCATTTTTATGGTCAATGACAATGTTTTTCTGTATTTTATTGTGGATAGTTTCTATTGATATATCTTCAAGTTTACAAAATTTACAAATCTTTTAGTTTGTAATATCTAACCTACTTTAGTCCCATTCAGTATGTTTTTCATCTTAGACATTATAGCCTTTGTTACCAGAAGTCTGAATTTGTTCTTTTTAATATTTTCCCTTTTCCTACTTCACATGATCCATCTTTCCTTTAGCTTCTAGAATGTACTATATGGACCCTATTTCTGTTATCAGTCTCTGATAATTATTGTTTAGATCTATTAATTCATAAAACATTGCAAAATAATGCTTTAAAATTCTATTTCCTTTATTTATAAATAGGGATAATTATGTAAAGAGAATCTCTCCCTAATTGTTTGGCTGTCCTGAGGACCTTATCATATAAGAAGGTCAGAATAAACATGTAATTCTGGTTCTTATCTGTTTTAAATATTGTGATTTTCTAGATAGTGTGCAATTTTATTTAGGGTCAGCTGTTTATGCAAATGTATGAGATATTTTTAAAAGTTACCAAATGATGACATTATATTTTTAATTAAAACTTGTTATTTCATTTGCTCCAAGAATGTCATCTCTACTGTTTAAAAAGAAACATGTAATTCATTTTCTTTATTTATCAGTTTTCAATATAAGGATTGATTTTCTAATATTCTTTCAAGGTGATCAATGAGTTGTTATTTTCTCTTAGGTTCATGATTAGGACATAAATTCTTTTTCATTTTTGAGAAGTCTTCCTGGTTCTTTAAAGTTTGGGGTTTCTCTATAAATCCACAGAGACTGGCATCTTCTTGAGCCATTCTCAAGACACGGCACTACAACAATTTTCACGATAGACTCCAATGTCTGGAATCTCAGCACCACTGTATTCGAGTGTCATCTTATCATTTCTGAGAACATTCTAGGTATTTTGCAGTACCTAGTAAAATATTATACATTTTAATAAGTCTGATTTGGGTAATTCAGGTGGTATAATTGTTTAAAGAAAAAAAAGCAGTGGCTAACATAAATACCTTTATTTTTAATCTTTGTTAGCCATGAAAGGTGAAAATGAAAGTTGCTCAGTGGTGTCTGACTCTTTGCGATCCCATGGTATTTGTCTAAATGATATTTGGAAAGTGCCTCTATGTAAAAAGACGTTTTAAAGATTCTTATAGAAAAACTCTCAGATTTGAAAGGGAATTCAATAGTTGCTTAGTTGAATTCATAGGATCGTTCGCCTAATTGCTAGTGCTCAAAGTTGAAACTGGAAAAATAGTACATTAGTTTTCAAGATTTCATCATCTACTTTAATTAACGTTTTGAGAGTCTAAATAGTAATTGGTAATTAGAGAGCTCTGTTTCTTTACATTAATTGTATGTGATTGATTTGTAAGTTTGGTAAGTCTTGTCAAATAGAATATTTGTGTCTCTAATTCTTGTAGAATGTTTGATAAGTAATTTGTATCATAAGTAACTTGTATCATCAAATAGTTGCAACTAGCTTGTCAAGTTGTGAAGCATTGCTAATTATTTGTTTGCAATTTTGAATATTTTAAAAATCATAATTGGTTGAACTGATAAAAACTGAAGCAGGAAGTAAGATTAATTCTGGTTTATTCTTTCATTAACTATAAAGTCCTAAACTTGTCTTTAACGATACAAATCTCATCGTGCAGTTTTTGGAAGAATTAAATAAGATACTACGTCAAAGTGCCTAATACATAGTAGTTCTGTAAAATTGTTCGTATCTTTCCTTACTGTTTTCCATACTCAGAACACTAATTTTCTTCCAATTATATTTTCTCAACAATTTCCAAAGGAGAGATTCTCTTAAACAATCAAATACCCTTTTAGTGCCTAATGTTAGTGTTTTACTTATAGTGTTACTTTAAGTGAAAGAGAAAGAGATCATTTATGAGTCATCAGTTTTAACTTTGGTAAATATATTTTCTAATTATATTATAGAATTTCTTTTCCGTCAAAGTTATCCCTTAGCTGTGCTGGGCTGTGCTGTGCTAAGTCAATTAATTTATGTCCAGCTTTGTGCAACCCTATGGACTGTAGCCCGCCAGGCTCCTCTGTTCATGGAATTCTCCAGGCAGGAATACTGAAGTGGGTTGTCATATCCTCCTCCAGGGGATCTTCCCAACCCGGGGATTGAACCCGCATCTCTTATGGTCTCCTGCGTTGGCAGGCGGGTTCTTTACCACTAATGCCACCTGGGAAGCCTGGTACATGCTCATAAAAGACTATAGTATATTAAAACTCCTTTTGTAGGAAGAATTTGAGTTCATTATTTGTGAGAATACAGGGTGAGAGACTATGACATGTACCGCTGTCCACTCCCTGGCCAAGCTATTTCATTTCCTCAGAATTATCAGTGGAGAGGGATTATTCATTTTTGCTTTAGTGTATATAATACACAATACATATTCTTATGATTTTTCAAACATGTTGTGGATACTGGGGATTCAGATTTAAGGATTATATTTATTTTTTCATGAAATTCTTTTAAACGGAGCTCACTAATGCCCAGTATATACTTCAGACTACTTAATATTAAACCAGTGGGCTTTGTGAGCCCCAAAGCTCTAAGCTGATGCTTGCATTTCATTCATTGATTCATTCATTAAATAAGCACCGAGTATCTAGTGTTGCTGAATACTATTCCAGATGCTGGAAATTCAACAAAAATTGATAGGTAATATCTCTTTCTGTACAGAATTCTTTTGAGAATGGCCTCAGTCAGTTTCAGCAACTCTCAGATTTTGATAGGTGCCATGAAGGGAGCAAACAAGAGGATGCTGAGGGCTGGAGGTTGGGGGCCGTATCACAGGTAACTGAGTCTGAGACCAGAAGGGTGTTTGAATTATCACTGTTGGACTTCCCTGGTTGTCCAGTGCTTAAGACTCCGCAGTCCTAACGCAGGAGGCACAGGTTCGATCCCTGGTTAGGGAACTAGGATCCCACATGCTACCAGCTGTGGCCCCCAAAATAATAACAATAATAACAAATTAAATAAATACACAATCTCTGTTCTCTCCAACCTTTGAGCATCGGGCTTCCTCTGCCTACTCTTCCATTCTTTCTGTTTCTTCCATTCCATTTTAGTTACCCTTCAAGATGCAACGCTCTTGTTTTTTCCTTCTGGAAGCCTTCTGGGGTCCCACAGTTGGATGGCCTCTGCTATGTCCTCAGAACAGGTTTTGTTTTTAAATCACAATACTCATCATGTAGTATTGTGATTTTCCTTCGCTGTCTCTGACAATTATGAGCCATTGCTTGTGCCCCAAGGAGGTTTTCAGCATGTAGGGCACTTTTATAAATTAAGTAAAATCAATGCTATGTGGTCAGAGACACGATTATATGCCTAGCATATAGTAAGTATGCAATAACCATCCATCGACTTAATGGTGAATGATTAGGCTGTTGCCTTGTGTTTGTTATTCCGTGACTATCACACACACATTATTTTTTGTTTTTGAGCCAATCTTTGGTTATTCCAGCCCTACTAATAAATCGCCTCTCGTCCAGGTCATAACTGCTTTGCCTGAGTCTGTCAAATCATGCAGCCGTTCTTAGAACAAAACTGCTGCCCTTTCGTTTTGCATGCTTTTTTCTGCAAATGGAACTATACCTTGAAATATAAGGTAAAAGGAATCCCTCCTTCCAAGCAAAGAAATCTGAATTAGCAGTAAAATCAGGCTATCCTAATGGGTCTATAGACATGTTTATAACAGTGAGGAAAGTGAAAACCTCTTGCATTTACTAGGGGTCATTTATAGTAAACAGAGCTCAAGGCACCAGAAAGAATCCCATAAACCTACAGAGCTCTACAGGAAACACTGCCACTATTAAGTAATGGGTTTTTATTTTTTGCCAAACCTTGTTTTTCTCCCCTTCTGCTCTCTTTGTTCTTAGGGTAGCATGTGCCTTAGATGGAGTGAAGTCACAAACCTTTCTTGTTATCCCTACCCTACTATGGGAGGCCCTGTAGGCCCACGCTGTCTGGGGAGAGGGCCTCGTCATCAAGGAGTGCCCTAATGACCTTTAATTTCTCTAATGACCAGAATTTGGTTGGCTTCTTTGGTCTCACGTTTTCGGTGTTAAATCTTTTTTTTTTTTTCAATATTTATTTATTTTTGGCTGTGCTGAGTCTTCATCACTGCACGTTTTTTTCTCTAGTTGTGGCAGGCGGGGGCTGCTCTCTAGTTGCAGAGCACAGGTTTTCATTGCAGTGGCTTCTCGTGTTGCAGAGCAAGGGCTGTGGGGTGCGCATGCTGCAGAGGTTGCAGTTCCTGGGCTGTCGAGCGCGGGGCCCAGCAGTTGCGGTGCTCGGATTCGAGAGCGCAGGACCCAGGGTTTGTGGCGCCCGGGCTTAGTTGCTCTGTGGCACGTGGATCTTCCTGGGCCAGAGATCACACCCCTGTTTCCTGCATCGGCAGGTGGATTCTAGTGTTACAGTTTTAAGTCCTGACCCAGGCATATTGGATATTGTGCTCTATGACTTGCTTATTCAGTTCCTTGTGACTGATCTTTGCATCTAAGAATGTTGGATATATTGGAATTGGCAAGTATTGATTATCCTCATGAAGTCCTCTCTTCCAGTTGCAATGTTTGGGCCAATTAGATTTATACTAGATAATTTCTGACTGGACGGATTTAGCATCTAGCCAAATTCTCCATTTAAAAAGTAATAGCAGTCTTCTCTATAATAATTTCCAGAACTACTCTCCCGGCTGGAACTAGAGTTGGTATTTCTAGAATTTACTTTTGCAGTTCCAGTCTGGAAAACAAATGAACAAAGGGAGCAAAACACACACAAACACACAAACACACACACACAAATACACACACACAAACACACGCAAACACACACACAAACACACACACAAACACACAAACACACACACAAACACGCAAACACACACAAACACAAACACACACACAAACACACACAGAAACACACACAGAAACACACACAAATATGCAAACACGCAAACACACACACAAACACACACACACACAAGCACGCAAACACAAACACAAACACGCAAACACACACACAAACACACGCAAACACACACACAAAACACACACACACAAACACACAAACACACACACACAAACACGCAAACACACAAACACGCAAACACACACACAAACACGCAAACACAAACACACAAACATGCAAACACAAACACGCAAACACACACACAAACACACACACACAAACACACACAAACACACACAGAAACACACACACACGAACACGCAAACACATAAACACACAAACACGCAAACACACACACAAACACACACAAACATGCAAACACACACAAGCACACACACAAACACACACACAAGCACAAACACGCAAACACACACAAGGACACACACAAAGACACACACAAACACACACACAAACACACACACAAACACGCAAACACACAAGCACACACACAAACACACGCAAACACACACACAAACACACAGAAACACACACAAACATGCAAACATACACACACAAACACACACACAAACACACACAAACATGCAAGCACACACACAAGCACACACACACACAAACACACACAAACACACACAAGCACACACACAAGCACACACACAAGCACACACACAAGCACACACACAAACACACACACATAAACACACACACACACAGGGTTTCATCTTTTGTTCATTACCACACCGTGCATTTTCAGGTTGAAGTCTCTCTGTCTCTGTCTGTCTTTCTCTGTCAATTAGCTTAGGCTTTTAGAAGCATTCCCAGTATTTCCCCCGGGATAATACAGAGTAGGGATCTTTGAACTAATCTTTCTTTGGAACTGGATATTTAAGATTTTCAACAGGAGAATGGCTTGGCCGGAATATCTTTTCCAAGTTATGCAGTTTTTTTAAATATAAAAAAATAGTATAATAGTCTATATATAGTGTATAAATAGTGTAATATAGTGGCTTTTAAATACATACTCTGGAGTCAAAATACCTGGGTTTGGATCTCAGCTCTTTCACTTATTAATACCATGTGAACATTGACAGAATGTTAACTTCAATGCTTGGGTTTTCTAACTTGTAAAATGAGGGTGATAATAGTACCTACCTCATAAGATTGTTTTGAGGACTGAATGAGTTAATATAACCAAAGCCTTCATATTAGTGCCTGACACAGAATGCTAACAAAATACACGTTGATTACTATTATTTTTATCTAACAATCTTCACATGAAGGGAAATTGGGATAAAGAAGAACTGCTAGAGTTCTATCAATAATCTTTTATTATTGATCTTGTATTTTGTTGATTTTCCCATCTACCACTATCCTATTTGCTAGCTCTGTTTTGCTCATTATTATGTCTTTAGTGCCTGACACATGATCTGACACTTAGTAGGCACTTCATGAATGCTTGTTTAACGAAGGAATGAATTCTTCCTGACTGTATTTGCTGATTCTGGCTACCACTGTCCTGGATCGGTTCCACCTTGTTTTGGCCTCACAGGATCTGGTGTGGGAGGAAACGTCCCCTAAATTCACGGCTCTTATCACAGGGAGGTTCAGCCCTTGTGCTTGTGAGTCCTGCAGATGGAACCTTCACATTCTGTGTGCAGCTCTCCCATGCCTCATCACAAAAGCCCCTTTCACAGGAAGAATTTCTACCTTCCTATGCAAGGTCTTCCCTATGGGAATCTGTGGGAGAAAAAAAGCTGAGGAAAGGAAGGTGGATAATTTCTTCCTCCATGACTTCTAAGTGATTCTCGTGCTCAGATTTGAAAACTCACCTCCTCAAAGGAGACCAGCATTTCCCAATCTCTCCCCACCCCAAGTCAGGCTACAAGCTGTCTTCTCAAGACACTAGCTTACTCTTCTTCCAATTTAGAAACTAATATTCATTTCCTGGTGCTTTCTCCTGGGAATCAACATCTGAATATTGTACTATGCAATATTTCAAATAGCCAGAGAGATTTTTCAAAAAGTAAAAATTTTTTTTCTCATCATTTGCACATTTCTTGTGTTTCCAGCATCTCTCTTGCTCCAGCCATGGTTTCTTTAAGTTTCTGGAAGGCGTAATCTTTCTTGCCTCAGGACATTTGCCCACCTTTCGCTCAGGTTCCCTGTGTATTATTATTATTCCATCTGTGTATCCTTTCCAAATCCCTCTTTTCTTTCTTCGTTTCCTCATATACCTGCTGCCTCCCCCCTGTTCAGGCCTTAATTCAAGTGTTATTCCTCAAAAGAACCTTCTCTGACTATCCAGTTGAAAGAGGGTCATTTCTGTAGATCCCTATCATAGAGTCATGCATTACAAACACAGTTTTAGTTGCAGTTTGTAAATTTTAATTTTTCTTTTTTTTTTTTATTTATCATTATTCTCTCTCATGAAACTGTAAACTCTGTTAGGACAGAGGCCAGGTATTATTTACTTGCCAGCGTATTTCATGCCCACAACATGCTCAAAAATTGTTGGTTGAGTGGATGGAAGAGTGAGTACTGGAACTTCTTCAGCAATATTTCTGTATTTACTGCTAATTTCTTAGATTTCCTGTGCTTCATCAGCTAGAGAGATGAAATCCATTACCAGGATGAAAAGAACATTTTATGAGGTAAGTATACCAAATTCTTGTCTTTGAGTACTTTTTTTAAAGATATGAAATATTTCTGCTTCTAATATTTCTACTTTATCTGCAGATTGGAAAGAAAGGAATCTACAAAGCCATCAGTGAACTGGATATTCTTCTTTCCTGGATTAAACAATTCTTGGAAAGTATTAAGTAATTCAAGAAGCCAAGTGGATTGACTTATTATTTTGAAATATAATGAGCACAACCAGAGATCAATTTACAGTAGTGTATTTCCTTTTAAATATTTTGTATATAGTGCTAACAGTAAGTTAGATGTCTAGAGGAATTTAATGCAATAACATTTTGGAGATAAGTTATCATTTACATGCACATTTTCTGTATTTTCAAAGAATGCTTTCATTTTGAATATGTTTTGTCATCCCCAAGTGCATTGTATGAGTTTAATCTAAAAGTGTACAACCAGAATTAAATCATGTAATATTTACTCAAAGAAAACGACAGATTTCTGGGATACAATATAGTGAGACTTACATAAATGCCATGTATATAATTATTGTCTACTTAAGGAGTAAGCATAGAATAGTGTAGGGCTTGATGATAATTAATTGTGCCCAGTGTGAACTTAGCCCCTAGCAGATTTTGATTTTAATGAAAGAAGTTGTGTTTCTTTGTCCTGGATATCCTTTCTAAGACAGTATGCTAGAATTTCATTCAGTATAATGGGTAACTATCAGATCAGATCAAATGGTTGCACATGTAAACTAACTGCTTGGAATGGTTTACTAGACACACTTTTGACAGATAACTCAAGCTACATAGACTACAAGGAACTAAGTGGAAATGATGCTAAAGCTTGATTATGTTCCTTCCAGGTGCCATGCAATTAAGAATGTTATTAGAGGCCAAACAGAAGTCTGAATGCAGTTCAGATTCTACCATAGGAAACTTGCCATACTATCTAAAAACCTTACCCATACAGCCAGCCCTTCAGTTGAATGAGTCATACAGGCTGACTATTTTGCATCAAACGGACCCTGCTTCAGCGTAGTAATCATGGGCAGTTTCAGAGAGCGATTTGTGTGATGGCTAATTCGCTTCCACAAAGCATCCATTCTGTCTCTGCTGCACACAGACAACCCCGGGACTTGGTGTTTTGTGGTAGGAATAGACAGGGTGTCCTGAAAGCCTCTGTGGTTTTCATCCTTGGCATCTCTTCTCTTGTTTTCTCACCATCCAGTCTCTTCAATCACATAGTCATTTATCTGTCCACTGGGGACTACCTTCTCTTTCATATTTCCAAAAGTATCCCTTTGTTTCTTACCCTTTCTCCTCCCTGCCTTCCCCATCCACACCCTGTACCCCCATGTCTTACCCCACTGGGGACCTCATTATCAGACAGGCCCACAGCCAGGGAAAGGGGTGGTGAGTGGAGGGGTATGGGGGTGGGGGGCCTGGGGGACTCTGCCTTCATTTCGTGCTGTTGACTTAGGGCTTCCCAGGGCAGGCTTCGAGGCCATCAGTAATGGGGCAGCCTTCCTTGTTGAGAAATATTTGGAGGAGCTGGCATCTTGGGGGTCAGGAATCTGCCCCCTGGCTTTCCCATGGACCCGAGAGGAAGTGGTGAACCACCCACAGCCTCTCATTGGCTCACTCTCAGGCCCGCAGTGTTTTCCGGGAACAGGCACCCTCACAGCTGAATTTGTGCTCTGCTTCCACAGAGCCGGGAGTCTCCCGTCTTGGTTACCATTCTTAGGCTGTTTCCTTACTTTGGAACTCCAGGTAATTAGAGGGGATGTGAAATATTCACATTTGCCAATCAGGCAACTTGAGGTCCTTCGGGATAAAATTTCACCATTGTTCTAATACTTTGGAGTAATTGAATTCAAAGTTGTTTTTAAATTATTTTTAATTGGAGGATAATTGCTTTACAATGTCATATCAGTTGCTGTTGTACAACAACGTCAATCAGCCACAAGTAGACATGTGTCCCTTCCCTGTTGATGAATTCGGTGTCTTTGTTTCTTAAATTCTTTTGTTTGCCTAGAACAGTTAAAAAGCTGCTAAACTCAGAAGCACTGTAGGATTTTAAACATCATCACTGAACAAGAAAGCAATATCTTGTGCTTGTGTCTCATCACAAATACCAAAGGCTTTTTTTTCAAATACCATAGGGAAAAGCATGGTTTTTAGTGTGGTTGAGTAAAGACTAGTATTTTGAAAAGGCAGTTAAGAAGAGAGGAGCTGGTGTCCTGGTACCCAGGGAGGAAGCAGTATTGGGTGTGTCACTGTGGGCTCAGGGCAAAAGTTTCCCTCTGATTACAGGTCCCACTCTGGACTTTACCAGAACCAGTGATGGTTGCATACCGGGAAGCAGCTGCATACCCCAAATGCCCACAGGATGCTCTAGAATCCCCAAGCAATTTAGCATTCCTAGGGGAAGATTCCTCCTGGCAGATCCCTCCTGGATCACACCGAGGAGACTACATTTCCTATTAAAATGTTTTGTCTGGCAGCATATAATTAGAGCTAAGGGTTTGACTCTGCTCTTAGCACAGGGAGAGCAGAAAGAGCCTGAGTACTACCACATAGCCTGGAGTGGTAAAAACAAGACCTCAGTGAGACCAAGAGATCCGATCTGTCCCAACTTCCTTCAAGTCTCTGCGTGCATCCTCAGAGGGCCATCCATCCAAAGCACCAGCCCCCTCCCTCCCCACCTTCCTCTAAACCACTTCTCTCTCACTGATGTGCTTGGCTTGACTTGTTTACTCACTGACTCTCCACCAGGTCAGAATACAGGCTCTGTGGGGGCAGGACGTTTATCTGTTCTGTTCCTTGGAGGGTCTCCAGCACCCAGGAAGGGGTCTAAATGCAGGACACTACACCAGCACAAGGCGAATGTGTGAACTCTTGAGAGAACGGACCGAGGCCTGCGCCCTGCTTCTCTCAGGAGGTGTGGTTAATGTCAGGTCAATTCACTTCCTGGGCCTGTGTTTCTGGATGAATCCTGAGTGAAATTAGCTACCATGGGAGATCGGTACAGATATCCACCCAGAGATGGACTGAGTTCTTCCTTTACGCCAGATACATGCCCTCAAAGGACCTCACACACTCTTCTCTTCCCCAACCTGTCCCCAATACCGCCCTCAAGCCTTGCTCTGCCTGCTTCATTTCTCCTAATCCTTTAAGATTTCATTCAGATTATCATCCTGCCATTTATGGTTTCATACACTTTTTAGTTCTTTACAGAACCTGTCTTAAGTATAATTCCTCTGAGATTTAGTATCTGTTTCTCCTACTAGACTGTCCGTCTCTGATTCACTGCAGTTCTACCCAGATCCTTTTAAACGGTAAGTGCCAGATATATATTTGTTGAGTGAATAAGTGAATAAAGTAGTAAATTGGAGCAGATAACTTCCAAGGTTTCTTTCAGCTCTGGCATATCTGCTGCCAGGATTGTCACTGGTCGGTGTGAAATTTGAAGCCTGTGATAGAACAATGCTTCTCTACCTGAGTCCTCTAAGAGCATCTGTGTTATTATTTACATCAACAAGGAATTGAAATCAACGCACTCTTTTACTCGCCCCAACTCAGAGGTAGCTGTAAATAAATATATGACTTTTAACACAGGTCATTAAACTGAAGCAAAGACAGTCTCAACTAAAACGTGCTCACTTGTGTACCTTGTAGAATCACCTTCCTAACCCCAGGCGGAGCGTGTCTCAGACACTGGGAAACACTGCATTTTAATGAATTTCCACTGCCTCATTCTGGTCCAGCTTAGAAAAATAGTTGGAAATTCGAACATGATCATTTTAACCTACCCACAGAGACCAGTTTAGAAAAAGTCAAGCCACGATGTTTAGGTTTCAAGTTGGTTTCAGAGCTCCTGTCATTGTTTCCAGAGACGGAGGTACGAAAGCACACTAGCCCAGTCAGTCATTCCACTGGGCCGATGACTGTGGCTCCCCACAAGGGATGCTAGAAGGTGGCACAGCCCTGGTCCTGACCCTGTGGACCCTCAGGGAGCACCAGTCTCTGTCCCGGTAGCTGTGGTCCACACGGCTTCCCAGAGAGGGAAGCTATGGGAGTCACTGTTAGGGAGGCTTCGGGAGAGGTCAGATGTGCACACAGTGCCAGGAACAAAAAGTGAAAGCTCTGTAGGCCGAGTAGGAGCGGCAGAAACTCTAAAAAGTACTTGCAGAACTGTGCTATGAGTTACCACCCATCCTAAGAAGTCAGGAGAATCGTATCTTTCGCTAGGGCTGAGAGTTGTTCACTAAAATGAAAACCAATCAATTCATCAAATGCATACTGTCTGCTAGCCTCATGGTCATGAATGGGGGTATAAGCATCAGTAAAACTCATAATTGCTTTTTAGCAATTTAGGACTTAGGAATGCAGATAGATAAACAATCAGATGGTGAAATATAAGCAATAATGGAGTTATGGAGAAGGTGCAGTGGAGTGGAGGTCCACTATGGCACTAAGGGATGAAGTTTTAGATAATTTAGCCTTTAAGACTCACCTCAGGTGTTGCCTAAGGTGATGGCACTAAGGGATGAAGTTTTAGATAATTTAGCCTTTAAGACTCACCTCAGGTGTTGCCTCTTCCAGGAAGCCTTCTATGATCCCTTCTTCCAGCCCTGACTCTCAGGCTGGGTTTTAGGTCTCTTGCAAAGCATAGCTTTTACCACATCATATTGTAATTTTCTATTTGCTCACATGTCTTTCTTGAAGACAGACTGAGTCTTATTCAACATCGTGTCCTCAGTGCTGAGTATGGCATTGTCCTAGAGCAGACATTGGGAAGTATTTTTGGAATGGAACAATGTAAAAAAAAAACAAAAGCAAAACAATGCCAGTGAGGCTGGAGGAAGGAAATGGATTTTGGAGATATTTAGGAGATAAAATTGATATAACTCAGTGATCAACTGGTTAATGGGGAATCAGTGCTGAGGATAAATAGCCTAGAATGACTCCAGGGTTTTACATTTTCTACTGATAAGGTAAACGAGCCCTGGAGGAGGAAATGGCAGCCCACTCCAGTATTCTTGCCTGGAGAACCCCATGGACAGAGGAGCTGGGTGGGCTACAGTCCATGGGGTCACAAGGAGTCAGATACCACTGAAGTGGGGCTTCGCACTGCAAGCAGGCATGCAATGTGAACAAGGATTCAGAAAAATAAACTGTACTGATACTCTAGCATCTCCTTTTCATCAAGACAGAAATGTGTTGAAATCTGGACTTCATAGGAGCGTGTGTGTGTGTGTGTGTGTGTGTGTGTGTGTGTGTGTGTGTGAGAGTGTGTATACTTAGTTGCTAAGTTGTATCTGACTCTTTGCAACCCCATGGACTGTAGGCCACCAGGCTCCTCTCTCCATGTGATTTTCCAGGCAAGAATACTGGAGCAGGTTGCCATTTCCTCCTCCAGTGGATCTTCCTGGCCCAGGGATTGAACCTACATCTCCTGTGTCTCCTGCATTGGCAGGTGGATTCTCTAGCACTTGAGCCACCTGGGAAGCCCTCATAGGAGCACAGAATCTCATAATTTGAAAGGAACAATAAGAGCATGTTGTCCGGCTTTGCATGTTTTACTAGAACCTTCTTTATAACACTGTTCCCACATAGCATATGCTTACAATTAAGAAAGATTGTCTCCTGGAACATCCCTCTCTTTATCTAAATAATCTCACCTGTTAGACAATCATTTACATTGATCTAAAATCTATCCTCTTGAATTTTATCTATTTATTTATTTTTCCCAGTTTCAAAATTTGGGGTTTACAGTAATTGTGACCCATCTTCCACAGGACAGTTGGGTTAGTTAAGAGGTATGTTGGGGGAGAAGAGGCTCAAAGTTTCAAGTTGGAAGCACACCTTTTGTGTGCACAGACCAGGGCCAGAACTTACAGAGTCACACCCAGCTGCAAGGAAGGTGGAAAATATAGCCTTTATTTGGGATAGAATGCATCCAGCTAAAAATTGAGGGTCCCGTACCATGAGGGGTGGGAGAATGGGTGTTGGGTGATGCAGCCATGCATTAACTATTTGCAGGCATTCACCATGTCTTTTCGTTTCTATCCCAGCTTCATCATCCCCTCCCCACTAAGCTCTTCTCTAATAAACAGCTTCAAATTTCCCACCTGTTCTTAAATGGCATGGTTTGGTGTGCCTTCAATAACTAAAGCTTATTCTCTTCCAATTGAATTCCCAACTGTTCTTAATGAATTCTTGTTGGGTTCTAGGGGCCATGTTTTATCATGGTCATCCCCTTGCTTTTCTCTTTTATACTTTGTTAGTGTTTTTAAAAATTATAAAAATAGGGGCTGAAAGAAGTTGCTGCTGCAGGAAGCCTGGATTTAGAAACACCAGCTTTAAGTACATCTTGGAAATTTTATCCCATAAAACAAAAACCTTAGTCTGAGTTCATGTTAAGATGAATTTCACACAGAAGAAATTCCTGGAGAATTTTTTAAAAACAGTGGTAATAGCCTCATTTTTACTGCAGAGGAAAGCTTTGGATCGTGTATTTTAAAAAGTCACACAATCAAGACATGGGAGTATCTCACTTCCTGGAAACAGTATATAAAATCAATTTGCAGGAAAAATTTAATTCAAGATGGAGAGTAGAGAGAGGCCAAGATGACAGAGCAGAAAGACCCTGAGCTCACCTGTCATGAGCACGCTAAAATCACATCTATCTGCAGAACAACCTTTGATGAAAAAGACTGGAACCTACCGGGAAAGATCTTCTGCAACTTAAGACATAAGGAAAGAACCATGAGACGGGTAGGAGGAGTGGACTGACTATATAGTCAAATCCCATACCTCCTGGGCTGGGTGACAGGAGAATTATTATATCACAGAGGTTCTCCCACAGGAGTGAGAGTTCTGGGCCCCAAATCAGGCTCCCCAGCCTGGGGGGTCCAGCACCTAGGAAGACAAGCCCCCAGGGCATTTATGTTTGAACACCAGTGGAGCTTAATCACAGGAGACCCACAGGACTGAGGGAAATAGAGACTTTGCTTTTAAAGGGCGCACACAAAATCTCACATGCGCTAGGACCCAGAGCAAAAGCAGTAATTTGATAGGCGCCTGGGCCAGACCTTCCAATGAGTCTTGGAGAGTCTCCGGGAGAGGTCAGGGGGAGGGGTGGAAAGAGGGTGTGGGTTTGGGTTTGAGGGTTGCTGCTGCACGCTCTGGGGGCACAGACGCTGGTGGCAGACATACTGGGGAACATTCAGTCTCGTGAACACTGTTGCTGCTGGTGGCTGGTATCTTGGTTCATTAGCCAAGCCTAAGACATGCTTGTTTTAAGTCTGAAATGCTATCAAGGCATAAAGAGAGAAAAAAAAAATCTCTCTCTACTTCTCTATCTTCAATTTCCGAAGTGATCCAGTGGTGATGATTTGCTAGAGCTCTTCCCATAATGTTTCTAGTTTCATCGACAATAATAATATTTATGTATACATATCTTTCCCTTTTTTAGAGATAAAAACACATCAGGGATATCTTTCCTATATATATATATGTTCATTTTTAATTAGCTGCAAAATATTCCATGGAATGAGTGCAGCAAAATTGGTTTAACCATTCCAATTTGCTTGTTGTTTCATTTTTCTGTCCACACAAAACAGGCTGTAATGAGCATCCTTGTATGTATATCCTGATCTGTGCTTTTATTTTATAGGAGTTTCTAGAAGCAATATTAGGGGGTCAGAAGATATGCTAAATACTGGCAATTTCCCCCCACAACTCTTCCTTTGTTGATTTCTTCCAAGTTCTTGCTAGCACCAGATATCATTGACATTTTTCCATATTTGCCAGCCTGATGGTAGTAAAGGGCATCACATTGTTTTAGTTTACATGCCCCTGACAACTTGATCATCTTTTACATGCCCCTGACAACTTGATCATCTTTTCCTATGTATACTCCATTTACAGTTTCTTTTTCTGAGATACATACCCCCAAATGTCAGGCCATTTATTTAATAGATAAGTTTGAAAACTTCCCCAAACCCAACTAAAAATATTACATTTTAATTGGTTTTAACATTTCAAATAATTTAGTAGAGAGCCACATGCCTTGGATAGTATATTGTGCTTCCTCTGTATCCTGACCAAGTCCATACTGTCAGCAAGCGGCAGCAACCTGGATGGCTTCTGCCTGTGTCCCCAAGGTGGGGAGTGTATCATCCCATCCCTCTGTTGATCTGGGTGTGCAAGGGAAACAGGAAAGCTCAGTTGTAAATGGAGGTGTTTGCATCTGCTGAGGGAGGTACAAATGGGGCCTCAGAATCCTCAAGGGAGTAAAGAACCACTCCCCCCACCCCGGCCTGCCCCTACCCCCCCCACCTCCGCCCTTCTCCAACTTGCCTTTTTAGCTCCAGTCCAAAGTTTCACCAACTTCATCTTCTCCCCACCCCCTAAAACAAGATGGCCCATCATCCCAGCTGATTTGAAATGAAAGTGAAAATGAAAGTGTTAGTCACTCAGTCATATCAGATTCTTTGTGAATTTTTGTGGCCCACCAGGCTCCTCTATCCATGTAATTCTCCAGGGAAGCATACTAGAGTGGAAGCCACTCCTACTTCAGAGGATCTTTCTGACCCAGTGATCCAGCACGGGTATTCTTCATTGTGGGCAGATTCATTACCATCTGAAACACTGATTATCCCAGCTGATTTGGAATAAATCATGATTGTTCCACTTTCCCAAGAATAAACTCTGATCCCTGCACTCCCAGAAAGCTTTGAAAACCAGGGCTGATAAACTGGAGTCCTCTAAGGCCCCACCTCTCCCCTCTGTGAAGTGTCTTCCTGCATCACTGATTTTATGTTTTTAACTGATTAGGAAAAAATTCTTCATAAATAAAGGTAGTTGACATAGAAAAAAGTGTCTAAGAGAGGGAGACAGCCTCTTTAAAATTATACAACTCCTACCATGGCCCTGCACATCCCTTTTCTCCCTCTTTATAGTAAACTACTATATAAATTACTTACATATTATTTTTACTTAGTGTTAACTGTCTCCCGCTACTAGAATTTAAATTTCATGATAGGAGGGATTTTTGCATGATTTACTGTTGTATCTCCAGCACTCAAATGGTGCCTTCTCCAAATAAGTGCTCAATAAAACTGTTGTTGAATAAATAAATGAGTGGGTGGATGATGTGTTCAGAGAGAAAGAGAAGGAACCAGAAAACCCCTGTTGCCAAGGATGTTGAAAATTCTAACTATGGCTGGTTCTTAACCTTACTTTCTACGACAGAAACTCGTCTATGATAGAAACTCTTACAAGAGAGTGGGTGAAATGGCTTCCCATCCATGTGGTTACATTTCCTTTAAATAGAACTATTTGCAAAGCAGTTGATATGAAATGAGGCTCTGGTGATTTGCTATTTTCCGTTTACCCATATCATTCACGGTTGAGTCCTGCCCACTTGAGATCAGGCTTAGAGTGGCTTAGAAGGAGAAGGCATATTTGGGGGTTAAGATATGGGCAACCATGAGTGTCGGCAGCCTTTGGATGGTAAGACAACCTTTTGAGATTCTTTGGAACGGATGAGAAAGAATTGTCTTCATAGAAATCAGATCGTTGTAGTACTTTTCATCCATAGTAATTTTCAAAATTCTGGTGATAGTTTCATATAAAATGCAAGCTATAGTGGGTGATGGCCTCCCCACTTTTCATCTATATATCATGGTTGGGACCCTACCTTAGAGCTCACTAGTTGCAGTGATTGGTGCAGAATTTAGAAATGGGCCCATGATTTAAGAAGATCCAGTCAGACAGAATTCCAAGGTTTGCTCCCTGGGCACAGTCTGTTTTTTCAATAAACCTTAAGTTTGAGAGGATATAGGCTGAGCCACTGCATCCCTGTTGCCACCATGAGGACAGAGCCTGGCTGAAAACAAGTCAATACTTTAATTGCTCGGTTTCTGGGAATCTTTGTTCCTCTGAGGTTCTTTCTACCTCACTTGAATGCTGGTTCTCAGTTTCTCAAGTGAGTTTCTGTCTGAGAAACACAAATTGGAGGACTCCAAGACTTGGTTTGGAGCATCTTCTAAGTTGTGTTAGAGATTTCCATGAGATATATCAAGTGGAACCTCACAGCTTTAAATTCTATCAGCGTGCCATGACTCCACTGATGTCTCCAGGCTGACCTGTCCCCTGACTTCCATATGCACCCACCCAACCGTGTATCTGACATTTCCATGTAAGGCATCTCAAACATAGTATGTCACCTCCTAAAATCAGCCCATCCTCTAGCCTTGAGCAACTGTGGAATATAAGACAGAATACGGTCTTGGTTAAGCACATTAACTCTGGAGTGAGTAGAGCCTGGATTCAAACATAGGCTGAAATTTAAAAGTCAAGTAAGTTTAATCTCTCCATTCCTCCCTTCCCTTATCTGTACAATAGGGTTGATGGTAGTAGTACCTATTTTGTGGCTTTGTTTGTGAGGCTAACATGAAGTAATATAGTGGTTACAGCTCTGAGTGGTGCGTAATAAAAATAACAAAGCATGAGTTATTATTATGATATGAAATTAACACATAATCAACTGCTAAAGCCAACAGTCTAGGGTTGTTTTTGGCTTCTTCCTCTCTCCCACATCCAGACCAAATTCACCATCATGTCCTTTCAGTTCTCTCTCCCAAATACATCCCAAATCCTTCTGCTTCTCCTTCCCCCACTGGTATACACTGACATCTCTATAAAAGTCTCACATCTCTTTAAAAGCCTCACATCTTAGCCACTGTACCCACTCACCTCCTGTCCCTGAAACCAGCCTCAACATATATTACAGAGAGAATTTAGAAAGTGCAAGCCAAAGTATATCCCTTCCTCGTATCAAAGTATCCCTTTTGATACTATTTAGTGGCTTCCCTTGCCACTGGAATAAACCTTATTGTCTTATCCAGAAGGTTCTACGTGAACACTCTGACTTCATCTCTTTGCTGATCTTTCTGTTTCTGAAACATTCAAGTTTACTGTCTGGGGCTTTTGTACTTGCTATTTCCTCTACCTGGTTCTCCTCCAGTTCTTTGCAAAACTGACTCCTCTCAGTCAGGTCTTGGCTCAAGTGTCCCTTTCTCCCAGAAGACATGACTGACCATCTTCATGAGAACAGAGGTCTTGTCCAAATAGTTTGTGACCTTATCTATTTTATATTCTTACTCCCATCTCTGGTCTTGTCAAATACTTCCCCTGGATTCTTCTTGCTTTCAGAATACCTGCAAAATACTTACAATATGCCATTTATCACTGCACACTGTAACCTTTGACTCCCATGTCTATTCTCTCACCAAATTAAGACTAAGAGGAGGAGTTATGCCTCCTTGATCTTTGTATTGCCAACCTTTAATAAAAGCCTGGAACATAGTAGAGGCTTAAAAATCATAGGGGTGAATCAATGAGGAATTTTCTATTACAGGTAGCAAAGGTTTTGACAAGTTTGTCAGAATGAAAAAAGACATGATGAGTTCTTTGAGGATAAAAGCAATAAGGATGTTTTGAGAAAAATTATTCATGTTGTTAAACTGCTTAATTTGTGGCAGAAGAGTGCATTGAGGCATGTGACATAAGACTTGCTTTTTCTATATTTTCTAGTAGATGTTGGATATTACAGACAGCAATCAGTTTCCTCTAGTCACTTGTAATTTTCCACCTAACAACTTCTAAGTGAAGTAACAGAAGAATGTTTTATTAGTTTCTGATTAGTTTTTTAAAGGTCTGGCTCCAGTTTGGGAAAGATTGAGTTTATCATTTAATCTAGCAGTTTCTGTTCTTTAAGTGTGAAACTGGTCGTTTCTTCAGGGTGCTTAATCTATTTTAAGGCTTTTTTACTTTCCCTACAACCTTGCATCCTAAATTCTAACACACTGCGATCTTCAGAAATATATTGTCTGTTACCACCTCGTTAAATGCATGGTTTAACACAAGGTTTTCACCAGATCAATCTCCAGCTGGATAATGATATCGATACACATCATCATAGAACATAATGGCTTACAGAGCACCCTGAGCACCCTATTTTGTTAATCTTAAAAATAACCCCATGGGATAGCACAAGCATCTTCCAAATTCTTTGCCTGACATCCTAAGAGTCCATCATTAGGCCCTTAACTATCACGAGTCTTCACCCAAAGTCTACCATATCATAGGTACATAACAAGCCTCTGTTGAATGAGTGACTCAGTGAGTTTACAGATACATTTCTCACTAGTCCTTGACATGTATTCTTCCCTTGAAGACTGGTCCATTTTTTAAAGAAACCCCTTTTATAAGACAAACTTATTCTTCTTTGATGATCTTATTCTTCTATGTTGTTTTGTCCATCTGTAATGCCCTCTTCTGGAGAAGGCAATGGCACCCCACTGCAGTTCTCTTGCCTGGAAAATCCCATGGACGGAGGAGCCTGGTGGGCTGCAGTCCATGGGGTCGCTAAGAGTCGGACACAACTAAGTGACTTCACTTTTACTTTTCACTTTCATGCGTTGGAGAAGGAAATGGCAACCCACTCCAGTGTTCCTGCCTGGAGAATCCCAGGGACGGGGGAGCCTGGTGGGCTGCCATCAATGGGGTCTCACAGAGTTGGACACGACTGAAGCAATTTAGCAGCAGCAGCAGCAACAATGCCCTCTTCATTCTTCCATTTCCCACCCAATTCTATATCTTCCTCATAATCCCTTTGGGTCTACAGATTTTCCTGTGGTTACAATTGCCCATAATGACTATTCCCTATCAGTTAATTTCCCAGTATTATCAACAATCAGCTATAAATATATATTAAGCTTTCATATGCACCTGATCTCATTGATACTGCAGTTGACCCTTGAACAATGCAGAGGTGAGGGTAGGAGGGGGATGTAGGGGCACGGACCCTCCTGTGAGTTGGAAAATCCCCCTATTATATTATAGTTGGCCCTCCAACCTTGCAGTACATCCTTAACCACAGTTCCCCAGTAGATGAAGTTTCATATCTGCAGATTCAGCCAGCCGTGAGATTCTGTTGTACTGCAGAAAGTACAGCAGTAGGTACTGTTGAAAAAAATCCACATCTAAGCAGACCCAGGCAGTTCAAACCTGTGCTGTTCAAGGGCCAACTTTATTTCCAATTCTGTTGATTTAGTCCAATGTCACTTTCCAAATGTTTCCATAAATTTGATCACTTAAAACTTGTATTAAGCCAACAAAAATTGATTTGTTTTACTCATGTGTCAGAGTCTGTTTTGAAGGTTAAATAGATGAAAATATCATTCTAGTTGGGGGTGTATGAAAAATAAACAAATAAAGAAGTAAATATAAAGTCAATCTATGGAATAGGAGAAATCATTGGCAAGGCACCTATCTGATAAGAGGTTAATTTCCAAGATATATAAAGAACTCACATAACCCAATAGCAAAAACAAAAACAAATGCTTTGATTATAAAATAGGCAAAGAGCTTGATTAGATATTTCTCTGAAGAAGACATACAAATGGGCAATAGGTGCCTGAAAAGGTGCTCGACATTACCAGTCGTCAGGAAATACAAATCAAAATGCAAATCAATATAATCTCATACCTGCTAGGATGGCTACGGTCAACAAAACAAAACAAAAGAAGGGATAACAAGTGCTGGTTAGGATGTGGAGAAATTGGAAGGTTTGTCCCGTTTAATAGTAGTGCAAAATGGTATAGCCACTTTGAAAAACAGCATGAAAATTACTCAAAAAATTAAAAATAGAGCTACCATATGATGCAGTAATTCCATTTCTGGGAATATATCCAAAAGACCTTAAAACAGGATCTCAAAGAGGGGGCACTCTGATGTTCTTTGAAGCATTATTCATCATAGCCAAGATATGAGAACAATGTAAATGCGTCCATCGATAGATGAATGTGCAAAGGAAATGTGGTATATTCACACAATGGAACATTATTTATCCATGAGATAGAAGGAAATCCCACCATATGCAACCACATGGATGATCTGGAGGACATTATGCTAAATGGAATAAGCCAGTCACAGAAGGACACATACTGCGTGATTTCACTTCTCTGAGCTATCTAAAATAGTCAAACTCTTACAAGGAGAGTGGTGGTTTCCAATGGCTGAGGCGGGGATAGGGAATTGCTGCTCCATGGGCATAGAGTTTCAGTTACACCAGGTGAATTAACTCTAGAGATCTACCATACAACAGCGTGCCCAGGGTTAGCAGCACTATACCGTGCACTAAAAATGTGTTGAGGGTAGATCTCATGTTAACTGTTCTTACCAGAAAAAACTATAAAGTATGTCAGATGATGACAAGTGTTAAGAAAGAGCAATAAAACTGGGAGGGGGGTCAGGGACAGGGTTGGGGGTGAGCAGGAAATGGTTCAGTCTTTAAAGGGTGTGGTAAGAAAAAGGCCCCTTATGAGGTCATGTTATTGCCAAGACCTGAAGAATCTTCACAATGACTGAGAGGTAGCAAAAGTGTTATTATTTTTCTCATTAATTTCTTCTTTTTTATCATTTAACAATTTTTTAATTTAATTTTTTATTGAATATAATTAATTTACAATGTGTTAAGTTTCAGGTGAGCAAAGGTATTACTTATTTTGTGGCTATAAAAACTGGAGTTTGGGGAAGTTAAGTATTTTCAGTAATATCACATAGTTATTATGAAACAGACTGAAACCATAATGTACAAAACTTTACAAGACTCAGACTGTCTCTTGTGCCTTACCTTCTCTTATCCAGTTATCAGATGACTTTTAATAAATGGCATAAACAATTTCTTAATTGTGGAAAACCATGTTGTCTTGAGTGGCCAATTTTTTAATACATGTAGTGAACATATTTTCTAAATCAAAAATTGGGCAACAAATTCTGAAAAATTTCTGAAGTGCCTAGAGGAACAATGAACCAAGTAATTGAAGTTGACATCAAGTCAAGAATATATGGCCACCATGATGATACAGATCCTTTGGACCTGACAGAAAGTATTAAACATAAACTGGGGTGTAACTTGATCCTAAAGAAAAAGCAAATATGTGACTAAAACCAGAATTTCTCACTCTGTTCCATGGAGTATTAGCATTTCCTGGACATAGTAGTAAATTTTTTTTTAACTTTTGAAAGTGTTTTCTTATGTAACAAGTTCAGGAAAGTGATGTAAACTATATTTTCTACCTGGGGAGTTATACTACACATTGGAATATTAAAGGCATGGAGAAGTTCCACATTAAAATAATTCTTGAACTTTGTTTAACCTGTTTCGAGAAGTTGTTTGAGTCAAGAATAAGTTAGCTTTATCATTTAGTAACATCTTGTGTCTTTCTTTCACAGAAAATAGTTTTGTAAACACTGATTCACACAAATGATAATCTTTAGGTAAAGCAGAGCTAGAAAAGATTTAGTACTTCTGATCCAACTCTAGATGTCACTCAAGGGAAACAAGATAAGGAGTAAAAGTGCCTTGCCTTGCTTCTTGAAGTAAGAGATGGAAGCCAATTTGTTCCTCTGGTTACATTACATTAGGAGTGTGCAGCTCACACTTGAAACTCTCCTCTCTTTGGATCTCTTTCCTCAGCATTTAAATACATAGAGAACTCTTCTTACAAAAGAAACCTTGCCTCAAGCTTACCTTCGATCTCCATCCCCACCTTGTTCTGCTGCTTTCATTTATAGCTGACTTTCCTGCAAGAGTAGTCTACACCTCTCCTCTGCTTCCTCAATAGCCATTCACCACTAATACTGCTGTAAATCACCCATCCATCCAACCATCCATCTATCCATCCAACAAGTACTTATGTCAGGCACAGTTCTGGGCACAGCAAACAAAACAAAGTCTTGACCCCCATGGGACTCACATTCTTCTAATGGTAAATAGGCAATATATAAACAAACACAATTATATAATAAGCTGAATGGTCAGACCTATACTGTAAAAATAAAGGAAGGTAAAGAGGATAGGGAGTGGGGAAAGATGAGGATAGAGGTTGGTCAATGGCCTGGCCACAGTGAAGGATTCAGTCAACACAGGACCAGTGGAATTAACCTGACCATGGAGAAGGAAATGGCAACCAACTCCAGCATTCTTGCCCGGAGAATCCCTTGGACAGAGGAGCCTGGCAGGCTACAGTCCACAAGGTTGCAAAGAGTTGGACACAACTGAATCGACTTCACACACACACACACGAAGGTTTAATTGAAGGAGCCCAATCATTTTGAGGCTTATAAATTTTGATCAATAATTAAAGAAGGAGTACTGGCTCTTCCAGACGTAAATGAGAAAGACTGTAACACCAGTTAATCTTGGGGGCTTCTCATTACCGGGAAGGAATTAACCCTAAGAATGAAACCAATACAAGAAGCCAGAGTTTATAGAATTTCAAAATAGAGCCGGACTTTAAATTAAACTATGCCCCAAACCTGCCCTATATCTTAGTCAAGTGGTATAATCAATCATTATTTTAGGCCAATATGAATAGAATCTTTCATTACTTGCAACCCAAAGCTTTCTAACTCTATAATTTAGATTTCCCCACACAGACAAAGAAGGAATCTGTGGGCCTAGATACAATTGTTGGGATTAAATTGTTTCTAAAGGGTCCTTTGCTGTCCCTATTGCCACATTTTTGCCCTGTTTTTGGACAATTATGGTTTCTATAAATGTCCACGTGCTGGAATCAGGTTTCAAAGGCTCTCTGACTGCTCAGGACCGTTCTTGGCCTAGTTGCTAGAGCATCATGTACCCCCATAGATGTTGGTCTACATAAGCCCAAGGAGACAACTTTTAAAGTCAGAATGGGCTGTGATTCCTGATTGTGAGGCCACTGAAGCATATTTTTGCCAGAGGGAACATATTACCTTTGTAGCTCTCCAGAATCCTCTGAAGCAGTGATTGACCTGGATTTCCAACCACCATTGCCTCTTATATGCTGGTATGGAATGCTGCATGTGGTCCACGTTCACCCTTCTTGGCACACATTTTCCCGGTCTGGATAGCCAGGGAGAACTTTTCAGAGTGCAAATTCTCTCATGACATCCACCTCCCTCATCCTTAAAAATATGGCAGTGGCTTTTCATTGCTGCTATTGTGGTAGGCAAGCACCATAAAATGACCTCCAGCAGGGCTGGCTTTAGGATGAGGCCAGTGGGGCAGCTGGTATGTACATTTTAAGGAGCCACTCATTCTTAGCATTGTGCAATGGTACTTGTCTGATCCTGAGAGCGTTCTCTTACACTTTATGCCCTAGTTACCTCTCTCTCCTCACCTTCATTCTTGCCCTGGCTTCCAGGATACTATGTGCCTCATTCAACCTCATCTTGCAACACCCTTTCCTTAACTGTCCTTCTGCTTTGAGATCTAGACCGCTAGTCTTTTCATTTTCTTTTGTTGGGAATATTTATAAAGGTCAGAGTTGAAACATAGATTGGCTCCAGCCAATCAGACTGGATGCCCAACCACTCAGGATGGATGATGATTTGGAAACAACCTGCATGGCTTTATTGGTGTGTGCAAGCATTGGCCCTGGGAGCCTGTACATTCTGCTCCCTCTCTGGAACACATTTTTCCCCTCCACTTTGAACATTAAAAAAAAAAAAAATCCTTCCATGAAGCACATTATGGACTGGTCCCTATTTTGAATACCTTACAGATATTAACCTTATATAATCCACACATTAATTCCATTATTATAAGTGGTTTAAGTAAAGTATACAAAGTCACATAGCAACTGACCCGCAGCTGGTATTAGCATCTTGGCATTCCAGCTCCAGGGTCTATGCTCTTAGGCAGCCTACAGCCATTGAAACTACTCTCAATTTAATCAGATGTGTTGTTATATGCTCTCCAACAGCTGTTTTCTTTCCTGCCTGGAATTTTATTATTAATCACTGTCTGTTTAATCATCTATCACTTTTCCCACCTTAATTATAATTAAGCTCCAATGGGCAGGAGTGTTTGCCTTGTCCATACTACATCCCTAACATGCTGAGTCAGACTTTGCACTAGGAGGTGTTCTGGAAACACTACTTAAGTATCGACTGAATTATCTTCAGTAGTACATCTGATTACTATCTCAACTCTCTCTCCCCAGACTATAAGCTCCCTGATAGCAGGAACTTTGCTAGCGGTTGTATCCTCAGCCTGAGCACACTGCCTGGGTCATTGTAGGTTCTCAACATTTTGGGGCTTAAGTAATGAAGATAAAATACGGGGGGATTTCCTGTAATGGAGGCTCCTCTGTCATCACTTGGTCTCCTTCTGGAGTAGGCATCTTCTTACTTCCTGAAACTTTCATTCTGAACCACCAGGGAAGCAGTAAAAGATGTTAAAGTTCAAAAAAATAGCTGAAAGAATGCAAGTTGCCTCACCCTGAGTCACTGGGATTGTGGGGTTAGTTTTGATTATTTTAGATTGGTGATTTGAGCACAGGCTTGACAAAGGCATTTTCTTCCCTTGTGCTTTGATGACCCATATTTCTCCTTCTCCTGTGATACTGGAAACCTCTACTGGAGCAGATTTTTAGGGAATTTTTTTCTTAATGGTGGCAGGAGCCAGGATGCTGCCAAGATGGTGGGAAAGAGTAGACCAGAACATTAACCTTCTAGATAAAGCCTTGGTCCCTCAAGAAGCTGTGTTACTAGAAAGGCCAAAATAGAAACATAAAGGATGAAGAGGGAAATCTGCATAATTTCACAAGTGTTAGATATTTTTATTTGTCCTCAGGACTCTTAATTCAAAATTCCTAGCACCTAACCTTGTATTCTATTAATATCTTAGTTCAGTAAAATGTAACCCATGAATTCCACCACTGTGTCCTCAAATACAAAACCTAAGACATATAGATATTCCCAAAGAAGAACTTCTGTGATGCTAATTGTAATAGTAACATGGCATAAAGGCATAACTCCAGAAAATGTTCCAGATTTATATGAAGGAACTGAATATGTAAATAAACATATTCCAGTCAAAATAAGAGATATTTAATTGATCTTAGGTTGATGATCAAGTTTGTAAATATCTAAATAAAAGGCAACATCATTAAGAATAGGCCAATGTGTTTTATCATATCAAAAATCATAAAAATTATACTTAAAAAACAACATTTAGCACATTTAAAAGGTAAAAGATATATTTGAAAAAGACTGTTTTACAAATTATGACAAATGTTGAGTGTCTTTAATAATTAAGTAGGTCTTACAATAAGTAGGTGTAAAAAGTGGTACAGATGAATGACACGAGAATTTTCTTTTTAAGAAAGGCAGGTGGGGTGTCTGTCAGGTTTTTCTTAGTTGGGACATAGTTGCTTTACACTGTCATGTCAATTTCTGCTGTACAATGAAGGGACGCTGTAAGTAAACACACATCCCCTCCTCCTGGGCCTCCCTCAACTCCCCCCACTTCATCCATCTATGTCATCAGAGAGTGTGGAGTGGAGCTCCCCGCAGTACACAACGGATCCCCACTAGCTATGTATTTACACATAGCAGTGCAGACATGTCAATCCCAGTCCCCCAATTCTTCAAATCTCCTTCCCCGACCCAGGGTCCAAATGTCTGTTCTCTATGTCTGCACCTGTATTCCTGCCCTGCAAATAGGTTCATTGGTACCATTTTCTAGATTCCACATGTATGTGTTAATATACTACATTTATTTTTCTCTTTCTGACTTACTTCACTCTACGACAGACTCTAGGCCCATCCACGTCTCTACAAATGATCCAATCTCATTCCTTTTTATGGTTGAGTAATATTCCATGAACTCCTTATTGCCAAATTCAGACTTCAAATAAAGAAAGTAGGGAAAACCACCAGACCATTCAGGTATGACCTAAATCAAATCCCTTATGATTATACAGTGGAAATGACAAATAGATTCAAGGGATTAGATCTGATAGAGTGTCTAAAGAACTATGGAAGGAGGTTCATGACGTTGTATAGGAGGCAGGGATCAGACCATCCCCAAGAAAAAGAAATACAAAAAGGCAAAATGGTTGTCTGATAAGGCCTTACAAATAGCTGAGAAAAGAAGAGAAATGAAAAGCAAAGGAAAAAAGGAGAGAAATACCCATTTGAACGCAGAGTTCCAAAGAATAGCAAGGAGAGTTAAGAAAGGCTTCCTCAGTGATCAATGCAAAGAAATAGAGGAAAACAATAGAATGGGAAAGACTAGAGATCTCTTCAAGAAAATTAGAGATACAAAGTGAAAACTTCATGCAAAGATGGGCACAATAAAGGACAGAAACATTATGGACCTAACAGAAGCAGAAGATATTAAGAAGAAGTGGCAAGAATACACAGAAAAACTATACAAAAAAGATGTTCATGACCCAGATAACCATGATGGTGTGATCACTCACTTAGAGCCAGACATCCTGGAATGCAAAGTCAAGTGGGCCTTGGAAAACATCACTATGAACAAAGCTAGTGGAGGTGATGGAATTCCAGTTGAGCTATTTCATGAGCTAATTCCAGTTGAGCTAAATCCTAAAATATGATGCTCTGAAAGTGTTGCACTCAATATGCCAGCAAATTTGGAAAACTCAGCAGTGGCCACAGGACTGCAAAAGGTCAGTTTTCATTCCAATTCCAAAGAAAGGCAATGCCAAAGAATGGTCAAACTACCGCTCAATTGCACTCATCTCACACACTAGTAAAGTAACGCTTCAAGTAATGCTCTAAGCCAGGCTTCAACAGTATGTGAACCATGAATTTCCAGATGTTCAAGCTGGATTTAAAAAAGGCAGAGGAACCAGAGATCAAATTGCCAACATCTGTTGGATCATTGAAAAAGCAAGAGAGTTCCAGAAAAACATCTACTTTTGTCTTATTGACTACACCAAAGACTTTGACATGTGTATCACCACAAACTGGAAAATTCTTCAAGAGATGGGAATACCAGACCACCTGACCTGCTTCCTGAGAAATCTGTATGCAGGTAAGGAAGCAACAATTAGAACTGGACATGGAAAAACAGACTGGTTCCAAATCGGAAAAGGAATACATAAAGGCTGCATATTGTCAGCCTGCTTATTTAACTTATATGCAGAGTACATCATGAGAAACACTGGGCTGGATGAAGCACAAGCTGGAATCAAGATTGCCAAGAGAAATATCAATAACCACAGATATGCAGATGACACTACCCTAATGGCAGAAAGCGAAGAACTAAAGAGCCTCTAAATGAAAGTGAAAGAGGAGAATGAAAAAGTTGGCTTAAAACTCAACATTCAGAAAACTAAGACCATGGCATCCCATCACTTAATGGCACATAGATGGGGAAACATTGGAAACAGTGAGAGACTTTATTTTTGGGGGCTCCAAAATCACTGCAGATGGTGACTGCTGCCATGAAATTGAAAGACACTTGCTCCTTGGAAGAAAAGCTATGATCAACTTAGACAGCATATTAAAAAGCAGAGACATTACTTTGCCAACAAAGGTCCATATAGTCAAAGCTTTGGTTTTTCCAGTATTCATGTATGGATGTGAGAGTTGGACTATAAAGAAAGCTGAGTGTTGAAGAATTGATGCTTTTGAACTGTGGTGTTGGAGAAGACTCTTGAGAGTCCCTTGGACTGCAAGGAGATCCAACCTGTCTATCCTAAAGGAAATCAGTCCTGAATATTCATTGGAAGGACTGATGCTGAACCTGAAACTCAATACTTTGGCCACCTGATGTGAAGAACTGACTCACTAGAAAAGACCCTGATGCTGGGAAAGATTAAAGGCAGGAGGAGAAGGGGATGACAGAGGATGAGATGGTTGGATGGCGTCACTGACTCAATGGACATGAGTTTGAGTAAGCTCCAGGAGTTGGTGATGGACAGGGAAGCCTGGTGTGCTGCAATCCATGGGATCACAAAGAGTTGGAAGCGACCAAGTGACTGAGCTGAGCTGAATATTCCATTATATCAAATTTTTATAAGCCCAAAAATCTGTGTAACAAGCATCCACCAAATCTGATCATCATACATAAGCAGTCGTTTGGCTCTCAACTCTGCATGCCATTTGGGTTCCATTTTCCAAGGCAGAGGTCATCAGTGTTATGAGAGAAGGAGGAATGTGGTTCATTGAAAGCATCTCTGAGAGAAGAAAATACCTTAGTTGAGCAGGTGCTCAGATCATCAAACCTAGAATAATTAAGACCAACCCTACAATCCCAGTGATTCCAGGAGATGCAATTACATTCCTTCAGTTATTTTTTGGACTTTAACATTATCTAAGCTTCAGGAAGTCAGAAGATGCCTGTAAAATAAGGAAGACATGCCAATTTGGCCATTCTGAGGTTAGACCTTACGAGACCTTACATTTTTACACCCACTCTTTAGATCCTCAAAGGAGGAAAGCATTACGGAAAGTAGAGCCAACATGTATTTATTGAGTGCTCATTGCATGCTAGATACTATTCTCATAGTGGGGAACAGCCGTGAGAAGAGACAGTACCCCTGCCTTTAAGGTGCTTAATGGGGAAGCAGAAAACAAATAGCCAAACAGTGACAACAGCAGCAACAACAAAACCAATAATTTTAGAATATGATAAGTGCTATCAAGGAATTACTAAGGTCACATGATTAAAAAAAATTAACCAACAGTGTGTGCGTACGTATGCAGAGGTTTATGTTAGCTAGGATGCATAGGGCAGATTTCTGAGCTGAAAAGACTTTCATATTTAAGCTGAGACTTGAAAGATCAAAGTTGAGACAGTTATGGGAGTTTCTGGAGAAAAAGCATTTGAAGCAGTGGAAACAGCAAGCACAAAGCCTCTGAAGTGCGAATGACTTTAAGGATTCAAGAAACAAAAAGAGTCAGGGTAGCCTGAGTACAATAAACAGTGAGAATGGACAAGATAGGGTAGGATAAATACATGGGAACTAGATGATGTAGGACTAGCGGACAGGGCAAAGAGTTGGAGTTTTATGCTGAGAGTAAAAGGACATCTTTCTATTAATATCATCATCTCTCTACTATGAAACCTTGAAATTTACCAAAAAAGTAGAGGGGCTATTCTTTTTAATACAATTTTAATATTTTAAAATCAGACACTAATACACACAGCATTCAGTTTAAAAAATTCTATGTGTCTGACAATCTTGGTTTACTCCAGATTATTTCAAAGAAATTCCAAATGTCATAGTTTTATCCATAAATACTTCAGAATGTCTAAGAAATAAGGACTAAAAATTACAACTGAAATATTGCCATGACACATGAAAAATTGACAATAATTTATTAATATAAAATTGAAATCTCACAAATGTCTTTTTATAGTGGTTTGTTTGAATTAAAATACAAAACAAAGGGATAGATATATTTCTTAGATCTATAACAGTATCCACATGCTTCTCTTTCCCTTTCTCTCCCTCTTTCTCTCTCAATCTTAACATTTACTTATTGGAGAAACCAGATAACCTGTCTTATAAGATTTTCCAACTTTGCATTTTGCTCTTGGTTTCCTCCAGGACACTTAACAGGCCTCACTCATCCCTAAAATTTCTTATAAACTGGTTATTAGATATAGAGGCATGATCAGATTCTGTTTCAATTTTCTGGCAAGAATACTTTACAGTGGTGCCATGAACTGCCTATTGCGTCACTTCACAAAGCGCGTAATGCCCAATTGTTTCTCTTTTCTTGATGGTAAGATAGATCAGTGGTTTCAGATGTCATCCAGATAAAATCATTATAAGCTGGAGAGTGGCAAGCCATGATTTATACTGTAAAGATCACTCTGGCTAGTATATGACCAAGACAAGTTGAAGACAGGGATGGTAATAAAAATATTCAACAAACTATATGGCATAGGTTTTGACCAACTACAGTGGACAGCAAACTTACTCATGGATTCTCAGCCCTCCTTGTAGGAGTGGATGCTTAGGAAGCAACTGAAGGTCACTTGCAGTGGTGCATGTGAGAGACAGTGGCAACTTAGATCAGGGAGGAGGTAGTAGAGATGGAAAGAGCAGTGAATTCAAGGAGTTTCGGAAAGATGTAGAGGTGCCCAATGCATGGGTTTTCCAAACTGGAGTTGTCATTTCTGTCTAGAAATCAAGTACTGTGGGGCCCCTGATTTGAAGTCCACCCAACTTATTGTTCCTAGGTTCTCCTACCATAGTTCTAGAACAAATTCCGGTTCTAGAAACAAAAAGATGTTAGTTCTCATCGTTCTTTGAGACACCAACTGAGTAGGAAATGAGAATTGATGTACCATTGATGAAGAGGAAAAAAAATCTGTTGGAGTTCTTTTTAAACAAAAAAGAAAAACATTTATGAGATTAAAACATTAGTATGGTATGTGCTGTTGGGAGGTGATTCAAAACATAAAGTTTAATAAGTATATAGAAATAACTTTTATGTTTGCCATTGGTATTAGGAAAACAAAGTGAATCACATACATGTAAAACTCACTGGTGATGTATCTCATTGCTGCTTCCTGCTTAACTCATCTCTTAATGAAAAAATGGTATGTGTCACCACAATAACTTGTCTTTAACCACAAGCAAAGAAACTAAGTTTTATTTCTTAGACAAAAATGTAAGAGCCAATATTATTCACTTTTTTTCTCTCCAGGTGTAACATCTTGGGAATGACCAATGACACTTTCCTACTGAGAAAGAAAACTTTTCATGGTAGTAGTAACCACAGGATCGGTTGATTACTCACATTACAACATTAGTAATATCTTTCGCTCTATACTCCACACAGGAAAAAAGTGCTGAATGCAAAACCACAACCTCAGCTGTTGGTGGAAATGATAGTTAACCGCCCCTTGCTGCTACATCAGTGGGCCAATTCTTGGTAGAGAGGATTACTTTGAATGTGGTTTCCAAGTCAATGGATAAGAGCTGTGGCAAAAGTCCAATGATCCAATTGCTCATCAGTCTTTAAACATAGATTGATTTATTTTCTTGGTAAGAGAAATTTGGTTATAAATTATATAAATAAACATATGCAGATACATTCTGTAAATAAGCATGTATATAAACTTAAAACAACTAAAAAAGAAATCCCTAGGGAAAGAATCAGTTTGTGCTTTCTAAACGTTATTTTGAGAAGAACTCTAAATTATGGTGGGAACAATTAGAGGCCTCAAAGTATCAATTTAGAAATCTAATAGGCTATATTAGGGAGTTAAGGTCATCAAAAGAGCCAAGAGCAGTCCTAAGAAAATATAGACTTAGCAAATAGTCTGTCAAATTTCACAAATACCACTGAAACAAAATATGTTTAACAATAATGTAGGTTTTCCATTAACTATTTCTGCACTATTTCTAAAAATCTTAGGATTCAACCTGAAACTATTATGATGTTGTTAATTGACCGTACTCCAATATAAATTAAGAAGTTACAAAATAAAAGATTAAAATCTTAGGATAATATTTTGCCCTTCAAGCATCACTTAAAAGACAGCTTTTCGGCATTTAATCCACTTGGATTTTTTATTTATCCATAGTTTTTCAAAGACTATTTTCCAAGAGTGTTGTAACAGTAAATCTTAAAATTTATCATTTTAAATTTGCCATATAACAAGACATTTTACTTTAGAGCCCATAATTTGGTGACTGTACTATCAAGTGTCCAAAAAGTCAGTTACAGTATTGTGTAATGAGGAGTTATTAGTGTCAGCTTTGAAGTAGCGATCAGTAATAATGTGACCAACAGAAACTTTAGGTGGATTATGATAAACATTTTAAAATAAGTTTTGCCTATTTCCTACTAGTGAATATCTCAAATATTGATAATACATTTAATTTATTATTAAATAAATTGATTAAATAATAATCAATTTTTCTTTAAGTGGTTCATCATTTTCTTTTTGAATAATTATTTTTGAAGAGAATTTTCCAAGATATGTTACATAGTGAAAGTGAAAGTGAAAGTTGCTGAGTTGTCTCTGACTCTTTGTGATCCCGTGAACTGTACAGTCCCTGGAATTCTGTAGGTCAGAATACTGGAGTGGGTAGCCTTTCCCTTCTCCAGGGGATCTTCCCAACCCAGGGATTGAACCCAGGTCTCCCGCATTGCGGGTGGATTCTTTACCAGCTGAGCCACAAGGGAAGCCCAGCTTATCCTGGGTTCACTCTGCTTTGAACTCTGATTCCTACTCACTGAAATGAAGACATCCAGTTCAGAGACTACTAAGCTCCCTTGAAGCTCCAGTGTTTCCTACTGACCCCAGGCATGCTGGCCTGTGGGTATACGTCTGTCCGATTTACTCCTTCCTTCCTGAGTCTGTCCATATATGTTTTCTCTTCCATAAGAGGGCTCCTGCCAATGGCTCCCTCTATAGGTATTAATGCAGACGTGACATCCCCCTCCTCAGGCAGTCTAAATGGAGCCTGGGGCTCCTGTCCTTCTGGGAAATAAGATTATTGTTCCCTCAACCTCCGTACAACCCGTGGCAGAAGTGAAGAGAGGAGCCATATCTCTGTGCCCTTTGGATCCTTAACATTCATAGCTTCCCCACCACTCTGAACTCTGAGACCTCCAAGGATTATCCCATGGTGATCTTACTCCTGTTTAAGACAAATGCTATAGAAGCCCAGCCTCCCAGACCCCTTTTCACACTTGGGCTTTCATCTCCAGAATGGCTCTGCACGTCCTTTTCTCTGATCCCATTGCCAATGTTTAGAACCCTCCCCAGTGTGACTTCGGAACTCACTGTCAGTCGCCAGCAAAACCCTTTATATCTTTAGCATTTTCCTTGAGCTTTGCCTTGTTGTTGCCACTGACCCAACTCTTCGCTGGTGATCTGGCTTCCTTGCAGCTCTCTCTAGAAGAGGCTGCTTTTTTCCTTTCTACCCCTCGGTATGGAGGAGGAGGGAGTTTGCCCTTTTGTGTTCCACCACAAGCGTGCACACCATTCTCCCTCTCTTCTTCCTAAAATGCATTGGCTTCTTCCTGCTTTGAGGACCTATGTCACCTGCTGGTCCTCTGGTGGTCACCACACACTGAGCTTTCAGTCACTCCTCCTCATTCTAGAATGATTTTACCTACAGGCTCGCTGTCATTCTCTCCAGCACCACTCCTAACATAAGCTTTAGTACCTATATAGATAGTGCCTCAAACATATTGATCTCTTAATTCCATAAGTTCCGTTTCACCAAGATCTTGCCTTTTACCCTCCTCAGCCAGTTGTCCTCATGGACAGAGTCCCATAACTTGCATTGAACAGCATCCCACATTCCCCATATTATCTTAGTTTCATGAATCCTACTTTATGACTTCCCCATTTCTCCCTCTGGTACCCATTCCAGCAAGGATTCAACCCCAATGACGTAGAAAATCCATTAACCCTTAGATCTTTTCCTTGCCCTCAACTTTTCTTATGTCTTTACCTCTCTTAATATCTAGCCTAGAGTTCACGGTCTGTCATCTGCCTTTCTCTTCCTTCTTCATATTCTCCTGGCAAAAAACTCAGTTATGGCTAAAATCCAGCTCTGTTGCCTACCCTAAGCTCTTCATCTGATGGCAGTTTCTCCAGTGATAGGAGTGATATTTATCTCTTTGTAGCACATGTATTAGAAACTAAAGCTATGAGTGCCAGTCATCATAATCATCATTAATAACAACAACATCCTAGCTTACTCTCTTCCTGCCAGGACCAACGTGTTTGTTCATCACAATAACTCCATGAGATATGTGCTATTATATTTTGTATTTCTAAACTGAGGAAAGTAAGATCCTGAGAGGCTAAGTAATGCTTAAAGTCACATAATCAGTAAGTAGTGAAGTTAGGATATAAACCACAGTCTTCTGGTTCTAAGGTCTGGGCCATCTAAGGTCTTTTAATTGCCATCGCAGTAGCCTGCTGACTAAGTACTCACACAGTGAAATGCATGAATTGAACCAAACCAAAAGTGTAAAGAAAAAGTAGATGTGTTTTAGTAGCTTTGTTATGCTAAGTGCAACCCTTATAGGGAGCCTGTGCTCCATGCATGTCCAGCAGGCTCTCTGAAAGTGGCTTCATAGAGTCATCTTTATATGTAGCCAGCATGAAATGCTCTGTGATCTTGTTGTGCATATACTATGATATCTTCACTTCTTCCCTATTTTTGCTCCCACTGTTGGGGTGGAACTTTTCTCTCTACCCTTTTTGGGGGAGCACTATGAGTGTAACACACCTGGTCTCTCTCCACTGTCTCCCTCACTCCGCCCTGTGGTGTCGAGTGTCCCACCTGGCTGCCATGCCCAGAAGGACAAACAGGGCATACATATTTTAGTCTCCTCCTTTTCTCTCTTCTTTCCCTCCTGGGAGTGACCGCCTTAGGTTCTGTTCTGCTCCCTCAGGGGCTTGGAGGCTGTGTCCATCCTGTCTGGCAACCCAGGGTGGGTAAGTCTCTAGTTCTGAGGTTCAGTTTTAAGATTCTCAGTTGCCCACAGATTTGAGCCATGTTTACTAATACCAGTTCAATCAGCAAAAGAATGATACTTTGCTCTTCTACCACTTCCCTCCTTTTTAATCTTATTTTTCAACTGGCACAGAACCAGGAAGAAAAGAGGGATGTTATTTATTGGATGTTACGTTGAACTCTGAAAAGGAGTCGACTTATAGCAAGAAATCCAGCATTTCCTTCTTACCAGTCCTTCAAACTTCCTCTTACAAAAGCTGTGGGGACTTATAAATCCAAAAGGGTAGTTGCACAATGAAGTGGCTCTAGTCATGATAGTTCCACAATGAATGGCCGTTTCCTCTGCTGCTACTTATTGAAGAGTGACCCTGCGCTGCCTGATGGGCAAGACAGCCAAGATCCTTGCACAGGTCACTGAAGCACTCCAAGGTGGGTGATTTCAGTCTTCCTGTGATGAACTGCCCAATGTACCCCAGCTTCAGCTTCAACCTTGCTGCCCTTTTTTTTTTTTAAAGTTATTTATTTATTTTTGGCTGTGCTGGCTCTTCATTGCTATGCACAGGCTTTCTCTAGTTGCGGCAAACGGGAACTACTCTTCATTGTGGTGTGTGGGCTTCTCATCGTGGTAGCTTTTCTGGTGGAATGCGGGGTCTAGAGCGCGGGCTCAGTACTTGTCATGGGCTTTAGTTGCCCTGAGGCATATGGAATCTTCCTTGACTAGGGATTGAGCTCGTGTCCCTGCATTGGCAGGCAGATTCTTAACCACTGTACCTCTAGGGAAATCCAAACTTGCTGCTCTTAATACTCAGTACTTTCTGTCCCCATTCACACCTGGCTACCTCTCATGTGCCTCCTGCCTCAGGAGCACTTCCTCAGAACTGGTTCCAGCATCTGGCCCCTCATGCACTCAATGACCCTTCTGTGTCCCAAGATTCATCCGTGGTCATGACAGCTTTTCTCTTCAGTTATCAAAAAACAAAAGGTCTGCTATTCTCTTTATTTTTTTTTTTCTGCATAATGGCAATATTCGACCTATGTTATTGTTCTGTGACTGATCATCTGCAAAAGGGAAATAAAAATAGTACCTACTTCATAGATTGTCAGAAGGACTACATGAGTTAATATACACAAGTGGTATATAGTAAACATTTATTAACTAATTTGACAATGTCTGTCATTATAATTTCTTGTTAGAAGAGTGGCAATGGCCTCCCTACTTGATAGAATGTAATTGGTGAAGAAAATAGCTATGTGCGCATGAAAGGTAGTTGTACTGGGTTGAATAGCTTTCTCCCCAAGTTCTCATCCTCCTAGAACCTGTGACTATGACCTTGTTTGGAAATATGGTCATGGGAGATTAAATCTAGGTAAGAGGAGGTAATGCTGGACTAGGGTATTTCCTTATCCAATGACTGATGTCCTTTTAAGAAGAGGGAAATTTTGACACAAATACACACAGGAGGGAGTCAGCTCATGCAGATGGAGGCAGAGATAGGAATCAGGTAGCCACAAGCCAAGAAACACCAAAGGCTGCTGGTAACCATCAGGTGCCAGAAAAAGTCAAAAAGGATTCTTCTGTAGAGATTTCTGAGAAAGTATGTCCCCATTGATACTTGATTTTGGACTTCTAGCCTCCAAACTTGTGAGAACATAAATTTCAGTTGTTTTAAGTCACTTGGTTTGTGGAAATTTGTTATGGCAGCCACAGGGAAATAATACTTTGGTAAAGACAAAGGATCAAGAATGAAACATTTACCAAATAAACCCTTCCTTGTCTTGAAGAACCTCCTAGCTTAGTGGAGAAAGCATACACATAAACAAAATTATAACATGATACATTTACTTATGGAGATATACACAATATATTGAGAGTATGAAGTGAAGTGTTAGTTGCTCGGTTATGTCTGAATTTTTGTGACACCATAGACTGCAGCCTGCCAGGCTCCTCTGTCCATGGGATTCTCCAGGCAAGAATACTGGAGTGGGTTGCCATTCCCTTCTCCAGGGTATCTTCCCAACCCAGGGATCGAACCTGGGTCTCCTAAATTGCAAGTGGATTCTTTACCATCTGAGCCACCAGGGAAGCCCCAGTTGAGAGTATAGAAGAAGAAAACTGTATGCAACCTGAATGAGTTCATTAATGCTTCCTGGAAAAGATGTTCAAGATGAGTCTCAAAAAGTAGGAGTTATCTTGTGACAGAGGATTCAACAGGAGGGGGAAACTGAAATTACTTCGATGATTCTGGAGCTTAAGATATGAGTCAGAGAATGCTGAGACAAGGATGGACAGATGGTCGGAAGCTCAGGGATGACCTCTGGTGTCACATTAAAGAACTTGTTGTGAAGTGTTAGTCGCTCAGTCGTGTTTGGCTCTGGTAGACTATAGATTTCTAGCTCTTCTGTCCATGGGATTCTCCAGGCAAGAATACTAGAGTGGGTGGCCATTCCCTTCGCAAGGGGATCTTCCCAACCCAGGGATCGAACCTGGGTCTTCTGCATTGCAGGTGGATTCTTTACCATCTGAGTCACCAGGGAAGTCTCCTTGTCATGAAGAGTAGTTCTTATTTGAGGAAAGGCATGCCGCAATCATATTCAACTTTGAGAAAAGAATCTCCATTTGGAAAGCGTTGAAAGGATCATGAACAGAGACCGGGAAATGGTTAGGCAGCTGTAGGGGTTTAGAAAAGATGACAAGGCTGTTTCCAAGCATGGTGTCTGTGTGCTCAGCCACGTTCCCATGGGCGTTAGCCCACCAGGCTCCTCCATTCATGGGATTATCTTTGCAGGAATACTGAAGTGGGTCACCATTTCCTTCTCCAGGGGATCTTCCCAACTCAGGGATTGAACCTGGGTCTCTTGTATTGCAGGCAGATTCTTTACCACTGATCTACTTGGGAAGCCTTTCCAAAGCATGGGCAGGAGTCTAATAATATTAGATTAGGAAATAAAATTAGAAGACCTAAGAGATTGATTAGATGTTGCATGTTTCTAAGTAAAAGAGACACCACCACCCCAGAGAGGGAGACAGAGAAGAGAGAGAGAGAGAACGAGTAGGGGCAGGTTAGGTTAGACAATGTCAAGAGTCAACCAACAAACAGCAGGAAACTCAATTCAATGTCTATTCCTCACTCACAGTTGTCCCCTTTGCAATTCATCCTGCACCTGGCAGCTATGGTTCGGATTTCACAGATGTAACAGTCAGGGTTTAGTGAAGAAAATGGAAGCTGCTTTAGGTATTTCATGTAACAAAGTTTTAGTGATGGGAATTAGAATTTGATTCAATCATTGTTGAGAGATTTGGTCAGCCTATAGCAATGAGCTGTGTGGTTTTTAAGACTGGCCCTGAAGCAGCTGTGAAGCTCAAAAACCTCTAGGAGGCTTCTATGCACCATCTCAGTTTGTAGCACTGATGTGGGAAATTCTCTGGGATCTTGTTCAGAAGACACTTTGAGCCTCATATCTGTCCCCGTGTCTCCCTCAAGAAGATAATGGCCTCTCTCTTCTACCTTCTAAATCTTATGCAAGTGCCTTAACTGGCCCACTCTAGCCAAGGAATAGACAGGGAAGAGGATCTGGGAAATGTAGTTGCTGGCTTTATTGCATCACAGGTATAGAGACCCTAGAATACATGTGGGTTCTGCAAGGCTGACAACAGGCGATCTGGATGGATCATTTAATCCTACTGGAAATTCTGATTTGTGATTCAGAGACAGTCGAGTCTCTGCCTCTGACTGAAACCACAGGACAAGTAAAGACTCTTGAGCTAGGAGATGCCCATTTTTTTTGTCCTGTGAGAGGAGAAACAAACAAATATGCAGGAAAAGAAAGAATGAAGCAAATAAGCAAATGTGCAAAGAAAGGTGATGAGAAATCATGTAGCTTATAGCCAGAAATAGACACACAGAGAGAAGAGGTCTCTTGAACCATGGCTGGACTTTTTGCCTTGGAATGTCTGAGCAAAACATGGGTCCTTAGAATAAATTATGTTTTTTTTTTTTTTTTTTGTAAGCTAACTCAGATTGGTTTCTAATCCTTCTTGAAAAAGGAGTCTTAAGTAAGTTAACATCCATCTAGGGGTGTTTACTCAACAGTGGCATGAGTGGGTCAGAGGTCCTGGAGAGAGAGGTCTCTGCTGAAGGTAAAGATTAAGAGGCCATCAGTATATAGAAGTAGCAGAACTGTGAGAATGAGGAGTTAAGACAATGGCTGCTTTATTCAAAGGTGAATGATAACGTGGGTTTTGAAAAAGTCGTTAATATACATGAATCTTTAAAATGCTAGTGCTACTATGTAAAAAAGATAAATAGCGTTGTATGAACTAATGAATAAAATTGTAATGTGAAATGAAGTTCCAAGGATGAATAACATTGACAAGTATAAAAATAAATATCTTACTTGATAAATGCTATAGTAAAGTATATTTACCTCCAGGAGTGATTTTCAGGCTTTGATTTTTGGCATGCTACTTCTTGATAATGAATGAAAAGAATCTAATTTTAAATATCTTTCCCAATACAGTGGGTAATAATTTTGAGCTTAGTGGGTTTTTTTGTTGTTGTTGCTGTGTTTGGCTCTGAGAATGCTGTGCATTTTTTGTGATAGATTATAAAAACTTAAAAATTACCAATTAAATTTTAGTGTGGGCCTTCAAAGATAATGAGATTATCATCAGAGCAATGTTTTCATGGATTTTTTTTTTTTATTTTAGGAGGAAGATACAATCCTAGCTTCAAAAAACAGAAATTTCACAGCTGTAATATTTCTTTTACACATTAATGTTGAAATATGATCCTAAGTTAAAAGGATATAAGTATCTAACTTCTAAATAATCACTTTTTGTCAGCTTATTTGTCAATTAAACCTATGTGATGGGCACCTATTTGCCTGTCCAAAATCTTTCCTTCTTTATTTAACCTGGTTTATCTTGTATACATGGTTTATTGGGAGAGCATCATTTTTCACAAGACTCCATAGCTAATTGTCTCTGGGCTAGAGATTATGAGGCCATCACGGGACTTCCCAGATGGTCCAGTGGGTACGACTCCATGGTCTCAATGCAGGATGCCTGGGGCACTTGACATAGGTTTGAACTTTTACAGCTTCTTTTGGAATTTTCTGCACCACTGCACAAGCCTCTTAATTGGTCTCTCAGTTCTACTCTTGCCTCTCTGGAGCTTAATTTCCTTTCACCAGCCCATAAGGATCCTGTTAAAACATATGTCAGATCACTTCACTCTCTTGCTCAAAACCCAGTGGAAGGTACCCGTTTATTTACTAAGAATAAAATCCACTTTTCCCCCAAATTACCTGGTCGCTAGCTATTTCTCTAACCACACTACCTACTCCTTAGGTCTGGCCACACCAGCTTTCTTGCTCTAACCCAGCCCCAGCTCAGGATGTTCCCACGTTGGGTGTTTTCATGTTGCTATTTTCTCTGCTGGTCACAGTTCTCTCTGTCATGCCATTGACTCCCTTCTTCCCAACAGTCAGGTCTCTGCTCAAATGTCCTTTCCTCACAGAAACCTTCTTTGACCTGTCCCTTGTTCACTGCAGCATTAGTCACAAAAGCTAAGACAAGGAAGCAAAGTGGATGCAGAACATGTGGTATCTGTGGATAGACACGTAATACACCTGTGCTGTGCTTAGTCACTCAGTCATGTCCGACTCGTTGCGACCCCATGGAGCGTAGCCCACCAGGCTTTTCTGTCCGTGGGGATTCTCCAGACAAGAATACTGAAATGGGTTGCCATGCTGTACTCCAGGGGAACTTCCCAGCCGAGGGATTGAACCCAGGTCTCCCACATTGCAGGTGAATTCTTTACTGTCTGAGCCACTAGGGAAGCCCATCTATATATATCTAATGAAATATTATTCAGCTTTTAAAAAAGGAAATTCTGCCATTTGTGATAACATAAATGAACCTGGAGGAAATTATGCTAAGTGAAATAAACCAGATATAGACAAATATTGCATGATCTCACATGTGAAGTTAAAAAAAAAGAGTCAAACTCATAGTAACAGTAGAATGTTGGTTTAATGAAGCTTGGATGACAGAGGAAAGGGGAAGTTTTTTTGTTTTTAAAGGAAAGTAGAATGGAGTTTGCCAGGGGCAAGGGAGAGGCAGTCATGGGAAGATACTGTTTAATGGGTATAAAGTTTCAGTTTTGTAAGATGAAAAGAGTTCTGTGGAAGGATGATGCTTATGGTTGCACAACCACATGAATGCAGTTAATACTGCTAAACTTCACTTGACTATAGTTACCAAGTTTTATGTTATGTAAACTTTACCACAATAAAAAAATAAACAGAAACCCTTCCTCTACTTACTTTTTCAAACAATAGTCCCTTTCTGACATTATGTTGTATAACTGTTCATTTATGTATTGTCAAATTCTTCCACCAGTATGTAAGAGCCATGGGGACAGGGGTTTTATCTCCTTTTAAAATTATTGTTGTATCTGCAGTGCCTGCAAGGATGTTTCTAGCACATCACCAAGTGTTTAATGAATTAGTACAATGTTTCAAACTGGAACTGAAAAACAAGTTTCCTCTATTTCTGGGGGCAAAACTCTGTGAAATATGGAGCTTTGGAGGAATGCTTTGATAGCCAAATTTCCTTGGCTTTGTGGATGCTGCCGTGTGGACGGTGAGATTGAAATTGTCTCACTGAGAGAAGCAGAGATGAGAGCCAGGGAGATGAGTTCTTGTCAACTGGGGTCTCTTGCTCCAGCTGTCCCTGAGGTTGCCCCTCTGTTACCCAGGTTCCTTCCAATAAACACTCTCTTTGATTAAAATGGTGTAGCTGGAATTTCCATCCCTTGCTACCTAGAGAATCCTGACAGATGCAACATATCAGTGTACTGTTATTATGACTGAAAAATAAAGAGTATAATGAAAATGGGAAAAATTATTAAGGAATAATTAATGGAGTGTTAACAGAACTGACCATAATAAAGGCTGCTGGTGTTTGCCCTTACCTTCCTGTCCTTACCCACTGCCTTAAACAGTAACAATTTACTATTCTTGGTCTGAGGGTTTCTCTCTGTCTGCATGCAGGGAAGGCTGGAAGTGTTATGTTAGTGCCCTGGGAGCAGCTCTCAGATGGTGAGGAAGTTAGAGGATAGATACCCAGCAGAAAGCTTGGTGTTGGGTAGCTTGCTGCTTGGGTAGGACGTCTGTTAGGTGTGCTCTATGCCCTCACCCAGAGGTCTTCTGTGGCTCCTGTCTGTTGACCTCTTTCTATGGACTTTCTCCCTTCCCCTGAGTCACCTCGTGGCTCCCTGTCTGTGCTTCCTGGCATCATCACCCAAGTGATCCTTGGCTCAGGCTCTACTTCTGGTATAACCCAACATAATGCAGTTTATCTGTATAAAATTTTCCCTTAAGTAAACAAATAAATTAAACATGAGGAAATGCATAAATAAAAGTTTTGTAAGTCAGTTTATAAGTAAAAGGGACTTCCCTGGTGGCTCAGATGGTAAAGAACCTGGTTGCAATGCAAGAGACCCAGGTTCAATTTCTGGGTTGGGAAGATCCCCTGGAGGAATGAATGGCTACCCACTCCAATATTCTTACCTGGAGAATTCCATGCACAAAGGAGCCTGGTGGGCTATAGTCCGTAGGGTTGCCAAGAGTTGGACATGACTTAGTGACTAACACTTCCACTTTTTTTAATATAAATGGAAAAAAATGAAATAAAAATAGTGAACATGCTTAAAAATAGTGAAGCTTGTGCTTACTACATGCACAAGCTTCATTCGTTTCATTCTCACAAATACCCTGTGGAGTAGATGCCATTTTTAACAGCTAAATTCAGAGAGTTTAAGAACTTCTCCTAGGTTCACACAGCTGGTGGAAGATGGAGTCAGAATTCAAACTCAGTCTGGTTTCTATGTCTGTTCTGTTAGCTGTGATACTAAGTTGAAACAATTTAAAAATTTATTTTTTGTTAATACCATACCATCAAGCAAATATTACACACAATTAAATTGTTTGTATATATAATATACATGAATAATATAGAAAACTGGTGACATTTAGATCACATTTAGATTCAAGGAAGAGGGTCACCATATAGATAGGTGCAGTTATGACACAAACACTTTCTGTAGATCCCACATTAGTGAATCATCGTTCCCGAGAGAGGTGTCTTATTAGTATGTAACAGTGAAAGACCATTAGCAGCTGATTCTGTGACTGGTGGTGAAACAGCTCTTAGGAAAACAGAGGGCATGAGTGCTAAGCTGTCTCAGTCATGTCTGACTCTTTGCGACCCCGTGGACTGCAGCCCGCCAGGCTCCTCTGTCCATGGGATTCTCCAGGCAAGAATACCTAAGTGGGTTGCCGGGCCCCTCTCCAGGGGATCTTCCCAACCCAGGGATCAAACCCGTGTCTCTTATGTCTAACCCTCATAGGCAGGTGGGTTCTTTACCACTAGCACCACCGGGTAAGAGGGCAGGTATTATAGAAAGCTAAAACCAGCAGGTATAATGAGGCATCACACTGTTTCCTACATGGATTTGGCACTAAAACACAGATAAAAAATTGAGGTCTCTTTGAGCTTGCACTCCTGATCAAGTGGCTTCATCCTTGATGGCTTCATCCTTCAGGCTGGTCGTCAAGAGTTAATGGACATTACTGGGCACCCATGCAAGGCTGGCACTTTGAGAGAGACAAAGAAAAGAGTAAGATACAGTGCACACCCGCTAAGACCTTAGGATGTAATGAGGAGACAGGCATGTGAAGATAACTTGGATTTTCTTCTTTTATGAGAAAAACTTTCAGTGAGGTTATTCAGAACATGCAGCTTCATATGGATTTAGACCCTTTGGCCCGGTTTCTCCTCCTTGGCTTCAGCTGTTGCAGCTGCGACAGTGAGCGTGGTTCCCTCCGTAGAGGGAAGATGCAAAACCAACTGTTGCAGCTGCGACAGTGAGCGTGGTCCCCTCCATAGGGGGAAGATGCAAAACCAACTGTTGCCGCCCTGGGAACTCTGCAGGTGGCTTTCTTATAGTTCTTCAAATAAGAGGAAGTCAAACAGCCTCAAGACTCCACGACAGAGAACGCTGCCTGGCAACCGTCTCACCAGAAGCCCTGGTACTCTTGCAGAGGCTGAAGCGTCTGTGAAGTGCCTCAAGACGCTGTGCCCATGAAAGGAAGTCTGACATCAGGCCGGGTCCCAAATTAGAGCCATTTCCTTCTTTCTCAGGGTGACCCACAGGAAGGAGAGGGGAAGCCAGGTCAACTTGACTTGACACCTCTGTCCTGGGAAGTCCTATCAGGTGACTGAAAAGAAACCCTAACCCTCCAAGTCACTGCTTATTGCCAAGAGATGGAAGGCAGCTTGGGGGAAACCCCCGACCACAGGCCAATAGAAGACAGCAGAGGAACTAGTCTTGCTGAGAAAGCAGACTAGAAAAGTTCTTCAAACTACATCTGGAGTGACAAGAAATATTTCCGTCTTGACTCTTTTCACTTTCCTAATGGAAGCATAGACTGAATGCTTTGTAATATGTCATTTAGATTTCCCCTCTTGCGATTGACTTTTTTTTTTCTTCTTCTTTGAAAGAAGATAATCTGGGAGGATGCAGGTCATTTTTTTTGGGGGGGGCGGTTTAAGAAATTTCCCAATGAAGTGTGACTAGAATATGTCATGATCAATGATTCTAATTAACAGATGATGTTTCTAATTTTCAAAAAGGGCAAATCAAGTTTGGGGATGTTGAATCTTAATTAAAGACTGACATATGCTTAGCTTTGTCTGGAGTAATCTGCTATGATTGGAAAGAAGCAAGATTACTTGAAATGAAAAATCTTACTTGGCAGTGTGGTATCTTTGCTTTTTAAAATAATAAGAATAGGCAAAACCTTTAAACATCAGTCACCTCAAATCCTTTGTGGAACTAGGAAAATTCTATTAAAACAAGCAAGCAGACAGACAAGAACAAAAAAAGAAAAAAATATCAGAATCTGAAAGACAAAATTAGAAAGTGTGTTGAGTAGCAAATAAACAGAATGGTTTCATAGGTTTCCCAAATTGAAAAAGTCTTAAGAAGAAACACCTAAGAGGAAAGTATATTAATAAACATCTTTCAGTGTTACAGTAAATATGAAGAGAATGGGTTTTAAGAGCCAAACAGGCAGTGACAATGTTTGCTTCAAAGGTTTTAAAGGGGATTAAATTTTTTCCTTTAAAATATACATTTCTTTATATAGGTAAAAAGCTGTAGTCAAGATACAGGGCTTCAAAAGCTATATTAGTTGATGTAATGTGAATGCCTACCAAATGTATAAATGGCTAAAACCTAAGAGAAGTTTATTTCTTACTCATGTAATATCCAGAATGTATCAGAGCAGCAAGTATTTTTCTTCTTGCAGGACTGGAAGCTTTCATTTTATGGCTCCACCATCTTCATTATTCAGACTGTGAGATCACTGTGTGCATTTGTATCAGGCTGGTAAATACAGGATTATCATATTCCATGGACTAGAACTCAGTCATTTGTCCACATGGTGCTGAAAGGAAAGCTGGGAAATGTAGGTGAGATCTGCACCAGGAATAAGAAACAGGTTTGATGAATGTCAAGTCAGTGTTAGCCCCAGAAGTCTTAACACGTGGAAGGTATATAAGCTGACTCAGTATCTGAGCAGTCACTGCAGAGATGAGCTTCTTTGCTGTTGTTCATTCAAGTGCTAAAAGTTTCAAAGATTGTCTTAGAATGTCAAAAAGAAAGATAGTTCATAAATTCCACTAAAAGTTTTGTCTTTCCATGAGGTCCTCTGAAAATCCATTATTTAGAGGTCACTTTTCTTCTTTTGACAATCAAAAGGGGAAAGCCCCTTTCTCATGGTGCTATGGCTTTCTTTCAGAGAATCTCAACATCTATATCGGTAGTCAGGCTGGTAATTTGGGTTTAATGCACTCCCATCATAAAATTCAAAGGGAAACCTGTAAGATCCTTCTACCATATTTCTTTTTTCCTCATCATTGTAGGATTAACTACCAAAGGACAGTCAACTGATGCAAGATCAGTCAATTTTGACTTGATCCCTTGGGGTTTGATTCTGGAGCAGGGATGCAAAGATGGAAACAAAAGCATTAGAGATTCCAGATTCATTCCTTCACGGTGCCCTACAAAAGGTTTGAGTAGTTTCTGGGGCTGAGACCTTCTGGAATTGCCAGGTACAGCTTACCTGTTTTGAGCATGGTTCTTCAGTTTTGTCATCCATTCATCCAACTCTCCATCCAGCCCCTACATATACCTTCAATAAGTGTTTTCTTCTGACTAATATTAGTCAGAGATGCTTTTAAAATGAACCCAGGCCTCCCACATTGCAGGCGGATTCTTTACCATCTGAGCCACCAGGGAAGCCCTAGAATACTGGAGTGGGTAGCCTATCCCTTCTCCAGGGAATCTTTCCAACCCAGGAGTCAAACTGGAGTCTCTTGCATTATAGGCAGATTCTTTACCAGCTGAGCTACCAGGGAAGATTTTCAATACACATGAACAAACAACCCTAAATGATATAATGTTAACTGCATCAAGCTTTTAGGACCAAATTAGAGATTAGAAGATATTCTATGATCAATTGCTAACTTCATTGGAGCAGAATGGTTACCAGCTTAAGCAATGAATTCGGCTACAACTGGCTTTGTCATTTATTAACTCAGTGACTTTGGACAAGTTGGTTAACCCCTATAAACTTCACTTTTCTCCTCTACAGAATGAAAATAAATGTTTCTTCCTTAAATGATTGTCATAATTAAAGAAAATGATGTACATAAAGCATTACTGTGGGTAGCTCTTACTTACTATTAGGTCTCATTATTTTTACTCACAGATATATTTGGCTGTACAAAGTTTTATCTCTAAGCTCCATTTCTCTGAGGCTAACTATACAGATTCGTTGAGATTTTCTTGGACTTTGAGGCTAGGAGCCTTCAATTTGCATACTACTTTGCTTATAATGACCTCAGCTAAACTGGAAATTATATCAGTGAGGCTCACCCTTAGTAACCACAATAAAGTAGCAGTAATGACTACATCTATCATTCAAAGAATAGTTTTTTTAAATGATTTTACTTGTATCAAAGTAATACATGTAAAGGTATTATTGCTTTAACATTTTATAGGTTCTTAAAAAGCCTCAAGTTTGGCAAAATCTCAAACTAAAAATAACAGGACCTATGGCGATAATTAGATTTGGGACCGCCCACTTGACTGCTATTGAACTTTGTAATCACAGTATCAACAAGTAAAACAACAAAAAAATAAAAATTCTATACAAGCATTGTTAAATCTCTAGGGAAGTCTCCCTCTATCATCACAGTGAATCAATTCCTTGCAGCCTTACAACTTGGGCTGCATCTTCCTCCTTTGAGATGCAGTACATTTGTCTTTGATAGAGAATGTTTGCATCCCAATTAGAAATGCTATCTGGGGTGCAGCTATTTTTCTTAACCCATTGTTTTTTAACTGGAGGGAAAATCCTTTCAGCTTCTTCATCTGCACTTGTTGCTTTCCAGATAGTGAAAAGTACAGGCCTATGTGCATTAAAGTAAAACACTTCTGTAACCTTTGACATTTTATTTAAGGTCTTCATGTATTGCTAAGGCTTTCTTTCAGTGGTGACAAAACTTGTACTCAATTGCCTTGATTGTGCTTGATTAACACACTGGGAGAAATCCAGTATGAACCAAAATGAATTCTGAATTTTATCAACATCATTTTCCTATTTGTCATTTGGGTATGAGGCAATCATATAAAAAGAAAACAAATGTTATGGTAGAACAAATTACCAAAAAAAAGCAAACAATACTGTGTAGTAATGGATTAACCTTGTCTGGAGAGAGATGTAGGAGATGCAGGAGATGGGGTCACTATCCTTGGGGTCGGGAAGATCCTCTGGAGTAGGAAACAGCAACCTGCTCCAGTATTCTTGCCTGAAAAAAAATTCCATGGATAGAGAAGCCTGGTGGGCTACAGTCCATGGGGTGGCAAAGAGTCGGACACCACTGAGGGATTGAGCAGGCACACAGAGGGATGTGGTCTTTGCTGTCAGCAGCAGGGAGGTACCATTGAAGCCTTTGGACTGTTCTGTCTGATGAGAGTATCATTGTTTACTGGGGACCCTGGGGCATGTCAGATAGTGTCTACTACCAGAGTGCCTTGGGCTTTCCTGGTGGCTAGACAGTAAAGAATCTGCCTGTAATGCAGGAGACCTGGATTGGATTCCTGGGTCATGAAGATACCCTGGAGAAGGAAATGGCTACCCACTCTGGTATTCCTGCTTGGAGAATTCCATGGACAGAGGAGCCTGGGGGACTATAGTCCATGGGGTCACTCAGCAACTAACGCTTTCACTTTACACTTTGGGGGTATAGGTATCAGTCTGACCTCTGGAAGGGCTGAAGACTAAGGTCAGTCATGTGGTTAGTCAAGCATGTCTATATGACCAAGCCCTAATAAAAACTGCTTCCCTTGTAGCTTATTCGGTAAAGAATTTGCCTGCAATGCAGGAGACCTGGGTTCTATTCCTGACTTTGGAAGATCCCCTGGAGAAGGAAATGGCAGCCCACTCCAGTATTCTTGCATGGAGAATCCCATGGACAGAGGAGCCTAGCAGGCTACAGTTTATGGGATCGAAAGAGTTGGACACCACCACCACCAACACCAAGGTTGACAATACTCCGTGCATATTGTCACATATCATTACCGACAGAAGTTTGTACTGTTTATGACCCCACTGGGGGAGGGAAAATGAAAGCTCTGCATATGGAACACTCCTGGATCCTGTGCTCATTTGCTGATTTTAATTTGTATTCTTTTGCTGTAATAAACCATAATCATGGATATAATGCCATTTCTGAGTTCTGTGATGGCTTTCAGCAAATTATTGAACCTGGAGATGGTCTGGGTAACTTCCGAACTTGAATTTGGTGTCAGAAATGAGGGTAGTCTTGGGAACTATAAAATTTTGCAAATACAATAAAGCTTACGACACAAAGTCAGTAGCTCTCTCTGATCTGTGCATTTCTATTTCTGAAACACACGTCCAAGATAATCACTTTCCATTCACTTAGCTTTCATTCTTAGCTCAATTTCGACTTAGCTTTAAATCACTAAAAATTTCTTACCCACTTTAGATGGCATCTATATACTTCCTACTATAGTAAATTATGATTGACTTACTTTTACCCTATATACATACACTCGACTACCCCTCTCTCCTATCTTCCCATTATAGCTATATTACCTTTTGTTAAAGTTTATATGATTTTGACTAGGTAAATATTGTCCATAATATTTGTTGTACATTTTTTTCTTGCACAACATTTGTTTTTCCCAAAGTTAATATTATCATTGGTGTTTGGTTGGTTTCCTTAGTTTTACACATATCCAGCACCAATTCACCATATCCTCACTCCAAACTCTGATAGAGCTGACATTTTTTTTTATAGTACAGTCAAACACATTTAGTTACTTTTTTTTTTCTTGGAGACATCCCTCTAGAACTCTTTAGTCCTTCAGTTCCAACAAGCTGCTGGTCGTCCTGTAGGCCTGCTGCACATCTATCTTTAAGGGCACGATCTTCGTAACACACTTGGAAATCTCTTAGCTTCCTTCCTGTGTTGGATCCTCCATTTCTTGGATCCCAGATCTTCTTCCTTGATTTAGTTTTTTATTTTGGTTAAATACTTTCTGAGCTTTCTCAAGTTCCTTTATGAGAAAGTGTACAATGAGAAATAAAGCTATGAGATCTTGCATGAATGAAAAATGTCTTCATCTTAACAGTTGATTGATAGTATGGCTGAGCATAAAATTCAAGTCTGGACATGATTTTATTCAGATTTATTCAGATATTTGAATACATTTATCTCTAGCTCCCAGAATTGCTATTGAGAAGTTTGATAATATTCTCTTTCCTTATTGTTTGAATGTGATCTGTTTTTCTCTCTTGAATTTTGAGAATCTTCTTTGTTTACAAAAGTCTCCGAAATTTAATAATATACCTTGGGGTCCATATTTTTAAATTCATTTTACTAGAAATTCATTGGGTTTTTCATTTGGGAAACTCACGTGTTGTAGCTATGAGAAATTTTCTTAAAGTTCCTTGATAGTTTTCTTGCTTTGTTCCTTTTCTTTTTCTGGAGCTCTCATGATTTAGGTGTTAGAGTTTCTGAACTATTTATTTCTTTATAAGTTTTTGTAATTTTCTTTACATTTTCCAGCTCTTGGTCAATTTGTTTATTCTTGAAGATTTCCACAACTTTATCTTTCAACCCTTCTACTGCTTTTTAAACATCTGTTGCTATGGTTTTAAGTTCTAAGAGATTCTTTTTCTCTGTATGTTCTTGGTTCTTGAATCCTCTCTTACTTAAAAATATTTTTGCTTTTTTTTTCCTTTTGCTTTGTCTTTGTTTTCTCCAAATTTTGTCCTTTCTTTGAATTTTATCTTTTATCCCAAAGTATTTTCTAAAGCATTTTGTGTTCATTCATATTTTCTTGGGTAATAATGAACTCTGAATTATTGGAATGGGGCTTCCCAGGTGGCTCCCAGTGGTAGAGAATTCACCTGCCAATGCAGGAGATGCTGGAGATGTGAGTTTGATCCCTGGGTTGGGAAGATCCTCTGGAGGAGGATATGATAACCCACTCGAGTATTCTTGCCTGGAAAATCCCTTGGACAGAGGAGCCTGGTGAGCAACAGTCCATGGGGGTTGAAAAGGAGTCAGACATGACTGAACGACTGAGCACCTCTATATTATTTGTGGAAGTTGATTGGATGCACTGATATGGAACCTGCAGATACGGAGGGCCCACTGTACTATGCGATTTTATAAAGTGTACTTGAGCATCTGTGGATTTTTGTATTCACTGAGGTCCTGGAACTAATCACTTGTGATGCTGAGGGATGGCTATATTTTTGTTTGAACTCCTAAGTCTGTTGAAATCTCTATCTCATATAATATTAGTTCTCAGTAATATATTCATCATAATTCATAGTTGTAGAAACACAGACTGTTAGAAATGGAAAGAAACATAGTTCATTGAATCCAACTCTTCAAATGTTGAGATGTAAAGCATGGGTAAAGGCTTTGCTCAAATTCCCCCATCATACCAGTAGTAGATTCTAGGACCAAAAATTGAGACTCCTTCTCAGGCCAAAGGCTTTCCCCTATATTGTTTTATGAATTTTAATTTTTCTCTAATACTAATGTTTTTGGAGGAAGAGATTTTATCTTTTGTTCTTTGTAAGAACTCATCTCAATAAGAGGCATAGCAACAAGTAAACCTTTGCCCTAAGAGGACAAAGAGATAATGAAACATGAATGAATTGGTAGATTTCAGTGCTGAAAAAGATTTGGGGTCTACATCTTAACTTAATAGGAAAGAATGCCATAGCTAACTAGTGGCATCTGCCAAGGCTATAGAGGGAGGGCCTGCTATACACGTCAAATATGTGCTTTTCTCTCTATGCAATAATCAGTCCTCTTCACTTATATGAACCCTCTGGGAAGGATGTACATATAAGGAGAATAAAAAGAGAATATGGATACTTACCCAGTAACCAGAACAATGGAATCAACCCTAGCTCCCCCAATATGGTGACATATGCTCCTGCCAGCTAGCCTCACTGTTAACTTCTTAAGTTACAGACATGGAGCTTTTGTTTTAGTAGCAAAGTTGTGTCTGATTCTTTTGAGACCCTAAGATGCTTGGAGTTGTGTGTGTTAAGTTGCTTCAGTTGTGCCCAACCCTGTGTGACCCCATGGACTGTAGCCCGCCAGGCTCCTCTGTCCGAGGGATTCTCCAGGCAAGAATACTGGAGTGGATTGTCATGCCCTCCTCCAGGGGATCTTCCTGACCCAGGGATCAAACATGCATCTCTTATTGGGTTTCCTCTTACTGAGTCTCCTACATTGGAGGGTGGGTTCTTTACCACTAGTGCCACTTGGGAGCCCCCTGAGAAGATGCTCAATGGAGTAGATGCTCAATAAAGGTGTACCAGTTGACTTAAATTAGGATATAAACAAATATTTTCACAACAAAACTGTCCCATTCCGGTGTCAATCATAGTACTTAGCACTCAGCAGATGCTTTAAAATCCCTGTGGAATAAAAATATGACCTTCAAAATATGACCCTGAATCCCTAGATGAACAATGTGCAATCTCCTTTGACATAAAATTGAAAATATTGTAAGCTGATAACTGTACTACATAAGTATACATTATACATATAATATAGAAGTATACAGTATACAGTATGCATAAGTATAATGTTTCTTATATTGTTTGAATCAACTCTCAAAGTTTCCCAGAGGACGTGAAAGAAAAAGGGGGATTCAGAAAACGCTCCTCTAACATATGGGATTTTTGAGTCAAATTGCGGGGAAAATCTGACTCCGTGGTGGACTTCCATTCTGTCAATCACTTTCTTCCGTAGGCTCAGCTTGCATGATGTCAGGAGTTCCGGGAGTCAAGACAGCGTGGGGGCATGGATCCAACATTGACTCATACTTGGTGGAAGAAATCTACCCCAAAGTCTGGAAGAGATAATTCGGTTGTGAGCACTAGGGATATGACTCTGACCGCAGAGGAAAAAGGGCAACCGAGGTGTAAGTTTTGTCTTACGACTACCTACTCAGTGAGGCCTGAGGATAGTATGAGATATGATCAAAAATCTTGCTGCTTAATGCATAACTATGGCCAGTTTTTAGAAAGAGGACTGCCTGAAGAGAAAAAAGAAAGTTTTCAGTCCCTTCATATTAGTAATTTGGTCACACTTTGGCTCTTGGTGGGTTTGTAAAACTTCTAAAGGATCTCTTGTGTGGTGAATGATTCTTCAGTCCCAGTGTTGGCTGAACCAACAAAGTGTGAAACCTCTAGTTTGCATGTGCAACTGAAGGTGTTTCACAGGCAGAAAAGAGAGAGAACCACCTTCTTTGGTAAAGTTGACAAGACAGGAAAAGATAAAAAAATATACCATTGTAGTGACAACATACTAACTAAACGAATCATATGCTGAAAAAAAAAAACAAAAAACCCATGAAACTCTCACAGGATGAGATTCACTTCCATCCTGTGAGATGGTGGACCAGTCCTGGGATGGACCAGTCCTGGGATGCTGAACCAGTTACAGAATTTGTGGGAACCAGTGCAAAAGGGAAAATGGGAGCCCCTCGTTTAAAACTTACTAGGAATTTCCACAAGGTAACCACGGAGCAGTAAACCAAATATGGGCCTCTCTAAGTGTGGGGTAGACTGTGCAGGTCTTATGTCCATGAAGTTAGGTCTGCTGGGATGTCTCACCAATAATTTCAAAACTTTTATTTGCAGTCTTACTATTTTTTAAGAATTTGAAGAGTGATTATTTTTGTAAATATTTTTTATTGGGATATAGTTGATTTATGAAGAGTGACTATAATCTCACAAATTCTGCAGAAAAGAATCCCAGAAATTAAAGCCTGATAGAAAGTGATTACCTGACTTCACATGTCTAACACAATTATTGGCATATATAGTAGTTTTAATGGCTATTGACTGGGGACAGGTAGATTAGGAAAAAGGTTTTGGTTCTAAACTTAGTTCTGCATTGTCCAGTTGAAGGAATTTAAGCACAGCACTTCAGTTTTCCCCCCTTGGTCTTATTTTATAAATCTAAAAAAGTATGGACTAGGCAATAGATAATCTCTATAATTTCCTAATTCTGTGCTCTGCTTGACATCAAGAGGTAATTAGAGCTTGAATTTTAGACTAGTAAGTACTAACCCTAAACATCTGGCCATGTTGCAAATATATCCTTAATGTATATACACATTTGTTGTTGTTGTTTACTTGCTCAGTGGTGTCTGACTCTTTATGATTCCATGGACTGTAGCCCATCAGGTTTCTCTCTCCATAGGATTCTCCAGGTAAGAATACTAGACTGGGTTGCCATTCCTTCTTCCAGGGGATCTTGCTGACCCAGTGATCAAACCTGCATTTTTTATGTCTAACCTGCATTGGCTGGTGAATCCTTTACCACTTAGTGCCACCTGGAAAGCTCCATATATGTATGTATGTGTGTGTGTGTGTATATATATATGTATATGTATATATATATGTATATATATGTATATGTATATATATATGTATATATACATATGTATATATATATACACACATATATATATGTAATTTTGAATAGGAATTCACAATTTACCAACCCCAGATGATATGTAACTCCCCAAGATGGACCTCACTATTATTAACTGCCTGTGCCTAATACCATAAATCAAGGGATGAGTAGAAGAAATTTTTACTTCTTTCCAGAATGTTTGTAATGTTCCTTCCACTGACTTGGAATTCAGTCACAGGTTTCCTGAATGGTATTGAGTGCATGCACAGTGCTTCCCCTGTGTCACCCTGTAGGCATATTATGCGGGCTGTATTTTTTGCTTGAGGGGAGCTGCAATAAAGCACTCTCCTCATATACTTTACATGAGGCTTTGGTCCAACAAATACTCTGACTTTGTTTTTGGGAAAATTCAAAGAATTTTCTGGCCTTTTTCACAAAAAATAACACATGGAATTTTCCCAGGAAGCTGGAGTTGGCTAAAGAGACATAGCATCATGTTTCCAACATTAATCATGAACCCTCTTTAATTAAACACAAGCTTCCTACAGGTTGGTGCTGATGGCATTGGGGTTAGAACTTAAGGAACACTGTGCATGTGTGTGCGTGGGAAGACCTGAGGAAAATTACCTTGAGGGAAAAGTAGGCCCTGAATTAAGCATTCAAGCTCACTTTTATTCAGTGCTGTCTATGGACAAATCTTCAAGCTACATTGCCTTTAGGAAAGCAAACGGGGCTATAGAAATGACAAAACAATATCTGATTTTAGGGAACTCGGTCTAGTATGGGAGAAGATACATAACTAACTCTAATATGAGATTGAAGGATCAAGACTCTAAGAAAAATGTGAACCATTCTCCTAGGCCTATGTAGAGAATATGTAAGACTACTTTTAAGAAGGATAGTTTTGAGAGAACTCATGGAGATAATGATTTTTCAGGCTGGACTTGAATGGCTGGGTACCACTCTGAGAGGCCCGCGTGGGAAATCAAGGAACGGCATGAGCAAAGGTTCAGGGTGTGCTCTTTTTTTTTTTTTTTCCACTTATTTTTATTAGTTGGAGGCTAGTTACTTTACAACATTTCAGTGGGTTTTGTCATACATTGACATGAATCAGCCGTGGAGTTACATGTATTCCCCATCCCGATCCCCCCTCCCACCTCCCTCTCTACCCAATTCCTCTGGGTCTTCCCAGTGCACCAGGCCTGAGCACTTGTCTCATGCATCCCACCTGGGCTGGTGATCTGTTTCACTATAGATAATATACATGCTGTTCTTTCAAAACATCCCACCCTCGCCTTCTCCCACAGAGTCCAAAAGTCTGTTCTGTACATTTGAGTCTCTTTTTCTGTTTTGCATATAGGGTTATCATTACCATCTTTCTAAATTCCATATATATGTGTTAGTATGCTGTAATGTTCTTTATCTTTCTGGCTTACTTCATTCTGTATAATGGGCTCCAGTTTCATTCACCTCATTAGAACTGATTCAAATGAATTCTTTTTAACGGCTGAGTAATATTCCATGGTATATATGTACCACAGCTTCCTTATCCATTCGTCTGCTGATGGGCATCTAGGTTGCTTCCATGTCCTGGCTATTATAAACAGTGCTGCGATGAACATTGGGGTGCACGTGTCTCTTTCAGATCTGGTTTCCTCAGTGTGTATGCCCAGAAGTGGGATTGCTGGGTCATATGGCAGTTCTATTTCCAGTTTTTTAAGAAATCTCCACACTGTTTTCCATAGTGGCTGTACTAGTTTGCATTCCCACCAACAGTGTAAGAGGGTTCCCTTTTCTCCACACCCTCTCCAGCATTTCTTGCTTGTAGACTTTGGATAGCAGCCATCTTGACTGGCATGTAATGGTACCTCATTGTGGTTTTGATTTGCATTTCTCTGATAATGAGTGATGTTGAGCATCTTTTCATGTGTTTGTTAGCCATCTGTATGTCTTCTTTGGAGAAATGTCTGTTTAATTCTTTGGCCCATTTTTTGATTGGGTCATTTATTTTTCTGGAATTGAGCTTCAGGAGTTGCTTGTATATTTTTGAGATTAATCCTTTGTCTGTTTCTTCATTTGCTATTATTTTCTACCAATCTGAGGGCTGTATTTTCACCTTGCTTATAGTTTCCTTTGTTGTGCAAAAGCTTTTAAGTTTCATTAGGTCCCATTTGTTTATTTTTGCTTTTATTTCCAATATTCTGGGATGTGGGTCATAGAGGATCCTGCTGTGATTTATGTCGGAGAGTGTTTTGCCTATGTTCTCCTCTAGGAGTTTTATAGTTTCTGGTCTTACATTTAGATCTTTAATCCATTTTGAGTTTATTTTTGTGTATGGTGTTAGAAAGTGTTCTAGTTTCATTCTTTTACAAGTGGTTGACCAGTTTTCCCAGCACCACTTGTTAAAGAGGTTGTCTTTTTTCCATTGTATATCCTTGCCTCCTTTGTCAAAGATAAGGTGTCCATAGGTTCATGGATTTATCTCTGGGCTTTCTATTCTGTCCCACTGATCTATATTTCTGTCTTTGTGCCAGTACCATACTGTCTTGATGACTGTGGCTTTGTAGTAGAATCTGAAGTCAGGCAGGTTTATTCCTCCAGTTCCATTCTTCTTTCTCAAGATTACTTTGGCTATTCGAGGTTTTTTGTATTTCCATACAAATTGTGAAATTCTTTGGTCTAGTTCTGTGAAAAATACCATTGGTAGCTTGATAGGGATTGCATTGAATCTATAGATTGCTTTGGGTAGAATAGCCATTTTGACAATATTGATTCTTCCAATCCATGAACACGGTATGTTTCTCCATCTGTTTGTGTCCTCTTTGATTTCTTTCATCAGTGTTTTATAGTTTTCTATGTATAGGTCTTTTGTTTCTTTAGGTAGATATACTCCTAAGTATTTTATTCCTTTTGTTGCAATGGTGAATGGTATTGTTTCCTTAATTTCTCTTTCTGTTTTCTCATTGTTAGTGTATAGGAATGCAAGGGATTTCTGTGTGTTAATTTTATATCCTGCAACTTTACTATATTCATTGATTAGCTCTAGTAATTTTCTGGTAGAGTCTTTAGGGTTTTCTATGTAGAGGATCATGTCATCTGCAAACAGCGAGAATTCCACTTCTTCTTTTCCTATCTGGATTCCTTTTACTTCTTTTTCTGTTCTGATTGCTGTGGCCAAAACTTCCAACACTATGTTGAATAGTAGTGGTGAGAGTGGGCACCCTTGTCTTGTTCCTGATTTCAGGGGAAATGCTTTCAATTTTTCACCATTGAGGGTAATGCTTGCTGTGGGTTTGTCATATATAGCTTTTATTATGTTGAGGTATGTTCCTTCTATTCCTGCTTTCTGGAGAGTTTTAATCACAAATGAGTGTTGAATTTTGTCAAAGGCTTTCTCTGCATCTATTGAGATAATCATATGGTTTTTATCTTTCAATTTGTTAATGTGGTGTATTACATTGATTGATTTGTGGATATTAAAGAATCCTTGCATTCCTGGGATAAAGCCCACTTGGTCATGCTGTATGATTTTTTTTAATATGTTGGATTCTGTTTGCTAGAATTTTGTTAAGGATTTTTGCATCTATGTTCATCAGTGATATTGGCCTGTAGTTTTCTTTTTTTGTGGCATCTTTGTCTGGTTTTGGAATTAGGGTGATGGTGGCCTCATAGGATGAGTTTGGAAGTTTACCTTCTTCTGCAATTTTCTGGAAGAGTTTGAGTAAGATAGGTGTTAGCTCTTCTCTAAATTTTTGGTAGATTTCAGCTGTGAAGCCATCTGGTCCTGGGCTTTTGTTTGCTGGAAGATTTCTGATTACAGTTTCGATTTCCTTGCTTGTGATGGCTCTGTTAAGATCTTCTATTTCTTCCTGGTTCAGTTTTGGAAAGTTATACTTTTCTAAGAATTTGTCCATTTCATCCAAGTTGTCCATTTTATTGGCATATAGCTGCTTGTAGTAGTCTCTTATGATCCTTTGTATTTCAGTGTTGTTGTTGTGATCTCTCCATTTTCATTCCTTAATTTGTTAATTTGGTTCTTCTCTCTTTGTTTCTTAATGAGTCTTGCTAATGGTTTGTCAATTTTGTTTATTTTTTCAAAAAACCAGCTTTTAGCTTTGTTGATTTTTGCTATGGTCTCTTTAGTTTCTTTTGCATTTATTTCTGCCCTAATTTTTAAGATTTCTTTCCTTCTACTAACCCTGGGGTTCTTCATTTCTTCCTTCTCTAATTGCTTTAGGTGTAGAGTTAGGTTATTTATTTGGTTTTTTTCTTGTTTCTTGATGTAAGCCTGTAATGCTATGAACCTTCCCCTTAGCACTGCTTTTACAGTGTCCCATAGGTTTTGGGTTGTTGTGTTTTCATTTTCATTCATTTCTATGCATATTTTGATTTCTTTTTTTATTTCTTCTATGATTTGTTGGTTATTCAGAAGCGTGTTATTTAGCCTCCATATGTTTGAATTTTTAACAATTTTTTTTTCCTGTAATTGAGATCTAATCTTACTGCACTGTGGTCAGAAAAGGTGACTGGAATGATTTCAATTTTTTTTGAATTTTCCAAGACCAGATTTATGGCCCAGGATGTGATCTATTCTGGAGAAGGTTCTGTGTGCACTTGAGAAAAAGGTGAAGTTGATTGTTTTGGGGTGAAATGTCCTATAGATATCAATTAGGTCTAGCTGGTCCATTGTGTCATTTCAGGTTTGTGTTTCCTTGCTAATTTTCTGTTTAGTTGATCTATCCATAGTTGTGAATGGGGTATTAAAGTCTCCCACTATTATTGTGTTACTATTAATTTCCTCTTTCATACTTGTTAGCGTTTGCCATACATATTGCGGTGCTCCTATGTTGGGTGCATATACATTTATAATTGTTATATCTTCTTCTTTGATTGATCCTTTGATCATTATGTAGTGTCCTTCTTTGTCTCTTTTCACATCCTTTATTTGAAAGTCTATTTTATCTGATATGAGTATTGCGACTCCTGCTTTCTTTTGGTCTCCGTTTGCGTGAAATATTTTTTTCCAGCCCTTCACTTTTAGTCTGTGTGTGTCTCTTGTTTTGAGGTGGGTCTCTTGTAGACAGCATATATAGGGGTCTTGTTTTTGCATCCATTCAGCCAGTCTTTGTCTTTTGGTTGGGACATTCAACCCATTTACATTTAAGGTAATTATTGATAGGTGTGGTCCCATTGCCATTTACTTTGTTGTTTTGGGTTCACGTTTATACAACCTTTCTGTGTTTCCTGTCTAGAGAAGATCCTTTAGCATTTGTTGAAGAGCTGGTTTGGTGGTGCTGAATTCTCTCAGCTTTTGCTTGTCTGTAAAGCTTTTGAATTCTCCTTCATATCTGAATGAGATCCTTGCTGGGTACAGTAATCTAGGTTGTAGGTTATTCTCTTTCATTACTTTAAGTATGTCCTGCCATTCCCTTCTGGCCTGAAGGGTTTCTATTGATAGATCAGCTGTTATCTTTATGGGAATCCCTTTGTGTGTTATTTGTTGTTTCTCCCTTGCTGCTTTTAATATTTGTTCTTTGTGTTTGATCTTTGTTAATTTGATTAATATGTGTCTTGGGGTGTTTTGCCTTGGGTTTATCCTGTTTGGGACTCTCTGGGTTTCTTGGACTTGGGTGGCTATTTCCTTCCCCATTTTAGGGAAGTTTTCAGCTATTATCTCCTTGAGTATTTTCTCATGGCCTTTCTTTTTGTCTTCTTCTTCCGGGACTCCTATGATTTGAATGTTGGGGCGTTTCACATTGTCCCAGGGGTCCCTGAGGTTGTCCTCATTTCTTTTGATTCTTTTTTCTTTTTTCCTCTCTGTTTCATTTATTTCCACCATTTTATCTTCTACCTCACTTATCCTATCTTCTGTCTCCGTTATTCTACTCTTGGTTCCCTCCAGAGTGTTTTTGATCTCATTTATTGCATTATTCATTTTTAATTGACTCTTTTTTATTTCTTCTAGGTTTTTATTAAACATTTCTTGCATCTTTTCAATCTTTGTCTCCAGGCTATTTATCTGTAACTCCATTTTGTTTTCAAGATTTTGGATCATTTTTATTATTATTATTCTAAATTCTTTTTCAGGTAGATTCCCTATCTCCTCCTCTTTTGTTTGACTTGGTGGGCATTTTTCATGTTCCTTTACCTGCTGGGTATTTCTCTGCCTTTTCATCCTGTTTAGATTGCTGTGTCTGGAGTGGGCTTTCTGTATTCTGGAGGTCTGTGGTTCCTTTTTATTGTGGAGGTTTTAACCAGTGGGTGGGGTTGGACGATTGGCTTGTCAAGGTTTCCTGGTTAGGGAAGCTTGCGTTGGTGTTCTGGTGCATGGAACTTGATCTCTTCTCTCTGGAGTGCAATGGAGTGCCCAGTAATGAGTTTTGAGATGGGTCTATGTGTTAGGTGTGACCTTGGGCAGCCTGTATGTTGACGTTCAGGGCTATGTTCCTGCGTTGCTGGAGAATTTGCGTGGTATGTCTTGCTCTAAAACTTATTGGCTCTTGGGTGGTGGGTTTCAGTGTAGGTATGGAGGCTTTTGGACGTTCACTTATTACTTAAAGTTCCATGTAGTCAGGAGTTTTCTGGTGTTCTCAGGTTTTGGGCTTAAGTCTGCTGCCTCTGGATTTCAGTTTTATTCTTCCAGTAGTCTCAAGACTTCTCCAACTATACAGCCCTGATAATAAAACTTCTAGGTTAATGGTGATAAGATTCTCCTCCGTTAGGGACACCCAGCGAGGTTCACAGAGTTACATGAAGAAGAGGAGAGGGAGGAGGGAGATAGTGATGAGCAGGAGGAGAAAAAGGGGGACTCAAGAGGAGAGAGACAGATCTACGCAGTTGTCTGTTCCCAGAATGTTCTCCATAGCCCAGACACCCACAAAGATACACAGAATTGGATTGGGAAGAGAAGGGGAAAGGAGGAAATAGAGGTGTTCTGAGGTAGAAAATGGAGAGTCAAGATTGGGAGAGAATAATCAACATACTCCTGAATAAAAATGGGAAGTGAATATTGGATTCTTAAATGTCCACAATTTATATCATATACTGAAAAAAAAAGATTAAAAATCTAGAGTAGAGGTTAGACTCTTAAAAATACTATATTAAAAACAAAAACCAAACACACACAAAAAAATTTTAGAAATATATATGAAGTTTGGTTTAAAAATAGGGCTTCTCTCTCTGTTTTTTTTTGGTAAGGTTATAGTGTAATGAAAATGAAAATTAAGGAGTAGTAGAGGAGTAATAGAGGACTTTAAAAGGAAATAAGAGAAAAAGAAAAAAGAAAAGAAAAACAGGAAAGAAAAATTTTTCCTAATTAAAAAAATCATAAAAATGTATGAGAATGAAAGTTAAGGAATAATGGGCGAGTAATAGGGAATTTTAAAAGAAAATAAAAGAGAAAAAAGAAAAAAGAAAAAAAAGTAAAAATATATCTAGGAATTTCTCTGGAGCTGTTGCGGTCAGTGTGGGTTCAGTTCAGTTTCAGATAGCGCCTCGTTCCAGCTTACACTTCTCGATATCTACAGGCCCCTTCCTGTGTAGTTGGTGTTATCTACAGGGATTTTAATCTGTTGCACCAGTCCCTTCTGAAGTGGTTCCCTTTGTTTATTTGGCTTCTGTTTGCCGGTCTCTTCAGTGCCTAATTTCCGCCCTGACACAGGCGGGCGGAGGTGGTCTCTTATTCAGGTTGCTAGTTCTGTTGCGCTGCAGGGAGGGGCTGGCGCTGCTTTCCCCGTCTACACTGCTCAGGCTCCCGGCTGCTCTATATGGAGCGTGCCTTGCGCTGCGCTTGGTTCCAGCCCTCAGGTGTGCCACAAAAGCGCGGAACAAAAAGCCGTGCCTGCGTTTTGTGCCTACCCCGTCCGAGCAGCTCAGGCAGCCAGGGGCTTGACGGGCGCACTCTCCCCGGGTGTGGCACGCCTTCTGCCCTCTGCGTCCCCAGCCCCAGTCCCTGCCCGCGCCGGTCAGATGCCTGCGCCCTGTGTCTCGCCGCGACCCTCCCGGCGGATGTCGACCATCCAGAATCTCAGGAGGTCTTTGATTAGAAACTGGAGGCCTGTTTGCAGTGCGGTAGGGGATGCGGTCCTTGGGGCCGAGCCTGCCCCTTTCCCCTCCCCCGTGCCTCCTGCCTCCGGCGGGGCTGGGCCGGTCCGCAGCCTGCGAGCTCTTCTCTGGACTTGCTCGGTCCCTTTGTTCTGCGAATGGCCGGCAGTGTGTTCCGGCCGGTTAATTTTCTCTCTCTCTTTTGCTGTCCCACAGTTTAAGTTGGTAACTCACAAAAGCTCCCTCTGATTGCCCTCAGGGCACTCAGGCCCAGTCCTTACCCCAAGCAATGCCGCCCGTGCCTCTCCGATCCGCCCCCACTTAATGGTGGCGGATGCGGGCGTCTGGGGTACTTTTCTGCTGGGAGTTGCTTTTAGGCATGTAATCTGTGGGGTTTATTTATTCTTCCCCTCCCAGTCAGATTGCCCTCCGAGATTCAAAAAGTTCCCCCAGACACACCAGTGCGAGGGTTTCCTGGTGTTTGGAAATTTCCTCTATTAAGACTCCCGTCCTTAGCTCTTTTGTCTCTCTTTTTATCTTTTATATTTTGTCCTACCTCCTTTCGAAGACAATGGGTTGCTTTTCTGGGCGCCTGATGTCCTCAGCTAGCGATCAGAAGTTGTTTTGTGAAGTTTGCTCTGCGTTTAGTTATTCTTTTGATGAATTTGTAGGAGAGAAAGTGGTCTCCCCGTCCTACTCCTCTGCCATCTTGGCTCCTCCCCGCCAGGGTGTGCTCTTTTAGAAATGACTAGTCACCCCACACACCTCCATTAGGAACAGTTCACTTCTACCGAGTGCTCACTACATGACAGGCAAAAGTCTTAGTATTTCATATCACCTGACAATTTTCAACTGAAGGCTGGAGGAGATATTAATATTAGGCTCACTTTAATGATAAGGAAATCTAGCTATGGAAGAATTAAAAAGCGTACTCAAGGTTATATAGCTAGATAGCCGTGAAGCCAGAATTCAAGCCTGCATTCATAAATGCAATACTGCTGTGGGCACACTGCAGGGTGAAACACAAGGTGGGCTGGAACCAAATAGCAGAGGGTCTTCTGTGTCATCCCTAAGTTCTGCATTTCATAAATAAATTACTAAGGGAGGAGAAAATATTCCTATTTTTTTTGTATTTGAAATGAAAAGAAATAAAAAAGTTAAAAAAGAATCCATTATTAGTGATAATTTGGAACAATTGATCGTCTAGTGCTTTGCTGTTTAATATGGTAGCCTCCGGCTGTGTGTGGCTCCTGAGCATTTGAATATGGCCAGTCTAAATTGAGATGTGCCATATGTATAAAATGAACACCAGATTTCTAGAATTTAGAGTGACAATAATATTTTATTAATATTTTTCTGTATTGATACATATTGATATATTTTGGATATATTGTTTTAAGTGAAATATATTTTAAAATTATTTTTCCCTGTTTCTTTTTACCTTTAGTAATGGAGCTATTAGAGAATTGACTTGCATTATATTTCTGTTGGGCATTGCTGGTCAGAGCAACATAGAGTTACGGTGGATGTTCTACTAACTGTCTTTGATAGAAGGACTTCCTACCACATTGGTTTTCTAACCACATTCTTTCCTTGCTTTCTGGCCATTTGCAAGAAAAATTTTAAGAGGCACCCCCTCTGTAAAGGGTTGAGAGCCCCTAGAATTTCCTTTTTTACTTGCTTCAAACCACAAAAGAATGATCAATGTAATCTCTGGATAAGGAGTCAACATTTTACGAGGGCAAAGGGAGGAGGTGTACAGAAATTTCCAATCCCTGGACGGTGTGAAGTGAAAGTGTTTTCAAAGGATCCCACAAGAATGGCATGGGTGGGCATAATGGGTCTGTCTCCTCGTCAAAAGACCCAAGGAGTTGAAAGGAAACTCTAACTACAACACCAAAATGCCACAAAACCATAGTTATTAATACCAACTAACTAGCATCTCTATCTGTCACCATCTCATCTTAAAAAACTTGTGAAAATACGTAATCTTGATGAGACTTCAATTAGGTATAAATACCAGCACCAAAAGGAGACAGTACATTCTTCTGATCATCTGCAGATCAGCAATTAGAAAAGAAAGATCAGCTACCTCCTTGGGACCTGATCAGCTTAACACAGAAGCTACCGATTTCAACTACTTCGGCCTAACTCTCTCCTAAACAATGAAATATACAAGCTATATCTTAGCTTTACAGCTCTGCGTGCTTTTGGGTTTTTCTGGTTCTTATGGCCAGGGCCCATTTTTCAAAGAAATAGAAAACTTAAAGGAGTATTTTGTAAGTATGATCTTTTAATGAGACTTTCTTGTGATTGAAATGACTTGATGTTTGATGTTGACTTGGAATTCTATGATGGGCTCTCATCTCTAGTCTTCAGTCATTTTGAGAAGACTTGGTGTTACTGTGACTGTTGGCTAGATGTGTTTTTTTTTTTTTTTTTTTGACTAAACGATCTAGATATTGCTTTAATGCTCTGCTCAGTTTGCTATAGAGATTTAGGAGGGATTCATGAATGCTCCAAAAGATGGGCATAATATGGGTATATATCATAGTGTTGATATTTCATGATGAGAATCCATTCAACTGTGACGTTAAGTAGTAAGCATACTGAAAAGCTGGGTCTTAATTTTTCATTTCTCAAGTTACTATAATGATGACAGTCAAAAGTCAAGATCAGCATTAAAAATGGTCATTTGTAATAATTGATCAATTAAAGAAGATGAGGTCCTTAAATATTTGGCTTAAAAACAAAAACACTTCTAGGTGTTTTTCTCTAAAAAGTCATTTTAAAATTTTACTATCCCATCTAGATTGTCTGTGAATTACTCTTGGACTCAGTCACTTGCTGAGATTTTTTTGTAGGAGCTATAATCTAGTTTATATTTTAAAAATTTTTTTGTCTTGTTTTATGAGTTTCTTAAAAAATTTATTTATGGTAATTAAAATAGCTTGTGCATTTTAAATATTTTATCATATGTCCAAATTTAGCTATTATAATTATAGCTGGAGCTATCTTTTAAAGGCAATCTAATACCTTGTAGGATGCAGGTAGAGGTTATAGAGGTTATGCCATGGGGGGGCAGTATTTTATAGTGAGATGGTTTTATTGATTTTTTTTTTTTTTTTTAACTGTACCTTTTTCTTACCATAGTAATTTGGGACAGTTGAAGTATCATCAGTCTTGAATGAGTTCACTGTGTTGTTATATTAGTAAATAAGAAAGCAAAAAATCACATGATAGTCTTTGGCTATTATCCAATCGGATAGCTTTTGTGAATATTTTTTGTTAGAACTAAACAGTGTTGAAAAGAAAATCAGTAAATATTGCCAGCATCCAAGTTCAATAAAACTTGAGGTACATTTTAACAGCAATTTATGGACTAATTTTAAGCCAATTTTTTCTTGTGTTGTTTTATTTTCCAGAATGCAAGTAACCCAGATGTAGCTGAGGGTGGGCCTCTTTTCATAGAAATTTTGAAGAATTGGAAAGAGGTAAGCTGAACATTTCCATTTGGCTGATTTTCCTGTTGCTTTTTTTCTGATGGATAAATTCACATCAACCTCTGTTTGTGCTCTTTTCTCCCAAGGAGAGTGACAGAAAAATTATTCAGAGCCAAATTGTCTCCTTCTACTTCAAACTCTTTGAAAACTTCAAAGATAACCAGGTCATTCAGAGGAGCGTGGATATCATCAAGCAAGACATGTTTCAGAAGTTCTTGAATGGCAGCTCTGAGAAACTGGAGGACTTCAAAAAGCTGATTCAAATTTCGGTGAGATGATCTTAATGCTTCCTTTGGTATCATTGCAGAGGCTCTTACAAAGCACTTCATTACCAGAAAATAGAAATTAGATACCGGGTACAGTTGTTAAAGCTCTGAAGTGAACTTGTGGTCAAAATGCCTCTTTGCTAGTTCTCTTTTGCCTTGGATGACTTTGCAGAGTCAGTTACTGGAGGCACTTAAGTCTGTGATTTTGGGAAAATACTGGCATTATGCCTACCTCACAAAGATGGGTGAATGGACAAATCAGTGAGGAGGAAGCAGAGAAGGAGTTGAGGTGATGGGGGCAGAATATTGAAAACCAATTCTCCCATTGCTACTTTTTTGTGTGTTGGAAATTCTCTTGCTTTGAATAGGTTGCATGTCTTAATGGAAAGAGCAGTGGGAGGGAGAGGGAAGAAGATGTGTGCTCCGCCCAGCTTAGCCACCAAAGAAATGTGTGACTTCAGATGAATCACAGGCCTGGCTGGGGCTGTTTCCTCATCTTAAAAGGAGCCTGTTGAATTCACTATAATTTCTATGGTCTCCTTTGCTCTAAAATTCTACAATGCCATGGATAGAATATGAGAATGAGATAGGAGAAAGAAATAGCCTTTGAGGAGACAAAGGCCCTCCCACTGCCAGACTCTGGTCAACCGCTCAGATTGTATAGCCCAAGGAGAGGTGACTGCGTTTGTTTTTAGAAAGAAAATAGGTAGAATTGTCCTATCAATGAATCTTTAAAGTTCTTAGAAGCTGAAAGATAACTTTGAAGCATAAGGGCAAGTCACATTTCCCAAAATTTCATCTAAGGGACAAAGGCCTCCAGATTTTTGGGGGGGAGAGTTGGCTTTGGTGTAAATAGGCTTGGGTGAGAAGAGGAGGGGTCTCATTATGACTTGTGCCTTCAGGATTTGTACCAGCTCTTGCTCTAACCTGGTCTGCCTCTCAGTAGTCTCATTTAAGCTCCCAGGAACTGAAATAAGTGATTGCTCTTCAAGATTTCTCTAGTCTCCCATATGTTAGATAGTATGAGAGTGGCTTGGAAAAATTATACGTAATGTTTTCCATGTTCAGCAGATCTCTACTGGTTGCAGGCTAGAGAATGAAAAAGCACTTGTTCCTAACCCAGTGCTGCCTCTGGCTGCTGTTCAGTCCTAGAGAAAACCCTTAGTTTCTTGGTGATGCTTAGAAAACTGGAAAGTAAAATTTATCACCTGTAAACACACAGCTGGTAGAAATTTTTCTACTCTGTTGTAACTGGGCCTTGAAAACAATTGGTTGGTCCCATCCTTCTGGAAGCTCCAAGCCTCCTGCTTTACAATGTGCAATCTTGAGTGAGTGTGCAACCGTTGTCATCTTTTGCTCAGATGTCAACATATTTAAAGCATGTTTTGCCTTTTTGTTTTGTAACTTAGAATCTCCTAGTCATTCTCAGAAATGTGGCAAGGTGGCTGCAGCGTTTCCAGCTTTAGAAAGAAATGTAGTGGCAGAGCAAAGATGACAGCAAATGGTCTTCATTTTATGAAGCATGAATTCACTTATATGGTCCTACTGGGAAGAGTGAGAAAATAGTTCAATTTGCTGGAATGGAAGGCAGAGTACAGGGAGATTGCTTTCATTCCTAACTTTAACTATTATATAATACCAGTAATTGATCATTACCATTTAAATAAGATCAGTGTTTATTTTTAATCCCATTATGGGAACGATGAGACTGACCTAATTTGGAGGAAATAAAAAATTACGGTTTTCCTCCTTCTAGGACTTGGTGTTTATAAAGTACTGAACCTATACCAGTGGTTTTCAAACTTGGGTGGTGCCTAAATCACCTGGTGATGTTGGTAACTACACATTGGCCCAGGCCTAGTCTGATTTCATCCAGCTGGGTGTCAGAGTTCTTCATTAGGTCCTCAGGTTACGCTTTTACACACCCAACATGGGAGCCATTGGCTATAGTAACTCATCTGATACTTTCAGCAAAGACTAAGTACTAGGTGATAGAAGTGGTAGAGACCCTAAGGGTCATCTAAACAATCTCCTCATACTTAGAGGAGAAACATAGATTTGGAGAGCTTCAGTGACTGGTTTAAAGTCAGATGTATTGCACACACAGAATTTACACCCACATTTTTCTGTCACTCTACTTCTGGGTTTTTTTCACTATATAATTTTCAGATCTCTGAAGTGGTAAATTTACCATATGTGATGTGCTCCATTCTGTTACAGCTCAACTATCAATTGAATTGTTATAATTTTAGTCTTTATCACTGAAGAAACCAACATTACATATTAAGGTTCATTATTGCTAGTGAAAATAATTTATTTTAAAGAATACTTTTATTTTCTTGAGCCTAGACAGCAGAATATCCTAATGACTCATATGCCTGAAATTAATTTTGCTGTTTTCTTTCCCAATAGGTGGATGATCTGCAGATCCAGCGCAAAGCCATAAATGAACTCATCAAAGTGATGAATGACCTGTCGCCAAAATCTAACCTCAGAAAGCGGAAGAGAAGTCAGAATCTCTTTCGAGGCCGGAGAGCATCAATGTAACGGTCCTCCTGCCTGCAATATTTGAATTTTTAAATCTAAATCTATTTATTAATATTTAATATTTTACATTATTTATATGGGGAATATATATTTAGACTTATCAAAATATTTATAATAGTAATTTTATGTCATGAAAATGAATATCTATTAATATATGTGTTATTTATAATTCCTTTATCCTGTGACTATTTCACTCGACCCTTTTCTTCCCCTGACTAACTAGGCAAGTCTATGGGATTTCAAGGTTTTATCTCAGGGGCCAACTAGGCAGCTAACCTAAGCAAGAATCTGTGGGTTGTGCACTTATTTCACTTGATGATGTAATGAATGCTGATAAATGAAATGAAGCCATCTAGTCACTACTTATCTGAGACTAGATCTGCATTCTGAGCCACTACTTTGATGGCATGGCAGACAGCACTTGAATGTGTCGGGCGATATGATTTGTGCCCTGATAAAAACATAGCATCTCATCTTACCTTACGCCTGGTGTTTCAGAATATCACTGACAATTGTGATTATACCCAAATGGAAAGTAATGTGTTTGTTTAGTTTATCAGTATTTAATATATATGAATAAAGTGCAATTTCATAATTATGTATGTTGTGTCAGACTTTTTCTAAAGTGGGGGCTGGGTTAAATGAAACACAGACTAATAAATTAATAGAAGGAGATATAAGAGTTGGATTAAAATCTGCTCAAAGTGGTATTTTTCTCCACTGACAATTTGCTGGTTTCCACTCTTCCCTTTGGTAGTTGTTTGAATTATCTTTTCACAGCTGTGGAAAGTAGTCCAAATTGTTTAGCTTGGCACACAAGTATTTACTTCTACTTTCTCCCTACTCAATTCCTCAGGGTATCCCTCATCTTGGTATCCCCTATCTCCTCCGGTCACTTTGGGTAAACACTGTTACGTATGGAATAGTGAGTGGAAACTCTAGAGTGGGAAGCTTGGATTAGAATCTTAGTCCTGCCATTACAAGTGGTGTGACTTTTATACTCTGTAAGCTTCACTTTCCTCCTCTGATAAAGAAGAATAATAGTGCCTTTCTCATAACATTGTAGGCTTCCCAGGTGTCTTAGTGGTAAAGAATCTGCCTGCCAATGCAGGAGACACAAGAGATGCAGGTTCAATCCCTGGATCAGGAAGATGCTTTGGAGAAGGATATGGCAACCTACTCCAGTGCTCTTGTCTGGGAAATCCCATGGACAGAGGAGCCTGGTAGGCTATATAATATTGTAGTGAGACTTTATCCTTTCACTCAAGATATAATTACTAGAGCACCTACTATGTGCCTGGTGCTGTTCTAGGCACTTGAGTTTCATCTGTGAGCAAGACAAACAGGATTTCTTTGGGAATTTTGAATTTAACAAAGGGGAGATTGATAATAAACAAAATACATAATATGTTAGTAAATTGCATGCTATGTTAGAAGAATATTGGTGCTACAGAAAAAAAAGTAAGAAAGAATAGGGGAACTGGGAAAACTATGGGACAGAGCAAATGGGCTAGGGATTTAAATTGAGCAATTATACTTGGTTTCATTAAAGAGACAACATTTGAGGAAGCACTTGTAAGAGCTAAGAGAGGATTTTTGGCAAAGGAAACATTCTTGCAAAGGCTCTAAAGTGGAAATTTGCCTTGACTGGTAAAAGAAGTACCAGTAGTCCAGTGTGGTTGGAGCAAAATGAGTCAAGAATAACTCTTAAGTTTTTGGTTGAGCAACTAAAAAAGTGAAGTTGTCATCAGCTGAAATGGGGAAACTAGAGTGAGCAGGTTTAGGGTGGAAAATTAGAAATTCAATTTTGAACATTAAGTTTAAGGAATCCATTAGATTTTAAAATGGAAATGACGAGTAAACTATTGAATAGATCAGTCTGGAGTTGAGAGAGAACTCTGAACAGTTGATGTAAATTTAGAAGTTGAGGGTATTCAGTTCAGTTCAGCCACTCAGTCGTGTCTGACTCTTTGCAACCCCATGAACCGCAGCACGCCAGACCTCCCTGTCCATCACCAACTCCTGGAGTTTACTCAAATTCATGTCCATTGAGTCAGTGATGCCATCCAACCATCTCATCCTCTGTCATCCCCTTCTCCTCCCGCCCTCAATCTTTCCCAGCATCAGGGTCTTTTCAAAAGAGTTAGCTCTTCGCATCAGGTGGCCAAAGTATTGGAATATCAGCTCCAGCATCAGTCCTTCCAATGAACACTCAGGACTGATCTCCTTTAGGATGGACTTGTTGGATCTCCTTGCAGTCCAAGGGACTCTCAAGAGTCTTCTCCAACACCACAGTTCAAAAGCATCAATTCCTCTGCACTCAGCTTTCTTTATAATCCAACTCTCACATCCATACATGACTACTGGAAAAACCATAGCCTTGATTAGATGGACCTTTGTTGACAAAGTGATGTCTCTGCTTTTTAATATGCTGTCTAGTTTGGTCATAACTTTCCTTCCAAGGAGTAAGTGTCTTTTAATTTCATGACTGCAGTCACCATCTGCAGTGATTTTGGAGCCCAAGAAAATAAAGTCTGCCACTGTTTCCACTGTTTCCCCATCTATTTGCCATGAAGTGATGGGACTGGATGCCATGATCTTAGTTTTCTGAATGTTGAGCTGGCAGGTATTTTAAGACCTAATACCTGTTGAACTCATGAAGATCATGGGTTTACATAGTGAAGAGAAGGAAAGAAAAGTATTGAATTTTTCAAGGTACACAATTGGCTTTGAGTTGTATAGTGAGGGCAAGATTGTGAGTGTCAGGGGGAGAAAGGTATCTGGGGCTTCCTTCTGAACTATTTCATTTAATGCTCCATTTAATTCCATTTAATAGCAATAAAGTTAAATGAAATAATTCATGTAAAAGTATCAGTTTAGTCCTTGACAATGATCAGAGATTATTGTTTTGACTATTGGATAGTAGTTGAGTAACAGTGGTTGAGATTCCATCTCCATTTCCTGTGGTTCCTCTTCCAGTCTAAGGTTTATCAATAATTTCTAACTCTCAGTATTACCCATAAAACAATCAAATTATTGTACCAGCTACTAAAAAGAATGTCTTTCCTTTTTAGTTTTATGACCTTTTTTTTCACTATAATTTTATGTATTAGACATTATTAAATAGTTACACTGAATGGATAGTTGACTGAAAGAATTGGGCAAGATTGAGGTTATCTTGACCTGTCTAGAATTCAAGTGGCATCTGAATGCTTGTAGGGGAGGAAAAAAATTTTTTTTTCCTCTACTCTTCTAAAGTCTTGAATGGGATCCCATAACAAAAGACAGATTAACAAAAGGAAAGCATACATGTTTATTTAAATTATATGTGACACAGGGATCTTCGTAAGGAAATAAGGACTGGGAAAAAAAAACCTGTTAAATCTGAGTGTTTTAGTGCTAAATCTGGTGAAGAATGGAAAATCATGGAAAGATATGGTAGGATAAAGGTGAGCTAAGTGTGGTACGTGGGGCAACACTTAGCAAGATCTGCCGCTGTTCACATTCCCCTCTGATTTCCTTGTCTTTAAAGATGAGACTGCTCCCTTCCTTGGGTTAAATGACCTACTTCAGGAGAAGGTCAAAAAGCCTTTTCTGCATATTCCCTTTCTCAGATTTCTTAAGCTTGAAATATTCAATATATCAAGGTGACATGTTTTGGGATATCATGTCCTGTACCATGTCAGGCTCACAGAAGAAAATACAAAGGCAAGAGTTTCTTATCTTGCTCTCTTTACCTAAACTGAGAACCTGGCAACCCCATGACAGTGCTTCTTTCGGGCAGATGGTGATGAAGGATCAAAGGTGAAAGTGCCATCGTGATCAGAGCTGCAGATGCAAAGCCACATCAGAGAACCATTGACATCCTGGGTATGGCCACCCCCCGGGGATGTGTAATAGGCTGGTGTAAAATAATACTAATGAGTAACCAGGGTTACTCATGTGCTAGGGTTACTCATGAACATGTGCTAGGGTTAAGAACTCTTTTTCAGTAGAGCTCAAAGGGTAATAATGGTCTGACTACTGCCTTCTTGAGTCAACTTGCTTATTTGGGGATTTTTGTTTATGGTCTCACACCTGTACACAAATAAACCTTCCAAAGAATATCACAAGAAAGAACTCTTTTTCAGTATTCAATTAAACCTAGATTTTTATTAATTGTAAAATTTTAGGAATGTTATTGACTATTTTCAAGCCTCTTTGCTTTCATCTGTAAGACGGGAACTATAAAGTCATTGTGAGGATTACATTTTTTTAAAATGTAAAATGTTGGAAGAGAGAAAATGCTTTGTCAAGAGTTCAGTTCAGTCGCTCAGTCGTGTCCGACTCTTTGCGACCCCATGAATCGCAGCACGCGAGGCCTCCCTGTCCATCACCAACTCCCTGAGTTTACTCAAACTCATGCCCATCGAGTCGGTGATACCATCCAGCCATCTCATCCTCTGTCGCCCCCTTCTCCTCCTGCCCTCAATCCCTCCCAGCATCAGGGTCTTTTCCAATGAGTCAACTCCTCACGTGAGGTGGCCAAAGTATTGGAGTTTCAGCTTCAGCATCAGTCCTTCCAAAGAACACCCAGGACTGATCTCCTTTAGGATGGACTGGTTGGATCTCCTTGCAGTCCAAGGGACTCTCAAGAGTCTTCTCCAACACCACAGTTTAAAAGCATCAATTTTTTGGCACTCAGCCTTCTTCACAGTCCAACTCTCACATTCATACGTGACCACTGTTGTCAAGAGTAGCTATTATTATTAATGCTGTTTTTATTGAATAAATCAATGGATTACTGTTATTAGCTTTTTCCACCACAATGAGTTCTCTTTAGTTTTTCTTGATCTGAAGAATTGTTTTCCTTCTAGAAGAATAGAAAGAGCAAGAAAAATTGTGGATAGAAATTTGATCATTCTTATAACTAGAAAAATCAATGGCCATGTTGGGATTAAAAACTCTATTTTACTGAGGTTATGGTCCTTCTTGGGCTTCCCTGGTGGCATAATGGTAAAGAATCTGCCTGCCAATGCAGGAGATGTGGGTTCAATCCCTGATCTGGGAAGATTCCTTGGAGAAGGAGATGGCAACTTACTCCAGTATTCTTGCCTGGGAAATCCCATGGATACAGGAGCCTGGTGGGCTACAGTCCATGGGGTCACAAAGAGTGGGACATGACTTAGAAAGTATTTTTGAAGACCTGACACTGTCACTCATCAGTTGTGTGACCTTGGCTAACTCAAAAGGTATTGGGAGGATGAAATTACACATTGTTTGTGATTTTCAATTGCAGATTTCTGTGTAAATGTGAGACGATGCTAACACAATTCATTCCTGGGAGGAAGAATATTCTTATTTATTATCGCAGTGGCAGTTGAAAATACTACAAAAAAATGCAAGCATGCAAGAATAGGAATAAAGCACTTGCTCTTTAACCATGAGAAAAATAATATTAATGAGGAATGAAGAATAAAAAATAATCTCTGTATGTTCATGTAACTTTCACATACTGCTATGGGCACGTCAAAACTTTTATTAGTACAGACAGAAAAAAAAAAAAAAGAATAGTCACAATAGCAAAATAATGGGTAGAAATTTGACCATTCTTATGTCTAGAAGAAGCTTCTGTGGGCTGGAGTACATTTTTGATAGACTCCAACAGCAATTTATAAGTGTTTCTTGGCATCCATACTGCTTGGGGACACCCACCAGCAGATGCTCAAGCACATCATTATTATTTGCATGTCCTTAGCTTTATGAGGGTGAGTTTGCTGCTCTCTAGGAAGTACTGGTTATTAGCATATTCACTGGGTTGGGCTACCTCAGCATCCAAGCATATTACTTTAGAGTCTTTCCAAATATGCTAATCCTCCTTGCTGCTCAGGTGTTCTGAGGACTTCACTTAGACAACTGGAAATCTATCTGAAAATTAAGGCATCCATTGGTGAGCTAATAAGAGACCCAGTGCATATATGTTCTATAATGTAGGCCTTCAGGTTCAGGGAAAATGAGTCAATATTGTGTATTATGGAAACTTAAAAAATGCTAAACAAATATAAGAGAGCAGGTCATGCTGCGTGGTTGTGTGGGTGGTCCTACCTTATTCAGATTGGTGAACTAAAAGTTATGCTTAGCTTTGAAGAGCAAGCAGCATAAAATATACAAAGACGTCTCAGCAGACTAGACTTCAAACGTGGGAAAGTGAAGTAAGCTGATTCAAGGGAAAAGCAGTTTGTCTCTAAGGTAAAGACGCCTATTCCAATTCACACCTCATGGGAAGGCGAGAAGAGGACCAATCAATTCAATGGAAAATTTCTAATTGTTGATAATTCATTGCCCAGTTCAGTTACAACGTTCAATCATTTAGACCCATAGGGATGAACAGATTCATTTTGATCTCTTTTTCAAGCTTATGTAGTTTTGCAACACTTGCACTTGGCCATGGGGGTTAATTAAAACACCTTGACACCGTGCTACCTTCAAAAACCTGGGAAAAGGAAATATTTTTTCCATTATAAGCCATCCAAAGACCACAGTTATTTCCTGGTTAAACTAAATAGAACTCAGTATTTGTCCTAATAATAGGCTCTCATGAAAACAACTTACCTTCAGGTCTACTGCTTAATTGAATGCTTAAATCCTAACATTCTCAAAGAACAGGGATCCTACTAAGGTATAGCTTATTTGCTCACATATAATTGCAGTAGAGAAAACAGAAAATGTTTTAAATTGATGGGGATCTTTTGTGTCTCACAAGATTTTACTCTGTGATTTGAAAACAAGTGAGAAGTACAAAGAATGCTCCTGAAGCCTCACAAAGTATTCTCAGTGGATCCCAATAGGGTAATGGCTCAAAATCACCTTAACACAATTGTGAGCGTCATATGAACTTCCAAGGAATTTATCAGATTTTACCAAGACTATTTCTCTCTATTTGAAAATAATACATCAGATACATCTCAATTTTAAAAATCTTTAAAAAATAATTTGAGTAATTAATCTTTGAGCCTTTCTAAGAGCTTTCTGGTATTCCAAATGATTTCTCATTACCTTAGGTGGTCAATCATTTTTTTTTTTTTAAAAAGCTTTTAACTTTTTACATTGGAGCTAGCTGATTTAACAATGCTATGATAGTTTAAGGTGGACAGCAAAGGGACTCAGCCATATGTATACATATATCCATTTTCCCCAAACTCCCTTCCCATCCAGGCTGCCACCTAAAATTGAGCAGTGTTCCCTGTGCTATACAGGAGGACCTTGTAGGTCATCCATTGTATTTATTTATTTTTTAAGATTTATTTATTTGGCTGTGGTGGGTCTTTGTTGCTGCACATCCTCTCCGCTCTCTAATTGCAGAGAGCAGCGTGGGCTTCTCATTGTGGTTACTTCTCTTGTAGTGGAGCATAGACTGTAGGTGGGCGAGTTTCAGTAGTTGTTGTGTGTGTGTTCAGTAACGGGCTTGTGGGCTCTAGAGCACTGGCTTAACAGTTGTGGCCCAAGGACTTAGTTGCTCTGAGGCGTGTGTGATCTTCCAGGACCAGGGATCAAATTGCTGTCCCTGTTTACACTGCAAGGAGGACTCTTAACCACTGGACTACCAGGGAAGCCCATCCATTTTAAATACAGTAGTGTGTACATGTTAATCCCAGACTCTCTAACTATCCCTTCCCCCTACTCTCCCACCCATCCCCTGTAACCGTAAGTTCCTTCTCTAAGCCTGCGGGTCTGTTTCTGCTTTGTAGATAGGTTCATCTATATCACTTCTTTGTGGATTCCACATGTAAGGGATGTTATACACCATTTCCCCTTCTCTGTCTGATTTACTTCACTTAGTATTGGCAATCTCTGGGTCCATCCACGTTGCTGCAAATGGCATTATTTCATTCTTTTTAATGGCCGAGTAATATTCCATTGTTTATATGCACCACCTCTTCTCAGCCATTCCTCTGTCGATGGACATTTGGGTTGCTTCCATGTCTTAGCTATCATAAACAGTGCTGCAGTGAACACTGAGGTGCATGTATCCTTTCGAACCATGTTTTTCTCTGGGTACATGCCCAGGAGTGAGACTGCTGGAGCACATGGTAGTTTTATTTTTAGCTTTCTGAAGACCCTCCACACTGTTCTCCATAATGGCTGTAGTTGGTGCATCATCTTTGATATTTTAATGACGGTCTCTGGAGAGGGTCTTCACATGCCCCTCAGGGATGTAAGCGAACGAAAGGAACTGAAAGAAGAGTATTGTTTGGATGAGTCAAACAGAATGGTGGAGTTTAGGGCTAAAGAGCTTCAAGCAATTAGGAGGGAAGGGAAAGGCTACTCACTCCAGTATTCTGGCCTAGAGAATTCCATGAACAAGTCCATGGGGTTGCAAAGAGTCAGACATGACTGACCGACTTTCACACACACACACACACACACACGCCTTTCAATTAGCCTCAAGAAGAACTTGTCTGATGGAAATAAAAGAATATCTGTAAAGTCACTATATAAATTAAGAAAAGTAATGTATGTGAGTTCCATGGGACACAGGGTAATTCTTCATTGCCCAGAATTGTCCCGTGCATTACAGGACTTCTAACACCCTAGGCTGCTCTACCTGTGAAATTCCAGTGGAATCTCTGGAATCATTGTGATAATCAGAGTTGCCCTTTACATTTCCAAAGTTACTTTATTGGAGGGAGGTGGGTATCACTCATTTAGATCCAGGACCATTGACCTAATTGAATTCTAAAGAATTTTTCAGATCTCTGCATGTATGAAGCCATACTTTGCATGCTTGCCTTTCTCTTGTTTCAGATCAATGATATATGATTAATCCTCCAGTGGGTTTGGCAAGACAATTACAAATATTTTCCGTTTAGTTTTTTTTTTTTTTTTTGGTTGCTGTTTATTGATAGTGCTGTGCACCAATATACACTGAGGTACAGGGCACTGAAAACATCAGGGGAATAAGAATCATGAACATGAATAACGGATACTGGGTTAGCTGGGGGACGCCAGAAATCTTGGGTAGCTAGCTCTTAGCTATTCTTGTTTTTATCACTAAGTTGAAGAACCATGACCAGAGTAGAAAAATGCTGCATAATTGGAAAATGACATGCTGGAAACTTTGGCTCAGGAGTCAGGAAATCCCCATGATCAGCTTATTTAGGCTAACACACTGGGGTTGAATTGGACATAAATGAAGAGGCGATATCAGTCTGCAAGTGTACCCTGTCTATATATTGGGTGGCCAAAAAGTTTGTGAGGGTATTTCTATAACATGCTATAGGCCAATCCAATACAATAGGACAATATGACTTTGATTAATTTACAGAATAACAACAGTGAATACTGTTTATCATAATATATTTAAGCCCAATAATTGTTTTCCTGAGTTCTTTTTCTATTTTAATTCCTGACTTAAGACTGCTACAGGTGAATCAGAAAATCAGAAAACATCAAATTCAGAGGAGGCAGCAACAAAGAAAAAACACCATGAATCACTGAAAAACCACAAACACCCAAAATGTCCAAATGACTCTCAGACAGTGGTCTTAACACCTTGGATTTGGCATTTTTCCAAGTACATCAAGCTGCAAGATTTTTAGCCTATATGCTTATCAGAGAAAAAAGAACTGTCTCATTGAATTCTGGTTTGACTCCTGTTTACACGTAGTTTTTCAGCTTTTCAAGGTAAGTTGGTGGTTGCTGCTGCTGTGGGGTTGCTGTTTCAGCCCCATTGCCCAAGAGCTCAGACAGGGTGACTCAAAGAAAGCCAGTTCAGGTCTGATATCTAGAGAAATATTTGTTGACCAGTGATAACCATTTTCATGATGGGATGGTAACCCACAGTCTCTCTTGAGGTGGGAAGAGGAGTAAAGAGGGGTTAGGAGAAGATTCCAGGGCTTAGTCAGGGAAAGGATTGTTTTAAAAATCTTGAGGTGAGGACAGACTGAGTTGGGAAACGACGTTCTACTCTTATGAGATCTTTTTCCCTGCCAAATACCTTAAAGGTCACATAGCTATTAGTATAAGAATGTTTTTAACCACATAAGTTTCAGTAAAATCAAAATCAAATGCTACTAAGGAAATCAGTTAAAAAAAATTTTTTTTAACAGGAGGTTAGCAAATAAGGAAAATTGCAGCCTCTAGGGCTGAATGACTTGACGTTGTGAATGGCATAACACTGCCAGGGAAACCGCAGTCTGGGTTTTCTACCTTAAAATGTGAAAACATATTTATTTTCATCTTTTTCCTATCTCAAAGCTAGACGAGAATGTTGGTGTTAAAACCCTAGTCACCAAAACAGTGACTCTCAAAACGGCAAAACACGGAGGGACTTGCTCCGCGCAAGCCAGGGACTTCAGGTGTGGCTGGAGAAGCAGTTTCCTGATTCTGCTGACAAGGAGGGTTAGATGTTTGCTTTCTGCTCCTCACTAGAGACAGTCAGTGGGAAAGAGGTAGTCTTTGATGAGATGACAGGAAACGGCTTCTCAGAAGCGAAATGAGAGGCCATGTCTAGATTTATTAGATGGGAGAGGTAAGGCGGGACAGGAAAGCAGTCTGGTGGAAGAGTCCAAGCGTAGGCAAAGGAGAGCTATGCTATCTTGCTGCATTGGATGGAGAGAATGGTGTTGGCAGGGCAATCCGGTTGGCTGAAACAGGGTGTTCCCAGCTCTAGGGCAGACAGTAGCGAAGGAGGAGAGAAGGTGGGACTTTATGTAGAGCCTCTGGACACGGAGATGCTAGGAATGCATTCCTCACCCTCTCCTTCCTTACTGGTTCAGAAGAGTGAATAAGATAATCAAGTCACTAAAACTCTGTAGCACAGTGGCTGCCACAAAATAAGCTGTCGTAAATGAAAGTCATTATTTTCTCATTATCATTTTTCATTTTAGTGGAGGGTTTTATTTCCAGCCCTTTGGTGGGCACAGAGTAGTTTCTTAACTAACACTGGTCGGTTGAATGATTGGTTGAAGTAGTCACAGAGGTAATAGTGGCAGCAAACACTGATTCTGTGCTTACTATGTGTGGCTTTCCAGGTGGCACAGTGGTAAAGAATCCACCTACCAATGCAGGAGACCCAAGAGATGCAGGTTCGATCCCTGGGTTAGGAAGATCCCCTAGAGTAGAAAATAGCAACCCACTTCAGTACTCTTGGTGGAAACTTCCATGAGCAGAGGAGCCTGGTGGAATTGCCGAGTCAGGCACAACTGAGCCCTGAACCCAGGTGGGAGGTGTGAGCAGACAGGGGTCTGCAGGGCCAGGAGTAGAGCCAGCAGGCATTTACTCTAGGGGTGCGCCTTCCACACAGTCCTCCTCACCTACCCCTCACTCCTGGGGCTGCAGCTCCCAGGTACCACCTCTGAAGCCATGAGAGGAAGCAGCTTGGACAGAGGTTACAGCAACTACAGGAGCAGGAAAGTACTAAATGCAATTTGTGGAGAAGAAGATTTAATAAGATGAAAAAAATAACCATGGAAAGAGCGATGGAGAAGAGTCCCATGTCCATCACAGGCCTGTGGTTGTAACTAAAATCAGAAGAAGAAAAAAAAGCACTGAGAATAAATGTCACAGTTGCATTACTAAAACAGACATTGGTCTAAAGTGCAATGCTAAACAGGAGAAGTGATCACAGGGCGCTTGAGCCCTTGGGGGTCTGCACACAGAGCCTCGGGGGGAAGTTAAAGCTAGGTGAGTGCCGGGGTCCAGCCCCAGCAGGATCCAGGGGAACCCTCAGGATGAACGGCGTCGGCGAATGAGAGAGAGTGAGACAAAGCTCGGGGCTGAGTCTGAAGTTTATTTTTGCACGGCTCCTTTATACCCTTAACAACATCTTTTTGGGGGAAGTGCATGTTGCTCACACACAGGGCATCTCAAAACATTACAGCAACTTGACCTTCAACAGAAACTGGATGTCACCCACATACTTTTTCATTCACAAGAGTCTTTCTTATCATTTGGCCTTCAGGCCTGCTAACATTTTATGGCTTGCACCTGGTGTGACTTAAGCAACTTCAGTAGCCGACCCTGTTTTTCTTATAATTAATCTATTTTCTTTCTAATAAGCATCATCTCTATGGGAACTAGATAGGATTACATTTTTACAGAACAGAAATGCGAAGGACTGCAGAAACAGCAGATATGGCACAAAACAGGCTCTTAGTCTAAAAGTTAACTACCTGCAAGAAGTTGCCAGCTAATCTCTATCTAAACTATTTTCTATTAGGCACATTTGTGGCTATCATATTTGTGGAGCTTTTCTCACCCCGTGAAGGGGCCTATGCTTAATAGTTTCTTTTGTTAGCATACTGTGTTTAGGATGTTTAGAACAATCAAGAGAATTTTGTGCAATGAGATCACACATTTATCAAACAAGCCAGAATGCCAGCAAAATGTTTGAATGGAAGCATTTCCTTTATCTCTGGCCCCTTCATAGGGTACCAGCGTCCAGAAGATTTATTAATTAGGGTTTTAAGTTGGTCCTCATTCAGTGAAAGAGGAGCAGGAGAGCTCTCGGCAGGCAACACAAGAATCTGCAACAGGGCAAACAAGAACAACAGCAGAAAAAGGGGGGAGGATACAGGGTGGGGTAGAGGCCGAGGCCAACCTGGAGGGTCCCTTATCCTAGACGGCCTTGCCTGTCAGGTTTTTTCCTCGTGACCTCGTCATGGATGGGATCCTGGACGGCCTTGCCTGCCCGGTATTTTCTTCATGATCTCGTCACGGGCGGGACCTCCCATAACGGCTCCCGACAGGTGAGCACAGAGCTTTGGGTAAATCTGCGAACTAGGAAACATGCATCCTGTCCCCACTCACTTTCTCTTTGCCAGCCTCCTTCCTTACACCCTGATTTGTTCTGGACCTCAAAGTCCTTTGTCTGTTCAGGATCCCTCAGTGTGATGGTTCACTTAGGGCTGCTCTTTGTCTACAAGGCCTCTTGCCTACAGAGCACCCTCCTGGTTTCTCCCATCACAACTTCACTTGTCTGTGATGCCCTACCTGGCTCGATCAGCTGGAAGAAATCTGATAGGCAACTTAGCCAGATTGAATACACGCCTTTAAGTGACTTATCCTAGAGATATCGATGTTTTTAAAGAATATCCCTGAGTGTCAATGACAATTTAATGAATCAAATACTAAGGGAGGTGCTTCTTGCCCTGGAGCAGGGGCCAAAAGCATTTTTGCACATCCCATCAATCACAGGGCACCAGTGACTGATCAGCCCGCTCTTCTGCAAAGCTGTGAGGTCTTTATGGCAAGCATTTTAAACGAAAGGCCTGGCCTAATGTATTTCATTTAATGCTTTCTTGTGCTAGTCTCCATTTTATTTCTCAAATGGATTACCAGTTTTACAGGGACAGAAACAATTTCTCACACATTTCTTGTACCACATAATAGTATGGGAAGATATTTCCCAAACAAACACCCCAATGTGTATTCAAGTGGGAGTATAGTGAGCACTGTAGAAAGATTCATTTTAGGAAAAAAAAAAGAAATCTTAAGAGGGCCATAACCCAGAGCAATCCCACCACAAAGATGAAACCCTTTGGGAACTTCTACAAATTTAGTTTCATCAAATCCAGTTACTAACACCATCATCCCACAACTAGCTTTAGGCCTCTAAGAAAATGAATTAGTTTTTCATCCACTCAATGAAAGTTTATTGAGCACCTGTAAACAAGCTTCCCTCATAGCTCAGTTGGTAGAGAATCCGCCTGCAATGCAGGAGACCCTAGTTCAATCCGTGGGTCAGGAAGATCCCGCTGGAGAAGGGAAAGACTACCGACTCCAGTATTCTTGGGCTTCCCTTGTGACTCAGCGGGTAAAGAATTCACCCGCAATGCGGGAGACCTGGGTTTCATCCCTGGGTTGGGAAGATCCCCTGGAGAAGGGAGAGACTACCCACTCTAGTATTCTGGCCTGGAGAATTCCAAGGACTGTATAGTCCATGGGGTTGCAAAGAATCAGACACGACTGAGCGACTTTCACTCTCACTTTCACGTGTAACCAGACACTGTTATCTGCGTTGATGATCTTGAGACTGCAGGAGCTGAGTCCTGTCCTGGCAGAACTCCTCATTTAATGGGAAAGCAGTCAAGCGAGTATACAATGTAAGGCCTCCTGCAAAATTCACTGAGAGTTCAAGTGTTCAGTTCAGTCACTCAGTCATGTCAGATTCTTTGTGACCCCATGGACTGCAGCACACAAGGCTTCCCTGTCCATCACCAACTCCCGAGCCTTGCTCAAACTCATGTCCATCGAATCGGTAATGCCATCCAACCTCTCTCATCCCCTTCTCCTTTTGCAGCATCAGGGTCTTTTCCAATGAGTCCGTTCTTTGCATCTGGTGGCCAAAGTATTGGAGCTTCAGCTTCAGCTTCAGCATCAGTCCTTCCAATGAATATTCAGGACTGATTTCCTTTAGGATTCACTGATTTGATCTCCTTGCAGTCCAAGTGTTAATCTGTAACATTATTCTGGGAGAGCTGCATTTATTATCAGCCTCTTTCATTTACAGATCATTGTCATCCAGCTGTCTCAGCCAACTCCTTATCTCCTAAGGAAATTTTCCCTCACTCTCAGAAGGGATAGTACTGATAAGACTCAGTATGATTGCTGTTTTCTTGTAAAGGATAACAGACCTGAGAGAATGACAGAGATGCCATAAAGTAGGATGATAAAGACAGTTATTCCAGTTTTCTTTCAGGAAATGAAGTACCTCAACATTTCTCCCTTAACCAAATTCTTCCTTGTAAAACAGTTACACAGCACTAACCTCATCTTCATGTGGTTAATAACTTGAGTTCTTAGACTTTTTAATCAATAGAAATTGATAAGAGACCAGAGGAGAAGTTCAGGCAGGCCTTCACAAGGAAGAAAAACAAATGGCAGTTTCCCTTGTTAAGGAGATCATCAGGGGCAAGTTGGTTCCTTAAATGGGGTGAGGTTGGGGATGGATTGGTGAGTGGGCCAGAGGCGTGGCTTAGGTGGTCTGCCCACCCCCTTGGTGGTCCTGTGTGCAGAGTACTCTGCTTTTGCTCCTGGCTCTTCAGAAGTGGCAGAGAGTGTTGGCCTTTTGGTATCTTGTTGCTCATAATTTGCATGCAGTTATTTTAATCCTTTGTAGTTTCTTTGTATTCTATTGCTTGAGGAGATGTTTGTCCAGGTGCAAGGATTGCAGAAAAGTGTCCCAGGTCCCAGTCTGTTTCACTAATATAGTTCTTAGGGAAAAAAAGTTTTGATCTTAATCAGAGTATTATCTTTTTTTTCCAGCACACACCTCAGTATCATTTTAAAGGACTTTACTGTTAAATCAAATTCAACTACTGCCACCATCACCCTACAACTGGATTTAGGCTTCTAAGAAAATGAACTAGGTTTTCATTTATTCAACAAAAATTTTATTAAGCATCTATATAACTAAGCATTGTGGTATATCAATACTCCTAAGAGGTGATCCCTGCCATGAAGTAATTTTTAATCTAATGAAAAGGTTAACAAAAACATGTAATTGCAAGATTACAAAATGGTGTGATGGTGATGCAAACAGGGTGCTACTGGAAGATGTGGTGCCTGAGTTTATTAGGTGAGGTGAGGACTAAGAACTTAACAGTATAGGATAGAAAATTTTGTTTTCCTCCCTTCCTGGAATCTGGCACATCCCAAAGCCAGGAAAATAAAAGGGCATTTTTCTGGCAACTCAAGTTAATAACTGACTCTTGTAGCATCATAATAAAATTTAAGAGAGAATGTCAAAGAGGAAGGCTCTGCTCTATAGACTGAACATTTATGTCCCGCCAAAATTCTTACTTTGAAATCATAACCGGCAAGGTGATGGCATTTGGAGGTAGGGCATTTGGGAGGTGATCAGGTCATAAGGGCTCTGCCCTCAGGATGAGTGCCTTTATGAAAGACACCGCAGAGAGATCCCTCACTCTTTCCACTGTGAGGTTGTAGCAAAAAGAAGGTGTCTATGAACCAGAAAGCAAGGTCTCACTAGACACCAAATCTCTGGCACATTGATCTTGGACTTCTCGGGCTCCAGAAATGTGAGAAATAAATTTTTATTGCTTATATGCTACTTGGTCTATGGTATTTTGTTTTAGTAGCCCCAACTGATTAAGACAAAAGGTGATTTTTGGTAGTAGAAAAAGTCTGGTTATATTACTAAAGCTCCTTCTATAACTGCCCTCACTTGTTGTACTCAGTTGTGTCTGACTCTTTTTGACTCCATGGACTGTAGCCCACCAGGCTGTTTTGTCCACGAAATTTTCTGGGCAAGAATACTGGCGTGGGTTACCAGTTCCTACTCCAGGGGATCTTTCCGACTCAGGGATTGAACCCATGTCTCTTGTGTCTCCTGCATTGGCAGGCGGATTCTTGACCACTAGTGCCACCTGGAGGGAAATAAACAACAGGGAGGACCCAGATGGAAGAAAAGAGAGTGTTGGGAAAGGGAAGGGGCCATAGGAGGGGCTGACACTTGAAGTGGCTTTAAAACTTGAGACTGAAGAATCCCTTCCTGTTAAGTTGGGGTGGACCTTATGTAAACTGGAAGCTCAGTGGAAAGTTTGCTTATTTTTTTTTACAATTTATGTGGGTGTTTAATAACAAAGTATCATGTTTCCCTTCTGCTGGTACCAGAGTTATGCAGCCAGATAGAACAACATATACAACAGTAAAAAGGAAGGAGAAATAACAGATATCCTTTTTTAATTGGCATAGAATTGATTTACAATATTAGTTTCAAGTGTACAGCATAGTGATTTGATATTTTTTTATCAATTATATTCCATTTAAAGTTATTACAGAATAATGGCTATAGGTCCCTGGGCTATCTGATAAAACCTGTTTGCTTATTTATTTTATACATAGTAGTTTGGGTCTCTTAATCCCTTTCTCCTACTTCTCCCCTCCTCCTTCCCCTCTGGTAACCACTCCTTTGTTCTCTAGATCTGAGTCTGTTTCTGTTTTCTTATAGTCATTCGTTTGTTTTATTTCTGACTTTCCACATGAGTGATTACATACAGTAATTGTCTTTTTCTGTCTGACTTACTTCGCTGAACATAATACACTCTGCATCCATTCAAGTTGTCGCAAAGGCAGAATTTCATTCTTTTCTATGGCTAAGTAATAAAAAGAAATAATGATATCTTTTTGGGTTTCTTAGTATGCCTGCATACTAATTGCTGTAAGTCTCTGAGATCTCTTTCTTCTTTCTTATCCTGTGTCCCATCCTTCCCCTCTTCCTGGAGTCCCTTCTCTGTGCCCTATAGAACCTGAGGTGAATCATCAAAAACATCCCCTGTATCATCAGCCCCCTCTGTGAATGTTCTCTTGCTTTCTAACTGAAACTAGCCTTTCTGTTGACGATACCTCTTCCGTGAAACTGACTGAAAAGGTGACTCTTCTCTCTCACAGCCCTTGTACTCTGAGCTGAAGGAGGAGGAGGTAGGCATCCTCTTTATTTCTCATTGCCTCATTCCTTAACTTTGTCTCTCCTGATGCTCTTGTCCTTCATCCCCTCTCAGTCACTTACAGCCACACTCATAACTTAGACCTTGTCATTGCCAACAGCTGGTAACTTTTGCTAATTTCAAGTCCAAACATTCAGTTTTCTCACCACTCTCTCTCGTGTGTAGATAACTGCAGACTTGTTTCTCTATGTAAGATGGCTGTTTTCTTGCTCTCTGCACATTCTCTGCTCAGCCTGTCCCTGCTTCACTCACATGACCCTCCAGTCCTCCTAATTACAGGACTTAATTAGTCTCTGCTAACTGATAAGCCCAACTGATGTCAATTCCCCCTATAAACAGTAGCCTCCTAGCAAAGACTGCTGTCCTGTCCACCCGCTGGCTGCTGCACGTGGTGGGTAGTTGCTCCAGGCCCCCTGTTCAATAAACCAGTGACGATGTCTCTGTTGCTCTCCAGGTTCTTTCTTCAGTCTCAAGTCAGGGCAGCTCCAAGACTTGCAGGCCCTTGGGGTGCAGCCCAACACCTAGTTACCATGATCCCAATGCAATTTCACTGGAGTACTTGGAAGATAGAGTAAATGCTGGCAGCTTTTGGATCTGACAGATCACCACATTTGCCTTCCAGAATGAGAGTGAATAAATTCATGACAATGCTAATAAAGTGAGAAAAAGACATCAGAAGATGTGAGATTTTGACAAGTTTCTGATGGAAAGTAGGTAGAATCATAATGAGATAAATCAGATCAAAAAAGATGCAGCCCAGAACACAGGAAAGGCTACAGTGTAGGTGGTAGAGTGGTAGAAGTTTGCACCCCCTGCACTTGTGAAAAAACAGGAATGGGAGGTAGATCAGAAATCAGAGACTAATTAAAAGCTGTGAAGAGAACAAATCAACCTCTACGTATCATGGAAATGGTGGGTGGTTTATCCCTTTGCTGAATCTGGGTAATATTCTTTCAAATAAGCTGTGTGAGAGTGCTTGGTATGAGAGATGTATGAAAGATGCCATTTAGGGTTTAGGAGCATTCGACCTGGCTCTCAGTCTAGCCACCCAAATTAAAGGCATTTAAAGGACACACCTGCCCTCCCTTAGAACAAAGCACTTAGAACTGGCAAATTTTATAGAAAAACCTTCTGAGTGTTGGCCCCTATAGAGGAACATATGCCAACTACTTATATTAATCTACCTGGTTCCCCAGTTGTAAATTTGAAAATATAGGAGGAATTCTAATTGTTGGGGGGAAATGAGGAATACAAATAAAGACCAAGTTGATGACACAGAAGAAATGATTCCAGGTGCCACTTTTCCCATTTTTAATTAGTACTCTCAGAATAGGAGAAGGTATCATATTTATAAAATTTAAAGAAATTTTGAAATTGTATTTACAAATTTAAATGCTGAAATTAAAAATAAAATTAAAGAGATGCCAGAAGAAAAGGGCTGTAATATTTTGAACATGGGCTGGAAACAACGTATGGACAAACTTCTGAAAAACTGATTTACTGTGTTAGGCTGTAAATCTTATAAGCCTTGACAATGTAGGAGTTTTAGATAACAAGCTGAATAGCGGAGGGAAGCAATGTGAGTTGTCTTACAACTGGGAGTCAATGATGGATCAAGAAATATCTCTGTCATTTAAAAATATGAATACTGTATGACCAATGAAAGAAGTAGAAAAACTGTGGGCTACCAGGCTGGCTTGAAAAAAAAGAGTAAAAAGTAGTATTACCAAGAAAAATTGGGAGGAGGAGGGAACAAATGTGGATAAACATCTTCATCTTTCACATTAAGGAATCTGTAATTCCTGTTTAAAGTTGATGAATCAATGAGCATTTACGTAGAACAACTAATAAATAATTACAAGTGATTTTCTTTGGGGTGTGAAACTGGGTAGAAATTAGGGGACCCAGGAAAAAGAGACTTTTGATACCGTTAGAACTTTTAGTTTCATATGAACATACTTTAAAATACATTAGAAATCGATTGGACCAGAAAATAGTTACTGAGGAAAGAGGTGAGTCTAAGGGTAATAGAATAAATTAGAAAATTTACAATATTCCTTTAAGTTAACATAGTATGTTCTATGTATGACAGATTCTAATGCTGATAGTTACACTGGGGAGTAAAGTTAGAGCTTCACATAAATTGCCTTGGTTTATGCACAATCTGGTCCAATATGTCAGTGTTTTCCCCACCAGGAAACAAAAGTCGGGTGTGAGGTACAGCAATGGCGCAGCAAGCTTCACAGGAGTACAGCGCCGTTCACGACGTGAGGAGTGAGGGACGACTCACCTCGCTCGTCTCTCGCCTTCGCGCAGGTGTTGGCGGGGCGCCATCTTGCAAAAGCAGGCTCAGTAGTCCAGTTCTCGCTGCCTTCGTGCAGTTTTCCATCACCTCAGGCGGCGCCGCCTCAACCTGCGCTTACAGGCCCTGTCAACAAATTTCATTATTTTAAAGGTGAGAAATATGTTTACCTCATATTTCTTTCTTTATTACATATTAATGTTAAAAAAATTGTGTTGCCTAATTTTTAATAGGATTGTTACTATTTCTCTTGGCTCTCTGGTGTCAAAGTTGAGTGGTTCTAAGTGGTCTATGCCCCATCTTTCCTCCACAAGTACTGTTTTTTGGAGTGTGATTTGAGGTTTCTTTGATATTGCTTATACACAGTTGTAATAGACAAATTTGTATTTTTAAAAGCTTTTTGTTATAAAAATTCTCAGATATTTACAGAAGTAGACAGTATAGTGTTTAGAGCACTCAAGAATTCATTATTCTACTTCAACAGGGAGGCACTCCTAGCCAATCTTGTTTTATCTATACTCTCCCCTATCTTCCCTCCCATAATATTTTGACACAAATCCCAGCAATAATATCATTTAATTGTAAATATGTATCTTTAAAATGTAAGAAGTCATTTCTATAAGATAGCCACAATTCTATTATTATTATACCTAATAAGATTAGAATAATTTCTTCAAATAGCCTGTCAATACTATTGTATGTGTATGTATGTATTTGACATGAAATAAAATTATTATTGTCCTATTAGAAAACAAAATATGTTTGAACTGAAATTTTAAGTTATGACTTCTTTTTCATCCCTAAACTGAGCTTTATCTCTATTAAATGTAACCTATAAAGACATCTTCTTAATCTCTGAAGATATTGGGCTAGAAATATTTTATCAGGACAACAACTTATGCACATGGATGACTCAGAGGCTTGTATAGTTGATAATAACTGTGGCTCCAGCTGCTGACCTTCCCAGAAACCTCAGGGGAGAGCAGAGATCTCTCCATGAAATGAACCTTCACATGTCAGCTTGCTTCTCAGCAGCTTTGTCACCCTGAAACTTCTATGATAACTTCCAGTTTTCCAAAAAGGATAACCATCCTCAAAGCAAAATATTTGAGTTCCCTGACAGATAAAAAGCCTACTTGCTGCTCTCACTTTTGAAAGAAACATAGGTAGAGCTTAGTTTTCGATTGTTCCCATATCATCTCACTAGTCCCATCTTTTCTCTATTCAAAGAAAATAAAGACGAAACTGTAGCCAGATGTGATGTCCCAATATTTCCCCATTTTCCTCCTTTGTAGTTCAACACTTGGTGTTTTCTTTGGGGGGTTGATTTTATTTTGACTCTGGTTAATAACAAACAACTAGATAAAGATATATTACATACACATCTCTATACATTATCACTTTTATATATGTATGACATTTAATATCTATCATCTATTTATCAATCTTTCATCTAGTTGGAGGTGGTGTTTGAGTCACAAAGTTGTGTCCGATTCCTGTGACCCGGTGGCCTGTAGGCCACCAGGCTCCTCTATCCATGGGATTTCCCAGGCAAGAATACTGGAGTGGGTTGCCATTCCCTTCTCCAATCATCTAGTTATTTATCAGCAAAGTTCTGGTTTTAAATTATAGATGCATCATTTACTAATCATGTAAATTTGGGAAAGCTATCTAATATCCTTCTCATTTGTTAAATGGGATGAGTTTTCTGGGAAAATTACATGAGTTAGCACATATAAATGGTGGTTAGAATCTAGTATTTGCTCAAGGAAAGTTAGTAATATTATTGATACTTTAAGTGCCAATAAATAATACTGTGCTTTAATAGCTACTTTGAGAAAAACTTTCAAAGTTGTCAGTATTGATTTCTCTTCATGTTAAAACTACCTGTCATGTAGTACTTTTATGATGTACTTATTTTTACCTTTTATCAGTGGATGTTGCCTGTGATAATTATTACTATGATGTTCTTTTCTAGTGATGCTTTATTTCTCTTATTTCTTTTTTGTTATTTGTTACTTAAAATTCTTTTCTACCAAAGAGTTGTTCCTTTCTCCCATTTATTTATTAATTTTGTTGTTCTTCAGTTGCCAAGTTGGGTCCAACTCTTTGTGAATCCATGGCCTATAGCATACCACGCTCATTTGTCCTTCATTATCTCCTGGAGTTTGCTAAAATTCATGTCCATTGAGTTGGTGATGCTGTCTAACTATCTCATCCTCTGCCACACACTTCTCTTTTTGCCTTCAATCTTTCCCAGCATCAGGGTCTTTCCAATGAGTTGCCTTTTCTCATCAGGTGGCCAAAGTATTGGAGCTTCAACTTCAGCATCAATCCTTCCATGAATATTCAGTGTTGATTTCCTTTAGGATTGACAGGTTTGATCTCCTTGCCATTCAAGAGACTCTCAAGAGTCTTTTCTAGCACCACAAATCAAAAGCATCAATTCTTTGGCACTCAGCCTTCTTGATGGTCCAACTCTCACATCCATACATGAGTACTAGAAAAACCATGGAAGTAAGTGAAAGTTGCTCAGTCATGTCTGACTCTTTGTGACCCCATGGACTATAGAGTCCATGGAATTCTCCAGGCCAGAATACTGGAGTGGGTAGCCTTTTCCTTCTCCAGGGGATCTTCCCAACACAGGGATCAAACCCAGGTCTCCTGCATTGCGGGCAGATTCTTTACCAGCTAGCCACAAGGGAAGCCCTAGCTTTGACTATATGGACCTTTGATGGCAAAGTGATGTCTCTGCTTTTTAATACTCTGTTTGTCCTAGCTTTCCTTCCAAGGAATAAGCATCTTTACAACCCCCAAAATAAAAAAAAAATTTGTGAATCTATACTGATATTAATATATAACTAAGTTAAAAAATATATATTAATATCAGTTATAATCTAATACTGTCATAATTTATTTTGTTACTATTGCTGTTTTAATTTTGGCCATTGGGAGCTCTTTCAGGTTGTCTCCTGCTGTTCTTTTTCTATATGGCTTTATTTATTAATTTAATTTAATTTATTACCACTTCCTTACTTTCTGGCACTGCAAGATGCTCCACTATCATTTATGTTTTCTCTATAACAGCAGTGGAATCAACTAGGGTTACATCCCTTCTCTTGAAGAATGATGTATAGAAACCAAGATCTCAGTACTAGGTGTGCTAATTGCTACTGAGGTATCACTGTTTCTAGTTTCTCTTAATGAATAGAAGTAGGGAGTATATGTAGGTACACTTACTCATGCATATGCATACATGTATTTTTCTGTATCTATCTGAATGTATATTAAAAATAATACCATGAGTCATATTTTAGCCTTAACACTTTCCTTATTTCTAACTTTTTTTTTTTACAATGGTAAGAAATCTTGCTTTCATTATCTGTAATGTGTTTATGTTTATGTTCAAAGCTAACATACAGATTAAGTAGTTTTAGAATTGAAACCCCATACCCTGTGAGGAACAAACTTTTCAACAGTGTTTAAATTTTTTTTCCTTTGAATCTTATAATATCTGGTCAGAATGCTGTTTTCCAAAGTTAATAGATCAGCTTCTTTTTACTCCACCCTCCTTCAATGTGGTTATGTTTTTAATTTGTAATACATACAGTCTGCATTCCGTATTTCCCCACATCCTGACTGATTCTGTTTAGCTTATGGAGGGCAAACTTAATATATTCTCAGTGATGTACAGTTCTATGGGTTTTGCCAAATGTGTAGCATTGTGTGTCCTCTACGTTTCCATTCTCTTTCAGTTAGCCCCTGGATTTCCTGTGTTGCCCTTTTGTAGTCAGATCCCCCACTCATTCTTTAATGCCTGGCAACCACTTACCTGTTTCCCATCCCTATAGTTCCAGAGCATTATAAAAATGAAATTGTAAGTAAGTATATAGCCTTTTCAGGCTTCCCTTGTGGCTTAGCTGGTAAAGAATCTGCCTGCAATGCGGGAGACCTGGGTTTGATCCCTGGGTTGGGAAGATCTCCTGGAGAAGGGAATTATTCTTCAGGGAAGAGTAAATAAGGGAAGGCCAGTATTCTGGCCTAGAGAATTCCATGGACTGTATAGTCCGTGGGGTCATAAAGAGTCTGACACAACTAAGTGACTTTCACTCACTCACTCACTCATATAGCCTTTTCAGCCTGACTTCTTTCACTTAGCAAAATGCATTTCAGATTTATCCATGTTGTTGTTGTTATGTGGAATCAATGGTTTATTGCTTTTTATTGCTAAATGCAATTCCATTGAATACATGTACCATAGCTTGTTTACCCATTCATCAGTAAAGGGTCTTTGGGTTGATTCCACCTTTGGGTGATTATGAATAAAGCAGGTATACTTACATACAGATTTTGTAGGAAGATAAGCATTCATTTTTCCTGGGAAATCCCTTAGAGTGGCTTGTTGGGTGATAAGAGTTTGAGTGAGTGAGTTTAATTTTATAAGAAATTGGCCAAACTGTTTACTGGAGTGGCTTTACTTTGCCTTCTCAGCAGCAATGTACAAGAGTTCCAAAATCACAATTTTAGTGTTTCCTGTGAACACCGAGTGGTCTTTATGGAGAATGTGGAGAATGACCTCCTAGATGGTGCTTATTTCCCCAACTTCTGGGACCCCCAAAATCCATTCTACTCGCTCTCACTTGCCCTTCACCAGTTTATCAATTATCCTACTTCAGTTCTTCTTCCATTTGAGAAAAAGTATATGTAAATGAATACAAGTATGAAAATGTGCATGGAGTAACAAACACCAAATTGAAACTAGTGATTATCTCTGCTCGGAAGGAAGAAGTTCAAATGGAGATGGGAATTTTAAAAAGTCTTTATTGTGTTGATAATGTTCTATTTCTTTTTTTTTCCTCAAATTCTTTTTTATATTGAAGTATAATTTACTTATAATATTGTTTTAGTTTCAGGTGTATGGAATAGCGGTTCAGTATTTTTGCAGATGATATTCCATTATAGGTTATTACAAAGTAATAGGTATAATTCTCTGTGTGTTACAGTGTATGCTTGTTGCTTGTATATTTTATATATAGTTGTTAGTGTCTGTTAATCCCATTCCTATAATTTTTCTCTTCTTCCCCACATTACCCCTTTGATAACAAGTTTGTTTTCTATATCTTTGAGTCTGTTTCTGTTCATATTTATTTGTATTATTTTTAAGATTCTACATATAAGTGATATCATACAGTATTTTCCTTCTCTGACTTATTTCACAAAGCATAATATTCTCTAGGTCCATCCAGGATGCTGCGAATTACAGCATTTCATTTCTTTTTTATGTTGAGGAATATTCCATAGTATGTATAAATCATATCTTCTTAATCCAATTGTCTTTTGATTGACACTTGGGTTGCCTCCATGTCTTAGTTATTGCTTTGAACATTGGGATACATGTATCTTTTCAAATTAGTGTTTCATTTTTTTCTGGATACATATCCTCCAGTGGAATTTCTGGATCATATAGTAGTTCTGTTGTTAGCTTTTTAAGGAACTGGTAATATTTTATTTCTTGATCTGGGTTATTGTATTATCCTTAATACCCTTGGGCATGTTTAGAATAACAGAAAATTAAATAATAAATAATACAACAAAATAAAACTATATACTTTAAGAAGAAACTAATTTAAAAACTAGATACATGGTATGTATTTTCCTCCTCTATGTATGTCTGTGTTATTTTAATTTAAATATTCATATGTTATTTTTGTACTCAGAAAAACAAATATGTTTTTAAAGAAGTACAAACATCAGACTTACCTTGTAGCCTTGGGCTTCCCAAACACATTTTATGTCTTTGTTGAATGTGAGAGGTCTTTTTAAAGCCTCCTTTGTTTACAAGAAGATTGGGGGAAACCAATCACCATTACAATGCAGGTCTGAAATTGGGGCAGAATTTGGGGCTAAATCGATGTGGAAAATTTCCAGAATGTCACAAATCTTGAGTATGTTTGAATCATTTCCCATGAGAAAGTAACATGTTTTAGAATCAGATACACCACAAAGAAAAATCTGGTCTTCCTTTCTCACTGCATGAAGTCTCTTAATTTCTATTTCCTTACCTTTGAAGTGGGAATAGTAAAAACTCCCTTGCTAAGAGTGTTTTGAAGTTTATGGATATCTGTCATTTGTGACCCAACTCTATCCCTGGTTCATGGCACTCCAACCACACGTGCCTTTTTCCATTTCTCCAACTGGCCCAGCTTATTTGTGCCTCAGGACCTTTGTGCGGCTTTAGTGACATGGAATGCTCTTCCTTCTCATCTTCCCATGGCTGCCTCCTTTTTATAATCCTGTTCTCAGCTTACATGGCATTTCCTTAGTAATACTTTTCCTGACTACTCAGTCTAAAGTAGCTTCTAAGTCACTCTTTGTTATACTCTGTATACCATTTACTGCTATCTGATATTCTTTTACTTATTTAGTTGTTTATCATCTGTTACCCAACCTACCCCAGCTTGGCCCGCTTACACTTAGAAGAACATGTAGCACAAAATAGTCAATGAATTTTTGTGGAAAGAAAGAATGAATAATGACCATTTTTCTTTTGTTGTTGAGACATTCTTAATATTGTTTGGTTCCTACAGGGTGCCTTAAAATTCAAGGAATAGGAAGTTATTCCTTATTCTTTCCCTGTCTGCATTAGTCTTACTTTCTTTAACAATTGTTTTGATCAAAGTTTTTTTCTAGAACTTTGATTTTTTTCTAGAGTAGTATACAGAAAGTTGAACTTTTTCCTTAAAGAGACTTTGAATGATGTATTTTGAGGCAAGCAGCCTAAGAGATGATCTTTCTAGACCTCAGTGAATAAGAACCAGAGATGCCTCCTGCTGTCATGTAAATCATAGAACAGAACAAGGCAGACAGACAAAGAAGTGGATAGAAAATAAAATAAGGAGCAAAAATTTGTGTCACTCATTCAGTGTAGTAGCTAAAGGATAGGGAGAATCTGAAGAGGCCTTGAGTTCTCTAATTTGAGCCCCTTAATGGATGGTGCAAGATATGAGTATAGGAGCAGGAAGAGTGATGCAAGAGCTGGAGAAGTGGGAAGCACAGGCGAGAGTGTGTTAGGTATATTACGTTTGGTGCTCAGGCTCTGGATGAGACTGATAGATCCAGAGTTCCTTATTTTTCAGATGGTAGTTGAAATCATGGGAGTAGTTGAGGTCACTAGCTAGTGTGTGTGTGTGGTAACAGAATTGGGATAAGGACCGAACCTGCAGTTACAGGTACCACTGAAGAACAGAAAGGAGAGGAGGCTGTAAAAGGGGTGGCCAAGGTGTCAGGAGAAACAAGAGAGCATCATCACAGAAGTCAAAGGAAGAGGGTGAGGGTGTGGTTGATGATGTCAAATGCAAAAAGAGGGCAGGTCCTAAGGCTGGAAATGAGTCCACTGATTTGACAATTTGTGATCACTGGTGACCTTTGGCAGTCACAGTTTCAGAGGTAATGGGAGGTGGTGGTGATGGTACAGAACTTAGCTGGCAGTGGCTGGATAAAGAAGTGAGAAAGAAGAGACAGACCTGGTTGTCTGTGCTCTTCAAGCTGGGGTAATCCAGTGCAGTTGGGTGGCCCTGCTAGGGAAGAGCTAATTTTTGGCAAGCACATTATGTATATTGGTGGCTGATATTAAGCATGGTCAACTCTCTTTCTCTCTCTTTTCAACTTCGGCAAGATGTGCATAGTTATTTTTTAGAAATCTAATGCAGGTCTTTAACATTCATTCCTTTCAAAAAGCACCTTTTTGAAAGCTTAAGTCAAATTTTCTGAACTCATTCTGCAACCTGATTTCATCACTATTCACTTTATAGTCCTGAGTAGGACCGTACTCTTTGAGCTTCCCAGACCTCTTCCTTAGTAACCAGATATGGAGGTGCTCCTTTATGATAATGTTTGCATGTGGAAAGCAAGAATTGAGTTCAGTATCATTCCAGGAAAAGAAAACAACTTTATTATCCAACATGTACACTCTAACTGGAAATCCACTGATAAGAGATTTTTCAAGAATTTTATTTGAAATAGCAAATGACTACAAGTCAAATGCCCTTGATTGACTTCAAGATTGCAGATGCTCAAAATTGTCACTATGATGTACTTATTCGATGGATGAATGTATTTTAGAGAAAGTTTGATAAAGGTGATAAACAGACAAATTTGAAAATAAAGGCTGATTCTTAGCTGAAATTTCCATTAATTGAGATTTTTACATTTTACTCTAGCATTGGCGTTTTCTTTCATTTTGTTTTGAACTTTTCAAAGCACCAGAAATTGTGATCCGTGTGCAGTGGATGGACTACTTTCTATTTTCATTTTACTTGTGAGAAGACTGCTGTGCCGGGAGGTAAGTAACATGCCCAAGGAATATAAGTCAGATCTTCAGATTTTTCATCAAAAATTTCCCCATGGCTTTCCCAGCACTCTCGTCACATATCTTTGTTCGCAGTTTTATAGTGTCATGTTCAAGGTGAAAAATGTAGGGAGGAGCAGACAGAAACAGTTTTGTATATACCTCAGCTAATTGTGTGAAGTTGGTGGTCACGAAGCTGTGGGGCTTGGAGCGCTGGTTACAGCGAGGCAGAATGTGGGCAGAAGATGCTTCCTCTAGACAGCTCGGGCAAAGATTGGTGCACCACCCTTGCCTCTTCAGCTTATTTTTTAGCAGACACAGGGACCGTGCAGCCATCAGCTCAGTTTCTGTACATGACAAATCCTGAATCCTGGGGAGGGATGTACTTATGTAAATTTCCCCAAACCCCCAGTGCATCCTTGTCATGATGCCAGCAAATGTTTACTGGAGCAGCAGCTGGAGTCTGCTTGGGAACTTGCAACCTGTGTACATCAGATGAGTGACCAAGATGCTTGGGTGTGTGCTGACTCATTTAAGAACATCTGATTTAGAGAGCTGCAGGGGCGTGGGTGTTAGAGTACACTGGTGGTTGATTTTCCAGCATGCTGCCAAAAAAGCAATAAATGGAAGTTGGCAAGTGATGAAGTCAAAACACAATTAAGGTACTGTTCAGAATCTAACTAGTTATTTCTTAAGTCTGTCTTTCAAGATACCCCAGTCATTAGAATCTGAATTCAGCAATATTTTAGAGATGTTGAAATAGGGATAGTAATATTTGTTGAACACTTACTTAGGTGTTTTTCTAAATGTTTACATGCATTAAATAAGTCATTCCTTACAACCACCCTCTGAGGCAGGTGCTATTATCATGTCCATTTTCTAATCAGGGCAGAAGTAACTATCCTGAGGATACTAGGGCATCCTTGGTAGAGCATGACATTCAAACCCAGGTCAGAATCATGTCTATGCCATTAACCATGAAATGCTATTACTACCAAGGAGTCAGTGCCATTAAAATAGAAATAAATGGTTAGTGCTTAAAGTTCAGCAAATGCTGTTTCTATACCTCTTCCTGATTTTTTTGTACATACAAAATAGAAGATGGAAGTTTGTCCATTTACTCTGAAATGTGCACTAAATTGTGATTAAATGGAGAGTATGAGAAAGAGACTACAGTCTTTTTACATATGATGGATAAATGAGTCCCTTTCAGTCTTTTAGGTGGTTGATCCCTGCTCAAGGACATTCTCAAGGCCAGCTTTTTCTCTGGGAGGGAGAAGCAGGTCTGTGTGAGCTGCTGTGGGCTAGTCTGAGCTTTGATCCTGGTGAGACCCAGGGACTTTAAAACAGTCTGTCAGAGAGCCCTGGGGCCATGGAGAGAATAGTTAGGAATGAGAGACAGTTCAGGGTAAGTCAGTTACTCCAGTGGCATAATTTAGTATTTCAGACATGACCTTTAATCTTCTGTAAAGTATTTGTTGACCCTGTCTCAGAGTCACTGGAATCTGCTTTCAATGGGCCTGTCTCATGCAGTCTGAAGGGTGGGGCCGTTAGGAGCAGAGGGCTTCAGCCCACAGGTCTGAGGCCTCATCAGTATGACCCCAAAATCGAGAGATCCTTTAAATTTTGAATCATAGTTTAACTGCCTAAATAATGAAAGTTTGAACTACCTCCCCTTCTGTGGCCCAAGTGCTAGATAACCAGTGCCCACTGCCTAAACGTTCTCTACTACATTGAGGGGAGTCTTAAGACCCCCACCCCCAGTCAAGTCCTCTGACCTGCCCTGTGCAGTCACAAACTCTCTGGCGCTGGGCTGCTCTGGTCACACCTGTCGCCTATTGGGGACCATCCTCTCACTCTCCTCTTGACGCCTGCTTTCCTGTTTGCTAGCCTGTCTGAACTGTGAGGTACGCTCTTCCATAAGTCCTTATAAATACAGCTGATGTTAGACACATAAGTAGCACAATTAAATCACCTCTTTTAGCTGTGGCTTTTCTTAGAGCTCTCAAAATTGCTTAGTTTCCAGTTGGCCTCCACCTCCCAGAGGCCAGCTTCTCTCCTTCACTCTACCCACAGGGAGGCCCCAAGTATCGGAAACACCGCAGGTTCCCCTTGGTCCCTGGGGACAGGAAACAGACTTCCCCACATTCTGTCTAAAGCCACCAGCCCAGTCTCACTCTCTGAAATGGAATTAATATCTGTCCCCAATACTGACTGGGAATATCCATTAGCTTTAGGAAGTCCTGTCTTGATTTGTCAGGGCATCAGGACCTTCCCAGATCCCCCATATCATCAGAACACCTGAATCAGACATTAATGCTTCCTAGCCTCTGGACTCTAGCTAAATAAAGTTGTCAGTGGGACCCTGCCAGTGGGTCAGATGGCAGCATACACCGTCAGTGTCCTTTCCTTCAGAACAACAAGAAGGAAGCTTCAAGCCTACACTTCCTCATATAGGTCTCTTTCTCTCAACACCCCAGCTCCTATAAAGAACTCAAACATCAACATGACCTACCTTGCAAGGAGGCCTGAGGAATTGTTCAGTCAGTCGTGGGTAACTGTTTGTGACCCCATGGACTGCAGCACGCCAGGCTTCCCTGTCCTTCGCTATCTCCCAGAGTTTGCTCAGACTCATGTTCATTGAGTTGGTGATGCCCTCCAACCATCTCATTCTCTGTCACCCCCTTTCTCCTCCTGCCCTCAATCTTTCCCAGCCTCAGGGTCTTTTCCAATGAGTCAGCTCTTCACATCAGGTGGCCAAAGTGTTGGAGCTTCAGCATCAGTCCTTCCAATGAACACCCAGGACTGATTGCCTTTAGGATTGAGTGGTTGGATCTCCTTGCTGTCCAAGGGATTCTCAAGAGTCTTCTCCAGCACCACAGTTCGAGAGCATCAGTTCTTCAGCACTTAGCCTTCTTTATGGTCCAGCTCTCACATCCATACATGAGTACTGGAAAAATCATAGCTTTGACTGTACGGACCTGTGTCAGCAAATTGATGTCTCTGCTTTTTAATATGCTGTCTAGGTTGGTCATCGCTTTTTTTCCACGGAGCAAGGGTCTTTTAATTTCATGGCTCCAGTCACCATCTGCAGTGATAGAGCAGACAGAATGCTTTCTGGGGAAGGAAACATTTCATTCTGAAATATAATTCACAAGGATAAAAATTTGTCAAAGGACACTCCAGTTGACATTACTATGTGGTCCACAGTGTCTCATTCTAAACAGTGGCCAGTGCACAGAGGTAGTAAATACAGAGTGAACAAAGCTCACATGGATCTTAGAGGTATTTCACTGCACTCTAGTCTTCCCAGGAAAGATGATGTATGCTGTCATTTTAGACGTGTCCAACTATTTGCGACCCAGTGGACTGTAGCCCATCAGGCTCCTCTGTCCCTCAGATTCTCCAGTTATGGAGGCTGAAGTGGGTTGCCATGCCCTTCTCCACGGGATCTGCCTGTTTAGGGAAGGTGGTTTCACTCCCAGTTTGCATAACCATAGAGCCCCTCTCTAGTTTTTTTTTTTTTTTCCTTTTCTCAGAACAAGAGGACTCTCTGCCACAAAGATAAGTTCAGATTACCAGTCTAGGAAACAGAGTAGCTTGCTAATTTTAGAATGATTCTTCTTCCATTGATTTCAGACATCAGCATTTACCAACATTTTAATTATTTTAGAGTAGTTGAAGTAGGAAGAATACTAGATGTGAAATTGTGAAACCTGCATTTGAATCCTGGTTTGTGTTTTGTTAGACTTGTGTTGTAGGCCAAGTTATTATCTCCCTGAGGTTCAGCTCGTCATCTTAAAATGGGAACAGTTATATCATGAGAAGCAAATGATAATAAGTATGTAATGTTATTTGGGAAGAATAAAGAGCTATAAAGATGCAAACTAGGGTTTTGTATTATTACCATTGTTGTTATTATTACCCAAGGTTTTACCCATTTCAGGGCTTCCAGCTGCATCATATTTTGAGACAGGTTGCTCCAGGAAGAATGTAATGAAAGACTAAGTTTCTATTCTTTTTCTAGCCTTGTGTAGTATTCATCCCAAGGATATTAGCAAAAGGTAGCTGATACTCTTTTCCTCAAATAGATGCCATTTGTTGAGCAGTGACTGTGGATCAGATACTAATCTTAGGTGTGCTGGGAAAAATTTGAGGATAATAGAAACCACTCCTGACCTCATAGAGTTATAGTCTGGCTGGGAAGGTGGATGTTACCATATAATTATATAATTAAAGAAATATAATCAAGGCAAGTGCTCTGAAAGAAAAGCCTGAGACCAGTGTTCCCAGGTTGTGAGGCTAACTAGGCGTCTGCGGCTGTCACTCTCATTTTGGGTCTTGCTCATGCCTTTTGCAAGCGCTTGTAAGATACCCTCAATCTTTTTGTGTCAGATGCTCTCAGGAACTTCCCCCAGTGCTGGCCAGCCCTGTTGAGTCTGGTGTCTGTCTCCGTTTAAAATGGCTTCTGGGTTCTTTGGGACTTGGGCAATTATGTGTTTCCCATTCTACACTAAACAAGCTTGATCCCGGACCTTCCAACAGCAGCTCTGAGTTTTTAATTGATTTTAAGGAACTGGCTCAAAGCCCTCTTCAGTTGCACTGGATGTGCCTGCCAGCATAACCCTCTGTAGTGTCTTGGGATAGGGATCAGTCGCTTAACCTCTTTCTTTGAGGGTGAGCTGTTTGTTCTCTGAATTTAGTAGTAGAGAGCCAAGGGCTCACCCCTCAAACTCTAATATGACCCAGGGTTATGATATGTTCTATTGACTGATGTGTAGTAATGCATTCACGCCCATGTAGGATAGTGTGGTTTATTGGGAAGAGCACTGGAACTGGTAATCAGCAGATTTGACCTTGTCGTCAAGTAGCTTTTTCACCTGGAGCAAAACTTCACTCCTGTGGTTCTCTGGCGTGACACCTACAAAATGAGTATACAGTATTCATTGTTTAATCAATGTTTATTAAATTTTATGAAGGAACTGGGCTAGACATTTATATATACACACATATTTTTGCTAATCAAAGTTATTTGGACCTTAGACTTTTACATTCTTAGAATATGTGTTATATAATGACTGGAAGAACAAGATGGTGTATGTGCCTCATGGTGCATATTATGGATTGAATGTTTGCCTGCCCCAGACTCATATATTGAATCCCTTACCCTTCATGTGATAATATTTGGGGATAGTGTTTTTTTAGGCTTTGACACGTATACTTTTTTTCATTATTCTGCTTTCTACTTTTCCATATCATGATGGAGATTATAAAGACCATTTGTAAACAAAATTTCATAGCTCATTTAAAAATATCAGAGAAGAGAAAGTGTACTGTTTGATCTCTTGTGTTCTTTTCTTTTTCTTTGGCCCAGCAAGTTTCATTTTAGTAAGGGAGAAGCAAAGAAGAAGCGAGAAAAGCAAAGATGAAGACTGAGAAAACTTTTGGAGCTCCAGGAGCCAGTGAAAAAGTTGTGCATCCAATTGCATGAGCCTTTTAAATTAGGCCAGAGGTAAAATTATGTGTTTTGAGTTTGTTGTTGTATAAAACAAAGTTTTCTGGTTGTACACTGAATATTTTGGGGGGGAAGGCTGTTAAAATAATGTATGCTATCTTTTTTTTTTTTCTTTTACTAATTGGCAGTTAGGTTATTCAGAGAGAATGATGAATGAAATGACAGGTATATAGATACCACTCATATTTAGTGTTTTCTCTAGTTTCCTTCTCTATACTCTCCATTTTCTTTAGTTATGATTTCAGTTTACATATACATTTTTTTTGTAAGTCTTGATTTGTGGTGTAAATGTCAACCTCATACTAACAAAGACTACTTTTTCTCAGTTTTATTTTGAGATGTCTGTAGCCTGGATTTTTTGTCTATCAAGGAAGAAGATGAAATTTTAAGAGAAGAGTTCATTTTTGGATGTGTGAGTTAGTTAAATGGCTAGTGATAGAAGCCAGGCTGTTTCAGATAATCATGGGTTCTGAAACTATCTTTGATATTTTTATGGACATGATTATTATCTCCCCAAGAACTGAATATTTAACTGCCAACATAATTCTGATCTCATATCAGGCGATCAAGTACAGCTAAAATCTACTGCTTATTTTTTTGAGCTGTTGTGGAGTTTGGATTCTTATTGGAGTTGGTATTCAGTCATTTAATAGATGTTTATATGCTAGGTACATAAATATTATATGCCAGGTCCTGTGCTGGGTATCTGGTATGGATCAGAAAAATTCTCATATCCTCACAGCCTGTGTTCCGGTGAGGGAGCCAGATAATAGACAAGTGTGTGAATGTGTACTATATAATGGCAGGTAGTGATAAGAGCTGGCAAAAACAACCAAACAAGATCAGTTATTAAAGAGGAGGCAGAGTCTGTCTGAGGAGATGACCTTTGAGTGAAGCCGAATGAACTAGGAGGGAATCATGTGAGTATTTGAGAGGAGTGTTCCAAATGAGAACAGCAAATGCTAAGTCTCTGAATAAGGGTGAGTCAAGGATGAGAACTGACTAGGAAGCCATCTACAGGCAGTGAGGGGAACATGGACCAAAATTGGATTCTAGAAGTAGCTGGAGGCCAGATCCCATCCTCAAAGAAAAGAATCCGATTAGAAAAATTAAAATAAGAAACATTTATAAACTATCACACAGTGTATCATCCAGGAAAAAATTAGGTGTCATAAACAAGAATGCTACTGGATATTCAAAAAGGGAAGTATCTCTGTGACCTAGGCATGTGACGAAGTCTTCATGGGAGAAGATGTCCTTGAGCTGCCCTCATTCATTCATTTACTCAGCTTGTATTTGTTGAGTGACAGATAGGTGCTGGACTCTGTGGTAGGTGGTAGAAACGTAGTGATTATCAAAACAGACCAAGTCCTGTGTCCATGAACATAATACCTCGTTGGGGAGAGAGAGGTAAAGCACAGAATTACACAAGTGAATATATAATTACAAACTGAAGAACACTCTGTAAGCACAATATAGCGGTCTTAGATTTAAAGAGTCTAAGAGTCTAAATCACATACTAACATAGTCTGTGTGTGTGTGGTGGAGGGAGTGGGTGGGTCATCAGAGAAGGCGACACTCAGAAAGTGACAAGATAACTGGGCATTGGCCAGGTAAGAGTGTGCGTGAACCGTCTGGATAGAGGAGTAGGCCGTGAAATAGACCAGGTCTATTCGGGCACCTGAAATGAAGCCTGCGTGGCATGGATTGAGCACAGTGAGCATGGATTGAGGAGATACAGGAAGAGATCAAAAGAAGAAGCAAGGGATAGTTGAGAGGGCATTGCAGGAGTCTAGGTAGGATGAACCTGGCTTAGACTAGAGTGGTGGCACTGAAGACCAATTGGAAGGGGAGATATATTTTTGAAGTATTTTCATCAGGCAGATCTCAGGTGACATGCAGAATTTTCATGTATTCAGTTCAGTCACTCAGTCTTGTCCAACTCCTTGCAACCCCATGGACTGCAGCACACCAAGCCTTCCTGTCACCAACTCCCGGGGTTTACTCAAACTCATGTCCATTGAGTCGGCGATGCCATCCAGCCATCTCATCCTCTGTCATCCCCTTCTTCTCCTGCCTTCAATCTTTCCCAGCATCAAGGTCTTTTCAAATGAGTCAGCTCTTTGCATCAGGTGGCCAAAGTTTTGGAGTTTCAGATTCAACATCAGTCCTTCCAATGAATATTCAGGACTGATTTCCTTTAGGATGGACTGGTTGGATCTCCTTGCAGTCCAAGGGACTCTCAAGAGTCTTCTCCAATACCACAGTTCAAAAGCATCAATTCTTCGACACTCAGCTTTCTGAGTGTCTATAGCTTTTCACTATAAAAGTCCAACTCTCATATCCATACATGACTACTGGACTTCAGTCCATAGCCTTGACTAGATGGACCTTTGTTGGCAAAGTAATGTTTCTGCTTTTTAATATGCTGTCTAGATTGGTCATAACTTTCCTGCCAAGGAGTAAGCATCTTTTAATTTCATGGCTGCAGTCACCATCTGCAGTGATTTTTAGCCCCCAAAGATAAAGTCTGCCACTGTTTCCACTGTTTCCCCATCTATTTGCCATGAAGTGATGGGACTGGATGCCATGATCTTAGTTTTCTAAATGTTGAGCTTTAAGCCAACTTTTTCACTCTTCTCTTTCACTTTCATCAAGAGGCTTTTTAGTTCTTCTTCGCTTACTGCCATAAGGGTGGTGTCATCTGCATATCTGAGGTTATTGATATTTCTCCTGGCAATCTTGATTCCACCTTGTGCTTCATCCAGCCCAGCGTTTCTCATGATGTACTCTGCATATAAGTTAAATAAGCAGGGTGACAGTATACAGCCTTGATGTACTCCTTTCCCAATTTGGAACCAGTTCCAAATTGTTGTTTGAACTGTTGAACTGTTGTTCCATGTCCATTTCTGACTGTTGCTTCCTGACCTGCATACAGATTTCTCAGGAGGCAGGTCAGGTGGTCTAGTATTCCCATCTCTTGAAGAATTTTCCACAGTTTGTGGTGATATACACAGTCAAAGGCTTTGGCATAGTCAATAAAGCAGAAGTAGATGTTTTTCTGGAACTCTCTTTGCTTTTTCGATGATCCAGTGGATGTTGGCAATTTGATCTCTGGTTCCTCTGCCTTTTCTAAAACCAGCTTGAACATCTGGAAGGTCATAGTTTATGTATTATTGTAGCCTGGCTTGGAGAATTTTGAGCATTACTTTACTAGCGTGTGGTAGCATGTGGTAGTGCAATTGTGCAGTAGTTTGAGCATTCTTTGGCATTGCCTTTCTTTGGGACTGAAATGAAAACTGACCTTTTCCAGTCCTGTGCCCACTGCTGAGTTTTCCAAATTTGCTGGCACATTGAGTATAGCACTTTCACAGCATCATCTTTGAGGATTTGAAATAGCTCAACTGGAATTCCATCATCTCCACTAGCTTTGTTCATACTGATGTTGCCTGAGGCCCACTTGACTTCACATTCCAGGATGTCTGGCTCTAGGTGAGTGTTCACACCTTCGTGATTATCTGGGTCGTGAAGATCTTTTTTGTATAGTTCTTCTGTGTATTCTTGCCACCTCTTCTTAATATCTTCTGCTTCTGTTAGGTCCATAACATTTCTGTCCTTTATTGTGCCCATCTTTGCATGAAATGTTCCCTTGGTATCTCTGATTTTCTTGAAGAGATCTCTAGTCTTTCCCATTCTATTGTTTTCCTCTATTTCTTTGCTCTGATCACTGAGGAAGGCTTTCTTATCTCTCCTTGATATTCTTTGGAACTCTGCATTCAAATAGGTGTATCTTTCCTTTTCTCCTTTGCTTTTCGCTGCTCTTCTTTTCACTGCTATTTGTAAGGCCTCCTCAGACAGCCATTTTCCTTTTTTGCATGTCTTTTTCTTGGGGATGGTCTTGATGTCATGGATGGTTCATCCCTGTCATGAACCTCCATCCATAGTTCATCAGGCACTCTATCAGATCTAGTCCCTTAAATCTATTTGTCACTTCCACTGTATAATCCTTAAGGATTTGATTAAGGTCATACCTGAATGGTCTAGTGGTTTTTCCTACTTTCTTCAGTTTAAGTCTCAATTTGGCAATAAGGATTTCATGATCTGAGCCATAGTCAGCTCCCAGTCTTTTTTTTTTTTATTGCTGACTGTATAAAGCTTCGCCACCTTTGGCTGCAAAGAATATAATCAATCTGATTTCGACATTGACCACCTGGTGATGTCCATGTGTAGAGTCTTCTCTTGTGTTGTTGGAAGAGGGTGTTTGCTATGACCAGTGTGTTCTCTTGGCAAAACTCTGGTAGCTTTTGCCCTGCTTCATTCTGTACTCCAAGGCCAAATTTTCCTGTTACTCCAGGTATTTCTTGACTTCCTACTTTTGCATTCCAGTCCCCTATAATGAAGAGGACATCTTTTTGGGCGTTAGTTCTAGAAGGTCCTGTAGGTCTTCATAGAACCGTTCAACTTCAGCTTCTTCAGCATTACTGGTCAGGGCATAGACTTGGATTACCGTGATATTTAATGGTTTACCTTGGAAACAAACAGAAATCATTCTGTTGTTTTTGAGATTGCATCCAAGTACTGCATTTCAGACTCTTTTTGTTGACTAGGATGGCTACTCCTTTTATTCTAAGAGATTCTTGTCCACAGTAGTAGATATAATGGTCATCTGAGTTAAATTCACCCATTCCAGTTCATTTTAGTTCGCTGATTCCTAAAATGTTGACATTCACTCTTGCCATCTCCTGTTTGACCACTTCCTATTTGTCTTGATTCTTGGACCTAACATTCCAGGTTCCTATGCAATGTTGCTCTTTACGGCATCAGACCTTGCTTCTATCACCAGTCACATCCACAAGTGGGTGTTGTTTTTCCTTTGGCTTAATCTCTTCATTCTTTCTGGAGTTATTTCTCCACTGATCTCCAATAGCATATTGGGCAGCTACCGACCTAGGGAGTTCATCTTTCAGTGTCCTATCTTTTTGCCTTTTCATACTGTTCATAGGCTTCTCAAGGCAAGAACACAGGAGTGGCTTGCCATTCCCTTCTCCAGTAGACCACATTTTGTCAGAACTCTCCACCATGATCCATTTGTCCTGGGTGGCCCTACTTGGCATGGCTCATAGTTTCATTGAGTTAGACAAGGCTAACTTGTGGTCCATGTGATTCGATTGGTTAGTTTTCTGTGATTGTGGTTTTCAGTCTGTCTGCCCGCTGATGGAGAAGGATAAGAGGCTTATGGAAGCTTCCTGATAGGAGAGACTGACTGAGGGCATTGTCTAGGCTGTGAAAAAATTAGAAATGCAAAGAAAACACAAGCTCCAAGTGTATACATTCTGATATTCTGACAGTAAAATGTACTTCAGCCAGAACACCATGTATTGGCAGTGTGGATCTTGTATGTTAATAATTATCTTTGATTCATAGAAAATCTTTGGAAGTCTGATTTATACAAATTGTGAGGTAATGATGTACTTATTTGGACAACAAATAGAATGCTTACTGTATGCTAGGAACAGTTATAAGAGCTGGGTCCCAAAGGGCTGGTATTCTGCTAAAACTCACATTCCTGTATATTCTTTTAAGAACTATGTATTTTAACCAAAAGAAAATAAATGAGTGATATTTTTCTTAAGTACGTCAGTTTGATGTAGGAAAGTGTAAAATAATTTCTGAATTTTTCAGAAAAGGCTTCCAAACTTCTGTTTAAAACATTTTAAAAAGTAAATAAGCAAATAACTCACTGGTAGAGCATTTTCCTTTAATTAACCATGAAATAATGCTGTTCCTATATCGAGATTATGTAGAAATCATTAAATAAACAGAATCTCCCAACAGAAGAGGTATGCTAAAGCCATGAAATATTGCTAAAACAAATAATATAAATAGTTTCCAAATAGTTATAATAATATAAATTTTAAAAGGTTGACCTCAGCAATAATAAAAGAAACAAAAGTTAAATCAACCGTATGCATTTGTTCCTCTAACCTTAGCAAAGATTTTACCTTTTTGAATTATATTAAGTGTTGGGTGGGAGTGGCTGCCCTAGTGTGAACTGGCACAACTGTTTCTGGAAAGCAGTTTGAAAATATGCATGATGGGCTTAAAATGTTAAATCTTTTTCTTAATTCTGTTTTAGACACATAACCAAATAATAATCAGTAATACAGGTAAAGATTTCTATACACGTAAATGGGCAAAGGTTCAAGATGGGGGACAGATATTAAGCTTAGGAGGCTGAAAAATTAACTTTGTGATCTGAAATGTAATTAGTTTTTTAATGCTTCTGGAGATCTTATTTTGATCAACTGTGGATGGATTGAGTAACCTCAGCAAAGAGCTACATTGTCGTTGGAGATGGAATCTCCTTCTGTTTCCTGGCTGGTTTAGCCCCAAAACAGAACTGCAGAGTTTAGAGCTTTCTTACTTCCCTGCCTTCAGAGCAGCACCAAGATTCCTCTTGTCGTGGATTAGGTCAGAGCCTACAGGTCCCTGCTAGAAGCTCTCTGCTGCCATCTCCAGTCCTCTCTTCTCTATCAGTCCTACCTTCCACCTCCATTCTAGATTTCAGAACACACATACAAACAGGAGTGGGAGAGGCAGACAAGAAGTAAAACATCAGTAGATTTGGAATCAGTAATAATAATTGGTAATGCTTATATAGTCTGTATGCTTATATAGTTTTTATGTATATTAACTAATCGAATCCTTACAACAACAATAAAATAACACTATCATGAGGTAGATACTGTGATGATCCTTATCTTACAGATGAGGGAACTGATGTGAAGTGATTTAACCAAGGTCATACAACTAGTGTGGGGCAGTGCTGGGATTTTTGTGCAAGCAATCTGCATTCAGAATTCTGCTTTTAAGATCACTCTGTGATCCTGCCTCTTTAATCAAATGACTGGAGTGCATGTCCTGACTCTCTTACTCATCAACTAGTGATTAGGAAAGACCATACATCTCAGACCCTGAGTTTTTTTCCTGTGAAATGAATATATAATGATACCAACTGCACCAAAGTGTCATGATGATACAGTGAGGTGAGGTGAAGTTATGCCAAATACTTATGGCATTGTTGGGCTTTCCTGGTGACTTAGCTGGTAAAGAATCCACCTGCAATGCAGGAGACCTGTGTTTGATCCCTGGGTTGGGAAGATCCCCTGGAGAAGGGAATGGCTACCCTCACCAGAATTCTGGCCTGAAGAATTCCATGGAATTCTATAGTTCATGGGTCGCAAAGAGTCGGACACAACTGAGTGACTTTCACTTTATGGCATTATTATTATTCATAAGTATATTAAAATTCCTTGTAAGTTTGTACATTGGCTTTGCCATAATATGTAACTTCTATTTAAAAATGAATAGCAAAGACAAAACTGTGCCCTCCTGAAACATTTTTGAGACATTTTTTGTTATAGCATTTGATGGTTATGCAGCTCCCCAGAAAGTTCTGATCACTGCTTCTTCAACAAGTTGTCCAGACATCTGTATCATTTGGACACTTGAACGACTCTAGACCACGGCTCTGCCAGTTGTGGGGTTTATGGAGTGAGTTTGACAAAAACTGTTGGCAAGTCCCTTTAGCTGTGGTGAAGCAGCAGCTTAGATTGAGGACAAAGGAGCTCACCATCATGCTCCGGTACAGAACACTGTGGGTCTTTGGGTGTGGAATTTCCAAGTTGGCCTGTCTGTATCTTTGATCCCATGACCTGGTGTCTAAGGAGTGGCTGTGATACAGAACTTTATGGCAACCACAAGAATGCAGTTAGAAGCAAATCTTGATCTACTTTCTCATTTATGTGGTCACTGTGTATACATTTTGATCCTGCAGAGTAAGAGTTCTAAGAAAAAGAGAAAAATAGATTTCTCTTATAACTCTGGAGTAGAAGTAGAAATGGAAACACTTTTTTCTTGGGTAACTCTTATCTATACAGTATTTAGCAAGTTTCTGTATTTACTCATGCAAAAATATACATCTACTGTTCTTTTCAATTCCCCTTCTTTTTTGAAGAGATATGAGCTGATTTTATTCTTAACTCTTTCTCTGATCTCCCACTTCTGTTTTAGAGTTGTACAGATCTGGGTACATCTGGACCCTCTACTGTTGGCTGTGAGATTTTGAACCAGTTACTTATCCTTATGATCTTAGATTTTCTTATTTGTAAATTGAAAATAATAGTCTGTAGCTCTTGGGATAGGTAAGATGATTATGTGGGATAATGTGTGTAATGCATCTTGCAAGATGACTAGGTAAGTTGTAGGGGTAGAGAGCATAGCATATACAAACATGGGTAGGCATGAAAAATAAGAGCCTAGAACAAAGGTAAGGAAAAAAAAGTATAAGAGATAATCAAATGACACACGGATAAAAGAGAAACAGATTTTGTTGTTGAATAAAGCAACAGGTTTAGAATTCAAAATAAGATTTTTGTCATTTCCCAAAACTACATGATTAGAAGAGAAACTGGACTATTGGCCATACCTAAGTTCCTTAGCAGATCAAAATCACAGGCTTTTTTTATTTGTATCTCAGACATCTCAGACATCTGTTACCTCCAGGAATTCTGCCTTGATGTCATTGTGGGAGGAGGACCTTTAAGAAAGTCAGGTAGGAGAGTAGAGACCTTTACTACTTATCAGGATGAGAAGGTAGACATGATAGCCAGTTTTGAAGGACTGTTTGAATTGAGTATTGATAGTAACCTTTTGGAAGGGGTTGCAGTATTTATTTATTAAATATCTATTTTTGTTAGGGCTTCCCAGTGGCGCTAGTGGTAAAGAACCCACTGGCCTGTGCAGGAGACAGTAGAGATGTGGATTTGTTCCCTGGGTGGGGAAGATCCCTTAGAGGAGGGTGGCAACCCACTCCAGTATTCTTGCCTAGAGAATCCTATGGACAGAGGAGTCTGGCGGGTACCATCCGTAGGGTTGCAAAAGTCATACATGACTGAAGCAACTTTAGCATGCAGCACGTTTTTGTTTGGAACTAAATGTACAGTGTTACTGCATTATTTTGAAGGAGCAGAACTTCCCATCAGAGGAGAATAGATAGGTAGGTATTGCTTTAAGGAAGTATTACAAGCAAAGGGGACAATATCCATTGTCTATCCAGCGTGTACTCATGCTGGATACCTATCCTATCCTATTCATCTATGATAACAGGTAAATGAAATATGAATCTTGACATAGGAAGATGTTTAAGTTAATAATTATTTTAACCAACCATTCCCAAGTTTGGCCGTTTTAAACTATAACAGCCATTTATCATTTCTTGTAATTCTACCAGTGACCTGGTTATTCTTCTGCTGGTATTGGTTTATCTCTCTCATGTGATTGCAGTGAAATGATGTCTGTGGCTGGAGTCATGTGGAGCCTTATTTGGGATATTGGTATGACTGGGCTCTTGTTTTTCTACATGGCTTCTTCACAAGGCTTCTTCCTTTCTACATGGCCTATTTGGTGTCCTGCTATCAGGTATATTGTCACCCTGCTTATTTAACTTACATGCAGAGTACATCATGAGAAATGCTGGGCTGGAAGAAGCACAGCTGGAATCAAGATTGCTGGGAGAAATATCAATAACCTCAGGTATGCAGATGACACCACCCTTATGGCAGAAAGTGAAGAGGAACTAAAAAGCCTCTTGATGAAAGTGAAAGAGGAGAGTGAAAAAGTTGGCTTTAAGCTCAACATTTAGAAAACTAAGATCATGGCATCTGGTCCCATCACTTCATGGGAAATAGAGGGGGGCACAGTGGAAGCAGTGTCAGACTTTATTTTTTTGGGCTCCAAAATCACTGCAGATGGTGATTGCAGCCATGAAATTAAAAGACACTTACTCCTTGGAAGGAAAGTTATGACCAACCTAGACAGCATATTAAAAAGCAGAGACATTACTTTGCCAACAAAGGTCCATCTAGTCAAGGCTATGGTTTTTCCAGTGGTCATGTATGGATGTGAGAGTTGGACTGTGAAGAAGGCTGAGCGCCGAAAAGTTGGAGAAGACCCTTGAGAGTCCCTTGGACTGCAAGGAGATCCAACCAGTCCATCCTAAAGGAGATCAGTCCTGGGTGTTCATTGGAAGGACTGATGCTGAAGCTGCAACTCCAATACTTTGGCCACCTCATGCGAAGAGTTGACTCATTGGGAAAGACCCTGATGCTGGGAGGGATTGGGGGCAGGAGGAGAAGGGGACGACAGAGGATGAGATGGCTGGGTGGCATCACCGACTTGATGGACATGAGTTTGAGTAAACTCCGGGAGTTGGTGATGGACAGGGAGGCCTGGCATGCTGCGATTCATGGGGTCGCAAAGAGTCGGACACGACTGAGAACTGAACTGAACTGATCAGGTAACTGATATCTGTGTGCTGTGCTTGGTTGCTCGGTCATTTCCAACTCTTTGCAACCTACCAGGTTCCTCTGTCCATGGGGATTCTCAAAGCAGGAATAGTGGAGTGGGTTGCCATGCCTTCCTCCAGGTAACTGATCACTCTACATGATGGCAAAAATCAGCATTCAAAAGAAAGAACATGAAATCTGCCAGTTCTCTTAGAAACAAAGTTCTGAACTGACACAGCATCATTTCCACTGAATTCTCTTTGTTACTGTGAATCATAAACCAAGGTATATTGGGAAATTAGCTCTCTAAACAAATAGAAAATTCCCACTAATTTGTAGTGCTACGAATGTGACATCACTGAACGCAAAATGGGAAGAGATGTGTACAGTTCTCTCTCAAGGGCTGATATGAGCTGGCTCAGCATGCCCCTGGCCAACCAAGAATCATCATGGGAGAGGACTACCAGTCTAGACCACCAGAAGATGTGGTTCACTAAAGGCCATCTTTGGAGACCATCACAGAAGCAAACAGTTGAATGTAAAAGACAGTTTCATAAATATCTCATTGTGCTATTAGTATTCAGCAAGATGTGGTAAAATATATTAAATGGGGATGATCAGAGAGCTATAGGAGTATAGAGAAAATAACTGATTATGCCAAGGGATATCTATAAAAGATTCACAGTAGAGACAGTGATTAAGCTGAGTCTCTAAGAGTTCAACAGGGAGAAAATGGGAAGAAGATATCCAGTTAAGGGGGACAGTATGTACAAGTCCAGGAATTGTTACAGTAAGATCACTTGAAGAGTGTAAAATGTTTCCTTTCTCAACTGATTGTAGTGGATTAATCTTGGCTAGTTGAGATTTCTGTCCATTGTTCACATAAATCAGACCATGTGGCTCAACTTTTGAAAAAAGTGTCTGGTCCTTATAACTAAAAAGTTCCTAGAAGGCAGATATAGAATAGGAGGCTAAAAATGTCTCCAGTGATAAGATTATGAAAATTCTCAAATGCAGTTTAAGAAGTCTAGAATTTATCCTATAGGTAATGAGACTCCATCAGATAATTTCAAAAAAAGAAGTGGCATGAATTTATATTTCCTGTAGTTGCTATAGGGTTTTGATAGCTCAGATGGTAAAGAATCTGCAGGAGACCCGAGTTTGATCCCTGGGTCAAGAAGATCCCCAGGAGAAGGAAGTGGCAGCCTACTCCAGCATTCTTGCCTGGAGAATTCCATGGATAGAGGAGCCTGGTGGGCTGTAGTCCATGCAGTCACACAGAGTTGGACACGACAGAGCAACTTAATACTTTTTGCTATAAAAGATTATCATATGCTTAATGTCTTAAGACAAAAATACCTTGTATCTTACAGTTATCGAAGTCAGATGTCCAAAATCAGCTTCACTGGGATAAACCAAGGTGTCACTAGGGCTGGGTTTCTTCTGGAGGCTCTAGGAAAGAGCATTTCTTTGCCCTGTTCAGCTTCTGGAGGGTTCCTGCATTTCTTGGTTCATGACCATTTCTCTACATCAGTCTACGCTCTTGCTTCTGTTATCATATCTCCTACTATATACTTTGACCCTCTTACCTCCCTCTTTAAGGGATCTTTGTGACTATGTTGGACTCTTGCAGGTACTACAGAATAATTTCCCCATCTCAAGATTCTTAACCCAATCACATCTTGAGAGTCCCCTTTTCCTTGTAAAGTGACATAGTCAACAGGTTTCAGGAACTAGATTGTGGACATCTTTGGGGGAGCCATTTTTCAGCCTACCACACAACATGATCAAATTTGTATTTGAGGAATATCACTTTGGCAGTTAAATGCAGAATTGATTTTAGAGGCATGATACAGAAGGCTAGGAAAATAATTATAGGCTGTTGTAATAGTCCAGGTTTAGCCTTGAAGTAAGATGTGACAATAAGGAGAGAAAGGGGCATATGAATTTCAAAGTTATTTGAGAACTGTGATTAACATAGTTTTCATGACCAGGAAGAACTAAGGAGTAAAGCAGTGGAAAGAATCAAGGTTGACTCCAATTTTTGTCTTCACTTAGGTGATTGTGACATAGTTAAAGTATAGAGGATGCATGACATTTCAGGGTAGGAGGACAGTTACTTCCATTTGGGCCATGTTGTTACTTGGCCACCTGATGCGAAGAGCTGACTCATTTGAGAAGACCCTGATGCTGGGAAAGATAGGGGCAGGAGGAGAAGGGGACGACAGAGGATGAGTTGGTTGGATGGCATCACCGACTTGATGGACATGGGTTTGGGTAGTCACTGGCAGTTGGTGATGGACAGGGAGGCCTGGCGTGCTGCGGTTCATGGGGTTGCAAAGAGTCAGACACAACTGAGCGACTGAACTGAACTGAACTGTTTGAGTAGCTTCTGGAACATGATGGTTGTGAGGGCAGAGGCCATTGGAAATTCAGACCTAGAGAAGCCCTAAGAAAGGAGATCATTCATGGAGCACACACAGGGTAGGAACAGAAATTCCAGACTAGAAACCAGCACCTCCAGTATTTGAGAATTGCCAGCTGAGGAGGCAAAGATGGGAAGAAAGAGAGGTGTCCCTGAATGGAAGAGGTGAGAGGATATCAAGGAAGGAGCTGGCAACGATAATCAAATATCTTAGAGAGTAAAGTGAAATACGGCCTGAAGTCTGTTGGACTATGCAGGCAGGTATAAGGTTTTTGTTGTATTTTATTTGGAGCAATTTTAGAGGGCCTGTGAATGCTGGGGCAAGATGAAGGGTAGAGGGTCACTGGGTAGAGAAGTAGAGAAGATCACTGCAGGAATTATTTCATGATGTTTGGCTATAAATAGAAGTCAAGAGACTGTATAGTCTGTGTATAGAGAAGCCTGTTTTCTCCAGCGATGGCAGTGGCTCTCCCATTTTGTAATTGAAGGGAAAATTGTTGGAGAGGAAGACAGTGAAAATAAAGGTTCAAGAAGTTATAGAAAGATATCAAGTAGAGGATGAAATGGGTCAAGAACACATATTTAAGTGTTAACTCATGGACAGAAGTGGAGGACGAGGTACATCCATGATAAATAAGTACATGTATGGATACATTAAAGGGCAGTATGGCAAAGATGCAAAAGCTTAAACTTGACAAACTTCTTTTCTTCTCTGAGGGGGATGGCAGGAGCACCTCTCTAACCAAGGAATCCAAACTTGAGCTCACAGGCTCTGTCTGAGATAAGTATGCAAAGATTTGGATCCCAGTCCCATGTATTCCCAGCTGAATGACTTCTGATGAGTTTCTTAATTTATCTCAGTCTGAGTTTCCATATCTGCAAATTGTGGATGCTAAAATTTACCCCAACTAGACTTATTATAAGGTTGAAATAGATAGTCAATGTAACATGCTTAAACAAGTGTTCGACATTATAATTATTGGTACAAACTCGAATTGACTCTCTTCTGTCTTTTCTTTTACCTTCTATAATATTTTGAAAATGCTTATTTGATTCATTTATTTAACATTTTGAGATTTCTTCCAACTAAAAGCTTTTTAAAAATTTTAACATTTAACAGTGTACCCTTTGAATACATCTGACCTTCAGCTACAACATAATTTATTTAAATAATTTCATCCAGCAGAACAATCCCTCAGAGATATCTGAGAGATTGTATCCTGGGCTTAAGTCCTCAAATAAATGCCCCAAATAAAACATAATGCTCAAAAAAGAATTTAATCCATAAAATCATTTTAGCTCAACACACAAGAACATTAGACTCATGGGCAGGCCATGACATTTTAAGATTAACAAAATCCTGTCTTAAATCCATATCTGGGAGAACATTTGATATAATCTTTATGCCTGGAGCAAGGAAGTTTTACAGATTAATGAGATTTTCATCTTATTACTTCTAATTTTGGATAGGCCTAAGGCTGTCTGTGACTTTATGGGAGGGAGCTCAGGGTCTGAACTGAAATACCTCTATAAATCATCCTAACTGCTTGGCTAGCCTCAGATGCATACTAGGTAGATTTCCACCAATCCTACATTGAGTTGAGTCTAGGCATCGAATATGGCTTAATTTATCTAGAAATAATTTTATCCCAGCAAGGCACTTTGAAAAATGGCACATATTTATAGCCTACCTTTGTGCGTATGTGTGTAAGAAAGGCAGAAAGAAGAAGACAAAGGGACAAAGAGAACAAGAAAGGAAGCAAGAAGAAATGGGGAAGATGCTCAGAGAGGGAATAAGAGACGTTAGTGAATTGTTTTCTAGCATTATGTTTAAAGTATCTATATTCTTCTTTTTTTCAGTCCAGAAAGTCCCAAGCTAATATGGGAGCTCTTATGTTTTAATCATCAACTGAGTTTGAATACTGGGTGAGCAAAAGTTGCTGAGCGTTACCAAAAATATAACTCTCATGGAAGGGAGAAAGGACATGTATCAGGAGACTAGGTAGAAAGTATTTTATGGACATAATATGCCTAAAGTTGCAAAGATAATGGTGTTGGAGCCAGGATTTGACCCCAGTCAGTCTCTGAACCCTGAGCAATGCTCTTAGTTATTCCACTATAGGACCTCCCATTCAGATGTTGTATTAGTGATACTAGGTCAAAAATAGATATGAAAATGATAGAGTGACTTTTCTTACTGAAGTTGGTCATAGTGGAGTGACCAGAGTTTGATCTCACCATCAGTATGCACTCCCAATGCATATGTAGAGTTATGGAGTTGAACTATTCTTCCCTAGAGCCAAATGTGTTTAGAACTTTAGAGTTATCATAATAATGATAACCACTTTTTGTGATATATACTCTTTTAAAATGCTGTTGAATACTTTCCAGTATTCATGATTATTAGATTCTTTTTCTTTTTTTTTGCATAACAGTCATAAGTGACATTGTCTCTAGTTTAATTTGTTTAGTAGCATTTTTGTTAGATTTGGTTTCACTTGTTTGCTGATTTTACAGAAAAAATTTGGAAGCTTTTTTTTCTTCTCTGTGCCCTAAACAGTTTAATATTCTAATCACTTGTCATTTAAAATTATTATAGAATTTACCCAAAAAACTGAATGTTTACAGTGACTTTTATTTATTTATTTATTTTTTACAGTGACTTTTAAAGGATACACTTTGGCAGTTCTTAGTACTTAGCTACAGTAATTGATTTATTGATTTTATATATCTACTGGGGTCAATTTGGGAACTTTTTAGTTTTTTAGAAACCATCCAGTTCTTTGTTACTGAATTTATGTGCATAAAGTTGACCAAGTTATTATGTTACAATTCTAACCTGTGACAGTGGCTATTTCTCAGTTTTATTTTCTCCCTCTCTAATTGCTTAGGCAATGCATTGTTTGCATATTTTAGTGTTTGTTCATTTTTCAAAGAACAAGTTTTTAAATGCATTTAGTTTTTCAAACATTTTCCTGTTTTCTGATCGATTAATTTTGGGTTTTTTTTTTTTTTTTATATTTGTTTTCTTCTGTCTACCTGATAATTATTTTGAGTTTCCTTTTAGATCTTTTTTTTTGGTTCTTGTTTAGTGGCTTTTCGTATATTAGGCTATGAATTTTCTTCTGACTTATAGATACATTAAACTTTCATTTATTTCATTGTTTTTAGGTATTCTGTAATGTTGGATTTAATTTTCATTAAACTTCCATTTGAATTCCTCATGAATTGAGAGATAGTCTAAAATTTTCAAGTGACAAAGATTTTTTAAAAAATTGTCATTAGTTTCTAATTTTACTGAATTGTGATCAAAGAATATTTTCTAAACTGTTTTTACTCTTGGTACTGAGGCTTTCTATCTGGCCTGTTGTGGGTTGAATTATATCCTTTGAAAAGATACATTGACATTCTAACCCTTAGTATCTGAGAATATGACCTTATTTGGGAATATGGTCTTTGATGTAATCAAGTTGAAATGAGGTCATGCTAGATTAACGTGGGTCTAATCCAATGATTGGTCCTTTTAAAAAGAAGAGTATTTGGACAGAGAGACACACAGGAAAAACACCATGTAATAGTAGAGGCAGAATTTGTGATGCACTCACAAGCCAACGAACCCTGCAGATTGCTGGCAACCACCATGAGCTAGAGAGAGGCAAGAAAGGATCCTACTCTGGATCAAGTGTAGTCCTGATGATATTTTGATTTTGGACTTTTAGACTCCAGATTTGTGAAAGAATAAATTTGTGTTTTTTTAAAGCCACCTAGTTTGTAGTACCTTGTTGTGACAGCCCTCAAAATGAATACTGTTATTGTTCAAGTGTTCAGTCATGTCCGACTCTTTGCAACCGCATGGACTGCAGCACAACAGGCTTCCTTGTCCTTCAGCATCTCCTGGAATTTGCTCAAACTCACGTCCATTGAGTCGGTGATACTATCCAAACACCTCATCCTCTGTTGTCCCTTTCTCTTCCTGCCTTCACTCTTTCCCAGTGTCTGGGTCTTTTCCAGTGAATTGGCTCTTCGCATCAGGTGGTCAAAGTATCGGAGTTTTAGCATCAGTCCTTCCAATGAATATTCAGGCTTGATTTCCTTTAGGGTTGATTGGCTGATCTCCTTGCTGTCCAAGGGACTCTCAAGAGTCTTCTCCAGCATCACAGTTCGAAAGCATCAATTCTTTGGCACTCAGCCTTTTTTATTGTCCAGCTTTCACATCCATACATGACTACTGGAAAAGCCATAGCTTCGAATGTACAGACCTTTGTAGGCAAAATAATGTCTCTGTTTTTATTACACTGTCTAGGTTTGTCATAGTTCCCCGCCCCCCCCCCCCCCCCCGCAAGGAGCAAGTGTCTTTTAATTTCATGACTTGAATATAAATATGGGAATTCTTTGTATATAAGTGATGGCTGAAATCCTGGGTTAGTATGAAGCTACCAAGGAAAAATACACAGCTGCAGTGTCTGTTAAATAGCCACTGCTACTGCTGCTAAGTCACTTTAGTCATGTCCGACTCTGTGCGACCCCATCCCTAGGATTCTCCAGGCAAGAACACTGGAGTGGGTTGCCATTTCCTTCTCCAATGCATAAAAGTGAAAAGTGAAAGTGAAGTCGCTCAGTCATGTCCGACTGTTCGCAACCCCATGGACTGCAGCCTACCAGGCTCCTCCATCCATGGGATTTTCCAGGCAAGAGTACCGGAGTGGGGTGCCATTGCCTTCTCCTTAAATAGCCACTAGTCACATGTAATTATTTAAATTTAACCTTGAGCTAATGGGCTTCCCTGATGACTCAGATGGTAAAGCATCTGCCTGCAATGAGGAGACCTGGGTTCAATCCCTGAGTGACGAAGATCCCCTGAAGAAGGAAATGGCAACCCACTCTAGTATTCTTGCCTGGAGAATTCCATGGACAGAGGAGCCTGGTGGGTTACAGTCCTTGGGGTCTCAAAGAATTGGACACGACTGAGTGACTAACACACAATTAAAATTAAATAAAATAAAAAATTCAGTTTCTTAGTTGTATTAGTTACATGTCAACACTCAAAAGTTGCATGTGACTTATGGTTACCACATTGGATAAACACAGATTATAGAACATTTCCATCTTCACAGAAAGTCATATTAGACAGCAGTAGTATACAGAGTGAAAAGAGCAGAGGTTTGAAATATATCAGAACCCTAATATTATTTATATCTGTCTGGTCACTAAAAGAGCCCAACAAAAATAGAATGAGAAGGCACCTTCATCCATTAAGTGCCTTTTAATGGGCTAAGGCTAGAGGCTTTCATATGTTATTGCTGATTCTCAAGCTCTTTTGTAACTTTGGTAATATTATTTTTTTATTGAGGCTTATTAAGGTTAATTTTCCTAAGACCTCAAACTAGTAAGTGACTGTGTTGAAACTATAACCTAGGTGTACATTATATTTCAAGTCCAGTGATTTTTCAGTTGCCACAGGCTGCCCATCTTAAGGGGCCTCCCAGGTTGCGCTTGAGATAAAGAATCCGCCTGCCAATGCCCGAGACGTAAGACACGTGGGTTCAATCCCTGGGTTGATAAGGTCCCCCTGGAGAAGGAAAGGACAACCCACTCCAGTGTTCTTGCCTGGAAAATCCCAGGGACAGAGGAGCCTGGTGGGCTGTGGTCTGCGGCGTCACAAAGAGTCAGACACAACTGAATGAGCACATGCACACTGATTACACCCATCTTAAGAAAACACAGAGAAAATGAAGCCAAGAGGAAAGAGACTTTCATGAGTGTGTGCATGATAAATGGCACCAAGGATTCAAGTAAAGTCAGATCAAAAAAGTGTTCATTGAATTAAAAGGTTGTCACAGACTTTGTTGAGAACATTTTCAATACAGTGTAGGGACTGAAAGCCCTATCAGAGTGAACAGAGAATAGCAATACAGCCATTAGGAGCATAGGCCATTTTAACTTGTTCTTTTAAGAGATTACATGTAGGTGATTCTTTCTTTACACAAAAGATGACTCACTGAAAAGACATTTCAGATTTTTATAAATTATATATTAAATGGCCTAAGGTTGCATCTTTCATCTTTGGTAAAGTCAGAGAGACTGAGTCCTCTGATTCACTCCTTGTTCCTTAACTACTAGATGTCTGACCTTGGTCTAGTCACTAAACTCTCCAAAATATTTTTTCTAGTCTGTGCAAAGGGATTGGAAATATGTGCCTTGCTTACCTAATGCAGAGTCTTGAGTATCAAATGAAATATTTAATAGTGAACTGAAAAGTGATAGGCAATATAATATGCTATTCCTAATTGATCAGACAAAAGCAGTACTTAAACAAGAATTTTATGCATCTAGTGGACTTTTCGTTTAACGTTATCAGCTCTCTATCTCTGGAGAAGAATAGAAAAATACATGAGCGTTTGTTGAATTCTCCCAACCTGGCTTCCAGCTTGACATTTGAGTTTTTGATCCATGGACATCTGTGAATAGTTCTGATTTAAATTTTATTCTGGACTTCCCTGGTGGTCCAGGTGGTTAAGAATCTGCCTGCCAGTGCAGAGGACATGGGTTTGATCCCTGGTTCAGGAAGATCACACATGCTGTGGAGCAACTAAACCCATGAATCACAACTACTGATGCCCATATACTCTAGAGCCTGTGCTCTGTAGCAAGAGACACCGTTGCAATGAGAAGCCTGCACACAGCCAAGAGAGAATCCCCTGCACACAGCAATGAAGACCTAGTGCAGTAAAAAATAAATAATAAAAAAATTTTTATTCCTTGATTGATCCCGTCAAAGCTGGAAGAAGAGACAAATTTTTCCCTCTCCAAGATGTTTAAAATAAGAGGAAAATAGTTTAAACTTCCTTTCTGAGAAAACTCAGCTTGCATGATATGTATTTCTAATTGTTAACTAGGTAAGTACCTATATATATATATATATATATATATATAACCTGATAATGTGGAAAAACTTAACATTAGTTCTCAAGGAAGCAAATTCCATTGATTACATTAACTGGAGAACTCGCAGAATTGTTTGCTTCTGAGCTGTGCTGATGACTGGAGGGCAGAGTGTTGCTCAGAACTACCATGATTTTGTTAAACTGAAGGTAAGCGGGAAACGATGTGTATTTGTCACTACACCATAGAAAAACCTGAAAGGGCTTCTCAGGTGCTTCTCCAGACCTGAAATTATCAGCTGAGAATATTTCCTGTCCTGCAAAAAGTTTAACTCTCACTAAAGTCTTACTGCATGTATCCTAGCTATGTCTGAAGTAGCTCCAAGGAAAATCCTTAATATTTTCAGTCAGAATAAATCAGAAGAGGAGTATAAATTTTGTTAGTAAAGTGTATCTTCTGAAATTTTTCTAGTTGCCTTAAGGCATATGGAACCCACAAGTTTACTGGAAACATCAGTTATTAAATAGACATCTTACCGTAATTGAACGTTAGTGTCACACAGTTCAGACCACAGGCCCTGCCAGCCCAGAGAAAGGGTTGCTTGTAGCAAACTGCAGTGACAGGAAGCAGACCTCTCAATAGGTCCCCGCACAGGGCTCTGGCTTGAAGGTGCGAGAGAAAAGAATTACAACCGCTGCCCCAGCAAGTCACCACTCATTTACTATCATAGAAATAGTCTATGAGGGCCAGGTAAAACATGAAGGAAACAGAAGTCCTGGTAGGATTTTTTAAAAATCCATTACTTTTTTTTTTTTTTTGCTTGAGGTTTGTCATGTTACTGACAAATGGTCACAGTAAGGTGTTGAGGGAAATCCCCAACCTCAGTCCCTGGGGTAGGCCATTGATTTGGACTCTTATTTACTGACATTTTAGCAGAAGTGATATGAAATTCCTCTTTTTTTAAATGTGGTCTTAAGCTCCCATCTATGACCAAGAATCCATATAAGTTTGAGTTTTAGTCTCCTGACTCTCAGACAGATAGGGGAAAATCATTGTCTATACCCCGGATAGAATATCACCATTATGTTGGCTGTGATCTTTGACCAGCTTTTGCATGTCCCTGGTCCTAGTAGCGAAGAGTTGACTCATTGGAAAAGACCCTGATGCTGGGAGGGATTGGGGGCAGGAGGAGAAGGGGACAGAGGATGAGGTGGCTGGATAGCATCACTGACTTGATGGACAAGAGTTTGAGTGAACTCTGGGAGTTGGTGATGGACAGGGAGGCCTGGTGTGCTGCGATTCATGGGGTCGCAAAGAGTCGGACACGACGGAGCGACTGAACTGAACTGAACTGAACTGAGCTGAGTCCTAGTAGCAAGATTGATTTATGAAGTGATGCTTAATTAGTCCTTGTGACAACAAGGTTTCTACCTTTCTATTTAGAGCTTATCCTCTTGTCTGTGTATTGCCCCACCTCTGGCTTCCTTGGGGTGATCCACAGTTCATTCTTCTGAACCTCCAAAAGTACTCTATTCTCCTCCAACAAATAGAGAAAAAGCAAATAAATAAATGACCCTTCTACATATGCTCACTAACCTCTACTAATAGTATCTTAAATTACAAACCCAGTAACATTATTATCTAAGGAAAATGTTTATATTTTGCCAGTCAGACCCTGTGTCCACTGTGTTAGTGTATCCCTGTATCAGAGGTGAGCCCTGAATGCTGTCATAGTCTTTGAGTCACAAGTTGACTTAACCTTGTGTTAAGTAAGCCCAGAGGGCGGACTTAGGCTTTTTCCTTGATCCTGGTCTGCATTGTTTCTTTGTCTAGTGGCTCAGAATCCCTTCTGTGACTGGTAGTCCTTCATATATCCCAAATCCCCTAAGGACTAGAACTACAGTGCCTTGAAAGCTCTCTTTCTTTAGGTCTGGATTTGACTTTTGTCTCTGGTGGGGATTTCTATTACATATGGACAGATTTTCGGCAGTACATCATTGTCCACTGACTGTCATACGTGTCATACATATCCCATCATATAGTGTATCATCAAAATAGTAGCTACTGTGTGTCTAAGGTTATTACTACAATGAAGACAGTATTTGGGCTTCATGAATTTTTTTTTTTCTGAGCCAAATGCTAAGTAAGGAAATGATGAGTTTTGGTATTCTCAGAAACTACTGTCTTTGTTTTGTGCCTGCCAGGATTGCTAGATATGAATGGCTGAGCTGTTGCCATTTTAAAGAAAAAAAAATGGTGCTCTGGTTTCCTTTTTTCCTACTCTGAACCCAGTCTGGCTTGGAAGGGAACTTGGCCATTACCAGCCCTCAACACTGGAGAGAACATTCTTTTAAATCATGACTCTTGGCTTCTCTTTCATGCTGAAGTCAGTTTGGACTGCTTCTGCATTTGTCATGCTTTTGTTGTTTAATTTTTAAGTTGTGTCTGACTCTTTTGTGACCCCCATGGAATTTTCCAAGCAGAATACTGGAGTAGGTTGCCATTTTCTTCTCCAGGGGATCTTCTTGACCCAGGGATTGAACCTGTGTCTTCTGCACTGGCAGGTGGATTTTCTACCACTGAGTGACCGGTGAAGCTCTTGTCATGCGTGTCCCTTTGTAAGTTATGATTTGGGTATACTGGCTGCCTGCATATCAGGGGTCATTCATAAGCTAGTCTCTACAACCTATGCTTACCCCTTCCCAGTTTCCCATCTTCACCATCTGTCCTGTGGAGTAGGGGGTGGCGGGCGACAGTCCCATCTAAAGTATGACCATTTCCTCTTCCAGGTTCAGCTCAGCATTAAAAAATATGAAGAAAAAAAGCAGAAAAAACACTTTAATAAGCAAAATGAGTTAAATGTAGTAATGATGACGGTTATTTACTCAGAGAAGATATGCCATTATCTATTTGTTTTTAATGTGTTGATAGTAACATTAATACAATAATAGCAATTAATGCTAGTAATCACAGGGGCTACATATACGCTGTCTCATTGATTCTTCACAACATCCTGTGCTATGATTGTCTGTGTTTTTCTTGTTCAGAGGAACTTGGGGAACTGAGTTGCTCCATCTAAGCCACAAGTCAGTAAGTGATGGAATCAGGACTTGGCTCTAATTTTGTTAGATTCTATGACCTAAATGAGCTCTTCATTCTACACCTAAGTAAACAAATGGGAAAGAGTCCTAGCAAATATGATGTTGGCTGGCTAAACAGAGCCATTTAAATCTTAGCCTGAGAAGTTTGTGTTTGGTTCCACAGGCAGTAGATGGTTAGCCACAAATTTTTGAGTCTGTGGATAATGTGGTAAATTCACTTTAGGAAGACCGATTAGATATTAATGGACAGGAGAGACAACTAGATGAAAGTCAGAGATACAAAGACTCTGAAAATGTATTACAATAAAATATGTAGATCTTATTTGAGAAAGTTATAAAACCTCATACTGAAAAATATCTCTAAGTGGAGAGATATAGTGTGTTTTTAAACATTTATAAACAAGAAGACTCATCACTATAAACTCAGTTCTTCCTTCTCTGATCGAGCTATAGAATCAATGAAATTCAGTCAGTACCTCACAGATTTTTGTAAAATAGTTCTTTACATGTTCTAAAATGAATATGTCAAATTAAAGCAAAAAACCCCCAAAACACTGCTGCAGAACACGAACTACTTGGTTATAAGACATTATGACTTATGAGTATACATCTGAGCTTTGAACAACATAGGAATTAGGGGTGCCAACCCTCCCTGAGGTTGAAATTCCGTGTGTAACTTTACAGTCAGTCCTGCATATCCACAGTTCTACATCCTTGGATTCAACCAACCATGGATGGTGTAGTATTGTAGTTCATGTTTGTTGAAAACAGTTCACATATAAGTGTACCCGTGCAGTTCAGTCTCATGTTATTCAGGGATCAGCTGTATAATAATTAAGACAGTGTGGTATTTGTGCACAATAGCAGACTATGGAGACTCTAATATCAAACCAAAGTATATATGGAAACTTGGCATATTACAGAGGTGGCATTAAGGGATTAAATATTAAAAACAGAATTATGTATTTGACTACATTAAATTTAAGAATTTCTATTCATCAAAGAGTCTGATACGCTGTAACTGGGGGAAAGCTGCTAGCTACAGTATTACCAAGAAAGCCTTAGTATCTCAATTATATAAAGCACCTAAAGTGATAAAGAAATAACTGCTCACTTAGTAAATGAGCACAAGAAAAAAGTAGGTATTTTATAGAAGGAGAAATATTTGTGATAAATATATCTATGCAGAGGGGTGCTTAATCATCAATAATCTGAAAAGGCAAGTTAGAACCATAGTGAGATGTCATTTTATATCTGTTATTGGAAAAAATTAAGAAGTCTGATGGTACTAGGTGTTAGAAAAAATGTGTATTAACACTTTATTGGAGCAAGTAGCATAAAAACATTGAAAAACATGCTTTCAGTGCTATAAAAAGCATTGAAAAACAATTCAGCTTAATTTTGTAAATCTATTTATATTCCAGGGGCTTCCCATGTGATGCTAGTGGTAAAGAACCTGCCTGCCAATGCAGGAGATGAAAGAGATGCAGGTTTGATCCCTGGGTTGGGAAGATCTCCTAGAGGAGGACATGACAACCCACTCCAGTATTCATGCCTAGAGAATCCCATGGACAGAGGAGCCTGGCAGGCTATGGTCTGTGGGGTTGCAAAGAATTGGACACAACTGAAGTGACTTAGCGCACACACACACACACACACACACACACACACACATTCATATTCTGTGACCCAGAAATTATAGGCATACACCTTAGAAAAGTTTTTCTCAGATTTTAATGCTCATAGTAGTCTTGATAAAATACAGATTTGCAGTTAGCCAAAAAAAGATTAAAATTTTAAAATCCATAATTAGAAACACTGTAGAGAAACTGGAAAACATAATTTATTCATCTACTGAACAAATATTTATTGAGCAGAGCACTTACTGTATGCCAACTAATTTTATAGCATTAAGAATACAACAATGAAAAGAAAGAAGGAAGGACTAAACAAGCCCCTTGGCTGCATGGAGCTTATATTCTAGTGTACATGTTGTGAGAGAAGGGGTATTAGGCACTAAATAAATAAATATATATAGTTTGTCTGATAGTATGTCTAAATGCCTTGCAAAATATTTGACAGAGAAGGGAGATAGGGAATTCTGCAGTTGTAATAGCTGTAATTTTAAATATACTAATAGTTATTAGGGCAAATCTCCTTGAGAAACTTAAAATTGACTGAGAACCTGGAAGAGGTGAGGGAATGAGCCAAGTGATTATCTGAGGGGCAAGTTCATGTGCAAAGACCCTAAGGAGAATTTATGCTTTGTGTGATAGACGAATGGCAAGGAAATTAGTGTGGCTAGATCTGAATGATTAAGAGGAAGAGAAATAAGAGATAAAATCAGAGGGGTAGAAGGGCCTCGATCATGTAAGAGCCTTGTAGACCATTGAAATGATTTTGGTTTTTATTCAGAGCCAAATGAAAAGCCACTGGAGGTTAGTAAGTAGATGAGTGATATTATGTGGTTCACAGAAAGCAGCATTATTCTGGTTACTGTGTTGAAAATACCTAATTGAACGAAGGCCAAGTATAAAATCAAGGAGAACAAGTAGGAAGCTACTGTAATAAGCCAAGAGAAACATGATGGTAACTGAAAGCTGTCAGAGTGTCAAGACATGGATTTTTTGGTACTATTTTAAAGGTAGAGCTGGTGGAATTTCTGAAGAACTGAATGTGAGGTCTAAAGAAAATGGTTTCCTTTTGTCCTAAGACAGTGGAAAATAGTGTTGCCTTTTACTGAGATAGGACTGCTGAAGGGACACATTTGGGGAAAAGAATGAAAATCTCGTGGTCAGATTTAGGCATGTTGTGTTTAAGATGTTTTAAGAGGAGGTGTTTGTTATATGGGGCTTCCCTGATAGCTCAGTTGGTAAAGAATCTGCCTGCAGTGCAGGAGACCCAGGTTCAGACAATTGATTATGCCAGTCTGGAGTGAGAGAGAGGTCTGGGTTGAAGGTATAATTTTGGAAGTCATTATCATGTAAGTGGTATATATAGTTGTAAGACTGGCTGTGTTTTTTGAGGGCAAACTCCAGGAGATGGTGAGGGACAGAGTGGCCTGGCATGCTGCAGTGCGTGGGGTTGCTAAGAGTTGCACCCAACTGGTCCACTGAACAACAATAACAAGACTGGCTGAGATCCCTAAGAGAAGGAGTGACAAGAGAAGACATCTAAGGTCTGAACATTCCAATGCTTAGAGCAAATACCTTAAAGGCAAATAAAGAGAAAAGACAAATTGCCTACAAATGACCAATATACTTACAGATGACTTTTTTCAAGAGCAACAGGGGAAGCCAGAAGAAATGGAGTAATATTTTTAAAATACTGTAAGAAAGCAAAATTATATTTCTAGATTAAAAGTAAAATAGAGACATTTTCAAGAAAAAGAGAGTTTACCATCAGTAGGCCACTCTGTATCCATGTCTAAAGGATGCATTTCAGGAAGTAAGGAAGAACATCTGAAATGAAAGAATAGACTGGGGCATAAAGGAAGGTCCTCAGGTTGCCGGGCAGATATCTTAACAGTGATACTTCAGACATCAACCCATTTGGAAATGTTTTACCAAATATCGGAATTGTTCATTTCCAGAGACTAAGCTATTGAGAATGTAGATTTCTAATTGATTTTGAATTTACTGTTTGTCTTCAGCATGATAAGCAAAATGTTTATGCTGCTTCTAAATGTTATTATTCATAATATTTATTGCATAAGTAAATAATAATGTGCACAGTTTTTTAAAACAAATTGTTGCTGTTTTATTGTTGTTGAGTCGCTCAGTCATGTCTGACTCTTTGCAACCCCATGGACTGTAGCCCACCAGGCTCCTCTGTCCATGGGATTCTCCAAGCAAGAATACTGAAGTGAATACTGAAGTGGGTTGTGAACTTCCAGATGTTCAAGGTGGATTTAGAAAACGCAGAGGAACCAGAGATCAAATTGCCAGCATCTGTTGGATCATAGCAAAAGCAAGAGAATTCCAAAAGAATATTTACTTCTGCTTTATTGATTATGCCAAAACCTTTGATTGTGTAGACCACAACAAACTGTGGAAAATTCTTCAAGAGATGGGAATACCAGACTACCTTACCCACCTCCTGAGAAATCTGTATGCACGTCAAGAAGCAACAATTAGAACCAGACATGGAACAACAGACTGGTTCCAAATTGGGAAAGGAGTACATCAAGGCTGTATATTGTCATCCTGCTTATTTAACTTATATGAAGAGTACATCATTCAAAATGCCCGGCTGGATGAAGCACAAACTGGATTCAAGATTTCTGGGAGAAATATAAATAACCTCAGATATGGAGATGATACCACCCTCATGGCAGAAAGTGAAGCGGAACTAAAGAGCTTCTTGATGAAAGTGAAAGAGGAGAATGGAAAAAGCGGGCTTAAAACTCAACATTCAGAAAACTAAGATCATGGCATCTGGTCCCATCACTTCATAGAAAATATATGGGGAAACAGTGGAAACAGTGGCAGACTTTATTTTCTTGGGCTCCAAAGTCACTGCAGGTGGTGACTGCAGTCATGAAATTAAAAGACTCCTGCATCTTGGAAGAAAAGCTATGACCAGCTTAGACAGCATATTAAAAAGCAGAGACATTACTTTGCCAACAAAGGTCCGTCTAGTGAAAGCTATGGTTTTTCCAGTAATCATGTATGGATGTGAGAGTTGGACTATAAAGAAAGCTGAGCGCAGAAGAATTGATGCTTTTGAACTGTGGTGTTGGAGAAGACTCTTGAGAGTCCCTTGGACTGCAAAGAGGTCAAACCAGTCTATCCTAAAGGAAATCAGTCCTGAGTGTTCATTGGAAGGACTGATGCTGGAGCTGAAATTCCAATCCTTTGGCCACATGATGTGAAGAACTGACTCATTGGCAAAGACCCTGATGCTGGGAAAGATTGAAGTCAGGAGGAGACGGGGTCAACAGAGGATGAGATGGTTGGATGGCATCACCGATTTGATGGACATGAGTTTGAGCAAGCTCCGGGAATTGGTGATGGACAGGGAAGACTGGTGTGCTGCAGTCCATGGGGTCACAAAGAGTCAGACACGACTGAGTGACTGAACTTAGACTTAGACACCAAGGGATCTTCCCGACCCAGGGATGGAAACTGTATCTTCTGCAAGTCTCCGATTCTTTATCTGTAAGCCACTGGGAATTCCAAACAAGTTGACTGGAAGTTTAAAAATAGTATATTTAAGTTAAAGTGTTAATTCACTTCAGCTCTCTCTTCTAATCAGTTACCTGCTGGGAAAGTATTCCATTTAATAAACTGTGTACCTAGGTCTAAGGGGGAATTTGGAAAAGTCCTGCAAGGCATTAAAGATGAAAATGTAGGTAATGATCAGTACATAAAAATGGCATGTTAAGATTTTGAAAAAAATCACTGATGAATTAATAAATTGTATTAACTCTTCTTTTGAAAGAAAAATATTACTAGCAAAATTCTTTACATTTATTAATTTTTAACATTGATTTTACAGTTGCTAAGTAAAAACTTCATAGCAAACAGAAGAAAATTCTTGAAGAGTATACCAGAACCTTACAGTTAGCATTATGCTCCATGATGCCACATTTGAAGCATATCTACTACAGTTAGAAACAAGGTCAAGATGCCTTGTGTCACAGTTACTGCTTAATACTGTTATGGAGGCCTGTTCAGTGTAATACCAAAACAAAAATATAGAAGAGATGTAGCTGTCATCAAGAAAGACGCAAGAGATTGTTATTTACGTGTCATGTCTGATAGAGTATGTAAAAACTCCAAGAAACCAATACAAAAATTATTAGAACAAATTGGAGAGATTTAAAAGGGGATATGGATCAACATGTATAAATCACCAGCTCTTAAAAATGGCAGCAGTGAGGGGTGGGTTATGGACAAGAGGCCGGGGACGTTGCAGTGTGGCCCTGTGGCCCTGGCCCCCTTTCCCAGGGAGGAAGCTCAGGGTCAGAGGGGTGGTAGTGTGCGTTCACTGCCATTTCATGTCTGCACCTGAGTCCTGGGCCGTCCCTGGCACCTGGGGTTTGATGGAGGACACAGACATTCACAGCCCTTTGGGCTCTAAAAAGAAAAAAAAAAGTGTCAGCAATGACCAATTAAAAATGTATTGGAAAAAATATTTGTCATTGCAGGAAAATGTGAAATATTTAGGAACAAGCCCAATAAGGAATATTCAAGGTATTTATGGGAAAGCTAATGAAAATTTACTGAAGCTTATAAAAGAGTACCATATATATTGAAAATAAACAACTGTACACAGTATTTGAGCATGGAAAAACTCAGTACAGTTGATCCTTGAACAGTATGGGTTTTAATTGTGTGGGTCCACTTATATGTGGATTTTTTTCAATAAATGCATACTATGGGACTATACTGTCCATGGTTGGTTGAATTTGTGAATGCAGAATCATGGACATGCAGGTCTGATCATAAAGTTATATACAGATGTTTTTTGGTACATACAGTACTACATGGTCTGTGGTTTCTGGTTGAATCTGAGGATAAAGAACGATGAATTTAGAGGACCAACTATGGAACTTGATCATGTGCAGATTTTGTTATCTGCAGCAGGTTCTGGATCCAGTCCCCAGTAGATACCATGGGACAACAGTACCTATTTTCCCACTATACAGGGGTCTATGCCCCTAACTGCTGAGTTGTTCAAGGATCAGCTGTACTTTAAAAATGTCACTTATACCCAAATTACATTATGAATTCAATACAATCCAAATCAAAATCCTAAAAGAAATTTCACAAGCTAATTCTAAAGTTAATATGGGAGAATAAATGCACAAGAATAGCCAAGGAAATTGAAAAAACAAAATGAACAAAAAAGATAATATGTACCAGGAAACAAAATATTTAGCAAATATGTGGTAGTAAAAATAATGTGGTATTCAACTAAGGGAAAGAAAATGAATAGGAATGGGATTAAGAGTCCAGGAATGAGGTATGCATATGTATGAGACAGTTATCCATTATAGAAAATACAATAAAATTTTATCAACCCCTAATGTAATCATGAAAATAAATCCAGGTGGATTAAATGAATACCTCTAAAATCTTTAAAATATTAGAATATAGGAGGATATGTTTATAACTTTGTAGTGAAGTGATCTTAAAGTAAATACAATAAGTCCAATGATGAATAAAATATCATTTTTCAACATATTACCAAACTCCTGAATAACACAAAAGACTGCATGCACAGAAAAAAAACAGACAGTGATAAGTAGGAAAAAGTATTGGCAATCTATCAAAGACTAATGAACAATATTCAGAATTTATAAAGAACCAGTGATGATACATACGGGAAAAACAATCCAACTGAAAAATAGGCAAAGGGTGTGAGTATGAGTCACAGAGTTACAAGTGGATCAGAAACATACAAGATGACTCTGCTTCTGGTAATCAAGGAAATGTAACCAACAATGGTGACATTTATGGCATTGAAACTTTTTTTGAGAAATTATCTTTTTCCCTACAATGTGATTTCAGTTAAACACAATGGAATAAGTCTGTGCATATCGATACAAACGCTTTCCAGGAAAATTGTTATTTTAAAAAGCTTCATTATGCTACATTATGCATATGCATATTATGTTAACATTTCTGTAAAACTTGCTTTCATATGCATATATGGATATATAGAGATACACTTAGTTGGATCCTATGCAAGCAGAGCCTGAGATAGTGATTGTTCTTCAAGCAGTTTATCAAGAAAGTGTTCCCAGGATAGGGGATGTGAGAAAAGCAGAGTAGGACAGGGGAAGGAAAGCAAAGCAGGAATGTAGTCTTGGGTGGAGACCTGCTCAGTCGACAGCCGTGCTCTGGAGCACAAGTTGCTCCAAGATGGTTTCCACCTTGAGGTGATTTTATAACCCTCTGTGTCAGTTCACTGTTGATTAAATGTGGCCTACTTTCATACTCCAGGGATCTGGGGAGTAGTCACAACTCTCTTTTGGCCAAGAACAATTCTCCAGAGAAAAAAGTTCAAAGTTAGCGTCAGCCAGCTCTGACAGCAGCAGAAAAGGAAATCCGGGCAGGGCATCTATGACACGCATGCACACACAGGCGCAGACACACAGACAAAAGTAGGTGTGCTTTGGTTTTATATTTGCTCTTTTAATAATCACAATATGTTTTATTTCTTATGTAATTAGAAAATAAGCTTTTACAAAAGATGTGTTTTACTTTCTCACATAGGTAATGACTCCCTTGTCCCAACTCATCCAGTCTTTCTTGGCTTTCTAATACTTATCTCAAATAAAATGTATTAAAGGAACCACATTAAGATTCCAATGAGCTTTTTTCATTCTTGGATTTCTTAGGTCAAGACAATTACAGAATAGTTCTTTGAAGCAGATATTATTTCAATTTTCTATTTAATAATAATGTGGTCATTCATAGTCCAATTTGTGAAATATGAGAAACATGTATTAAACAGAAATCCGTGGAATATATAGTGTTTTTTCTTCCAGTACTCAGTGACTTTGATTAGAGCTTCTTATGCTGAATGTCTTGGTGCAAATATTAATAGCAAATCACCATTTATTAATCAGTGTCCATTTCTGCCAAAAAGGGGAGGAAATCTGATACTGTTCCCAGTGAATTTAAGGTTCTTGCCTCGTCATGGAAAGAATTCAAAAGTGAGGCAGAGAGGTTAGGAAAGTAAACTGGGGATTTATTTAACAAGAATACATTCTCAGAGGGAGACAGGTGAGGGGATCTGATGTCCTGGGTTTCTTTGGAAAGCCAGTTATGAGGGGAATACAATGAAGGGGCCAAATAGTCATTGCCAAAGGAGGAGTTTGAGTTTCATTCTAGTTTCGTCTTCCAAAGGGAAGAAGGGATTTTTGTCCGTATTTACTTTAGATAAGTGTCCTGGTGTTGGTGCATGATGATATTATCTGCAAGGCTTATCTTATTTTAATGAGAGCATCATGAGCAACAGGTTACATTTGGACACAGGAGATTCCTGCCTTTCCTCGCCTTTTTTGTCTCCCCCCCTCCCCCCAACACATCACTCAAATGTGTGGTTTCCTGTCAGCCTGGAGGTTCCTGCTTTTCTTTGTCTGCTCATGGGCCCCTGATGTTTACAAGATGCATAATTTCCTGCCCCCTGCCCCCCGGCCCACATTTCTCCGCTTATAAGTAGCTGCCTGCCTACTGTGATAATACTGATTTTTATCTTTTTGTTGAGGTATCGGGGCTTCCCCGGGCTTCTCAGCCCTCAAGAATCCATCTGCAATGCAGGAGAGGAGTTTGGTCCCTGGGGTGGAGAAGATCCGCTGGAGGAGGAACTGGCAATCCGCTTCGGTTTTCTTACCTGAAAAATCCCGTGGACAGAGGAGCCTGGAGGGCTACAGTCCCATGGTTGCAAAGAGTCGGACACCACTGAGTGACTGGGCATGCATAGTTAATGTAAAATGTTGTGTTTGAGTGTACAGCAAAGTGATGCAATTATGTGTGTGTGTGTGCTGTGCTTAGTCACTTGGTCGTCTCCGACTCTTTGTGACCCCATGGTTTGTAGCCCACCAGGCTCCTGTGTCCATGAGGATTCTCCAGGCAAGAATACTAGTGTGGGTTGCCATGCCCGCCTCCAGGGAATCTTCCCAGCCCAGGGATCAAATCTGGGCCTCCTGCGTTGCAGGCGGATTCTTACCGTCTGAGCCACCGTGTGTGTGTGTGTGTGTGTGTGTGTCTGTGTATTCTTTTATAGATTCTTTTCCATTGTAAGTTATTACATGATATTGAATATAGTTCCTTATGATATACAGCAGGCCCCTGTTGTTTACCTGTTTTATATATAGTAGTGTGTATGTAGTAATCCCAAACTCCTAATTTATCTTCCCCCCCTGCCTCCCTGGCACTTTCCCTTTTGATAATCATAAGTTTATTTTCTGTGTCTGTGAGTCTCTTCTGTTTGGAAATGTATTTTGTTTATCATTTTTTAGATTCCACAAATAAATGATATCATATGATATTTATCATTTTCTGATTTATTTCACTTAAAATGATAATCTCTAGGGTCATCCATGTTGCTTCAAATGGCATTATTTCATTATTTTCTGTGGCAAATATTCCATTGTGTATATGTACCACATCTTCTTTATACATTCATCTGTTGATGGACATTTAGGTTGCTTCCATGTCTTGGCTATTGTAAATAGTGCTGCTATGAATATTGGGGTGTATATATTTTTTTGAATTAGAGTTTTTTCCAGTTATATATCCAGGAATATGATTTCACAATCTTATGGTAACTGTTTTTATTTTTTAAAGAACCTCTGTATTCTTCTCCCTAGTAAGTGCATCAATTTACATTCCCACCAACACAAAGCAAAAGAAGGTTGCCTTTTCTCCACACCCTCTCCAGCATGTATTACTTGTAGACTTTTTGATGATGGGCATTCTGACTCATGTGAGGTGATACATCATTGTAGTTTGGATGTGCATTTCTCAGGAGACATGGGTTCGATCCTTGGGTTGGGAAGATCCACTTCCCAATGGCAATCCACTTCAGGATTCTTGCCTGGGAAATCCCATAGACAGAGGAACCTGGAAGGCTACAGTTCTTGAGGTTGCAAAAGAATCAGACACGACTTAGTGACGAAACAACAAAAACAAGAATAATTAGAGATATTGAGCACCTTTCCATGTGCCTGTTTGCCATCTGTGTGTCTTCTTTAGAGAAATGACAATTGAGGTGTTCTGCCCATTTTTTTATTGATTTTTTTTTTATATTAAGCTGTATGAGGCCTTTGTATGTGTTCTTTGCTGACAAAGGTCCATATAGTCAAAGCTATGGTTTTTCCAGGAGTCACATGTTGGAAATGTTCTCAAAATGGAGTTGGCAGAATAGAACAGACGATCAAAAATGGCTCGGGCGAGGCACTTTTTACTCCTGCAGAAGGGTGTGCTGCAGGTAAAAGATCTACACTGAGTGGGCAGCCCACTCGGGTTTTATTCCTAAGACGCAGGTTCCCTCCCCTGGCTCCTCATAAGCCAAGAAGCACAGAGTCCTGATCTTCCCAGATACTGTCTAGGATTCTTATTGGTTGATGGGGTCGTGAGTAATACTTGCAAGCCCTGAGTGAAGGACTGTATTCTGTATCCCTGTAGTTCTCTCTCTGCACATGCCCAGGGTAAAAAGCCCATGAAATTATCCCGCCAAATAGTTTTTATGAGGAAGGGGAACCAGGAAAGGGGGAGGACAAGGGACTGGCAATGAGCTATTTTTAGAAATCTTATTCACAGTCTGGGTACACACACACAAATATATATCTTCCTATTCAGCTAAAAAAATGAATAGGGATTATTTCTCTATTCCTCATATTTTCCCCTTTGGTAGAAAACACTATATTTTCCTATATCACATATGAGTGTGTGAGTTGGCTCATGAAGAAGTTTGAGCACCAAAAAATTGATATGTGGTGCTGGAGAAAACTCTTGAGAGTCTCTTGGACAGCAAAGATATCAAACTGGTCAATCCTAAAAGAATATTTATTGAAAGGACTGATGCTGAAGCTGAAGCTGCAGGACTCTGGCCAGCTGATGTGAAGGGGTGACTCATTGGAAAAGACCCTGATGCTGGCTAAGTTTGAAGGCAAAAGGAGAAGAGGGCTGCAGAGGGTGAGATAGTTAGATAGCATCACCAACTCAGTGGACATGAATTTGAGCAAATTTTGGGAGATAGTGACCGATTGGGAAGCCTGGCATGCTGTAGGTCATGGGGTCACAAAGAGAGGACTTAGTAACTGAACGACAACAACTGTCACATCATTTGCAAATACTTTCTCCCAGTCTTTCGGTTGCCTTTTCATTTTGTTTATGGTCTCCTTTGCTTTGTGAAAACTTTTAAGTTTGATTAGGTCCCATTTGTTTATATGTGTTTTAATTTCCACTGCTCTAGGAGATGGATCTAAAAAAATATTGCTGCCTTTTATGCCAAAGAGTGTTCTGAATATGTTTTATTCTAGGGATTTTATCGGAGAAGGCAATGGCAACCCACTCCAGTACTCTTGCCTGGAAAATCCCATGGATGGAGGAGCCTGGTAGGCTGCAGTCCATGGGGTCGCAAAGAGTCGGACACGACTGAGCGACTTCACTTAATCACTTTTCACTTTTATGCATTGGAGAAGGAAATGGCAGCCCACTTCAGTGTTCTTGCCTGGAGAATCCCAGGGATGGGGGAGCCTGGTGGGCTGCCGTCTATGGGGTCGCACAGAGTCGGACACGACTGAAGCGACTTAGCCGCAGCAGCAGCAGCAGGGGTTTTATGTTATCTAGTCTTAACATTTAGATCTTTAATCTATTTTTAGTTTATTTTTGTATATGGTGTTAGAGAATGTCCTAATTTAATTCTTTTACATGTAGCTGTCCAGTTTTTCCAGCATCACTGATTGAAGAAACTGTCTTTTCTCCATTATATATTCTGGCTGGCTGTGTCATAGATTAAATGACCATTGGTATATGGGTTTATTTCTAGGCTTTCTATCCTGTTTCATATATCTATGTGTCTGTATGTCTGTTTTTGTGCCAGTACCATACCATTTGGATAACTTTAGCTTTGTAGTGTTGTCTGAAGTCATAGCGTGTGATTCCTCCAGCTCTGTTATTCTTTCTCAAGATTATTTTGGCTGCTTTGGGATTTTTGTGTTTCCATACAAATTAAAAACCATTTTGTTTTAGTTCTGTGAAAAATGCCATTGGTAGTTTGATAGGATCGCACCGACTCTGTAGCTTGCCTTGGGTAGTGTGGTCATTTTAACAATATAGATTCTTCTAGTCAATACCATGGTATATCTTTCTGTTTGTGTTGTCTTCAGTTTCTTTCATCAGTATCTTATAGTTTTTGGAGTACAGGTCTTTGCCTCCTTAGATAGATTCGTTCCTAGGTATTTTATTCTTTTTGATGATTCAGTAAATGGGATTGTTTACTTAATTTTGCTTTCTGCTATTTTGTTGTTAGCATATAGAAATGCAAAATTTCTGTATATTAACTTTGTATCTTCCAACTTTAATGAATTCATTGATGAGGTCTAGTGGTTTTCTGGTGGCATCTTTAGTGACAGTTTACTTCTTTTTTTCCAATTTAAGTTCCGTTTATTTTTTTTTCTTCTCTGATTACTGTGGCTAGGACTTCTAAAACTGTGTTGAATAATGGTGGCAAGAGTGAGCATTCTTGTGTTCCTGGTCTTAGAAGAAATGCTTTCAATTTTTCACCATTGAGAATGCTGTTAGCTGTGGGTTTGTCATATATAGAATATATATATGGCGTTTATTATGTTGAGGTAGGTTTCTTCCATGCCTACTTTCTGGAGAGTTTCCCCCCCCCACACACACACAAATTGATGTTGAATTTTATCAAAAGCTTTTTCTGTATATATTGAGATGATCGTGTGGTTCTTATTCTTCAGTTTGTTAATGTGGTATATCACATTGATTGATTTGTGGATATTGAAAAATCCTTGTGTCCCTGGGTTGAATTCCACTTGATCATGTTATATGATTGCTTTAATGCATTGTTGAAATTGGTTTGCTAGTATTTTGTTGAGGATTTTTGTATCTGTGTTCATCAGTGATATTGGCCTGAAATTTTCTTTTTCTTTTTTTGATAACTTTGTCTAGTTTTCATATCAGAGTGATGTGGCCTCATAGAATGAGTTTGGGAGTGTTCCTTCCTCTGAATATTTTGAGAATAGTTTCAGAAGGATATGTGTTAACTATTCTCTGAATATTTTGTAAAATTCACCTGTGAAGCCATCTGGTCTTGAAATTTTTCTTGTTGGGAGTTTTTAAGTTAGTGATTCAATTTCAGTACTGATAATTGTTCTGTTTGTATTTTCTGTTTTTGGTTCAACACTGGGAGATTTTACCTTTTGAATAATTTGGACAAAACTTTTCTTCTAGGTTGTCCATCTTACTGGCATATAGTTGCTTGTACTGTTGTCTTATGACCCTGCAGTGCTGGTTGTAACTTCTTTTTCATTTCTGATTTTACTGATTTGGGCTCTCTCCCTTTTTTCCCTTAATGAGTCTGGCTAAAGGTTTATTAATTTTGTTCATTTTTTCAAAGAAGCAGCTTTTAATTTCATTAGTCTTTTCTGTAATTTTTTTAGTCTCTATTTCCTTTATTTATGTTTAACCTTTATGATTTCTTTCCTTCTGCTATCCTTGGGTTTTGTTTGTTCTTTTCTCTAGTTGTTTGAGGTGTAAGGTTAGGTTATTTATTTGAGGTTTGCTTTGTTTCCTTAGGGAAGCTTTTATCACTGTAAACTTCGTTCAAAACTACTTTTGCTGCATCCCATTGGTTTTGAATCATTGTGTTTTCATTTTCATTTATCACTCTGTATTTTTTGATTTGCTCTTTGATTTCTTCAGTGATCCATTTGTTGTTGAGTAGCATGTTGTTTCGGAGAAGGCAATGGCACCTCACTTCAGTACTCTTGCCTGGAAAATCCCATGGATGCAGGAGCCTGGTAGGCTGCGGTCCATGGGGTCACGAAGAGTCGGATAGGACTGAGCGACTTCACTTTCACTTTTCACTTTCATGCACTGGAGAAGGAAATGGCAGCCCACTCCAGTGTTCTTGCCTGGAGAATCCCAGGGACGGGGGAGCCTGGTGGGCTGCTGTCTATGGGGTCGCACAGAGTTGGACACGACTGAAGTGACTTAGCAGCAGCAGCATGTTGTTTGGGCTTCCCAGGTGGCTCAGGCAGTAAGAGACTCTGCCCACAATGCGGGAGAGCTGTGTTCAATTGCTGGGTTGGGAAGGTCCCTTGAAGGAGGGCATGGCAACCCACTCTGGTATTCTTGCCTGGAGAATCCCCATGGACAGAGGAGCCTGGTGGGCTACAGTCCATGGGGTCGCAGAGTTGCACACGACTGAGTGACTAAGCACAGCACAGCACACAGCGTGTGGTGTGTGGTGGTTTTTTGCAGCTTTTTTCTTGTAGTTGATATCTAGTGATATTGATATTTTGTGACATCATAGATGGAAAAGATGCTTGATATGATTGCAGTTTTATAAATTTACTGTGGCTTGTTATGTGGCCCAGCATGTGATCTATCCTGGAGAATGTTCCGTGTATATTTGGCAACTATGGGTATTTTGCTGCTTTCAGATAGAATGCTCTATAAATATCAATTAAGTCCATCACATCTAATATGTAATTTAAGCCCTATATTTCCTTATTGATTTTCTGGGTGGTCTGTTCATTGATGTAAGTGGGATGCTAAAGTCTGCCACTATTATTGTGTTACTGTTGATTTCTCCTTTTATGTTTGTTAATGTTTGCCTTATATATGGAGGTGCTGCTATGTTGGGTACATATGTATTTACAGTTGCTATATCATCTTTTCAGATTTATCCTTTGATCATTATGTATTGTCCTTCTTCATCTCTTATAACAGTCTTATTTTTTAATTTAAAAATAAAAAATTTTTAAATTAAAAAATGTTAAATTTTTATAAAATTAAACTTAATTGAAAATTTTTATTTAAAAACTTAATTAAGAATTTTTTAAATTTATATATTTATTTTTGTGCCATATGACTTGTGGATTTTAGCTCCCCAATCAGAGATCAAATCCATGACCCCTACAATGGAAATGCTGACTACTAGCCATTAGGCTGCCAGGGATTCCCTAAGAGTATTTATTTTATAACTTTTAATTAGAGAATACTTACTTTACAATATTGTGATGGTTTTTACCATACATCTACATGAATCCACCATAGGTATACATATGTCGCCTCCCTCTTGAGCCCCCCTCCGCTCACCCCCCTAGGTTGTCACAAGGCACCAGCTTTGAGTTCCCTGCATCATACATGAAACTGGATACCTGTTTTACATATAGTAATATATTTTTCATGGCTATTCTCTCAAATCATCCCACCTTCTCCTTCACCCACTGTGTCCAAAAGTCTGTTCTTTATGTCTGTGTTTCCTTTGCTATCCTGCAAGTAGGGTCGTCACAGTAAAGGACAGAAATGATAAAGACTTAACAGAAGCAGAGGAGATTAAGAAGAGGTGGCAGGAATACACAGAAGAACTGTAAAGAAAAAAAAGGTCTTAATGACCTGGATAGCTATGATTATGTGGTCACTCACCTAATGCCAGCCATCCTGGAGTGTGAATGCACATGGGCTTTAAAGAAGCATTATTGCAAACATGCTAGTGGAGGTGATGAAATTCTGGCTGAGTTATTTAAAATCCTAAATGATGACACTGTTAAAGTGCTGCACTCAATATGCCAGCAAATTTGGAAAACTCAGCAGTGGCCGCAGGACTAGAAAAGGTCAGTTTTCATTCCAACCCCAAAGAGGAGCAATGCCAAAGAATTTTCAAAGCTACTGCCCAGTTACACTCATTTCACATGCTTGCAAGGTAATGCTCAAAATCCTTCAAGCTAGGCTTCAACAGTATGTGAATCAAGAACTAGATATACAAGCTGGATTTAGAAAAGGCAGAGGAACTAGAGATCAAAATGCCAGTATCCATTAGATCATAGAAAGTGCAAGAGAATTCCAGAAAAACGTCTGTTTCTGCTTCATTGACTGTGGCTTTGTGTGGCTCACAACAGACTGTGCCGTGTGGGGTGCTCAGTTGCTTCAGTTCTGTCTAACACTTTGCGATCCCATAGACTGTAGCCCACCAGGTCCTCTGTCCATGGAATTCTTCAGGCAAGAATACTGGAGTGGGTTGCCATGCCTTCCTCCAGGGACTCTTCCCTGTGCAGGGATTGAACCTGCATCTCTTGCATTGGCAAGTAGGTTTCTCACCACTAGCACCACTGGAAAATCCTTAAAGAGATGGGAATACCAGACCACCTTGCCTGCCTTCTGAGAAACCTGTATGCAGGTCAAGAAGCAACAGTTAGAACCGGACATGGAACAACAGACTGGTTCCAAATTGGGAAAGGAGTACATCAAGGCTGTATATTGTCACTCTGCTTATGTAATTTCTATGCAGAGTACATCATGTGAAATGCCAGGCTGGATGAAGCACAAGCTGGAATCAAGATTGCTGGGAGAAATATCAACAACCTCAGATATGCAGATGACAGCACTCTAATGGCTGAAAGTGAAGAGGAACTGAAGAGCCTCTTGATGAAAGTGAAAGAGCAGAGTGAAAAAGCTGGCTTAAAACTCATTCAATAAACTAGGATCATGGCATCTGGTCCCATCACTTCATGGCAAATAGATGGGGAAAAAAATGGAAACAATAACAGACTTTATTTTCTTGGACTCCAAAATCACTGCAGGTGGTGACTGTAGCCATGAAATTAAAAGACACTTGCACCTTGGAAGAAAAGCTATGACCAACCTAGACAGGATATTAAAAAGCAGAGTCGTCACTTTGCCAACATAAGTCCATATAGTCAAAGTTATAGTTTTTCCAGTAGTCATGTATAGATATGAGAGTTGGCACTCATGTGAGAGCTGAGTGCCAGAGGATTAATGCTTTCAAACTGTGGTGTTGGAAAAGATTCTTGAGAGTTGTCCAAGTTGTCCTTGGACAACAGGGAGATTACCCAGTCAATTCTAAAGGAAATCAGCCCTAAATATTCATTGGAAGGACTGATGCTGACACTGAAGCTCCAATACTTTGGTCATTTGATGAGAAGAGCCAACTCATTGGAAAAGACCCTGATGCTGGGAAAGATTAAAGGCAGGAGGAAAAGGGAGTGACAAACGATGAGCTGGTTGGATGGCATCAGTCAGTCAATGGACATGAGTTTGAGCATACCTGGGAGATAGTGAATAACAGGGAAGCCTGGCATGCTGCAGTTCATGGGGTCACAAAGAGTCGGACATGACTGAGCGACAACTATAACAACAAATGGTAGTTTTAATCCTAGTTTTTTTGTTTTTTTGTAGGAATATCCATACTGTTTTCCATATTGGCTGTATCAATTTGCATCCCACCAACAGTGTAAGACGGTTCCCTTTTCTTCACACTCTCTCCAGCATTTATTGTTTGTAGACTTTTTGATATTGGCCATTCTGACCAGTGTGAGATGACCCCTCATTGTAGTTTTGTTTTGAGTTTCTCTAGTAATGAGCAATGTTGAGCATCTTTTCATGTGTTTATTAGCCATATGTATGTCTTCTTTGGAGAAATGTCTTTTTAGGTCCTCTGCCCACTTTTTGATTTGGTTGTTTGTTTTTCTGGTATTGAGCTGCATGAGCTGCTTGTATATTTTGGAGATTAATTGTCAGTTGTTTCGTTTGCTATTATTTTCTCCCATTCTGAGGGCTGTCTATTCACCTTGCTTGTAGTTTCCTTCATTGTGCAAAAGCTTTTAAGTTTAGTTGGGTCCCATTTGTTTATTTTTGCTTTTATTTCCATTACTGTAGGAGGATCTTGCTGTGATTTATGTCAGAGCGTGTTTTGTCTATGTTTTACTCTTAAGAGTTTTATTGTTTCTGGTCTTGTGTTTAGGTCTTTAATCCATTTTGAGTTTATTTTTGCATAAGGTGTTAGAAAGTGTTCTAATTTCATTCTTTTACTTGTAGTTGACCAGTTTCCCCAGCACCACTTGTTGAAGAGATTTTGTTGTTTTCTATTTTATATTTTTGCCTCCTTTGTCAAAGATAGGATGTGCATAAGTGCATGGACTTATCTCCAGGCTTTCTGTCTTGTTCCATTGGTCTATATTTCTGTTATTTTGTGCCAGTACCATCCAACAGTCTTTATTTTAAAGTCTATTTTGTCTAATATGGCAACTCCAGCTTTCTTTTGATATCCATTTGCATGGAATACCTTTTCCTGTCCCCTCATTTTCAGTCTGTATGTGTCTCTAGATCTAAAGTGAGTCTCTTATAGGAAGCAAATAAATGGGTCTTTTTTTGGTGATACTAATTCTTTACCTTTTGATGTAAATGCTGTGAAAACCCACTTCTCTGCCCTCTTACTTGTTTAGCTTGCTTATCTGCTAATTACTAATGTAAACAGGAAGGGCCCCCAACCTCTAAGCAGGTCCCTCTTAACTTCTCTATCTAACCTCAGCCCATGGTTGTAGATACCGTGTGTGGGTTTATGGGTCCCAGATGTTAGTTTCTCCCCAGCGTTTTTCAAGAAGTCTGTATTCAGCTGCCTGGTTGACCTTTCAACTTGTACATCTTCAGTTAGCATTTCTATCTAAAGAGAACTCTTGATTCCTCTTCTACCTTCACCTCCTGCATACCTATTCCTCATCCATCTCAGTAGAAGTCATCATCATTTATTCATTTGCCTAAGTAAAAAATCTGAGTAATCCTTGATTTCTTTGTTTCCATCATTTCCCCCAGACTCAGTTCATCAGAAAATCCTCTTGAAGATACTCCTAAAACATCTCAATCTGTCTTTTTAGCTCTAATTACCCCCTCATCCAAGTAGCATAATCTTTTCTCATGAATTATTATAATAACCTAATTACTGTCTTTCATTTTTTGCTTTCTATTGTATACAGTAACTAGAACAGTCTTTTAAAAATGTAAATTGGACCATTTACGTTTTCTGGATAAAAGCTTGTGCTGCACTTACCATAAAATCTACGTACAAAACTGTGGTTCCAAAATCCCAAGACCTTTTCCCTGCTCTTTTCCCTTCATTTCATGTCATACTCCTCCTCTCTCACTGTGCTTTAGCCATACAGGGCCCCTGCTGGTTCCGTAGTACCTGCCAACCCAGTTCATCATTAAGTCCTTGGTCATTCAGGTCTCTGTTAGACAGCACCTTCTCAGAGAGGTCGCTGCCCTCCCAATTCAATGTAGCTGCTCAATTTCTCTCTATGACATTACCCCAGTTTAGTTTTCTCTATCGTATTTTTTACTTCTTATATTTTTCTTTCTATTTTTTTTTTTTTTTACCGTCCCATCTCATTTAAATTTAAACCCTAGGAAAGTAAAGATTTTGTGCAGCCCATCTCCTCAGCGTATATGTAGAATGAATTCTGGCACATATGGTGAATGAATGGATGGATGAATGCATGTAAACACAGCTACTTTGTAAAAGGAAGATACATGATTAGTATTAACAGGGTGGTCCCTGTCATATATGGAGCTTCCAGTCTGTTTGGACACCCAAACAATAGAGGATTGCATGACTAAGCAGTGAGCTATGTGGTATTGACCATAAGTGATACAGGAGTATCACTTATGAGAAGAGTGTGGGAAATGCAAGAGACCTAAGTTTGGGGCCTCTGTTCCAGTATTTGTGTACTGCTCCAGTATGCAAATCATTTAACTGAATGTATAGAATTTCCATTCTCATCAGTGTGGTTGCAAGCAGGAGTTGAATGATGCTAAAACTGTCCTGTGGTAGTTTATGCCCCAACAACCTGTCCGGACAACATTTTTCCAGTGACATTCAAGTATGCTTTCAACAGAAATATTTTGAGTAAGTTTTAAACCTTATTCAAACTGGGTATACGCTTTAGCAAATGTCTGCCCTTTTTAAACAACATGCTGTTTGGGGGTGACCTTAAAGATTTTTTACATTAATTCTTAGGCAATAAATTAAGGAGACATAGTGAAAACTTGGTGATATCAGCATATAAAGAACATTTGGATATATCTATTTTTTTCCACTTAATTGGCTAATTTTTTTCAGTCTTAATTGATTATACTACTTTGGCTTTTTGAAACACAGTTCTCTTTAGAATTTCCTATTACTCATGTATTTAACACTTGTTGGAATTAAAGCCTTATTGATATTTTAAGCCAATTAATAGTCTTGTCATTTATTCATGTGGAACTTGTACTCACTTCCCAGGGAGTTCTTACTGTTTTTACAATAGATACAACAGTCAACAAATAAATGCCCTTAAAGATTAAAAATTATTGTCTTAATCTTATAGTTTTCTGTTAAGGAAATGAACAAGGTTTAAAGAATCTGCCTGGAAGAAATGAGTGAGCAAGAAAGACACTGGAAGGAGAAGCTTAGTGTTTCTATATCTTCTCTTTTGTTCCGGAGTAATCCTAACATTGTGAAGTCTTCAAAAATTTACTGCCTTTGCTTTTCAAATAAATGACTTGGGTGTGAAAAGCAGCACATCCGCCCTGTGGTTGAGCATTTTTTCTGAGTTGACTTATCTTTGAACTTCTCTGTAGTGGTGGGCTGGTGGCACTCCCCTGGCCTCTCTTGGAGATTCCTTTTCATTCAGTTGCTTTCAGTTTACTGAAAGACCCCAGGATGGCCCCAGGAACACTCCTCATTTCCTGACTTCGGGCTGCAGTGATCACACCTTCAAAAACAAAATTCTGTACTTAGGGAAGTATATTGTTGTTTAGTCACTAAGTCATGTCTGACTCTTTGCAACCCCATGGACTGTAGCTCTCCAGGTTCCTCTGTCCATAGGATTACCCAGGCAGCAATACTGGAATGGGTTGCCATTTCCTTCTCCAGGGGATCTTTCCGACCCAGGGGTAGAACTCTCGTCTCTTGCATTGGCAGGTGGGTTCTTCACCACTGAGCCACCAGGGAAACCCCTAAGGAAAGTATACCCATGTCCTATCCTATCAGGAAAGTGAGATGACTGTTTATTGCATTTACAACTTCATATAATGAAATCTCCAGTAACCCAATCTATTCCTGAATCTTTGATCAATAGTCTGCCCTCCTAAATTCAGTTTCTAGGGAAAATAGAGAATAGGAACTGTTTCAGGAATATATTTATTTGCTTTTAAAGTATTATGATATATAGGCATAAAATATAATGATTAATTTTTAAAAGTAAGCCTCCACACTCTGTTCCGATTTATAATAAAATGATATTATTAGTGGTTTCCTCCCATCCTTCAGAGTTCTAAATAAAGAAAATATATATGAGGAGTATAATCAGATGAAAGTTAAAGTATTATTCTATTAATATTAGTAAAAGCCCTATAATGCCTAAAATGAAGTTTCTAATAAACAAACGAGGCCCTTAAAAGCCTGTGTTCAATATATACTTTTTTTTTTTTTTGGCAGACATGGGGTTAGTGACCAAGGTGAAATTGGGAGTGGGACAAAATTGTATTTACTCTTTTCTCAACTCTCCAGCCCTCCCCACACTCTTTTCTTAAGGTTTGTGTTTTAAGTAACATTAGTTTATAAAATTGTATTTCACATGTACAACATTATATTTCTATTTCTGTATACCCTACAGTGTCCTTGCCACCAAAAGTTTAATTTTCTATCTGTCACCATACAGTTGGTCCCCTTTACCCATTTCACCCCACCCCCACCGCTTCCCCTCTGGTAATCACTACTTTGTTCTCTGTATCTATGTGTTTGTTTTTGTTTGTTCATTTATTTTGTTTTTTCTTGTTTGTTTTATTTTTTATATTCCATGTATGAGTGAAGCTGTATGATATTTGTCTTTCTTTGCCTGACTCATTTCACTCACCATAACATGTGCCTTTTTCATACAAATTGAAGAAAGTCCACCTGTAGTGCAAACTTACTGACGACTTCATCCATCTAGAGGTGGAAAGACGGTGGCCTCTTGCCATTTCTATTCCTAATCAGGGAAGTCCCTGACCAGAGGTACAGAAACATGAAGAGGACTTATTAATTTCTAGTAAATGGACAGGGACCTAACTTCTCTAATAAAATATGCAGCACTGAGTATTCAGCTCCAAATGATTAGAGCAAGGAAAGAAGGATTCCAGGGTGGAGGTCAAAGATATGAAGAAGAGAGGGGCACGTTGCCATCTCTGATGGTGCAAGTTGTGCACTGCATATAAGGTGCACAAGGATTTCCTTTATATAGAACCCCACAGTCAGTATGTCCCTGTGGACTGGGAAGTAACAGGAGAGAGTTTTACAGATTTCTTAGGATCTATATAAGAAACTAAGTAGTTATGTTACCCTGACTAAATGTTAATAATTAAATCCTCATTAGCCTCAGTTTCTTTGGTTAGAGACCACTGTTTTCCTAGTCAATAATCATTCTCCTCTATTTCCTTAGTAATAGATCCCTATTGATAGGGATAGATTTGTGTCTACATTAAAAAAAAAAAAAATTAAAGGCCATTTCTTGGCCTTCCTTGCAGAAAGGAGTGGCCAATGGGAAATCTCTAAATGAAAATAAGTCAGTTGCAAGATATACCTTTTCTCCTTTCTCCTCCTCCTTCCCAGAGCAAGACTGGGATTGCTGAACTCCTGTAACCATACAGGAGGTCACCTTGTGGGTGGAAACCCACTGAAAATGAGGAAGCAGAAAGAGTCTGGGTCTGGGTCCCTGATGTCAGTGGAGCCACCAGATCAGCCTTACACTCCGAGGCTTCCTGTTTACATTAGATAAAAATACAGTTCTATGTTGACTAAGCTATTGTTGGTTGAGTTTTCTCCTATATGTCCTTAATCATAATTGATAAATACTTTATCTCCAAAAATACTTTTGTGGGTGAAGAGGAATAAGCAAGGGAAAATTGGGAAAAACTTTGTTAAGTATAAAATGCCACATTAATGTAATGACTGTAAGAATTTGGGCTTCAAAAATACTGCTTTGGGGCACAATCTTGATGACAAAGATTAACACAGAACGGTGAAGTGGGTCATTTTATTCCTGCCCCCATTTTGCCCCAGACTATAGGGCATCTTCCCTAAGGCTTACCATACTCATTCCCTGAGGTCACATCTGCCTGACCTGGCTGCATTTTCTGCACCTCAGCAGAGTTGATCTTGAGATCCTTGGGAGGAGCTGGAAAGAGAACAAATAGTAGACTGATCTTGAGTAGACTGATCTTGAGATTAAGGGCTTGCTTCCCCTAGATTTCCCAGCAGTAAGTCAGAGCTCTAGGAGATGCTAAGAAAGATCCCGAAGTTGTGCTGATGAGACTAGACCATAAAGACTTCCATAAATGACCTAGAGGATCCTTAAACATTAAGATACTGTAACTTGGTCATCTGATAGTGATGTGTAAAAATGATCTAAAGTGAGCAAAGGAGAAATATTTATCTCTTCCTGGACATCCCAGGAAAACTTTCCTCATCCTTGGTCCTAGAGGCTGGTCAAGAAGTCCACTTGCCCTTGAAATAGGGGAAAGAGGCTATATTGCTATAGTGAAAGCTTTGTCCTCAAGATCCTGCTGAGGACAGGAAGAGATAGGGATATCCTAGAAGCAGTTACATGAATCTCTTTTTCTTTCTTTAAAGTATACTTGGTTTACAGTATTATATTAGTTTCAGGTATACTGCATAGTGATTCAGTATTTTTACAGATTATACTCCATTAAAAGTTATGTTAAGATAATGGCTATAATTTCCCATTTTATACAATGTCCTTGTTGCTTATCTATTTCATATGTAATAGTTTGTTTGTATCTCTTAATTCCATTCCCCTGACTTGCCCCTACTTTCTTCTCTCTCCTCATTGTAACCACTACTTTGTTTTCTGTATCTGTAAATCTGTTTTGCTATATACATTCATTTTTATCTTTTAGATTGTGCATGTAGGTGATATCATACAGTGTTTGTTGTTCTCTGTATGACTTATTTCATTAAGCATCGTATTCTCTAGGTCCATTCATGTTGCTGCAAATGGCAGAATTTCATTCTTTTGCGGCCAAGTATTCCATCTCTCTCTCTCTCTCTCTCTACACACACAGACACACACGTCTTCATCCATTTGTCTTTTGATGGACACTTGGGTTGCTCCCATATCTAGGCTATTTTAAATAGTGCTGCTATGAACATTTGGGGATGCATCTTTCTTTTGAATTAATGTTTTCACTTTTTCTGGATATATATACCCAGAAGTGCAGTTTCTGGATAATATAGTAGTTCTATTTTTAGATTTTTGAGGAACCTCCATACTGTTTTCAACAGTGACGTTGGAGCCCAAGAAAATAAAGTCAGCCACTGTTTCTATTGTTTTCCCATCTATTTGCCATGAAGTGATGGGACTGGATGCCATGATCTTTGTTTTTTGAATGTTGAGTTTTAAGCCAGCTTTTTCACTCTCCTCTTTCACTTTCATCAAGGGGATCCTTAGTTCTTCTTCACTTTTTACCATAAGGGTGGTGTCATATGCATATCTGAGGTTATTGATATTTCTCCCCACAATCTTGATTCCAACTTGTGCTTCGTCCAGCATGGCATTTCTCATGATGTACTCTGCATATAAGTTAAATAAGCAGGGTGACAATATACAGCCTTGACGTACTCCTTTCCCAATTTGGAACGAGTCTGTTGTTCCATATCTGGTGGCTACTGTTACTTCTTGACCTGCATACAGATTTCTCAGGAGGTGGGTAAGGTGTTCTGGTATTCCTATCTCTTTAAGAATTTTCTACAGTTTGTTGTTTTCTACACAGTCAAAGGCTTTAGTGTAGTCAGTGAAGCAGAAGTAGATGTTTTTCTGGAATTCTCTTACTTTTTCTGTGATCCAGTGGATGTTAGCAATTTGATCTCTGGTTCCTCTGCCTTTTCTAAATCCAGCTTGTACATCTGGAAGTTCTCAGTTCACATATTCTTGAAGCCAAGCTTGAAGGATTTTGAACATTACTTTGCCAGCATATGAAATGAGTGCAATTGTGTGGTGGTTTGAACATTCTTTGGGATTGACTTTGATTTGGCTTTGACCTTCTTTGGGATTGGAACGAAAACTGACTGTTTCCAATCCTTTGGCCACTGCTGAGTTTTCCAAATTTGCTGTCATATTGGGTGCAGCAATTTAATAGCATCATCTTTTAGGATTTGAAATAGCTTAGCTGCAGTTCCATCACCTTCACTAGCTTTGTTCACCTCCTAATCTTATCAGCACCCCTACCTTTGAACCGTTCCTATAAAATTCATCAAGTCTTCCCAGGTTGGGACACCCAGTTCCACAGACAGGACCCTGCTGTGGCCCCCTTTGCCTGGCAGAACAATAAAGCTTTTCTTTTTCTTTTACTTTACAATATTGTATTGGTTTTGCCATACTTTGACTTGAATCCACCATGGGTGTACATGTGTTCCCCATCCTGAATCCCCCTCCCATCTCCCTCCCCATCCCATCCCTCTGGGTCATCCCAGTGCCCCAGTCCTGAGCACCCTGTATCATGCATTGAACCTGGACTGATGATTTGTTTCACATATGATAATTTACATATTTCAATGCCATTCTCCCAAACCATCCCACCCTTGCCCTCTCCCACAGAGTCCAAAAGACTTCAATACATCTGTGTCTCTTTTGCTGTCTCGCATACAGGGTTATCGTTACCATTCTTTCTAAATTCCATATATATGCGTTAGTATGCTCTATTGGTGTTTATCTTTCTGGCTTGCTTTCGCTCTGTATAATAGGCTCAGTTTCATCCACCTCATTATAACTGATTCAAATATATTCTTTTTAATGGCTGAGCAATATTCTATTGTGTGCATGTACCACACTTTCTTATCCATTCATCTGCTGATGGACATCTAGGTTGCTTCCAGGTCCTGGCTATTATAAACAGTGCTGCGATGAACATTGGGGTGCACGTATCTCTTTCAGATCTGGTTTCCTCAGTGTGTATGCCCAGCAGTGGGATTGCTGGGTCATATGGTGGTTCTATTTCCAGTTTTTTAAGGAATCTCCACACTGTTTTCCATAGTGGTTGTACTAGTTTGCATTCCCACCAACAGTGTAAGAGGGTTCCCTTTTCTCCACACCCTCTCCAGCATTTATTGCTTGTAGACTTTTGGTTAGTAGCCATTCTGACTGGCGTGTAATGGTACCTCATTGTGGTTTTGATTTGCATTTCTCTGATAATGAATGATGTTGAGCATCTTTTCATGTGTTTGTTAGCCATCTGTATGTCTTCTTTGGATAAATGTCTATTTATTTCTTTGGCCCATTTTTTGACTGGGTCATTTATTTTTCTGGAATTGAGCTGCAGTTGTTGTTTGTATATTTTTGAGATTAATTCTTGTCCATTGCTTCGTTTGCTATTATTTACTCTCATTCTGAAGGCTGTCTTTTCACCTTGCTTATAGTTTCCTTTGTTGTACAGAAGCTTTTAATTTTAATTAGGTCACATTTGTTTATTTTTGCTGTTATTTCCAATATTCTGGGATGTGGGTCATAGAGGATCCTGCTGTGGTTTATGTCTGAGAGTGTTTTGCCTCTGTTTTCCTCTAGAAGTTTAAAAGTTTCTGGTCTTAGGTTTAAATCTTTAATCCATTTTGAATTTATTTTTGTGTATAGTGTTAGAAAGTGTTCTAGTTTTATTCTTTTACAAGTGGTTGACCAGTTTTCCCAGCACCACTTGTTAAAGAGGTTGTCTTTTCTCCATTGTATATTGTTGCCTCCTTTGTCAATGATAAGGTGTCCGTAGGTGCATGGATTTATCTCTGGGCTTTCTATTTTGTTCCATTGATCTATATTTCTGTCTTTGTGCCAGTATCATACTGTCTTGATGACTGTGGCTTTGTAGTAGAGACTGAAGTCAGGCAGGTTGATTCCTCCAGTTCCATTCTTCTTTCTCAAGATTACTTTGGCTTTTGAGTTTTTTTGTATTTCCATACAAATTGTGAAATTATTTGTTCTAGTTCTCTGAAAAATACTGTTGGTAGCTTGATAGGGATTGCATTGAATCTATAGATTGCTTTGGTTAGTATACTCATTTTCACTATATTGATTCTTCTGATCCATGAACGTGGTATATTTCTCCATCTATTTGAGTCCTCTTTGATTTCTTTCACCAGTGTTTTATAGTTTTCTATATATAGGTCTTTTGTTTCTTTAGGTAGATATATTCCTAAGTATTTTATTCTTTTCATTGGAATGGTGAATGGTATTATTGTTTCCTTAATTTCTCTTTCTGTTTTCTCATTGTTAGTGTATAGGAATGCAAGGGATTTCTGTGTGTTAATTTTATATCCTGCAGCTTTACTATATTCATTGATTAGCTCTAGTAATTTTCTGGTAGAGTCTTTAGGCTTTTCTATGTAGAGGATCATGTCATCTGCAAACAGTGAGAGTTTTACTTCTTCTTTTCCAATCTGGATTCCTTTTATTTCTTTTTCTGCTCTGATTGCTGTGGCCAACTCTTCCAAAACTATGTTGAATAGTAGTGGTGAGAGTGGGTGTCTTGTTCCTGATTTCAGGGGAAATGCTTTCAATTTTTCACCATTGAGGGTAATGTTTCCTGAGGGTTTGTCATATATAACTTTTATTATGTTGAGGTATGTTCCTTCTATTCCTGCTTTCTGGAGGGTTTTTATCATAAATGGATGTTGAATTTTGTCAAAGACTTTCTCTGCATCTATTGAGATAATCATATGGTTTTTATTTTTCAATTTGTTAATGTGGTGTATTACATTGATTGATTTGTGGATATTGAAGAATCCTTGCATCCCTGGGATAAAGCCCACTTGGTCATGATGTATGATCTTTTTAATATGTTGTTGGATTCTGTTTGCTAGAATTTTGTTAAGGACTTTTGCATCTATGTTCATCAGTGGTATTGGCCTGTAGTTTTCTTTTTTTTGTGGCATCTTTGCCAGGTTTTGGTTTTAGGGTGATGGTGGCCTCATAGAATAAGTTTGGAAGTTTACCTTCCTCTGCAATTTTCTAGAAGAGTTTGAGTAGGATAGGTGTTAGTTCTTCTCTAAATTTTTGGTAGAATTCAGCTGTAAAGCCGTCTGTCCTGGGCTTTTGTTTGTTGGAAGATTTCTGATTACAGTTTCAATTTCTGTGCTTGTCATGTGTCTGTTAAGATTTTCTTTTTCTTCCTGGTTCAACTTTGGAAAGTTGTATTTTTCTAAGAATTTTTCCATTTCTTCCAAGTTGTCCATTTTATTTGCATATAGTTGCTGATAATAGCCTCTTATGATCCTTTGTATTTCTGTGTTGTCTGTTGTGATCTCTCCATTTTCATTTCTAATTTTATTGATTTGACTTTTCTCCCTTTGTTTCTTGATGAGTCTGGCTAATGGTTTGTCAATTTTATTTATCTTCTCAAAGAACCAGCTTTTGGTTTTGTTGATTTTTGCTATGATCTCTTTTATTTCTTTTGCATTTATTTCTGCCCTAATTTTTAAGATTTCTTTCCTTTTACTAACCCTGGGCTTCATAATTTCTTCCTTTTCAAGTTGCTTTGGTGTAGAGTTAGGTTATTTATTTGACTTTTTTCTTGTTTCTTGAGGTAAGCCTGTATTGCTATGAACCTTCCCCTTAGCACTGCTTTTACAGTGTCCCATAGGTTTTGGGTTATTGTGTTTTCATTTTCATTCATTTCTATGCATATTTTGATTTCTCCTGTGATTTGTTGGTTATTCAGCAGCATGTTGTTCAGCCTCCATATTTTTAATAGTTTTTTTAGGAATTTTTAATAGTTTTTCTCCTGTAACTGACATCTAATCTTACTGCATTGTGATCAGAAAAGATGCTTGGAATGATTTCAGTTTTTTTTGAATTTATCAAGGCTAGATTTTTGGCCCAGGTTGTGATCTATCCTGGAGAAGGTTCTGTGTGCTCTTGAGAAAAAGGTGAAATTCATTGTTTTGGGGTGAAATGTCCTGTAGATATCAATTAGGTCTAACTGGTCTATTGTATCATTTAAAGTTTGTGTTTCCTTGTTAATTTTCTGTTTAGTTGATCTATCCATAGCTGTGAGTAGGGTATTAAAGTCTCCCACTATTTTTGTGTTATTGTTAATTTCCCCTTTCATACTTGTTAGCATTTGTCTTACATATTGTGGTGCTCCTATGTTGGGTGCATATATATTTATGGTTGTTATATCTTCTTCTTGGGTTGACCCTTTGATCATTATGTAGTGTCCTTCTTTGTCTCTTTTCACAGCCTTTGTTTTGAAGTCTATTTTATTTGATATGAGTATTGCTACTCCTGCTTTCTTTTGGTCTCTATTTGCATGGAATATCTTTTTCCAGCCCTTCACTTTCAGTCTGTATGTGTCCTTTGTTTTGAGGTGGATCTCTTTTAGACAACATATATAGGGGTCTTGTTTTTGTATCCATTCAGCCAGTCTTTGTCTTTTGGTTGGGACATTCAACCCATTTACATTTAAGGTAATAATTGATAAGTATGATCCCATTGCCATTTACTTTATTGTTTTGGGTTCGAGTTTATATACCCTTTCTGTTTTCCCTGTCTAATGAAGATCCTGTAGCATTTGTTGGAGAGCTGGTTTGGTGGTGCTGAATTCTCTCAGCTTTTGCTTGTCTGGAATGTTGTTGTTGTGCCTCGTGCTAAGTCATGTCTGACTCTTTGTGACCCCATGGGCTGTAGCCTGCCAGGCTCCTTTCTCCATTGGATTCTCCAGGCAAGAACACTGGAGTGGGTTGCCATTTCCTTCTCCAACAGTAATCTGGGCTGTAGGTTATTTTCTTTCATCACTTTAAGTATGTCCTGCCATTCCCTTCTGTCCTGAAGAGTTTCTATTGAAAGATCAGCTGTTATCCTTATGGGAATTCCCTTGTGTGTTATCTGTTGTTTTTCCCTTGCTGCTTTTAATATTTTTTCTTTGTGTTTGATCTTTTTAAATTTGATTAATATGTGTCTTGGGGTGTTTCACCTTGGATTTATCCTGTTTGGGACTCTCTGGGTTTCTTGGACTTGGGTGGCTATTTCCTTCCCCATTTTAGGGAAGTTTTCAACTATTATCTCCTCAAGTATTTTCTCATGGTCTTTCTTTTTGTCTTCTCTTCTGGGACTCCTATGATTTGAATGTTGGGGCATTTAACATTGTCCCAGACATGTCTGAGGTTGTCCTCATTTCTTTTAATTCTTTTTTCTTTTTTCCTCACTGTTTCATTTATTTCTGCCATTCTATCTTCTACCTCACTTATCCTATCTTCTGCCTCCATTATTATACTGTTGGTTCCCTCCAGAGTGTTTTTTTATCTCATTTATTGCATTATTCATTATATATTGACTCTTTTTTATTTCTTCTAGGTCCTTGTTACACCTTTCTTGCATCTTCTTGATCCTTGTCTCCAGGCTATTTATCCGTAACTTCAATTTGTTTTCAAGATTTTGGATCATTTTCACTATCATTATTTGGAATTCTTTCTCAGGTAGATTCCCTATCTCTTCCTCTGTTGTTTGGTTTGGTGGGCATTTATCATGTTCCTTTACCTTCTGAGTATTTCTCTGCCTTTTCATCTTGTTTATATTGCTGTGTTTGGGGTGGCCTTTCTGTATTCTGGCAGTTGGTGGTTCTTCTTTATTGTGGAGGTTCCTCGCTGTGGGTGGGGTTGGACGGGTGGCTTGTCAAGGTTTCCTGGTTAGGGAAGCTTGTGTCAGTGTTCTGGTGGGTGGAGCTGGGTTTCTTCTCTCTGGAGTGCAATGAAGTGTCCAGTAATGAGTTTTGAGATGTCAGTGGGTTTGGTGTGACTTTGTGCAGCCTGTATATTGAGGCTCAAGGTTATATTCCTGTGTTGCTGGAGAATTTGTGTGCTATGCCTTTCTCTGGAGCTTGTTGGCCCTTGGATGGTGCTTGGTTTCAGTGTAGGTATGGAGGCTTTTGATGAGCTCCTATTGATTCATTTTCCCTGGATTCAGGAGTTCTCTGGTGTTCTCAGGATTTGGACCTAAGCCTCCTGCCTCTGGTTTTCAGTCTTATTCTTACAGTAGCCTCAAGACTTCTCCATCTACACAGCACTGATGATAAAACATCTAGGTTAATGATGAAAAGTTTCTCCACAGTGAGGGACTCCTGGAGAGGTACACATAGTTACATGGAGAAGAGAAGAGGGAGGAAGGAGATAGAGATGACCAGGAGGAGAAGAGGGAGAATCAAAAGGGGAGAGAGCAAGCTAGCCAGTAATCACTTCCCTATGTGCTCTCCACAGTCTGGACCCCTCAGAGATGTTCACAGAGTTACACAGAGAAGAAAAGAAGGAGGAAGGAGACAGAGGTGGCCAGGAGGATAAAAGGGGGAATCAAAAGGAAAGAGACAGATCCAGCCAGTAATCTGTTCCCTAAGTGTTCTCCACAGCCTGGAACTCACAAAGAGATTCACCAAGTTGGGTAGAGAAGAAAAGGGGGTGGGGGGAGATAGTGGCGGCCTGGTGGAGAAAAAGGAGAGTGAAAAGGGGGAGAGAGCAATCAGGCCAGTGATCTCACTCCCAAGTAAAAATGGGTACTGAAGATTCAGTTCTTAAAGGTACAAAGTTGATAACAAATACCAAAAAACAAAGATTAAAAATCTAGAATAGAGATTAGATTCTCAAAAATACAATATTAAAAAAAAAGTCACAAAAATTATAAATATATATATATATATATGAAGTTTGCTTTAAAAATAGTGTCTTTTTTTTTCTTGCAATGTAATAGTAGGTTATAAAAATGAAAATTAAAGGAGTAATGGGGACTTAAAAATTATAAAAAATTAAAAAAATAAATAATTTTTTTCTTTTTTTTTTAAATTTAAAAAATGATAGTAGTAAAAATATATCTAAGACTTTCTCTGGAGCTGTTGCAGACAGTGTGGGGTCAGTTCATTTTCAGAGAGTTCCTTGGTCCGGCTTGTACTTCTCAAGGTCTGTAGGCCCCTTCCTATGTAATTGGTGCTAACTCCAGGGTTTTAATCTATTGCACCTGTCACTTCCAAAGTGGTTCCCTCTGTTTATTTTAGCTGCTTCTGTTTGCTGGTCTCTTCAGTGTCTAATTTCCGTCCTGACACAATGGGTGCGATGGTGGTCATTTTTTTAAGGCTCGCTTGTTCCGTTGTGCTTTGGGGAGGGATGAACACTGCGAACAAATATCACTGGCGTGTGCTCACAGTGATTCAGCCACCCTGGGTTTACCCCCCCACTCACGATGTGTGTGCTTTCCCAGTCTACACTGCTCAGGCTCTAGGTGGCTCTGCCGGGATCTGCCTGAGGCTGGCCCTGGTTTGCATGCCCTTCCCAGGTCTAAGCCGCTCAGGTTCAGGTTCTCGGGTACTCCACAGAGGTGCAGACTTGGTTGGGCCTGCGTTTTGCACTAGTCCCAGGTCCCAGCAGCTCAGGTGACCAGGTGCTTGGTGCGCATTGTCGCCCCCAGTTGGAGGCTGCGGCTCATCCCCTCCCCCGTCCCAGCCGCTGGGATGTGTGCTGGGTGTACAATGGTGCGCCTTCTCAGGTGGGCCGTGGGTCTCTTCTGGGGAGCTGATCTCTGGCTGTGACCCTCCCGGCAGGTGTCGACCGTCCAGAATCCCAAGAAGTCTTGGTTAGCAATGAAGTCTGCTTGCAGTTTGGTAGAGGATGCCTCTCTGGGGCCGTAATTGCCCCCTTCTGGCTCTGGCTGCTTTCACCTGCCTGTCTCTGGCCGTGGCGGGGATGGGCCGGTCCACAGCCAGCTAGCTCTGCTCAATCCTTTGTTCTGTGAGCATGCCTGGAGGTGTCTTAGGTTAGGGCTTTTCGCGGGATAGATATCCCACAGTCTGGGTTGCTTTTTATTTATTTATTTTTTTTGGGTTGCTTTTTAAAACGTTAATACTTAGAGCTCCCATCTTCCTGACTCCTTGAGGACTACCCTGGAGGCCTAGACCAGACTGTAACCATTTGAATTAGAGCAATTAACTAGACAGTTGGTTACAGAATCTAATTCTCTTGGTATGTGCAGATCAAAGTTCTGGGGAAAGTAAAAACAAACATACCCTATCTTAGATACATTTCCATGTCTCAGGAGGCTTAGGACATTTTTACAAGGGCACTGAGAAATCAGGGAAATTTTACTCACCCATAGTGGAGAATGGAGAAGGCAATGGCACCCCACTCCAGTCCTCTTGCCTGGAAAATCCCATGGACAGAGGAGCCTGGTAGGCTGCAGTCCATGGGGTCGCAAAGAGTCGGAAACGACTGAGTGACTTCACTTTCCCTTTTCACTTTCATGCATTGGAGAGGGAAATGGCAGCCCACTCCAGTGTTCTTGCCTGGAGAATCCTAGGGACGGGGGAGCCTGGTGGGCTGCTGTCTATAGGGTCACACAGAGACGGACACGACTGAAGCGACTTAGCAGCTTACCAGCAGCATAGTGCAGAATATTTTTCTAAAAACATAAAGGCCAAAACACCCCTAAAATAACTGATAGGTTTGATGAGAAAATAATGAAAAGAAAGTTGAAAGACTAATGATAAGCTGGAAACCCCCTCAGATTTATAGTATATATGCTTGGCACAAAATTAATCTCTCTTAACTCTTAGAAAAGCAAACAAAAAAGACCTTTGAAATTTTTGCAGAGGGCACCAATTTTCTTTGCAAAAGAAGAATAAAACTCTTTAGGAAAGGTGCTTAGGCTCTTTAGTAATCAAATAGGTGCAAAAAAAAGAGACTATTTGTGATATTGTCCACTGACAAACGGAAAAACAATGCCTAGAGTTAGTGAAGTAGAGGTGAATAGTCCTTTTCATACTATATTGGAGAGAGTGTGATGTTTCTCCAGGACACTTTGGCATTATGTGTTGTGGGAGGCAGATCCCAAAATCCCAAAAATGTCCACATCCTAGTGCCCAGAACCTCTGAATATATGTTATAGGGCAAAAGGGAATTGCAGTTACAGGTGGAATTAAGTTTGCTAAATCAGATGACCTTAAAGGGATTATTCTGGATTCCTGGGTGGGCCCAGTGTGATCGCAAGGGTCCTTAGAAGCAAAAGAAGGAGTCAGAAGAAAAGGTCAGAGTAGAATGGTGTAGGAGGCTCTGATTTCTTGTTGCTGGTTTTGAAGATAGAGAAAGGAGGAAGAAAAGCCAGAAGCTGGCAAAGACAAGGAAACAGATTCTTCCCAAGAGCCTTTCAAAGGGACATGATGTTGCTTGACAGAGTAATGTCATCCCAGTGAGACCAGTGTCAGACTGCTAGCCTACAGAACCGTAAGGTAATAAATTTATGTTATTTTAAGCAACTAAATTGATAGTAATTTGCTATAGCAGTGATAGAAAACTGGTATGTTTAGATTTTAAAAAGTATTCAGTCTTTGAGATAGATATTCCATTGCATATATATTCCATGTCCTCTTTATCCATTCATTTATTGATGGATAATTAGATCCTTCCATATCTTGACTATTATAAATAATGCTGCTATGAATGTTGGGGTCCATATGTCTTTTCAAATTAGTGGTTTTTTCCTTTGGAAAAACACCCAGAAGTGGAATTGCTGGGTAGAATGACAATTCCATTTTAATTTTTTGAGGAACCTCCATACTGTTTTCCATAGGGGCTGCACCATTTTGCACACCCACCAACGGTACGTGAGAGTTCCCTTTCTCCCCATCCTCACCAATATTTGCTATTTATTGTCTTTTTTGGTGATAGCCATATCTCTACTTCTTTGCTCACCTTAAAAGCAAAACGAAGTGAAGTTATCTATACTTGCTGTCACAATTCTTTTCTTCCCATTGCTTCTTGAACCATGTCTAAACAGGCCTTTGCCTCCCACTACTCCATAGATGCTGCTTTTGCCGAAGTCTCCAGTAGCTGTCAGTTTCTTCAAATTCAGTGGTCATCTCTCTACCCTCATCCTATTTATCTGTTAACTGCATTTAACATAATTGATCACTGCTTGCTTTCTGGATATTCTTCACTTTCCTAGAAGATATCATTCTCCTGTTTTCCTCCTACTTCAGTGGCTACCTCAGACTCCTTTGCTGGAGCCTCTATATTTCCCCAATCTCTAAATCTCCATATATTTGAACCTCCCATGAATTCAAATTATTTAAAAAAAATATTTACTATTTGATTTACTTATTTTTGGCTGTGCTGGGTCTTTGTTGCTGCCTGGGCTTTTCTCTAGTTGCAGTGAAGTGGGGCTGCTCCCTAGTTGTTGTGCACGAGCTTCTCATTCCAGCGGCTTCTCTTGTTGTGGAACACAGGTTCCAGGGTGCCCAGACTTCAGTAGCTCCGGCCCATGGGCTCAGTAGTTGTGGCTCCTGGGTTCTAGAGCACAGCAAAGGCTCAGTTGCTCCATGGTATGTGGGATCTTCCCAGATCAGGGATCGAACCTGTGTCTCCTGCATTGGCAGCTGGATTCTTTAGCACTGAGCCACCAGGAAGCCCCTCGGAAATTCAAAATGTTCAAAACAGAATTCCTCTATCTTACTCCTCTCCTGTTTTTCACCATTTACTCAGGGAAAGATTTGACTCTCATAGACCATGTTCACTGCCTTAACAAATCTTGAAAGCTCTAATTTCAAAATACACACAGAATTTACCCACCACTTTTTTTTTTTTTTTTAAATAATAATAAACAGCAACATCTTCTCTTACCATCCTGGTCTCATCCACCAAAACTGTCTTACAGAAGATTCTTAACTATTCTCTTTATTCTCATCCATATTTGTTCTCAGCAAGGCAAGCCAGAGCAGTCCTTTAAAATGCAAGTTAAGGCAGTACTCCTCAACTATCCTGTGATAAAGATATATTTTGAAATTTTCATTCCATCATGGATTGATGCCTCTGTAAAATACAGTACAGAATGAACTACTGGAAAAATTTAAATTTAAAAAGACAAGCAGAACACATCACTTTTATTATTTGATTCAAGAAGTATAAAATTAAATTTCAATTACAGGTTGCTTTGTCACCAACCAATAACACACTGCTTACAGATGGCACAGACCCATGGACCCCACCTTGGGTAGTACCAGCTTTGATCATGTTAGTTCCCTGCTCAAGCCTACTAGTGACTTTCTCCTTGCCCACAGCAATAGTCAAAGACTTAGTGGTGGCCTCAGAGGCCTCTGTGATCTGGCCTCCTGTCATATTTTTCTGCCTTTTTTCTGGCACCTTGCCCCTTGGCCAGCCATATTAGGCTCCTGCTCTTTTCAGAACAGGCCATGCATCTTCTCACCCCTGATCTTTGTACTTGAAGTTTTCTCTGTTTAGAATGAGCTCTCCTCAGAAATTCATATAGATCTTTCTCATCTCCTTCAGGTTGCCAATTAATGTCTCTTTTAAATACCATCCTCTTTCACCAGTTATTTAAAAGAAGCTATATTTTCATTCCTGGATTTCAGCACACAATACTTGCATTGTGTCTATATATTCTATATGTCTATGTCTATATTCTATATGTCTATATGTCTTATATGTCTATAAAAAAATTGCCATTTTCACCCCTTCCCCCATACATTTAACTTTATTTATTGCCTTTTCACAATGGAACATCAGCTCCTCAAAGTTGGGGGTTTTCTGTTTTGTTCACTGCTATTTTTCTAGTGTTTAGAATATAGCCTGGGATATAGATACTCAAAATATTTATTGAGTGAATAGATAAATTGGATAAATACAGCTCAGGAGTATACCATAAGGATATACCTGGGTCTCTTGCATTGCAGGCAGATTCTTTACTGTCTCAGCTACCAGGGAAGCCCAAGGATATTATCAGATAAGTGCTAAAAGTTAAATGTATAAGAATGTTCAGAATATCAGTAATTTAAAATATTTATTGAGCATTTACAGCACTAAAAATTGTAAGCCTCCTCTATGGTCATTAATAGGATATTGATTATGTAAATTATGATGAACATCTATACTTTTGTCTGCTGAGTACCTTTGTTCTTCCAGGTCCTGCGTTTGTCCATTCCCATGGCTACTATGGAGTTGCTACATTCTAATAGCTGATTGGCACAGGGGTAGAAATTAAGTAATGAGCCCCTTCCTTGAGATTTTGAACATTGTAGCCTAAAAAGTGTAGCCAGTACAGTCAGAGCAATGTTTCCTACTGTGTGGAGAAATCCATACTGCTTTGAAAGAACATGAAATGGACCCAAGGAAGAAAATAGATGAGGAGAACAGAACTCTTAATGTTGTTTCAGTCCCTCCTCCTAATTTTTTCCCTGAGGTTCCACTGCATCCTTGCCCTTTTCTCAGTTATTTAGCCTTTCCTTGGATTCCATGGTCTAATTCACCTCCCATTTTGTTAAAGTCCATTCATATTTGTGTTCTGTTACTTGAAGACAAATGCACATATAACACTGTACTGTGTGGTGGCAGAAAAGACGATGTATATCAATGTTCATGGATTTAAGAAAATTTCCATAATAGATTCCTGGGTGGAAAAGCAAGTTTTAAGTACACATGACCCTATAATATAAAATAGTATATATTTTAGCTGCATATGTGCATTTAGAAGTGAATAACAATAAACATATGCCAAACTATGGTTATCTTTGGGTAGTGAGATTTTTGAGGACTCCTGGTTTTTTTTTCCTTTATCTTTTCTGTCTTTTTTGAATTTTCTATAGTGAACATTATAAAGATAATAAATATTTGTAAATACAAAAGACTAGGCATAACTTCTCTTTACCTAGTTTATTATCCTGATATTATCACTAAAAATGCATCATATATAGGAGAGAAAATGGGGAAATTATGCCTAATTTTTCTGGGATTTGATCCATTTACCCTCTTGGTTACTTTAGTAATTTGATATTCACCATACTGCCTCCTCCAGTCTCTTCCCCCAATTTCCTAGTGAAAGATGCAACTAAAATGCAATTAGAACATATATCTTCTGAAATGTTCTTTTAGTGTTCATTTCTTCTCTTTTTAGAGCAAAAGATTACATGGGATTTTCTTACAATTAAAGATATTAATTTTTTTATGCCCCAAACATGTAAATATCAGGCATTTAGAAGAGGGACACAGGGTTTCTGGCAGGGATGGTCAGGGAAACTTCATGGGAGAGGTTGGATTCAAGCAGGACAGAGGAGAAAGAATGGACACTTCATGTTGGTGTGTGCGTGTGTAGGAGGCTCTAGAGCGATCACAGATGAGCATATGAGAATAGTACAGAACATTTTGAGGGCCAATGAGAATACTACTCCAAATGGAGCCAAAAGAGAGGCAGTTCATGGCCAGATTGTAAGTCCTTTATGACAGTATAATTTTTTTTTAAGTTTTTTTATTTTGTATTGGGGTATAGCTGATAACAATGTTGTAGTAGTTTCAAGAGGACAAGATGGCATAGAAGTAGGTGGATGTGGAGTGCATCTCCACGGATACATCAGGAGTACACGTTCAGACACAGAAGTGCATGCAGAACTCCAGCTGACAGCAGACAGGAGTACCTGACCAGCGGAAACGAATATATAGACCCATGCAAGACTTGGTAGGATGAAGGAACTAGGGGGAAAGTCATGAGTGTTAGTGTTGTAGCCACGTGTTCCGGGAAGCAAACTCACTTAGAAGGACAATGCAGATAGTGGAGTGCAGTTTATTACACCGGCAGGCCCAAGGCAGAGTCTCCTCTTAGCCAAGGACTCCAACCAGTTTTTGTGAAAACCTCATATACCCTAAGTGTACGTGCTCAAACCCACCTCCCCAAATTCCTTGAAACTAGTCTGGACAAGGTAAAAGAGAGATACGATCAAAGTTAACCCATGATTCATGTGTAATAAACCTAGATAGTTAAACAGTGGACATTTATCAATAAGCCTGTGGTCATATCCTGATAAACATAATGGAATTTACGACTTTGTTCTGTTACAGAGATAATTAGCATATTCTTTTAGGCGATGGAGAGTCCTGAGGCTCTTTTACCCGGGGGGTCTGGTTTTCCATTGGTATGCTATTTCTTTTTTTTTTTTTTTTTTTATTATTTTTTATTATTATTATTATTATTTTTTTCCAGTGGGTTTTGTCATACATTGATATGAATCAGCCATGGATTTACATGTATTCCCAATCCCGATCCCCCCTCCCACCTCCCTCTCCACCCGATTCCTCCGGGTCTTCCCAGTGCACCAGGCCGGAGCACTTGTCTCGTGCATCCCTCCTGGGCTGGTGATCTGTTTCACCATAGATAGTATACATGCTGTTCTTTTGAAATATCCCACCCTCACATTCTCCCACAAAGTTCAAAAGTCTGTTCTGTATTTCTGTGTCTCTTTTTCTGTTCTGCATATAGGGTTATCGTTATCACCTTTCTAAATTCCATATACATGTGTCAGTATGCTGTAATGTTCTTTATCTTTCTGGCTTACTTCACTCTGTATAATGGGCTCCAGCTTCATCCATCTCATTAGGACTGGTTCAAATGAATTCTTTTTAATGGCTGAGTAATATTCCATGGTGTATATGTACCACAGCTTCCTTATCCATTCATCTGCTGATGGGCATCTAGGTTGCTTCCATGTCCTGGCTATTATAAACAGTGCTGCGATGAACATTGGGGTGCACGTGTCTCTTTCAGATCTGGTTTCCTCAGTGTGTATGCCCAGAACAAGTGGTGCTGGGAAAACTGGTCAACCACTTGTAAAAGAATGAAACTAGAACACTTTCTAACACCATACACAAAAATAAACTCAAAATGGATTAAAGATCTAAATGTAAGACCAGAAACTATAAAACTCCTAGAGGAGAACATAGGCAAAACACTCTCCGACATAAATCAAAGCAAGATCCTCTATGACCCACCTCCCAGAATATTGGAAATAAAAGCAAAACTAAACAAATGGGACCTAATGAAACTTAAAAGCTTTTGCACTACAAAGGAAACTATAAGTAAGGTGAAAAGACAGCCCTCAGATTGGGAGAAAATAATAGCAAATGAAGAAACAGACAAAGGATTAATCTCAAAAATATACAAGCAACTCCTGCAGCTCAATTCCAGAAAAATAAATGACCCAATCAAAAAATGGGCCAAAGAACTAAACAGACACTTCTCCAAAGAAGACATACAGATGGCTAACAAACACATGAAAAGATGCTCAACATCACTCATTATTAGAGAAATGCAAATCAAAACCACAATGAGGTACCATTACACGCCAGCCAGGATGGCTGCTATCCAAAAGTCTACAAGCAATAAATGCTGGAGAGGGTGTGGAGAAAAGGGAACCCTCTTACACTGTTGGTGGGTATGCTATTTCTATAGACACTGGGCGCAAAGTTCAGAGTCCATTGGGAGGGTGACCATGCATGTAGCCTAATGTTCACAGCCTGGCCTAAGACAGAGTCCAGCTCTGTCTGTTTCCTCCTTCATCAGTAGGACTGAACCTGCCCTCAGCAGGTGGGGGAACTGAAGCAGGGGTCCGATCCCCTCATCGGGGCAGTTGTCTGAGTCAGAGGAGAAACTTTTAAGGCTGAGAGTGAAACAGCTGATCTGTGGCAGTCTAAATGGAATGAGAATCAGACAGTCCTTGCCACAGCCATACGTACCCCGTGCAGGGATGTAGATGCCTTGGAAGGTGCAGCGGCTGGGAGCTGGAGTTTAGGAATCGTGGAGCAATCCCAGGGCAAGGGCTGCTGTTGACTGATGAGAGACAGATCGAGGGGATGTGAGGGAGGAAATTGTGGTGGGAAATGCTTGTGGAGGAAAGCCGGGCAGCCATGGAAGCAAGGCGATACTGCTAAGTCACACGTAGCGGGTGGAGCCATCACCATAGCCTCTCTCTCCCCACACGCCAGCATTGGCAGCTGATCAATAGAGAGGCTGGCCCATCAAATGCCTGATGCACTGCACTACAGAGTAGGACTCCCACCCAGGGTGCCCCATTAAGTGCCTGAGGTGCCAATTACAGAGTAGGACCCCAGTCAGGGGGATCCCACTATGTGCCTGATTCACTGAACAACAGAGAAGGAACCCAAGCAAGGGAGCCTTCTTAAGTGCCTGAATGGGCGGGCCTAGGTAGAAAGACTGGCCAAAGAGGCCTTCTGATCACCAGCTACAAGAGGCTTGAAAAAAGACTCTGAAAGGGCCATAACTCTTGCGGTGGAGGCAGTCCATGTCCGTGCACACTTGGCGCCACCAGGGTCCCCACAAGCCAAGCAGCTGCACCACCTTCATGCTCAGCTCTCACTGGGGCAGAGCTGCCATAGGCAAAAGAAGTCTTGCATCTATGCGTACAGGGTTGCTTTGGTAGTGTCCAACTCTGTGACCCTGTAGACTGTGGCATGCCAGGCTTCTCTGTCAGGGAGGGGAGTTCTGGAGTGTATTGGCCACTACTGGTTGGCATACCCTTCTAGAGATTATATTTCCTGCTGCCCTAGCCGCCAACTCCCCTAAGTATCTGGTGCTGCCAGAACCCCTGAGACCCAAGCAGCTGTGCCACCTCCACACCTCGCCCTCACAGGGGCAGACCCAAGTCCTCCAGGGCAGCCTCAGGAGCAAACCCCAGTGGACCATCCACATGTAGAGGTAGAAATAAAACCACAGTTGAAACCCAGGGGCAGTGTGGCTAAGAAAGAAGACCCAAAACCTTCCCACCAGCTGTACAAGCTGCAGATTAAATCCACACGATCAACTAGGCAGACTCTGTGTCTATGGAATATATAAAAGGTCATTGAGAGCTCCCACAAAAGAAAATGCACTAGTTCTGATAGCTGTGGACATCGGAGGCAAGAACATAGAGGAGTAGGAGATTAGACTCTGAGCTGCCCTCACAACAGGTCCAGAGATCAGCACAGCGTTGGAGGGCGTCCTAGGGGGATGAGGTGGACTGTGACTCCCTCCCTGCAAGGGAAAAGATGAAGCAGTGATTCAAGGAAAACATTTATTATTCTTATGTTTTGACTTGTTCTGTAGATCCTTTTGAATTTTTTTCTTTTTTTCCTTTTTTCCTTCCTCTGTTGTAGTCATCAATTTTGTTGGCACTATGAAATCTAATTAAGCCTTTGAGCTTTTTTTTTCCCCCTCAGTCACATTTTTAATTATTGTTATAAACCTCTGCCTCCACATTGGGCTTTTGCAGTTCTGGGGAGTTTTCCTTTTCTTTTTTTTTTTAAATTTTAACTTTTAGTTTTTTTAAACCTATTATTATTTTTTTCACATTTATTCCTTTGCTTTTCCTACTGTTCTTTTACCCTTGCAGTTAATCTATACACCCAACACAGGAGCACCTCAATACACAAGACAAACACTAACAGACATAAAAGGAGAAATTGACAGTAACACAATAATAGTAGGAGACTTTAACACTCCACTCACAAATGGACAGATCATCAAAACAGAAAATTAAAAAGGAAACACAAGTCTTAAATGATACATTAGATGCGATGGATCTCATTGATATCTTCGGGACATTCCATCCAAATGCAGAAGAATATCCCTTCTTCTCAGGTGCACATGGAACATTCTCCAGGATAGACATCTTGGGTCACATATCAAACCACAGTAAATTTAAGAAAATTGAGATAGTATCAAGCATCTTCTCTGACCACAATGCTGTGAGACTAGATATCAATTACAAGAAGAAAACTGTAAGAAACAAGCACATGGAGATTTAACAACACATTTCTATATAACCAACAGGTTACTGAAGAAATAAAAAGGGAAATCAAAAAAGTTCTAGAAACAAATGACAATGAAAACACAACAACTCAAAACCTATGGGATGCAGCAACAGCAGGTCTAAGAGGGAAGTTTATAGCGATACAATCCTATCTCAAGAAGCAAGAAAAGCATCGGATAGACAACCTAATGTTACACCTAAAACAACTGGAAAAAGAAGAACCAAAACCCCCCAAAATTAGCAGAAGGAAATAAATCATAAAGATCTGAGCAGAAATGAATGAAAAATAAATGAAAGAAACAGTAGTAAAGATTAGTAAAGCTAAAAGCTGGTTCTTTGAGAAGATAAACAAAATTGACAAACCTTTAGCCAGACTCATCAGGAAAAAAAAAAGAGAAGAATCGAATCAACAAAATTAGAAATGAAAAAGGGGAGGTTACAACAGACAATGCAGAAATACAGAGGATTATAAGAGAATATTATGAACAACTATATGGCAATAAAATGGATAACCTGGAGGAAATGGACAGATTCTTAGAAAAGTTCAATCTTCCAAGACTGAACCAGGAAGAAATAGAAATTATGAACAACCCAATTAGAAGCACCAAAATTGAATCTGTGATAAAAAATCTCCCAAAGAAAACAAAAGCCCAGGACCAGATGGCTTCACAGGAGAATTCTGTCAAACCTTTAGAGAAGAGCTAATGCCTATTCTTATAAAACTCTTTCAAAAAATTGCAGAGGAAGGAACACTTCCAAACTCATTCTATGAGGCCACCAACATCCTGATGCCAAAACCAGACAAAGACAACACACAAAAAAGAAAACTACAATATCATTGATGAACATAGATGCAAAAATCCTCAACAAAATTTTAGCGAACAGAATTCAACAACACATCAAAAAGATCATACACCATGGTCAAGTTGGGTTTATTCCAGGAATGCAAGGATTCTTCAATATATGCAAATCAATCAACGTGATTTCCATATTAACAAATTGAAAGATAGAAATCATATGATAATCTCAATAGATGCAGAAAAAGCCTTTGACAAAATTCAGCACCTATTTATGATTAAAACTCTTCAAAAAATGGGCATAGACGGAACCTACCTCAACATAGTAAAGGCTGTATATGATAAGCCTACAGCAAATAATATTCTCGATGGTAAAAAACTGAAAGCATTCCCCCTAAGATCAGGAACAAGACAAGGGTGTCCACTTTCACCATTATTATTCAACATAGTTTTGGAAGTCCTAGCTACAGTAATCAGGGAAGAAAAAGAAATAAAAGGAATCCAGATCAGAAAAGAAGTAAAGCTCTCACTGTTTGCAGATGATATGATACTGTACATAGAAAACCCTAAAGATAGTATCAAAAAATTACTAGAGGTAATCAGTGAATTTAGCAAAGTTGCAGGATACAAAATCAATACAAAGAAATCACTTGCATTTCTGTATACTAACAATGAAAAATCAGAGAAATTAAGGAATCAATCCCATTCACCATTGCAACATAAAGAATTAAAAATATAGGAATAAACTTACTTAAGGAGACAAAAGAAGTGTACACAGAAAATTATAAGACACTGATGAAAGAAATCAAAGATGACATAAACAGATGGAGAGATATTCCACTTTCCTGGGTAGGAAGAATCAATATTGTGACTATACTGCCAAACGCAATCTACAGATACAGTGTGATCCTTACCAAATTACCAATGGCATTTTTCACAGAACTAGAACAAAAAATTTCAAAATTTGTATAGAAACACAAAAGACCCAGAATAGCCAAAGCAGTCTTTAGAAAGAAGAATGAAGCTGGAGGAATCAACCTTCCTGACTTCAGCTTATACTACAAAGCTACAGTCCTCAAGACAGTGTGGTACTGGCACAAAAACAGAAATATTACCAATGGAACAAGATAGAAAGCCCAGAAATAAACCCATGCACCAGTGGGTACCTTTTTTTTGACAAAGGAGGCAAGAATATACAATAGGGCAAAGACAGCTTCTTCAATAAATGGTGCTGGGAAAACGGGACAGCTACATATAAAAGAATGAAATTAGAACACTTCATAACACCACACACAAAGATAAACTCAAAATGGATTAAAGACCTAAATGTAAGACCAGAAACTGTAAAACTCTTAGAGGAAAACATGGGCAGAACACTTGATGACATAAATTAAAGCAAGATCCCCTGTGGCCCACCTCCTAGAGTAATGGAAATAAAAACAAAAGTAAACAAGTGGGACCTAATTAAACTTAAAAGCTTTTGCACAGCAAAGGAAACTATAAGCAAGGTGAAAAGACAACCCTCAGAATGGGAGAAAATAATTGCAAATGAAACAATTGACAAAGGATTAATTTCCAAAATATACAAGCAGCTCATACAATTCAATACCAGAAAAACAATCAACCCAATTAAATAGTGGGGAAAAGACCTAAACAGACGTTTCTCCAAAGAAGGCATATGTATGGCTAACAAACACATGAAAAAATGCTCAACATAGCTCAGTATTTGAGAAATGCAAATCAAAACCACAATGGATATCACATCACACCAGTCAGAATGGCCATCATCGAAAAGTCTACAAACAGTAAATGCTGGAGAGGGTGTAGAGAAAAGGGAATGCTCTTGCCCTGTTGGTGGGAATGTAAATTAATACAACCACTATGGAAGACAGTATGGAGATTCCCTAAAGAACTAGGAATAAAGCCACCATATGACCCAGCAGTCCCACTCCTATGCATATACCCTGAGGAAACTAAAATTGAAAAAGACACATGTATCCCATTGGTCATTGCAGCACTATTTACGATAGCTAGAACATGGATGCAACCTAGATGTCCGTCAGCAGATGAATGGATAAAGTTGTGGTACATATACACAATGGAATATTACTCAGCCATAGAAAGGAATCTATTTGAGTCAGTTCTGATGAGGTGGATGAACCCAGAGCCTATTATACAGAGTGAAGTGAGTCAGAAAGAGAAAGATAAATATCATATTCTAATGGACATATACAGAATCTAGAAAAATGGTACTGAAGAATTTATTTACAGGGCAGTAATGGAGAAACAAACATAGAGAATAGACTTATGGACATGGAAGAGGGGAGGAGAGGGTGAGATGTATGGAGACAGGTAACATGGAAACTTACATTACCATATGTAAAATAGATAGCCAGCAGGAATTTGCTGTCTGGCACAGGAAACTCAAACAGGGGTTCAGTATCAACCTAGAGGGGTGGGATGGGGAGGGAGACGGGAGAGAGGTTCAAAAGGAAGGGGATATATGTATACCTATGGCTGCTTCATGTTGAGGTTTGACAGAAAACAACAAAATTCTGTAAAGCTATTATCCTTCAATAAAAAAAATAAATTACAAACAAACAATGTTGTAGTAGTTTCAAGGGACTTGGGCATACACATATGTGTATCCATTCTCCCCCAAACTCCCTTCCCATCCAGGCTAGCACATAACATGAGCAGAGTTCCATGTGCTATGCAGTGGGTCTTTGTTGGGTATCTATTTTAAATATAGCAGCATGTACATGACTTTCCCAGTGTCCCCAACTCTCCCTTCCTGCCGACAACCATAAGTTCATTTTCTAAGTCTTTGAGTCTCTTTCTGTTTTGTAAGTAAGTTAATTTGTACCATGTTAACTGTTGGTCCATGTTTATAAATAATAGCTTTTAGTTCATGTACCAAACCAGTTAATAGTGGCTATCTGGAGTGCTTTAAGAAGATTCCTGAGTAGTCCCTGTGGAAAAAAATCCTTGATGAATGAATGGTGTCTGTCCTGGGCATGAAGAGTGAGAGTGACATCACATGTGCTTGGCTATGTTAAACTCTACTGAAGACAATGAGAAACTGAGGCTTAGCTTTGTTTTATTCTCACGTAGTCTACTTCTTGAATTCTGATCCATGTTCATGTTTTGATTCCCGTGCAGACTTGTCTACACAGATATGAAGTTGAAACTAGCTTTTTGTATTACTTGTCTTCTTAAGATATATTGTTCTGTGACATTTCAGTTTATTTTCATTCTTGTCTGATGAGTTGCTGAAACTAGTAAGCCCATCTTTCTGACGAAGAATTCTTGTAAAAACTCAGTAATGACACTTCTGATTATAATTTGACTTCCTGTGTAGTTTGCCTGTAGGTAAAGGATCTGCTCATCATGCTAGATGAGTATGTTCAGTATGTGAGAGTTGTGCTTCTCATTATAACCATGTTCATTGGCATCTTGATGTCTTTCTCTGGCTCTTGTATGTTTTGGTAGCATGGGTAAATTTATCATAGCTTGTCGAGAGCAAGTGTCAAATACCTGAAAGGGAAAGGCTGGATCCAGACACCCTTCCCTTAGAGGACACAGAATCTGTGCCATTTCCAAAAGACTGCCTATTTTCTACTGATTTTAATTAATTACTCTAGCTCTATTGGTCACTCTTGCTTTTATTATGAAGTATTTGGCACATATAAAAGAATACAGTAACATAATAATGAAATGTACACCCATGACTTTTCCTCCCCAAAACAAAATAACACATTACCAATGCATTGCTTGTATCATCTCCTTTCCTTCTCCTGCCTTCCTCCAAGAGGCAACTATTATCCTGTAAATTGTAGGTATCATTCCTTTGCCTGTTTTAATTGGTAATTTTAGCACACATGTATGTATATAATCATGTAGTTTTGGTTGTTTTGAACTTTATTAAAATGGTGTCATACTGTTTGTAGGCTTTTGCAACTCATTTCTCCCATCTACAGGCATGCCATAGAGACATGACAGATTGGGTTCCAGACCACCTCAATAAACCAAATATAGCAATAAGGCAAGTCACAGGAGTTTTTGGTTTCCCAGTGCATATGAAAGTTACATTCATACTATTATATTTTAGTCTATTAAATGTACAGTATCATTATGTCTAAAAAATAATGTACATATTTTAATTAAAATATTTTATTGTTAAAAAAGTGCTAATCCTAAACCGAGCCTTTAGTGTGTTGTAATCTTTTTGCTGATAGAAGGTCTTGCTTTTATGTTGATGGTTGCTGACTTATCAGAGTGGTGTTTGCTGAAGGTTGGGGTGGCTGTGGCAGTTTCTTAAAAGAAGGCAGCAGTGAAGTTTGCTGAATCAGTCGACTCTTTCTTTCATGAACAATTTCTCTGTAGCATGCATTGATGTTTGATAACATTTTACCCACAGTAGAACTTCTTTCAAAATTGGAATCAGTCCTCTCAAACCCCACCACTGCTTTGTCAACCAAGTTTATGTAATGTTCTAAATAGTTTGTTTTCATTTCAACAGTCTCCACAGCATCTTTATCAGGAGTAGATTCTATCTCAAAAAACCACTTTCTTTGCTTATTCATAAGAAAAAATTCCTCAGCTGTTCAAGTTTTATCATGAGATTACAGCAACACAGGTACATTTTTAGGTTCCACTTCTAATTCTCTTGATATTTCCAACATATAAATAGCTACTTCCTCCACTGAAATTTTGAATCCTTCAAAGTCATCCACGATGATTGGATTCAACTTCTTCTAAGTTTCTGTTAATTCTGGTATTTTGACCTCTGCCCATAAATCATGAGTAATCTTAATGGCATCTAGGGCTGAATCCTTTAAAAAAAATTTTCAATTTTCTTTGCCCAGATCTTGCACCTATAGTTGTACAAAATTAATTTCATAAATATTAAGATGTGAAAAGTGAAATTACTGCTTGATCCATGGACTACAGGATGGATGCTATGTTAGCAGACATGAAAACAAAATTAATCTAGTAGAGCATCTCTGTCAGAGCCCTTGGATGACCAGGCACATTGTCAGTGAGCAGTAGCATCTTGAAAGAAATGTTTTATTTGGAGCAGTGGGTCTCAACAGTGGGCTGAAAATGTTTAGTAAATAATGTTGTAAACAGATGTGCTGTAATACAGATTTCACTGTTCTAATAATAGAGCACAGAAAGTTAAAGTGAAAGTTGCTCAGTCTTGTCCGACTCTTTACAACCCCATGGACTATACAGTCCGTGGAATTCTCCAGGCCAGAATACTGGAGTGGGTAGCCTTTTCCTTCTCCAGGGGATCTTCCCAACCCAGGAATCCAACCCAGGTCTCCTATGTTACAGGAGGATTCTTTACCAGCTGAGCCAGGCAGAGTAGATTTAGCCCTTAAGGGCCCAAGATTTTCAGAATAATAAATTAGCATTGGCTTCAACTTAGAATCACCAGCTGCCTTAGCCCCTAATAAGAGCGTCCGCCTGTCCCTTTGGTGCTTTGTAATCAGGCGCTGACTCCTCCTCTTTAGCTGTGAAAGTCCTAGATGGCATTTTCTTCTAATATAAGGCTGTTTTGTCTACATTGAAAATCTGTTCAGTGTAGCCACCTTTGTAAGTTATGGAGACATTTTGTTTCCTTAAACCTCATGAACCGACCTCACTTAGCTTCAAACTTTTCTTCTGCAGCTTCCTCACCTCATTTAGCCTTCGTAGAATTGAAGAGAGTTACAACCTTCCTCTGTATTAGGCTTTGGTTTAAGGGAATGTTTGGTTTGATCTTCTATCCAGACCACTAAAACTTTTTTCGTATCTTCAATAAAGCTGTTTTGCTTTCTTGTCTTTCATATGTTCACTGGAGTAGCACTTTTAATTTCCCGCAAAAACTTTTCCTTTGCACTCACAACTTGGCTAGCTGCCATAAAAGGCTGAGCTTTCAGCCTATCTTGGCTTATGACATGCCTTCTTCATTAAGCTGAATTACGTGTAGCTTTTGGTTTAAAGTGAGAGATGTGCAGCTCTTCCTTTCACTTGAACATTTAGAGGATGTTGTAGGGTTGTTAATTGGCCTAATTTCAATATTATTGTGTCTCAGGGAATAGGGAGACTTGAGGAAAGGGAGAGAGACAGGCCATAGCTGGTTGGTGGAGTAGTCAGAACACATACAACACTTATTGAGGTCACCATCTTATATGGGCAAGGTTTGTGGCACCCCAAAACAGTGACAGTAGTAACACCAGAGATTGCTGATTATAGATCGCCACAGCAAATATAATAATAATGAAAAAGTTTGAAATATCAGAGGGATTACCAAAGTGTGATAGAGACATGAAGTGAGCAAATGTTTTAAGTCTGTAGGATCTACCATCTCCTAGTGCTGGCTCTCAGACTAGGAGACCACAGGCAGGGAGAGAGACCAAACCTCTAATAATAAGAGTGGTCCTGAGAAAGTAAATGCCCTCACAAAAGTGGGTAATGTTGTCATCTAACATTTAGATTCAAGGCTTCCTACTTGTTACTTTAAATTCCTTATAACAAGGTTAGTGTTATTTTATCTATTTGGATGCTCAGAGAGCTTAAACAACTCTCTGAAAATCCCATTGCTATTTGAGCCCTGAATTTATCCCACATTCACACACTTTCCACTCTAATACCCACAGGGATTTCATTAACAAAGTCAGCTAAGGTGATGTAAGGGAGTCAAATCCAGTGGGTAAAGATTGAATCAGGAGAACCTTGTGCAAGGAGATGCCCAGGGCTCTCTGAGATGTGTTTAGAATTCAGAAGTCCATCAGTAGGGTAGGTGAGTGAGCATGGAAAATGCTTGGAGATGCAGGCAGAGAATCACTTGTGAGCAACTTGTGTTCCTCTTCCCCAGAGTTGAATTTACAACAGACATTAGTAAATTTACTAAAGGAAATTTAAATTTAAGGAAAGTTTAAGGTTTAAGAAAAGTTAAATAACTTGAATATGTGTAGTATACCACCAATAAGATCGTGTAGAGTAAACCGATATGCAGCCAAAATCTCTCCAGGTTTTACTAAATTTTGTTAGAAAAGACATTAGTGATATAATGTTCAAATCCCTCTGGTTAGTTGTCCCCTGAAGCAGGGCTTGGATTCTTTGAAACATGGCCCAGTGGGTTCCCCACCAGCTTTATAAAGGGAACCCTCAGGTGATGTGCCCAGAAATAAAATCTGCTCACCTGGGACCACTGCCTTTCTGGCATGCACCTGCTGGTGTTACTTCAGGAGATTCTCCGTGGTCGTCTGGCTGCCACAGAGTTTGTGAGCCTCCTTCCTGTCACCATCACTGAGTTCTGGAGATTTATTGCAAGGTGGGCAGAGGGATCGGTAAGCACCCCCACCCCTGTGGTAGGGGCTCCACGTCCCACCTTAACCAAAGAAATCCACTTTTATCCAGTTCATAAGGGGTTTGTCTCTGTTTTTTGTTGTTGTTGTTGTTTAGTTGCTAAGGTCTATTAAGCTCTTTTGTCTACTCCATGGACTGCAGCCAATTAGAACTTCTGAAAGTTGTTTGAAGACAGTTTCTTTGGTGTCTCTCTGGTGAAGGATTCTGCTATGTTCCAAGGAAAAGTGGGCAGAGACTCAGTTTCCTGCTCAAAGTAGAATTCTGTCACCTGGAGAACAAAGCACTTCTGTTCAGACTCTGAGTCTCACAGACTTGCTTATTAAAATAATTTCTGCCATTTTGGCTTCCAGCTTCTTTCTTCAGAGGTGTTGGGCATGGTCCCTGGGTTAGACTGGAAATAAATAGCCAGTCCATCCACTCCCCATCTCTGTCAGAGTTCTCAGTTGCAGCTAATTGGAATATAGTGTGAGCAGAAAAGGAATTTATTAGTGAATACAGAATATCCCAGGAGGCCAGAAGCCAGACTGGGAGGCTCCCCAGTCAGGATCGATGCCCAGAATTGCACTGAGGAATTGGTCTGCTAGAAACTGCTCACTTGCCTCTGCCGGCCACAGACCCACTGCTGGTGTTCAGCCTTGGCTTGTGTGTGACCTTAGCCACCCCTCCCTCCGGCAACTGGAATTGCCTGCTGTCTGTCGCTCTAGAGTGGACCCCAGGTGACACTTGTTTCTCTGCAGTGATTCAATCCCTTTCTGGTATATGTGTTTGCTGGGGCTTATGTTGTAGCCCAGTGTCATAGCTGCCAAGGAGGTGGAGAATTCTCCAAGTGTAGCATGTTTGATGGTGCTGAGAAGCCCAGAAAAGTGACAGCATGTTCACTTAGCCATCATTACCCTCAGAGTCCCTTCCTGCCCCCATTCCCTACCTCTTGCATTTACCCCAACCGCAGCTTCCTTTATCTTCAACCATTCAAAACCAAAGACTTCATTAGAATTGAACTCTCTGGGGCATCACCGTCAACTCACTAAACAAGCCCCGACATGACTAAACTTCAGCAGTATAAACAGCCAGTGTCAAGTTGAAACCTCTAAAGTGTACGCACTGAAACAACCATCTATTCCCAAACTAGTCCATAAGACCACAGGGTCCTAGGAAAGAATTGCCCATGACTAATAGGGAGCACAAACATGTTTTCATTAGAGTGAAAATACAGCTTACTTTATGCCACATTCAATCAGCAAGGACACAAAAAATGTATTTCTTTCTAAAAAAATTCTTTAGTCAGTGTTCAACATAGATGTTTATTGAATGGATCAAGATACTGTTAGTAAAAGCAGTGAACAAAACCCAAAGTCCTGTCTGTGAAGTGCTCATATTCTAGAGGGAGGAACAGACTGTGAACAAGGAATCAAATATATAAATAACAATCTCAGTGATAAGAAAATAAAGCAGAGTTAAGGAAAAGAAGTGCTCATTATATTGGGTGATCAGAGAGGTGGTATTTGAGCAGAGATGTGAGTAATGGGATAGGGCAGGTATAAAGCGATTTGGGAACAGAAGGCCCTGAGACAAAAACACCTCCAGGCATTAGCATTAGAGGAAGAAGATCAGTGTGTGTGTGCTGGAGGGAAAGCCAAAGCTGAAATGAAAAGGAGAGAGAGATCTGAATACAGGGGGTCTTTGTAGGCCGCCATTAAAGTTTAGGCTTTTATTTTAAGGATGATAGGAAGCCATCGGATGGTTTTAAGCTGAGCAGTGTGACATGATCAGGTTAACATTTTTAAAAGTTTCACTGGCTCTAGTTTAAAAGAGAAATATGTGGGGCTAAATTGAAAGCGAGGAAGCCTCTCAGGAGGCTTTGCTGTAACCCAGAGAGAAAAGCATGTCAGCTTGGACTCCCGGGGGAGCGGTGGAAGTGAGATCAAATTAATTTTAGAATGTATTTTGCCAAGACTTTCTCATGCTTTGCATGTGAAAATGAGAGAGAGAAAGAATCCAGTGCATATTTCTAGGATCCACTTTATGGTTGATTATATTTTTTAAAAAGTGGATATAAGAATATTTCCCCATATGCTTTTCCAGAACTTGCCACTCCCCATCAGGAGGTGGCATCTATTACTCAAGGGATTGATTTTGACTATACTTGTGTCTTGAATGGTTAGCCAGAACAAAATAGCAAGGTCTAAGTGACCCCGAGCTCAGCTTCCATTTTGCATGATTCATAGAAGTCTTCTTCCTGTTTTTTTTTTTTTTTTTTTCCGCATCAGACAATACATCTTTGATAACTAGCGTGAATCTGGCTTTGTGTAATTCCACATCTGTTCTTATTCCTCTGCTGCCCTCTTGGGGCTACAAACCACATTGCCCCACTTGTATGCCAGGCAAAAAACAATGAGCACTATTTTGAACAGTTCACGTATACTTACTCCTGTGTTCTTGACAATCCTATGTGGTACTTCTAACCTCCTTTTAAAGATGAGAAAACATAGATACATAGATACAAGAAACAAGTTACCAAGATGCAAGAATCAAGGTTCTACAATGGCCACCCTGGAAATTGAACCAAGAGTCTAGTGTTGCACTATCCCCCTCTTCTTTGGTATGGAAAAGCCGATCCAGTAGGCATCCATGTGAGACTTGTGTACTTTTGTAACTTGTGAAAGTAAATGTACTTTGAAGTATGGGTTTTTATCTCTTTACTGGGTGATGACACTGGCTGCCTAACTAATCTCCCCATTGCTAGTCTTTCCCATTTCGGTCTATTTTCCATACAGTAATCATAGGTGTCTCTTAAAAAAATGAAGGCATGAGCTAAGTGAGATCTTATCTTTTCACCTTATCTAACTATATGAAAAATATAAGAGCTAGTCTTACCAAAGGGGTAAGATGAGTGAGCTAAGCCAGTTCAGTTCAGTTCAGTTGCTCAGTCGTGTCCGACTCTTTGCGACCCCATAAATCGCAGCACGCCAGGCCTCCCTGTCCAGCAGATAGCCTAATACTCTTGAAACCACAATTGAAAATGGAGTCTATTGATGTGTGGTTATAACACTTAATATGCAGTATTTATCTCTGAGTAAATTTAGGTTTTATCTTATTCACCATCACACGTATCCTGCAAGGATGAAAGCACATCTTCTCTCTTTTATAAGAGGAGAAATTCTACCATACAAATAGTGCTCTGACATAGAAAAGAATGTAGCTGAGGGTGGTCAGTGTCATGCAGACTCTGGAGTCATTTCTGACTCCAGAAATCTAACTGGTTTTCAGAAACCGAATGAAGTGTGTTAAGTGGAACCCTTTAAATATAGTCTGAACCAGAAGGTTAATATTTAAGCAGATAAAGCTGCTCAAGCTGTGTAGAGGGCAGTAGATGTAGTGGGCATCTGCTTGGCTGTCTGCAAAAACTTTGCAAGCATAGCTGAGAAACCTCTTGGGCTCAGCTTCAAAAACATTCCCGGAAAGCATATGTGGTGTCAAGAGCCATTCCCAGCAGTGGAGATGGGGAGTCCAGAAGTTGCCAGGCCCAAAGCCATAGTCAATATTGTACTCTTTCCAACATCCTTGAGTTACTTTCCTTATCTCTGGGTAGTTGAGGCTTCTCTGCACATGCAAGAAAGATAAAAATAAAAATGTTGTAATTCACACAAAGTGAACTCAGGATTTCACCTGGAAGAGCAACAGAACTGCAGCGCCTCCCTGCCACAGCCCTCAGCTTTGCCGCTTTGCTTTTCCGCCCATGTGTAGTAGTAACAGACCTCTGAAGTTTAACCTTCCTTGTCTGGGAAGTGGGAGCGGAGAGAGGAGGTGGCTTATCTGGTGTCTATTCCAGGGGTTCTTTTCTGGAATCAGAGTTGTGCACCTGCTGACTTGCCAGTTAATATGTAAACAGAGAGCGAAAAAGACTCAAAAGAGGCAGCAAGACACTCCCTCAGGATTCTCCTTCCCAGTCCTTTTTTACTGAGCAAAATCACTGTGACAACTTCAGCCTGAATCTAGATCACTATAGGGGAGATGATTTGAGATAAAGATTTCTTTACGGTTAAGTAGATTTTGTCTGCTTGTTTTGTTGTGTTAAGAAGCCTCCAGGGTGACTCCCATGCGAGCAGGTCTATTGCAAGCAATGCTGGATATAGGTTTGTCAGAGAAATTGAAATTTATTAAATAGAATTAACATTATTTCCTGTATTTTTTCAGTATTGGTCATTTGGATTCCTTCAAAGTGTTTTGTTTTTATTTTGTTTTAAACATAAATGGGCTTTAGACTTGTTGGAAAAACAATTTACTATAATCACATTTGGCCCTCTAGATCAAACTATTTCCAGATCCATCTGTTCTGACAGACATAAGTGATTATTCTTGCTCTGTTCTTTAAGTCACCCCACATGTGTTTGCCTGCCATGCCATTTCTTTCTCTTTATTTTCTACTATGAGCTTTAAAAATTTGTAGTTATAAATTTATAGGTCTAAGACTGATGCTGTTGCTTATTTTCATCTCTGCCTTCCAGCATTGGAAGAAAAAATTGGTATCTTTCTGACAGTGTAATTACTCCCACCTCTGACATCCCTGCTTCATGGTGATATCTGTAAGGAAATAATTTGGATAGGGAGTAATACAGTGGTCATGTATGGATGTGAGAGTTGGACTATAAAGAAAACTGAATGCTGAAGAATTGATGCTGTTGAACTGTGGTGTTGGAGAAGACTCTTGAGAGTCCCTTGGACTGCAGGGAGATCCAACCAGTCCATCCTAAAGGAGATCAGTCCTGGGTGTTCATTGGAATGACTGATGCTGAAGCTGAAACTCCAATACTTTGGCCACCTGATGCGAAGAGTTGACTCATTGGAAAAGACCCTGATGCTGGGAAAGACTGAGGGCAGGAGGAGAAGGGGACGACAGAGGATGAGATGGTTGGATGGCATCATTGACTCAATGGACATGGGTTTGGGTGGACTCCAGGAATTGGTGATGGACAGGGGGGCCTGGTATGCTGTGGTTCATGGGGTTGCAAGGAGTCAGACACGACTGAGCAACTGAACTGAGCTGAACTGAATACACATGTTCTTGGATTAAGGGCATAACAGGTATGAACTGGAAGATTCAGAAAATTTGAAATGTTGAAGCAGCTGAAGAGATGTTGAAGCAGTTGAGGCAGCTCACAACCTAGCTGAGTCCCTAGTTTATGAATGTAGTGCCTTGAGGAATTCTTGAGAATCTTGTGAAGTATTTGTTGTCAGTGTTCTACTACATTTTGGAATCTGCAGCTTGTCAGTGGAAAATACGATGCTCTATGAGTCAGCCATGACAGTGGACTGGGTTGTAGTGGTGGGTTATCTTTAAAGACACTTCTGTTTCACTCATAATGTCCTGTTCCTCCAAGCAACTATACTTCTCTTTATTTTTCTAGACTATTGGGTTTCAAGATACCTAGTCTGATTTAGGCAGTCTTTCAAGAGATTACTAAGGTGTATGAAGTACACCTTAGCATAGGACCTAATTGGGTAGCTTTATAGTGAATAGCTCCGATTTAGCTATGAACATTAATAGGTAGGCCCTTTCATTAATATCAGCTGACCAATGGACTGTAACACACTATAGCCTAAACACTGATAATAGCACTCTGTACTCAATTAAGTTTTCTTTCACTTGGTCAAGTGTGATATAATGTCCCATTCAGTGCATACTTGCCATTCTTGTTAGTCATGTGAAGGCATACTTCAAGACTGGAAAATTGGTCCAGAAAGTTCCAGTTGATTCAGAGTATAGTTTGAGACTTCCAGGTTTGTTTATTTATGAATCTATTATTGATCCTGACCCACTCAACTGGAAGGTGAGGTAGAGAAATGTTATTGCGTTCAAGTCAAAAGGCTTACAATGGGGAAATGAGTCTAGCTCTAGGGAAGGTACAAATGATGGAGACTACAAGCCTAGAGAAAAGACAGCTCTGTTTAGATCTTAGAGTCCTTGTGTGTATATTAATTTGAAAAATATTTATTGGGTTCGCCAAAAACTTCACTTGGGTTTTTCTGTAAGATATTATGGAGAAACCTAAACAAACTTTTTGGCCAATCCAATATTTAGTAAGTTCCACATGGCCCAGGATCAGAAATGAGTAAGATTAAAGATAGAGAACAGTGACTTTGTAACAAGGATTGATAAAATATCACTTGTGTCATCTTAGGTATGACTTTCCTCTGAAGGGCAAATTTGTGGAAAGTTAGAATGGATGGCCCTAGAGTGGGATAGTGAAACACCGCTTTATTAAAGGCAGCTTTTGGCCTTTCCTTTTGGAATTATTTAAACAATTAACTCCTATTTTCTTTGGGATTTGTCTTTTTGCTGAATCTGGCTCAGTGGACCAATCTTAATATGCCATTGCATAAAACTGGAGTAACAATACCTACTTTGAAGAGTCATTGTGATGATTAGAAAATGTTAGGTATGATAAACATAGAAATATAGCCAGGACCCCCAAAGCCCCTTTGTCACAGGTTGGGTTCTTTAGAAGCAGAACCTGGGATAGATTTAAGCCAAATGACTCACTGAGAGAATGTTCTTCTTGAAAAACCTATAACAAAGACAGAGAGGCAAAACAGGAAAGGGCCGATTGTTCACCATGGATATAGTCACAGGTAAAATCTAGTCTTGGCCTAACCACTGGAGGACTCTGGAGAATAAATGGTACACAGAGTTATGATTGGAGCAGATTGGCCTTTTGTATTCCAAATGAGTCAGCTGTTGGCATTTGGAGACCTGTAGTGGAAGGTGGGGGTTGTGTTGATGGTAGGGTGATCTCCTAGGCATATCTAGGTGAGCTGACTTCTGTTAGCCAAAGGCCATTCTCGTGTACCTCTAACTTCTCTTCCTCAAATGAAAACTTGTATCCCTTAGGGTGATGTCCCTGGGGACTCCATTCTGTCTTCAGTACTTACTCCTTTGATCTCCAGTTGGAAGGTATCTTCGAGCTCCACTTACAGTATCAAGTTTTTGTGAAACAGAAGCAGTGTTCTTCAGGATTCTAGTGCAGTGCCTGGCAGATATTAGGGACTCTACGGATGGTAGCTTCTGTTTTTTAATCTTTGGTCTCTAAACCTGTCTCTCATTTTAGAGAATCACTGGCGAAGCATCCTCCTGTCAAGCCATGACAAGAAGAGACCAAGCAAAGCACTTAGCATTTAGTACCTGGTTAAGAAGTGCTCATTGGCTTTATCTCAGGATCATTCATGCGTTTTAAACTTTCCTATGGTATAGAAGAAATAACTGCAGTCAGTCAATTATCATGGATATTATTATTAGCATTAATCACCATAAATATTAAGATGTATTTACAGAAAATAGTTTAGTTTTACTTTTGAAAAAATATTTTATTTCTGATTCTTTTAAAGCATATACACTAGACATTATCACCCAATTTGGTACTTAAATATCTGTATTTTTCTTTCTTTTTCTTGAATGGTCCTACAGATAAGGATTTTCTGTTGTATCCTTTGACTGTCCCCATACCATCTGCCTCTGTCATTTGCTCACTGTCAGAAGCAAGAAAAGTGCTCAATTAAAACTTATCTTGATTAAGTATAACAGTGGGCAAATTAAAACATCAATGAACCAAGTGAAAATAATCCCTTAAAAAAGAGACAACATGAGGAATTTTTTTCTAGAATTTTCTGCCAATAATTTTGCCAAAACTATTTTAAATGCTCATATATTTTTGCCTACTAATTGTTTCTATGAATGTATCCTTAAAAACTTGGAACCAAGACCTATGTCCATAAAAAAAAGTTAAATAAATTGTTACATTCAAAGGTCATTAAACAAGAATAAGATACATATACTGATGAAAAAAATCCAAAGTGTAAGTGAAAGAACAAATTGCATACATATACTTTTATACACACTCATATATGTACATACTTCATAAATATGTGTATATAAATTTTTGTATTTAATTGTGAGATAAAGATTAAACAGACTTTTTTCTAGTGAATCAATAATCATAACACTATTTATAAATAGCCTGATTTTTCCCCACTATATTGAAAATGTTAATTTTATTATATATAAAGTAATCATTGGTAATTGGATCTTTTACTGGCCACTGCTGATTTGTCTCTTTCTTTACCAGCATCACATTTAATCTGATGACAGTAATTTTGTAGGCAGTTTTAATAGCCATATAACAAGTACTGCACCCTCCTTGCTTAATTTTCTTCTTTAAAAAAATGTATAGGCAATCTGCTACATTTACTTTTGTATTAATGTGCAAGTTTTCTCTGTAACTTACAACTTTCTGCTGTAGTTTAAAAAAACGAAAGCATTTTATCTGATTGAAATTGCATTCAGTAAAGTTCAGTTCAGTTGCTAAGTTGTGTCTGACTCTTTGCGACCCCATGGACTGCAGCACACCAGGCTTCCTTGTCATTAAAAAATCAATAAACTAAAAATAATATCAGCCCCATTATCTAAACACAAAGATTCTACACTGTACCATCTTTGCATCTGCACTGAGTATTATTATTAGTTAGAAAAATATCATTGCTATCTGCCAAACAATGATATCTTAGTGTTGTTTTATTTCTACTACCAACAATGAATATAAGTTTTATATATGTATTGATTAGTTATAAATACAATAATTTTAAATTCCCCTGCTGGATGAATCACAAGCCAGAATCAAGATTGCTGGGAGAAACATCAACCTCAAATATGTAGATGATACCACGCTAATGGCAGAAAGCGAAGAGGATCTAAAGAGTCTGTTGAAAGTAGTAAAAGTTGCTTAGTCGTGTCCGACTCTTTGTGACCCCGTGGTCACAAATGTAACTAGCCAGACTCTTCTGTCCATGGGATTCTCCAGGCCAGAATACTGGAGTGGTTAGCCGTTCCCTTCTCCAGGGGATCTTCCCAACCCAGGGATCGAACCAGGTCTCCCACATTGCAGGCGGATTCTTTACCATCTGAGCCACCAGGGGAAGCCTCTTAATGAGAATAAAAGGAGAGTGAAAAAGCTGGCTTGAAACTCAACATTCAAACAACTAAGATCATGGCATCTGGTTTCATCATTTCATGGCAAATAAATGGGGAAAAAATGAAAACAATAACAGGTATTTTCTTGGGCTCCAGAATCACTGTGGACAGTGACTTCAGCCATGAAATCAAAAGGCACTTCTTAAAAGAAAAGCTATGACAGATCTAGGCAGCATAGTAAAAAGCAGAGGCATCACTTTGCCAACAGAGGTTCATATAGTCAAAGCTCTGATTTTTCCAATAGTCATGTATGGACTTGAAAGTTGGACCATAAAGAAGGCTGAGGGATGAAGAATTGATGCTTTCAAACTGTGGTGTTGGAGAAGACTCTTGAGAGTCCTTTGGACAGTAAGAAGATCAAGCCTAAAGGAAATCAACCTTGAATATTCATTGGGAGGACTGATGCTGAAGCTGAAGGGGGCAATAGAGGATGAAATGGTTGGATGACATCAGCGACTCAATGGACGTAAGTTTGAGGAAACTCTGGGAGATAGTGAAAGACAGGGAAGCCTGGTGTGCTGTAGTCCATGGGGTCCCAAAGAGTCAGACAGTTAGCTACTAAACAACAGCAACAATTTAAAATTTTTAAAGTATTTTATCTCTCCCTTTTTATGTGGAGTTTTTGGTCAAGTTATGTAAGCTCCTAATACTATAAAGATGTTAATGCTTTTAGTATGTTCTGTAGGCATTTCTACAACTTGATACTAAGCTCATGATTTTCAGAGTTTGTATATGAAGTTTTGTATTTTCATATAGTGTAATCTTTCATTCTTTCCCTTATGTCTTTTATTATTTTTAAGCTTAGGAAATTGTTTTGCCTCTAGACACTTGATAAATATTCATGTTGCTTCTTTCTTCCAACTAATTTCTGATTTTTTATGCTTTATTTCTTTTTAAAAAATTTTATTTATTTTTTAATTGAAGGATAATTGCTTTACAGAATTTTGTTGGTTTCTGCCAAATATCAACATGAATCAGCCATAGATATACATATTGATTTTTTATATTTACTTCCTTAACTTTTTTACAGTTTGTTTTGGTGAGTGAAATGAAATAAGGTTCTAAATAGATTTTTTCCAAATTGCTAACTAATCACTCAGACAGCAGTTATTGGCCAAACCTTCACTTTCTCGTTGATTAATGGTGTCTCCTTTATTGCCTATCATGATGCTATATCTAATAGCTCCTACTTCTGGGCTGTACATTCTGTTTATTTTTAGTCTAGTGATAAATTGTTTTTATTTTAAAGACTATAGAACATATAGTAGGGTATACATAATAGAATTAGTCCAATCTTAGTTTGCACTAATTTTCTTTATTCTATCATCTCTCTTACTTTCCTGATTTACTTTGGAACAATTTGGTTGTGTGTGTGAAATTTGATACTGTACTTTCTCAGAGGACACTGAAGGGTTTGAAAATGGAAAATGCAAGCAGGCTGATTGTGGTAGTAAATAACTGGTTAGCATAGCCACATGGACACTTTGATCAAGTTCTATAGCATGATCCTGTTTTGTCATTATAGTCATTATCAAAATTTCATAATAAGCACAAAATGATCACAACATTTTCATTCTCAATCAGAAGATCAGTAGGCTAAAATTCATTACTGGTTAGGTGCTAGGCATTGGGGGTATGAAAGGTAGAAGGCTTCTTCAATATGGCATAAGGCTTAACATGCTCTTTGGTACCTTCAGATTTTATTCTCTCTGCTTGAAATGTCATGCTTTCTGCTTCTCACCTTCATAAATTCTTTCTAATCCATGAAGATTGAAGTTTTATATAACTCTTTCTGTTGCTCTTCAAAGACCCTGGCAGTTAGCACTTCCTTCTCCTTAACCCCAAGTATGTTGTTTATACTTCTCTGATCACCTTGTCTGTTTGAATTATAGCTACTTGCATGTGCTCCTATTCTTCACTAAAGTCCTTGAGTACATGAACTGCAATTTTTCATTGTTATAAGCTGAATGCTAAGTATTGAGGATACATTTCAGCATTTGCTTACTGAGTGAATACGTAAATGAATAAAATAAAACATTTTTATTTCCCGAACATTTCTATAAGAAAATTATTGAAACAAAATTTCTCAGAAATTTTCAATATGTTTCAAACATTCCGAAGTCAACTAAATAGAACTCGGTGAAACTCAAAAATGTTAAAAAGTGGTTGTGTGCGTATGTATATGTGTTTTGTAGGCAGTAATTTCCTCCTAAGATTTCAATATGACATGTGTGGGTTAGTTGGCTCATCACTTTTGTTTTCCAAATAATGTTCAGCTTTAAAAAACATTACCCTGAAGCACAGGTAACTTTGTGAGCTGGACCGAAATGTCATCACCAAGCTGGACTTTCCCAGGTAGAAGGCCTGTGTGCTAAATAGAAACTGCAAAGACTACCTGTGAAAAACATTTTCATGTCAGCAGAACTGACTTATGTGTGGATGATGTTGATAATTCTCTACCTGGTATTTACTTCTTCCAAAAAAATCTTCCCTGTCCAGCTGTGAGGGGACTTAGCACTCTCACCATTGTATTATTCTGTTAGGAGTGCTGAAACAAACTAAATCATTATGATCTTGAACAAAAAATTAGGCATGTGTTGTATTATATATGTTTTTAAATGGCCATTCTACCCCTGAGCATATCCCAGATCTTTTGTAAAAGAAAACTCTATTTTTTATTCCATATCCACCACATTGAACAAAAATTCTGATTCCAGCTGTTCTGGACATGAACTTGTCACCCACTGGTGCTTTACATCTTGGACTTGATCCTTGGTTTCATTAATCTGGTTATATTTTTGGCTCTTCTTCCTCGGTCTTTCTAGTTTTTCACTTTCTGGGAGTTTTAAGTTGTCTCCAGTCACTGCAAGTAAATACCATATCTAATATCTATCTTTATGCCTTGGAAACTTGACACCCTGTTGTGCCTTGTAGTAGAGGAAGCTTCTTCAGGCTTACTCTGACACACGCAGGAGTTAAATCCTGTAAGATACCATCAGTCAGGAAGACAAGGACTGCAGATGGCTGATCCAGGGGAGATCAATGCTTTGGGAAAATGTTAAATATTATGTATTTCTGGCATCACAGTTAAGTCAGGACCATGACATTAGGAATGTCATATTATTCTAAGGTCCTACCATTAAACATTACATTTTGTTTATGACAATAAAACTGAGGGATGTACAGTAAAAGGGTTTGGTGAACACCATTGTACTTCAGTGATCACCCCACAACCAAGCAAGGTTCCCACATTTCTCTGCGAGCCCTCCCTATCAAAATGTGTTTGATTAAAAGTCTATTCTTTGTAAGAAATATATGTAGAGCAGAATATGTCAGACATGGTGTGCTAAGAAATGACTAAGTTATCACAATATTTGACTTACAATTTATAAAATACGTTCATTTACATGTTATTATTTGGTTTACTTGTGTCTAAACTTACTCTACTAAACTATGTTCTCAACAAAATAGATTATTAAAACAGAGTCAAGCCATGATATTATATCACTCTTCTGTAATAGCTTCTCAGATTTAAAGTCTAAGGCTTTATATTGAGGTTGACAGTTCTCTCTGGTATTCACTCTCCCCCCAAATCTTCTTTTTTTGCCTATTAAAAGGGTCTCAAATTCTCACCATTAGTATTGTGCATTCAGCTTAGGGCCACTAAAACCAATTAAGTCAAGTGATCTAGAACCTGTGCTATGGCTTTCTTGATCTAGTTCCTCTTCTCAGATCTTAGCTCATTTTCACGACTCATTTAGTCTAGGCACCTGGGCCTCCTTGCTCTTTTTCTATTAATAACACTGTACATCTGGGATAAACCCCTTCTTGACCCTGAGCTATTACCTTTTTTATATATGGTCACAGTCAACTTGCTAAAGTTTTGTTAAGAATTTTTATATCTATTCTCACAAGAGCTTTAGTTTTCATTACTATCTTTGCATGGTTTTGGTATGAGATAATGCAGGTCTCAGAGAATGAGTTGCAAAGTACTGTTGTTTAGTCACTAAGTCGTGTCCTACTCTCTGTGACCTCATGAACTGTAGCATGCCAGGCTTCCCCGTCCCTCAAAATCTCCCGGAGCTTGCTCAGACTCATGTTCATTGAGTCAATGATGCCATCCAGCCATCTCATCCTCTGTTGCCCCCTTTTCCTCCTGCCCTCAATCTTTCCCAGCATCAGGGTCTTTTCCAGTGAGTTGGCTCTTCGCATCAGATGGCCAAAGTATTGGAGCTTCAGCTTCAGCATCAGTTCTTCCAATGAATATTCAATTCAGGTTTGATTTCCTTTAGGATGAACTGTTTTGATCTTCTTGCTGTGCAAGGAACTCTCAAGAGTCTTCTCCAGCACCACAGTTAGAAAGCATCAATTCTTCAGCCCTCAGCCCTCTTTATGGTCCACCTCTCATATCCATACATGACTACTGGAAAAACCATAGCTTTGACTATATGGACCTTTGTTGGCAAAGTGATGTCTCTGCTTTTTACTATGCTGTCTAGGTTAGTCATAACTTTTCTTACAAGGAGCAAGCATCTTTTAATTTCCCTCCTGTTAAATTTTGTAGAAGAGTTTGTTTAGAATAGGTATGATACTTTGCTTAAATGTTTGGTGGAATTCACTAATGAAATCCTCTGGTCCTAGATGTTTCTTTGTGGAAAGGGTTTTCATTCAACTTTAATAGATGACATTTAAAAATAGATTTGATTTCGGTGCTCTTGCAGGAGGAGATGAGCACATGTCTTTCTACTCCACCATCTTGAACCATAGATATAGGGCTACTCATTTTCTGTTCTTTTTTGAATAAGCTATGGTAGCTCACACTATTCCAGAAATTTGTATGTTTCAGCAGGTTTAGTTGCATTCCTTGGCATAAAGTTGTTCATAATATTTCTTTATTTTTCTTTTAATACCAGTAGAATTTGTCATGTAACCTCTCCTTCCTGATATTGGTAGTTTGTGTCTTCTTTTTCTGATCTTGCTTGTGAGAGGTTTATCAGTTTTATTGATTTCCTGAAGAGTAAGTTTTCTTTTTAATTGTTTCTCTCTCTCTCTCTTTTTTTGTATTTTCTATTTCATTATTTTCTACTATGATCTTTATCAGTATATTTTATTCTCCTTACTTTGGGGAGTTTTATATGCTTTTATTTTTTTGGCTTCTTAGGCAGAAGCTGAAGTCATTAATTTCAAACTTTTGTTCTTTTCTAATATAGGTGTTTTAGTTCCATAAATTTCACAAAGTTTGGATATTTTGTGTCTTCAATTTCATTCAGTTTAAAGTACTTTCTAATTTTCCCTTTAACTTCTTCTTTGATCCATGGGGTGGTTAGAAGTGTTATTTAGTTTCCAAATATTGGGGGATTATCCAGAGATGCTTTGTTATTTATTAAATTTATCATCAGTTCAGTTCAGTCGCTCACTTGTGTCCCACTCTTTGTGACCCCATGGATTGCAGCACGCCAGGCCTCCCTGTCCATCACCAACTCCTGGAGTTTACTGAAACTCATATCCATTGAGTCGGTGATACCATCCAATCATCTCATCCTCTGTGCCTTCTCCTCCCACCTTCAATTCAATTGTGGTCTGGGAGCATCCGTATGATTTGATCCTTTTATATTTACCGACACTTAGACACCACAGAGCCTTGAGCTCTGTAGACCATGCTCTTGTTTCAGGGCCTTTGCCTTTGTTGTGTCCTCTGAAGGGAATGTTCTTTCCCCAGAAACTCCTACCTGGCTTGTTCCCTCAACACCTTCAAGTCTCTGTTCAAATGTCATCATCCTTGTAAGGACTTCCCTGACCACCAGATGTGAAATGTAATATGCATTGCACCAGATACTCTTCACCCTTCTTTCTTGATTTAGTTCTCTGTTGCACTTGGGGTGTGTGTGTGTGTGTGTGTGTGTGTGTGTTCAAATATATTCCCTTTACTAGAGCGTAAATTTCATGAAGGCTGAAATCTTCATCTGATCTACTCACTAATGTATTCCCACCATCTGGGATGGTGCCAGGCACATAGCAGGTGTTTTATAAATATTAATGAATTTGATTTTTTTGAAAAAGCAATAAACCTGTGGGATTGGTAGCAATAATTTTATTATCACCATTTTATCAACATAGTAGCAAACTAGTTAAATGTAAAATGCAGACACTTTATGCTCTCTGCTTCTTTTTTTTTTTTTTTTTTGCTCTCTGCTTTATATAATAATTCCTGCCACTTCATGTCAGTTGCTTTGTAGCCATTTTGTGCCAGGTACTATGCTAGAGGTCAAACATTCCAAGATGAGTGAGCATGACTCTGGTCTTGAAAAGGTTATTAGGGGCTGGAGCTCAGGCTGCATGGTGAGAGTAGCTAGAGGTGAAACTGAAGAGTAGGAAGACTTTATTATATACCACGTAAAATGCTAAGATTTTAACTGGGTGAGAAGTCAGACGCTGGAGCACTTAAGAAAGCAAGTAGCATGATCAAATTTTCTGTTTTGTGCTAAAGGACTGTTCTCAGTACACTGGAGAGCAAGAAGCTTCTTGAAGCTTGCAGTCTAGTAGAAAAGACTAACAGTAAACAACTAACAAATACAAATCCACCATAGGTTCAGGGAGTCATAAATGCTTTGAGGGAAAATAGAGGACGGTAAGGGAGTGGAGAGTCATGGTTGGGGGGAGGTGTATTGTAAATAAGGAAGTCAAGGAAGATTCTATTAGGGAAGATACAGTTGTAGAGATATAAATAAAATTAAAAGGGGAAAACAGTCCTAGAGAATTCCAGGCAGAAGGACAAGGACCACTACATTACAATGGTTGTGACACAGAAATGAGCTTTTCCTGCTTTAAGAAAATCAAGGAGGTCAAAGTGACTGAAGTTGGAATGGTAGGGAAGCGTGATGTGCAGTAAGGACAGTGAGGTAAGGGATAGATCATGGTGAGTCAGAGACTATACTGGGTTTTATTCTAGAGTAATGAGAAGCCATTGGAGTGTTCAAATCAGAGAAGCAGTAATATCTGACTGACTTTTAAAGATACCTCTGATGGACATATGGAAAATAGACTATGGCAGGGCAAGAAAGGAAGCAGGAAAGGCAAGAAAGGAAGCAGAAAAACCAGTTAGGAGACTGCCTCAATAGAGCAGGTATAAGATAATGGTTAAGATCATGGCATCTGGTTCCATCACTTCATGGGAAATAGATGAGGAAAACAGTAGAAACAGTGTCAGACTTTATTTTTGGGGGCTCCAAAATCACTTCAGATGGTGATTGCAGCCATGAAATTAAAAGACACTTACTCCTTGGAAGGAAAGTTATGACCAACCTAGATAGCATATTAAAAAGCAGAGACATTACATTGCCAACAAAAGTCAGTCTAGTCAAGGCTATGGTTTTTCCAGTGGTCATGTATGAATGTGAGAATTGGACTGTGAAGAAAGCTGAGCACCGAAAAATTGATGCTTTTGAACTGTGGTGTTGGAGAAGACTCTTGAGAGTCCCTTGGACTGCAAGGGGATCCAAGAAGTCCATCCTAAAGGAGATCAGTCCTGGGTGTTCATTGGATGGACTGATGCTGAAGCTGAAACTCCAATACTTTGGCCACTTGATGCGAACAGTTGACTCACTGGAAAAGACCCTGATGCTGGGAGGGATTGGGGGCAAGAGGAGAAGGGGACGAGAGAGGATGAGATGGCTGGATGGCATCACCAACTTGATGGACATGAGTGTGAGTAAACTCTGGGAGTTGGTGATGGACAGGGAGGCCTGGTGTGCTGCGATTCATGGGGTCTCAAAGAGTCGGGCACAATTGAGCGATTGAACTGAACTGAAGATAATGGTTGAACCTGGAGTCTGTAATGGAGGTGGTGGGATATGGAAATGGTGTTAATAACTTGCTAATGTGCTGGATATGTCCTACACGATTCCTAAAATTTTGGCAGCTGGCCAGTGGTGTGCCATTTCCTGAAATGGGGGCCAGATTGTGGAAAAATGTTGTTAATGGACTGGGTTCTGTCTTTCTCCCAGTTTCTGTTTGGAAACCCTAGTTCCCAATGTGACTGTAGTTGGAGATAGGGCCTTTAAAGAGGAAATTAAGGCTAAATAAGTTAGTAAGACAGTCTCTAATCTAATATGGCTTGTGTTCTTATAAGAAGAGAAAGACATCAGGGATGCATGTGTGCAGAGAAAAGGCATGTGAAGTAGATGAGAAGGAGGCTGTCTGCAAGCCATGGAGAGGGACTGCAGGAGAAACCAACCCTGCTGGCACCTTGATCTTAGATTTCCAGCTTCCAGAACTGTGAGAAAATAAATTTCTATTGTTTAAGCCTCCGAGCCTATGGCATTTTATTATGGCATAGCAATCCCCAAGCAAACCTAGCAAACTAACCCAGAAGTGAAGAGGATAATGAAAAACTCAAGTTCTCTATTAGACATGTTGAGTTTGAAATGCTTATTAGACTTTCAGGCAGAGAGGCTGGGTAGGTGGGTGGATAAGTAAATCTGAATCTCAGGGAAGAGGTTGAAGCTGGAGATATAGTGGAAAGTCATTAAAGTAAATTGGTATGTTGTGTCCAACTCTTGCAAGCCTGTGAACTGTAGCCTTCCAGGATCCTCTGTCCATGGGATTCTCCAGGCAAGAATACTGGAGTGGGTTGCCATTTACTCCTCCAGGGGATCTTCCTGACCCAGGGATCAAACCCGGGTCTCCTGCATTGCAGGAAGATTCTTTACTGACTGAGCTACAAGGGAAGCCCAACTGCCATCAGTGTCCCAGTCCTGACTTCTTACTGTTCTCTTAGTCACTGTTCCCCAGGGGAAGAGGGTTGACATAACTAATTGGTCATTTTGGAAGACAGAATGTGCTATTCATAGTTAATTAATTTCTTGTATCTTTTGGGGATGTCTACCTTCAGAGAATATACATTTTCTAGTCTTTCATATTGTGAGTTTTTCAAAAGTCCATTTGCTTTGGGAGAAACCTGTGGTTGTCTAAATGTAACTATCTCTGAATGGGATAGTCACTAAAATATTAGCAAGCCCAGTTATCTGTGACTCAACCATATTCTCCAGTATAAATATATTAAAAATCAGTACCAAAGTGACATTTTAATCTCCTCTTCTTGACTTTGTATCTATTCTGTAGTTGATTCTGAACTTGAGAGTGTATTAGATAAGGTCATGTATCCAGTAGATACTAAAAGAGAAAATCACTAGGGCCAAACAGAAGGTTGGGGCTTTCCAACATGAAGACAGACAATGAAAGAGGAGTCATCAAAGAAGGTTGAGAAATTAAGACTAGAGAAAAATCAGGGGAGTGTGAGGGCTGGAAACCAAGTGAAGACAGCATTTTAAGAAGCACACCACAGTCATCTATTTCAGAAGATGCTGGTAGGTTGATTTAAATGAGGATATAAGAGACTGGTGGTATTTATTATCACTCCTCTTTCTGGTTGGTTTTGTGAAAGGGAGAGAGAGAAGTCATAATGTCAGCTGACTTCAGTGGAGGCAGAACATCAGTACAGCCTTCCACGTTGAGTGTCGTAGTTAAATCCACTACTCAGTCACTCCCCCTGGAAGGCTGACCAGTTGTTGGGTTTTGCCTGGAAGGCAGCAGTTTTCTGGGATGTAAGAGTCTTAGTGCTAAAATAGGGGAAATTTGGTGGGGCAAACTGGAAGGAATTGGTTGCCCTATCCAGAAGCAACACTTACCTCTTACACATACACGCACACAAACACACACCCACAAGCTCCAATAATCATACATAGTCATACTCATACCACTATGGCCAACTATCTTGTACCTGTCATGGTATATTCTGCTGGCAAAGTATATCCTTAATGATGTAGATATGGACTGAGGGAAAACAAAAAGATAGTGAAGAGGAAAAGTGGCTCACCCATCCAGTCACAGGTAAGGACACTAGCAGCAAGCTTATTTGCAGTTATTTAAGATGAAAATAATGATATCCTGATGTAAGGCAGTGATAGTGAGATGAATGAGAGTGCATGGATTCCAGGGGGTGAGGTTCCTCACCTCCAGGTGATGTGTGGGAAGTTTATTCTTTGGGCATGTAAGTAAATGGTATTTATCAAAGAAGGGAATGTGAGGTTTGTAAGAGAAAAGGATGAGTTTGGTTTTGAAATGTAAAGCCTGGAGTGCCTGGGGGGTTGAGGGGTCACCTGGAGAGTTTTGTACAGCCCAGTGTAAATTTTAAGGGTTTGAATTTGAGCCTTTCTGCCTGGATTCAAATCCTAGCTCCATCAACCATTACTAGCTTTGTGATTTTGAGTAGACTTAATCTACTGTACTTCAGCTTTCTCTTATATAAAGGGAACAGAACAATGGTGTCTGCTTGATAAACTGATGGTGAGAAACTGACAGTTTCTGCCACATAGTAAATGATGGCTACTCTTCATTGACTGAAGAAGCTGGAAATATGGGAATGGGATTAATTAAGAGGACTGAGCTAGAAATATAGCAATATGAAATGGAAAATCCAGAAGAACATCTGATAGAGCAGGCAAGAGATTGAAGAATGTGTGCATGCGTGATGTTGTAGTTCTGGCAGTAGTGAAAGGGAAGTTAGACACTATACCTCGGTTTAATGGTGACTGTTGAAGAAGATAGTATGTTGTATCATGGTGATACTTTAAGAGATATTAAGATTCTTTTCTCAATTTTCACTTGGAGATTTCAGAAGTTATCTATTTCTTCATAACAAATCTTGCCAAAATCTACTTAATATTATCTGCTCATAAATGACTACATCTTAGCAGTTTGGGCAGGGAAGGTCTGAGATCTGAGGAGCCAGGGCTCAGCTGGGTGATTCTTTTGTTGCCCTGCCTCGGGTCACTTCTGATATGGCTGCAGTCATCTGTCAGCACAGCAGAGACAAGAGGACCTCACTCACATTTCTCGAGGTTGGTTCTGTGTGTTGACTGCAGTGGTCCCTCTCCTCAGGGAGGCTGGCTAGGCTCTCTTGCGTGGTGGTCTCAGGGCAGCACAGTGGTTTGAGGGCTCACTTGTCATGTCCTTATCAGAGGCTTACCTAGTAGGGCCTCAGGTGTCCTATTACAATCTCCCTGCTGCCAGTTATGCCCAGAAAAGGCCTTGTGCGTGATACATGATGGGTATGATAAGGGTAGGAGTGAATTAAGGTGCAGATTGGTCGAGTCTGTACTCTGATAAGATATTACCTATGGTCAAACCCTCCCTTCATGAGAATATGGTGAGCTGGCCAGGTACTCAAGTGGGCACAGGGATGGAACTAGAGAAGAGATTATACTGAAATCTGAGAGTTAGAAAGTTAAGGCGCCAAGCTGTACACTAGAAAAATTGAATTTGAAACACAATGAGTAGACCATTCTAGAACGCAAAGCCTCAAAGACCAGGACAGCTTGGAGATAGTACCTGTAGCTTTCCCAGCTCAGCCCTGCTTTCCAGTGGGGTGTGTTGTTCTGGCTTAAAGGAAGGCAGGTACTCACTCTGGTGGTAGACGAGGGACTTGGTGCCCAAGAACAGTGCCAGACCTGATGAAGCCCTGTTCTCTGCTCCGAACTCCTGTGGGGCCACTGAAGTCATTTCTCCTCACTCTTCTCACAGGCCAGTCACAGCCATTAACTAAATAGAAAGTGAGAGAAGAGTTATTGGTTCAGTGGGAAGTGAATATGTTTTCTGTTTGGTATGCTTCTTCTGCTTACTACCACTGTATTTGCTTTATTCACATTATTTTCAGATCACAATAAGTGACAGCAGATTACAATAGAGGCAACACGGTGGAGGCTGAGGTCCAAGACACCATGTTTCCCTTGGTGTCCAAGTTAAAGATGACTCTGTGTGTGATGGGCCACCAAATCTTTTGGAGGCTACGAAAAAATTGTTTCTCAAATTCTTAAAAAACCAAACCTTACTTGATCCCAGCTCACGTCTCCAGTTCCTACCTAGCACCTCTGATTTTCAAATTTCTTTTTGAATTCAAATTCAAAGAAAATAATACATTAAATGGTACTTTGAAGCACAATTCTGGTATCAGACTTCCTGAGATCATATGCCTACAAGCTGTGTAACTGTGGTAAAAATGATTACCTCTCCTATACTTCAGTTCCCGCAAGTGTAAACTGAGAGCAATAATGGCATCAACCTCATGTAGTTGTTGTAGTGATTAATACATGTATAGCTTTTAAAACAATGCCGAAAACATCACTAGCATTCAGACTGGCTTAGCTGTTATTGTTACTGTTGCTTTATTGTTTTTTCTTTTTGTATGCCCCAATGAAAGTATTATAAAAATATACCCAAATATTCCCATTTTAAATGCTTACTGTTAAATTGGAGAAACAAACTATGTATACATAAAATATTTAGAGAATAGTTAAAAGGCCCTGTTTGAGAAGAACAAATGTTTAGACTAATTACCCATACAAGTAGTGAGAATGATCAGTATGGGGAAGAATATTCAGTGAGGGGACATGTCACTTAGAAAGAGGGCCATGGGAGGGACCTTGAAGAAACAGTATTTGGCTTTGGATTCTGTGGAGAGTTAATGACCAGTGTGGGTGACCTAAGTTAGCCAAGTTCCTGTCTGTCCCCCCAAGGTCAGATGTGGATGAGGGGAAGTGGTATGCTGTTTTCTATTATTCAGGCTTGATTCTTTTGAAACATTCTCTCCACTTTTTTGGGTGTGCGGGTCAAAAGTTCAGTGACTTGTTGCTTTGACATAATACCAGTTTCCTCATTTTGGGTTGCAGTTTTCGTTGTTATTTCAATAGTTGAATTTTCCACAACACTATCAATTTCTTTTCAAGGAAATACAAGAGCCAATTCAAAGAAAACAGTGTTGGCCCTTCTTGGTGAAAAGCAAGGCATTTCTTAAGCTCTGAACGCTGTTTACTTCTTTGCTTACTTCGCCCACTTCGTCCAGATTCCATTCTCTGGTGGAAATATGTGCATGTTACACAATTATTTTCTTTGTGTGTCTAAAATTTTACGTGGCAGTTTTGCTAAGAACTACAGTTTTTTACTTTAATCTCATTAGAGGCAGCAATGATTTATTTTCACTCTTAGTGCAAATAATATTTGGTCCTTCTCTCTCAAGATTTTAATACAGTGGTGTATTTTGGTGTATATTTTAATATATTGGTGTGAAAAAAAAATTCCCTTATACTTTCTACCTCAAAATTGGTCTCCCTGATGGCTATACTTTCCCCTTTAATCTACACACAACACTGCACAAATTGTCTTGCTAAAGCACAAGTCCGATGTCCTTTCCAAAATTCTTGGTGGCTCCCTGTCACACATAGAATGAAATCCACACTCCACTGTATGATGTCTATCACTCTGTCCAGCTTCCCAGGCCTGCATCATCCTCACTGTTGTTCACTGTTCACTCTGCTCTAGCCCTGAGAAAAGGGAGTTTTCATTCACACCTCAGTGCCTTTGATCATGCAGGTTCCTCTCATTACACTGGCCTTCCCTCTTCTCTTCTAGAAATGTTCTGGTCATGCATCAGGAACTTTTCTGGAACTGGCTGCTCCAGATCTAAATAATTGTTTTCCCTCAGGGTCTCCCACCTTTTGACTCATACCTCCAGCTGGTTGTTGCTCTTTGGTGGGCTTCTGTTGACAGCAAAAGCCATTGTTTATTTAGAAGTATTGAGATAATTGACTTTATAGACTAACACTGCCTTCTGGACCAATTAAAATTTCAGAAAAGTACATTCTGGAGCATCCAGTTTGTCCAACCCACCCACCCATACATTTGCTGTTCTTGGATACTCTAGATAACTGACTTTATTAGCATTTTCCTAGAACTCACAGAACACATTATGAGCATACAGGTTGAAAATTAAAGGCACTTGACCTAGTCTAGGTGCTCCTTTGGTATCCAGGGTTCTCCCTACACCATATCCTTCAACATGTCACTATGGTTGGCCTCATTATACCCACTTGAATTATACCCACTTGACAATGAAACATATATTCTCAAAGTCAGATGATGTACTGAGGCACATGGAGGCAGGGAAATGCAGTGGATGTAAGCATGATGTTTGAAGCCAGACTACATGGGTTCAGAACCTACACTGCCTAGGTTTGAATCCTGGCTCTGCCGTTTACTAGCATGTACCATTTACTCAATCATTCTAACAGTGAAGTGATGTTTCTTTCGCTGTAAAATATGATAGAAGTGTCTTCTTGGTGGATTTTCTTTTTCTCAGGACTAAGATGAGTTAACATACGTAAGGCACTTAGAACAGTCTGGCATGTAATAAACATATGTAAGTGTTCAGTTCAGTTCAGTTCAGTCGCTCAGTCGTGTCTGACTCTTTGCAACCCCATGAACTGCGGTATGCCAGGCCTCCCTGTCCATCACCAACTCCTGGAGCCTACCCAAACTCATATCCATTGAGTTGGTGATGGTTGGTAAGTCCAACCATCTCATCCTCTGTCATCTCCTTCTCCTCCTACGCTCAATCTTTCCAAGCATCAGGGTCTTTTCAAATGAGTCAGCTCTTCGCATCAGGTGGCCAAAGTACTGGAGTTTCAGCTTCAACATCAGTCCTTCCAATGAACACCCAGGACTGATCTCCTTTAGGATGGACTGGTTGGTGTTAGCTGTTGTTATTATCATTATTATTTAGTATTAACTTTAATGAGCATAGGAACTAAAAAGTGAATGAGTCAGGACTGGATACAGATTTTTTTGGCTCTAAAAACTGTCAGTTTATACATTTCAAACTGCCTCCTGCTATGCCCATTTGCCTTGAGATTAAAGAATAGAATGACAAATTCTTTTCATCTTTTCTCTCAGGGATCCAAACCTTTTATCAGGTTATTTCAGTCTCAGATGCCTGACCACTATCTCCTGCATACTTTCTGGAGGTTGAGGTCTGCAGAAGCATTAACATGAGTGGGGTCAGATTCTGAAGTTACTTTGGTTTAGTGTACGACCAATCCATCATGCATGCTTTTTGGAGGTTGAAAGCTCCGGAAGCTTTAGCATGAAGGAGATCAAGTTTTGTTTCCATACAAGGTCATGATGAAAACCGTGGGTCTCTTACCAAAATTGTCCTGGGCCAGTTTGCTCTGCTTGTAATGTCACTGGTATTTGCCTACTGGTGTTTGGACTGCCTATACCAAGCCACCGGGGTACAGAGGACTCAGACCAATCTGACATGCTTCTAGCACATGCAGCAGCTCTCTCTAGCTTCCTTCCCCCATTAAGGAGTGAAGGAAGGTTTTGTAAAGTTGTAAGAGTATGTCTCTTCCTCCCCAGCTGCCTTCCCCCTTCTGTTCCTCAGAAAGGCATGGGCCCCACATTGCCCAGGAAGAACAAAGCAGAGGTGAGAGGCAGATAAGAAAGGTGTTATGCTTGGCATGACTGGTTTAGGCTTAAGTTTGTGCCTAAATAGCCATTTAGGGTGAACTTTTTATATCCCTTGAGTGTTAACTTACTGTGTTTGCATCCATATGACAATATAATTAAACCAGAGTTTATAAGATCTGTTCCCTGAGGGTAGTATGTTTTTTAACTTAACTAAATTCAATTAAATCCAACAAATTCATTCTGGATTTCAGTCTATGACATCAGAGTAAGTTCTGTGGACATACGTTTGTATAAGATAAGGCCGGTTACTTCCAGAAATTTAAAGTCTTGTTCAGGAGACAAAGAAAGAAAGAAATAATTGTAAAGACTCTGATGCTGGGAAAGATTGAAGGCAGAAGGAGAAGGGGATGACAGAGGATGAAATGGTTGGATGGCATCACCAACTCAATGGAGATGAGTTTGGGTAAACTCCGGGAGTTGGTGATGGATGGGGAGGCCTGGCGTGCTGCAGTCCATGGGATCACAAAGAGTCAGACACGACTGAGCGACTGAATGGAACGGAATGTGTTAAATTCCATGATCATGCACCAGGTGAAATGACTCTGATTGATTGGCTGGTGTGGTGGTAGTAAGGGGAGTAGTCAAGGAAGACTCTCTCTGAAGAGAATATAGGATATCACAACATGGAAGAAGCAAGAGGAGAAGCGAGAGCTTGGAGATGTGAAAGCGCCTGGCTGATTCAACTGACTGATATTAAGAAGGGTAGCCTGAAAATGTTCCACATTTTGAGAAAGCAAGTAGGAAATAAAATTTTATAAGGTTAATGGTTTACAACAGTTCCATAACAGATGTTCTGTTGTTATTTCCATTTTACAAATGAGGAAGCCAACTTCCCCAGTGACAAATTTTGAAGAAGGCAAGCTACCTCCAAAGAAAGATACAATCATTAGTCATTAAACTTAACTACTATCCTCTATACCATGCCTCTTGTTTGATTTTTCTCAACTGGGCCTAGCCATTGGAATCATCTTGGAGATTTCTAGAAATATACTGATCCTGTTCCTTTCCCCAGACAGTGATTTTGTGTCTCTTCTTGGTAAATGGCTCGACTATTCATCCTGATGCTCAAAGTTGAGCTTGGGAGTAATGATAAAGAATCTGCCTGCAATGAGGGAGACCCAGGTTCAATCCCTGGGTCAGGAAGATCCCCTGGAGAAGGAAATGGCAACCCACTCCAGTATTCTTGCCCAGAGAATCCCCATGGACAGAGGAGCCTGATGGGCTACAGTCCATGGGGTCGCAAAGAGTTGGACACGTCTGAGCGACTACACTTTCTTTCTCTCTTCTTTATTTTCCACATCCAGTTCATCTCCAGATTCTTTCAATTTTCCACCAGAAACTTATCTCAGATTCTTCTACCACTTGTGTGTCTACTTCCATTTTCAGCATCCATAACCAAAACCCCCTAACCAACTGACTTCAGTCTCTCCCAGCCCACTTCTAATCCATTCTCCAGATCACAGCCACAGTGATTGTATCACCTTTGGCTCAGAGTCCTCCAGTGGTCCCAAGTTGCCCTTGGAATTCAGTCTAGACCTTCAGCATGATTTACAAGGCCCTGTATCACTAAGCCCATGCCTATTCTCCTGGTTCATTTCACACCACCCTTCCTCTTGTCCAACTACATGGATGCTGTTTTATTTCCTTCACTGTGAGAAGCTCTCTTGTATCTTATAGTCTTCCCACTTGCTGTTCTTTCTGTGGGAAGGAACCTGCCTTCTCTGGTCCTAGACATTCCCTGACACCCCTTGATGAAATATCCCTTCTGTCACTCTCTTTTAGGGCACACTGTTCTTTTCTTTGATTGTATAATTTCTTAATATGATTATATGCAGTTACTTGTTGAAGTCAAAGTCCCCGCACAAGCCTGGGCGCTCCATGAGGGTAGGGATTGCACCTGACATATTCACCATTGTGTACCTTACATGTGGCCCACTGCATGGTCCGGAGCAGTTGTGCAATACACTTTTAATGACTAATTGATAGGCAAACTGGATATAGAGATGAAGAAGATTAAAAAAAAAAAAAAAGGTCATTGGATTTGGCAAGGAGGCTGCTTAGGATATGCACTTGCCTGCTTTCCGTTGAATGATGGGGAGGAAACCAAACCTAATAAATCCTGAAGTTGAATGAGAAAGCAAGTAGGAAATAAAATTAATGTCATGTGGAGGTAATAATAATTACTATGTTCCAGACCAGACCATGAACTTGGCACTGTGCATCCATTATTTAATCATTATAGTAACCTTACAGGGTTCTGTTATCTTCATGCTTTGGATAAGGTAGAGAGTCTCAGAGAGGAAGTAATATGACCTGGGTCACATATTAGAATATAGCAAAACTTCAGAGTTCATTCTCCTAACCAGTGAGCCAATGGCTCAGAGGAATCATGGCAATGAGTGGTTTATTGAAAACCACTACTGTCAAGAGATTGAAATTCTCCTGCCACCAAAAGATTGAAATTAAAAACAGGTCTGTGTGAAATTAAATAGAAATCTTCAGTTTTAACAGGCATTTTGAATGATTCTAAGGCTGGTTGACCTAGGTACCCTGGTCTGTGGAGCATTATTCCATGCTATGCTTCACAAGAGAATAGATTTTAGGTCATTTGCAGCTTCTGATCTAAGCCTTGGAGCCTCTAAGACTCTATTTCGTGTGTATATTGATAAAAATGTTTTCTCACAGGCTTATGGTGATTAAATGAGATCATTTATAGTGTGCTAACTAATAGTCTGTACACAATAAATGTTGCCTCTCCTTTCTCTCCTAAACTTTTCTTTCAGGAATTTTCACTGGGTTAGGAATGGAGAAAAAACTAATAATTTGAAGTTGTGGTAAGTTAGAGGGGAAGTTTAATTTTTTCCCCCTATTATCTCCATTCTGAAAATAGAGGAAGAGAGACACAGAGGAGTTAAGTAACTGGATCTTAGGCCACAACTAGAAGTGGCACCCCTCTTAACATCCATGCTATGCTGATGAAGCAGATTTGTAAAGAATTCTCTAGTTAATGCTTGTTGAATTAGATTTGAAACTTAGCTGTTTTTCCATTGCTTCTTTCTTAAAATAGAATATACTCTCACTTTCAACTTTGTTGACTTTTTTTCCTTTGACTTTTTAAGAATATATGCCCTTGTGTTTTTATTGTAAACATCACATTTTTCTAGGAGACCACATAGTATTGAAATCAAATTAATATAGTTAATGTGCCGGGTAATGAGTGGACTATAAGTCCAGTTAAGCAAAGTTGAGGTGTTCAGATACTTAGAAAAAGTATCTGAAAAATTGCTTAAAAAAAAAATTGCTAACAGAAGCTTTAAGAAATGTAGAGGTGTCAAAGTAGCATGGATAAAGGAAAAGTGACGTCATCCCATCTCAAGGTACAGGGTGGGATGACTTGCTTCTGGTACCTTATCTTGTGCTCAGTGAAAAGGTCAGCAAGGGTCCTGGGAATTATCTCAGGACTTTCCCTTCCAATCCTTCCACTGACTCTGTGTTTTCGGGGTGTTGGTTTCTCCAGTTTTTCTCTGGTTGTGCCTTTATCATGCAGAGCACGTGACTCCACATCCCTCTTTCCGCAGTTCTATTTTGAGAGCTTGAACACATCAGCCAGCCCTGAGTTGAAGCCTCTGCCAGCATGTCAGCTTAAAGCTTCATGTCTGTCTGACTTGCCTTAGATAGTCCCTCAGTAAGAATCAAGGATTTTTTAAAATTTATTTGATGTCTTAATTCCTTACTTCTTATGGTGGTGCTTCTTCCTTTAAGATTTACTTTGTTTTGATATGTTTCACAGTTGATCACAGTGCCTGGTTTTTAACTGCCCTTTATCTCAGAATCTATTTGTATGGAGTATTAGAAATGTGTGTGTTCTTATTGCTCTTTTTACAATGAATAACAGTCTATCTGGAAATAGACTCCATTTTGTTTTCCAAATTCACATTAATTTAATGTGTTAGTCAAGGTTCTCCAGAGAAACAGAACCAGTATATATGCACACACATATAGAAAGAAATTTATTTTAAGAAATTGGTTTCTGAAATTATGCAGGCTTGGTGTATCCAAAATCTGATGGGGAAGATCAGCAGGCTGAAGAATCAGTATAGAGTTACAGTTCAAGTCCAATGGCGGTTTGCTGGTAGAATTCCTTCTTGCTCAGGGGAAGTCAAGCCTTTTGTTCTAGTCAGGTTTTCAGCTGATTGGAAGAGGTCCACGTACCTTAAGGAGGGCAATCTGCTTTACTCAAAGTCCACTGATTTGAATGTATATCTCATACAAAAAACACCCTCACAGGAACTTTAAGAATGATGTTTGACCAAATATTTGGGCGCTGTGGCTCAGCCAAGTTGACACATAAAATTAACCATCACACTTGGCATTTTTCAAGTTGGACTCTGCAGAACCGTATTCTAGTTGTTAATAGGTTAACAGGAAAAGTGAAGCAGAGGAGTTCAGTGGTTCACTGATTTAACATATTTGTCTATATATATATATATATATATATATATACACACACACACACACACACACACTATGTGTGTTTATAGATGTATGTCTGTATGTTACACATTCATCTGTTAAAGACTGGAAATTCCTGAGGTCACGAAAGCTGCTCTGTGTAACTACTACACCAGGAAGTTAAGGCATCCATAACCATGTGGTGTTTCACTTGCAGCACCCTCCTCCACCACCACATTGGGAGGAAGTGGGGCTGGGCTTGTTTCCCTAGAAATCCCAAATCCTGAACCTTGCTTCTCAGATCTAAATTGTACAGAGATATTTGTCTAAATACTAAAATAAGTCATCTGACCCTGGTTCCTGCTGGCTCCCATTTCTACATTGCAGCAACCACTCGAATGATCAGACCCTATATCTGAAAACCAGCTAGAACTCTTCTAAGAACTTTAAAATCCACCCTCACTCATTGTGGGTTGTTTTCCTCGCACTTATTTTCCCTTTAAAGATTTAGATACTCCCAAGTAGTTTAACACTTAAAGTTGTTCTCAGAGGATAACTAATCTTTTATTCTCCTTAATTCCATAGTCTGTAGTCTACTAGGATAGATGAAGAGATAACCATCAGAGACTTGCAATGGAAACATCAGAACCTCTGCACTCTTTCCCCTCCCCTGACTGGGAAGGGAACAGTAGAGGTGGATGTGGTTTAGAAGATGAACCGTTATAAAAACCAGAAGTGGGTAAAGTCTCCATAGACTTTGAGGGTAGAGAAGAGACCCTTTGGGAAGTTGGTTTGGGCTAGATCTAGAGCTGGTGCAGGTTGATGCCTGGGCCAAGGCAGAGCAGGAAACCCTGCCCCTAAATGCTGGGAGTATAGCACTCAAAGCTATGGTTTTTCCATTAGTCATGTATGGATGTGAGAGTTGGACCATAAAGAAGCCTGAGCGCCGAAGAATTGATGGTTTTGAACTGTGGTCTGGCAAAGACTATTGAGAGTTCCTTGGAGAGCAAGAAGATCAAACCAGTCAATTATAAAGGAAATAAACACTGAGTATCCATTGGAAGGACTGGTGCTGAAGCTGCAACTCTGATTCTTTGGCTGCCTGATGCAGAGCCAACTCATTGGAAAAGACCCTGATGCTGGGAAAGATTGACGGTAGGAGAAGGGGGCGACAGAGAATGAGATTGTTGGATGGCATCACTTACTCAATGGATGTGAGTTTGAGCAAACCCCAAGAGATAGTGAAGGACAGGGAAGCCTGGTGTGCTGCAGTCCATGGGGTCTCAAAGAGGCAGACATGACTTAGCAACTGAACAACAACAACAAATGGCTTAGGGCCCCAGGTAGAGTTAATTGCCACGGGGACATGGCCAGAGTTCAGAACCTCACATGTCAGGCATTCCTGAGATGCCTCAGGGTCATTGCTACAAGGGCCTGACAGACTTTCTCTGAGAGGTAAGTAGGAGGCAGTGGATTTAATCATCTGAGATTTGGGAACTAGAGCCATGGGGATGGGAGGAAAACCCTACTGAAATCCAGTGCTCCAGGAGCCTCAGAAACAGGGCGTCACATGGCACAGAGCAGGAAGGTGGAGCGTTTGCAAACCCATTTGTCCAGCCCTGGCTGGTGGCTAAGACCAGCTTTCCCCATTCCTTCAGAAGTATTAGAATTTTAGTTAATGGGACCTAAGACTATATGGTTTTTCCAGTAGTCATGTATGGATCTGATAGTTGGACTACAAAGAAAGCTGAGCGCAGAAGAATTGATGATTTTGAACTGTGGTGTTGGAGAAGACTCTTGAGTCCCTTGAACTGCAAGGAGATCCAACCAGTCCATCCTAAAGATCAGTCCTGGGTGTTCATTGGAAGGACTGATGTTGAAGCTGAAACTCCAATATTTTGTCCACCTGATGTGAAGGGCTGACTCATTTGAAAAGACCCTGATGTTGGAAAAGATTGAAGGCAGGAGGAGAAGGGGACGACAGCGGATGAGCTGGTTAGAAGGCATCACCGACTCAATGGACATGAGTTTGGGTAAACTCCGGGAGTTGGTGACGGACAGGGAGGCCTGGTGTGCTGCGGTTCATTGGGTCGCAAAGAGTCGGACACGACTGAGTGACTGAACTGAACTGAACTGAAGACTGTTGGCATGAAAAGTAAAACTAAATTAGAGAAAGAAAAAGCAAAACAATCTGGAAACCACAATCTTGCAACGGGGGCTAAGGAGGCAGAAGAGAAATGTCAGAGTAGGATGTGCTACATTTCCATAATACACTACTGAGAGCAGGAGGCTGGCACTTTTTTTTCTTCTGATGAATTGAACACCCCCACATAAAGGAACATCAGACCTTTTCAAACTCAAAACAGATTGCTTATTCTAACATCCCAGAGTAGCTGAAGGAGGCCTGCAAAACCCAGTAGGAAACAGGAAGGCAACAGCTTGCTCTTACATTGGCATCTGTGTAGGACCCTCGTTTCTGTCTCTATTAGAATGCTTCCTGCCTGGCAGACTGAGGAGTGTGGCCAGCAGGGCAGGGGTGACTATTGGCTGCTGTAAGATTGTACCACCTGTTTACCTTCTCATTTCAGCTACGTAGTACCAAACAGTGGAGGGAACCACAGCTACTTGGCCGATCTGACCATACTCTTGACACCAGCACTCCTGGATTCTCTCCCCTTGAGGTGGTCTATTCATTAAACAGGAAGAAAGTAATATAGACTATTATGGAGCAAAATCAAGGTTTCATTGCCACTGCCAGTAAATTGGACAGTAAATGTAAAAGTTAATGGTGTTTGAATTAGCTGGAACGTCATCTTGAGACCCATTCTATGACACCTCTTTAAATCCACACCATGTGAAATATGGTGTCTGTGGGAATGTAGCTCTCTCTGCATATGCAGGTTATTTGGGAGGATTTACAGTATGTGCATGACAGTGACAAATAGCACTGTTAGTTTCTGAGGGAGACCACAAGAGAAGGATTGCATTTATACTGGTTGTTAAAAGCTGTTTAAATTCTTAGTAAGCGATTGCTGAATAATTGAACCACAATCCACATTTCTAATAAACTAGGTCAAATTTAAGTTTGTGTTACTTGGTTTTTGGTAAAGTAGGCTTTTGTGGTAAAGAACCAACACAAAAGTACTGTTTAACAAAGGACACAATGGGACTCTGGCATTTATGCTAAATGTGCCTCTAGCCGTGACAGTTTTCTAATGCATGTTATTGCACTTTAGGAAGTAAATAAATCAGCTGAGTTGATATCACCTGGAAACTCTGATGCTTCAAGCACTGTACCCAGATTGATTGAGTCACTTAACCTTCCTTTGCCTTAGTTTCCTCATCTAAGAATGTGGGGCATGATACTAAGACTTACTCCCTGGGACTGTTTTAAGAATTAAATTAGGTAATACATCTAACATGTAACAGACAACCAGGCACATAGTGAGGACCTAAATAAACAGTGGCTATTATTTGAGCCTAGGAAATTGTAACCATATTCATTTTGCAGAGGTAGGAGAGGAAGCTGTATTGCTCAAGTAATTTCCCAAGAACCAGGGTAATGAAATGATGTTATAAGGACTGGTACATAGAAGGTACCCCAAGTGTCCTCTTCCTCCCACTTCCCTGATTTTTGATCTAGGGAAGGCAAGAGTTCAAAAGCAGAGGACTTAGTGGGTTGAGAACACTGACTGCCACATTGTGAATGATGCCCATGGTGGGAGGAGACAGATCCTCATAGGTTTATCAGGTCAGCAAGACTTCATAACTAGAGCAAGTTCTAAGGGGTGAGTGGGTGGAATCAGGGAAGTCAGTGGAGTTGTGTTTTGAGATGCTCATTTGGTTGGGATGACAGCATCTAAAGTGTGAGAATACGCCAAGGTGTTAGGGGAAATGGGGTTTGAAATCAGTAAAGTTGGAAAATGATGGAGAAACCAAGAAGATGAGGCACACAGGGACTTATTTTCCTCTTAGTTATTTTAATTAGGGGTGCATTCCTCAAATTGGAATCTGAAGACCAGAGAGCATGGATGTTCTCTTGTGGCTTAGGGGTTGTGTTTCAGTTATTCAGCAGTTGATTACTAAAAATGTTAACAGTTTTTAGTGACCGCTGTAAATGCAATTTTTCTCTTATGGTCTCTCTCAGAAACTAACATTGCTATTTCTCACTGTCATGTACATACTGTAACTTCTCCCCCAAAATCTGCAAATGCAGGTGGATATTAGTGTAAGAGAAGTCTGTGCCTGAGTTCAAAGAATCCTAGACAGAGATCATTCTCTGCTTCTAATATATAATTGCATTGATTAGTGTCCTCACAAGAATCCAAACTTCAGAACTACTCTGCAAATTAATCCTTTAAATTATATAGAATTTAACTCATCCATGATGGTGTCAGTTGATTCACATGATAAGTACTGCATAGCTCAGCTCCAATTCTGGACCTGAGTGCTTACAGGGTTCTTTAGTGGTACAAATTTGTCTGTGGCAAAAGTTAAATCTAAAAATACCTCAAACTCCCTGAATTGCAATTTGCGTTAATCAGATTGTTATAAAGCTCAATTTGAGAGCTACACTACCAACATTTTCAATCCCTCAATATTTTAAGATTTCTTTCACTTTAATTCTTAGAGTAATTTTTCTCTCTGTGAACGTCAGATATTCTGATGCTGAGATACCTAATTCTTAGCTCAGATCACATCACATAGTGAGTCACCAGGGTGTCTCTATACACCCCGATAAAGCCCCAGGTGGAACAACCAGACAGAAAAAGACTGGATCTTGAGATGACCACCTGGAGGGAAGCTGCCCAAGTGCTTGACACTTGCTTAGGAGAGCAAGAAGTCAAGTTCTGTTGTGTTAAGATTCTACTTTCTCAACCTTTCTCAATCCAGCAATTTAGTTGGGATAATATATCTATTCTGATACTGCTACATCTGATGTCATGCTTTCTTTTTTATCCAAAGCAACAGTGTAGTTATGTTGACTATTATCTTGCCTATTTATGAGTATTGACTAAAATGTCAGTTATTATTCTAATAGTTTTAAATGTATTACCTCATGCTGATCTCACAAGAATCTTGAGATGTAGGATTTTAAAATCCTCACTTAAAAGATGAGGAATCAAAAAGATTATTGCATAGAGAGGGGAAATATTTTGCCTAGGATCAGATGACTGTTTGGAACCTAGATTATTTTGATTCAGATTTGTAGTTCTCCCGTGAATGTTCAACCTTGTACCAGTTGTACATCAAAATCACATGAGGTGCTCACAGCAGAGACTGATTCTTGCTCACTGAAATCCACTTACTGGCCCAGTAGCTATACTGTATTTTCCTCCCTTCCTTACAGTTAGGAGCAACCATATAACAAAGTTCTCCTTAAAAGAACAAGAGCGAAAGAGAAAATCCATGCCACTTTTAGTGAGATGCATTAGAACTTTCCACATGAGCTCCTCCATGCTATTTCTTCTTCCACCTGGTGGAAGATCAAATACCAGTGAAACTATTCAGTATGGAGGAGCCAGCCATAAGATGGAAAGGTCTTGGTTACTGAGTGACTGCGTGAAGGGGAGCCTCTCCAACAGCCTCTCTGAGCAATTTTGTGAGCAGGAAATTAATTTCTACTTTGTTAATCTACTGATAATTTGGAGTCTGTTGGTTACTACAGCCTACCTTACCTTAACTAACACAGAGAAAAATACAGTTTCCTGGTCTGTACTCTAGACCTGGTCAAACTCTCTGGAAGGAAACCTAAGTATCTACAATTTTTTTTAAGTTCTCTCATGTGATTCTGATATATCTGGTCTTTGACAACAATATACTTCATTCCATATTCCTGTCTAAATCCTTCTAGTTAGGTATATTAAGGAGAGGTTTTTCCATTCTCAGTTTTGTCTGAATTTTAAAAAATGCTATGAATCAACAGTGTTTAGTGATTTAGAAAAAGCTTCTTTTATGTTTTGATTTTTTTTTTTTTTAATTCAATTCATTTGACCCAGGGAATTCAAGATGTATTGCTCATGATCAGGAGTCCAGCCTATCTCTTCCTTCCCTCTCTCCCACCACTACTCCATCCATCCATCCCCCCATTAGATCTATCTCCTGTCTCTTCTACACATCTATATATGCATTTATCTTTCTACCTATCAGAGCAGAACTTACCCCGAAGTCTTTTTCCTCAATTTTATTTTATATATATATAAATATATATATATATATATTTTTTTTTCACTGTGTAATTCCTTGGAAATAACATGCAGCACTTAACAAGAGTGAAGCAGCTGTTCATGCCTTTTAGTGATTACTTTGGAACTGTGACTGATCTCTAGCTCTTAAGGGGGAGGGGGAACATTAAGAGATTTTGTACTTTAAAATTGAGATCTTGTTTTCTTACATTATTTCATCCTTTAAAATGTATTTTTTTTCTGAATGAAATATATTATGGAATCTTATCAAAGTGATAAGTTTGATCTTTTTATCAAATGCCTTGAATGTTCATAATAGGATGACACCCTTATTTGTTTAGAGGGTAAATGAAGATAGACTTTAACATCCAGATCCATTGCTAATTAGTAGGGAAGCATCACATAAGGACAGCAGGGACTTTACATAAATTAGGTCCTTTAATTCTCTAGAATAATCTTATGAGCTAAGTCCTGTGTTTATCCTCCTTTCATATGAGGCCACTGAGGTATGGAGGCATGAAAGAATACGCCAGAAGTTTCATAGCAAGTAGAGGGTGATGTTGGGATATGGACCCATGTAAGCTGGCTTTAGGCTCTGTGCCTTTAACCACTATCCACACTGCCTATTTTAAGAGGCATATGATTTTCCTTGGGGGCTTCCGAGGTGGCTCAGATGGTAAAGAATCTGCCTGCAATGCAGGAGACCAGGGTTCAATCCCTGGGTTGGGAAGATCTCCTGGAGAAGGGAGAGGCTACCCATGCCGGTATTCTTGCCGTTAGAATTCCATGGACACAGGAGTCTGGCAGGCTGCAGCCCATGGGGTCACAAAGAGTTGGACACAACTGAACAACCACCACTTTCGCTTTTATGATTTTCTTTACCACTCTATGGGTATGTTAATTTTACTCCTTCATAACAAATTACTACAGATTTCAGAGCTTAAAACAACACATACGTATTATCTCCCAGTTTCAGTGGTCCAGGAGTACAGATTCAGGTTAGTTGGGTCCTCTGCTTAGGATGTCACAAAGCTACAGTCAAGGTATCAGGCAGGTCTGGAGTCTCATCTGAGTTTCAAATTCCTCTTCCAAGCTCATCTAATTTCTGTCAGAATTTGTTTCCTTCTAACTGTAAGAACTTATGGCAACTAGCTTCTGCAGAGTCAACAAAAGACTCTTAGTGAAGTCTGAAATCCTCTTTAAAACAGCTTCCAACTGATTAATTCAGGGTCACTGGGTATAATCTCCTTTTTGATGAATTTGTCGATTAATTTAGGACTTTAATTACATCTGCAAAGTCCCTTCACTCTTGCCATATAATGTAACCTAATCAAAGATATAACCTAATCATATTTGTAACACCGGGGGCAGAGATCTTGGGGGTTATCTCAGAATTCTGCTATGACATGGCACAATGAGTATGTCTGATCCTTTTTTCTGTGGGTGCAGGAGATAGGTAAATACCATCATACTTAAACAATGAGATGACATTTCCCTTAGGGCTTGACTCATCAACCTCAGCTTATAAAAATATCAAGGATTTCTTTTAAAAATGTTTATACATAAAATTCTCCTTCTTTAACTCTGTCTAGAGCTCTTCCCATTGAAGGAAGGTTGATGGTATAAATAAGTTACTCTTTTAAAATTACTATTATAAATTTACTCTGCTGATTAGTTTTCCAGGACATTTCTTAAAATCACCTAATCAATGTAGTCATAAGATCAGTCACTGGGTGAAAATCAAACTCCGTGGTGTGGCCAACCAAGATGCCCTCCTATGCTAATCAAACATTCTGTGTTACACTTAACTCTTGTCACTGCCTTCTCCTCCCATCATTTTATTCCAAGTCACTTTTATGCTTCTGGACCTGTATGTGATGTACCTATATACAGTTGACACTTGAACAGCATGGGTATGGACTGCATAAGTCCGCTTATATGTGAAATTTTTGTCTTTAGTAAATACAGGCTACAGCACTACATGATCTGGGACTGGTTAATCTGTGGATATGGAATCGCAGATGAAGGGCTGACTGTGAAGTTATACCCAGATTTTCAACTACGCTGAGGGTGGGTGTTCCTAACCTTTGCATTGTTCAAGGGTAAATTGTACCCTTGTACTAAAATTTCCATGCTTAATTTTACCTGGAATACCCTTTATATCTCAGTCCCATCCCCACATCAGTCTGCCGGTAAATTCTCTGTTTCTTCAAGACCTGGCTCAGATGTCCCTTCTTTTGTAAAACATTCCCCAGTTCCCAAGCAGAAAAATGAGTCGAAGCTATAGAAAAAGGACTTGAGTTCTAAGTCCAGCTGAAAAGTAAAAATGAAGGGTAATACTGATTTGAACACTGGAGAGCCCAGTTTCATTCTGGATTTAAGTATGTTCTAAAAAATACTTTAGAAGAAAATAAAATGGACTTAGGAAATCTATGCTAAACTAAACATATAAATGTGGACTCTTAACATGTTCTACCATTGAAGAGGTTGAGCGGTAAAATAATGTCAACTTTGCCTTCTGGGATTTCACTTGCTTTTCTGACTCTCCACTGTGAAAGGAACCCGAGCTCTGTGACGATTTCATTCTTATCTGAATGGAAGGATGCTTTAAAGGGGGGTAGTGCTGAAAGGACAATAGAGTCAGCTTTGAGATACTCCCATTATCCAACTTGGAGCCATTGGCATTAAAAAATAATTATTCATAAACAAATTGAGTTCATGATTCTATGAATTCATAATGATATTCAAAATTGTGAAGGGTAAAGGTTATAAAAGACATTGTAATACAAAAGGAAGTAGATATGCTTAATATTTTATTAATTTTAGGAGAATGGTGGAATTGATAGATGTGAGTTTCTTCTTTCTTCTACTGAGTATATGACCCTTTATAAAGCATAGATATGTATTTTTCTTCACTTCTATTTGTAGGCAAGATAAAGAGAGTTGTGAGTAATCCCAGGAGTTCTGATAGAGTCAAAACTATACCAAGAGTAAGAAAGATTGTGACAGTAGTATAGGAATATATGTGTAGAAAGAATGTTTTGAAAGAAGATAGATTCACCACATTACTCAAGAGTAAACTCAATCTTTCATTTTCCAGGAAACAAAACCTCTTGAATGATGGACCAATTATCAAGAGAAGCTAACAAGGCATCATTGGTTCTAATAATGCTAATGAATCATGCCGAAATTATTATAACAGTGAAAGGACACACAGTATGTCTTGCTGGCCAAGTAAACTTTTAAGAATGTTTCATTTCAGGAAAATTTGCCGGATTGCCAGTCATGAAAACAGCTGTAGGCTCATTGAAAAGACCCATTGATTTAACAAGTACTGTGTGACTCTAAAAAGACAAAGGGAGGTAGGGATGGCAGAAAGATGATCATTGGACTAAGTTTGAATCACTCCGGAGTTTCAGTCAGACCCCAGGTCCTGACTAGGAATTAATTGCTCAGTAACCCAGAATTTGCAGATTTAGCTGGTCTGAGATAGTATTTCTTTTGTTGATGGTTAAAAGTTACTTTAACAGTGGAAAGGTATTAACTAATTAGAGAAATATGAATAAATGAATCAATAGTTTGTAATATGCTAAAGAGGGTACAACCATTACAACTTTAACCACTGAAATAACTTATGTTCTACTTTTCCTGTGATTCTACTTGTCTGCTTTTAATGTACAATATTATTTACTTATATTTTATTTATTTATTTAGTATATTGTTTATTATCTACCTCACTTTTTTCCTCATCCTTTTCCATCCTTGCCAAGTAGGAGGGCAGGGGCCATAGTCCACATTTTTAGCCACTTTCGGAGGTTTGATTGACAATCAGAATTTGTAGATATTTAGTATATATGGCTTGCTGTGTTTAGGGTAAGTATACCCCTGTGAAACCATCCCCACAGTTATTGCCATAAACTTACCATCATCTCCTAAACCTCCCTCCTGCCCTGTTTGTTTGGTTGTGGTTTTCTTGTCTGTTTTGATCACCTCTGCTGTATCTGAAAATCCCAGGTAATACACATCACACAGTAGAGGTTCACCACATGTTTATTGAATAAACAAATAAGTGTTATCTTTTTATAGTTTTTGTCTCTATGTAAGTTGTTTTAAGGTTTTGAATCACTTAGAAAAAATCAACACATTTAGACTAATGTCTAGCATTCCAAAGACCCATGTGGACTCAGTGATACATCATTTTTGGAGGGAACCAGACCACTTATGGAGGAGTCAGAGGGCTCTGGTAGGCCTTGCCCTTTCTGCCATGTGATCCCATCTGCCCAGCCTTTCCATCCTTAGAAAGAGCAGGGGAAGAGAGAGGAAGCTGGAAAGATTAAGCATTTATCCAAGGAAAAATGCATATGGAAGAGTCCATTTTAAAAAGGAGTGACTTTAATATCTAACATTGGCAAATTTGAAAGAGTGTTTTCCACCCCATGGTACCGAGTAATGTGGATGTTTCTGAGGAAGAGCAGATCTGTGATAGAAAATGAAGAAGCTGAATTTTCTTCATATTCCTAAGTAGTTGAAGTTTCTGTCTCTGCTACCTGTGGGCATATTCAAACCCCACCAGGTATGAGGGGGATGACCTCAATCTCAATCTGATTCTATAGAGGGGAATGGTTTCCAATACATCCCAGCCTCCTATCCTCAGGTGTGAGCAAAGCTTGGCTGTCCTACAAATTGGCCCTGGAGAAGGAAATGGTAACCCACTCCAGTATCCTTGCCTGAAAAATTCCACGGACAGAGGAACCTAGTGGGCTACAGTCCATGGACTCGCAAATAGTCGGACACGACTGAGCGACTTTCTTTCACTTTCCTACAAATTGGCGCTGTATGTAAACTAGCATAGCCTTAGATATTGCTGAAAATGATGGACAGGGAAGCCTGGTGAAATGCATCCCATGGGGTCGCAAAGGGTTGGACACGACCGAGCGACTGAACTGAACTGATTGGAGCAAGGGAGTCATTCAAGCCTGGAAAAGGAAGAATTCTATCTGACCCAAGTTCAGGAAGGGGAGAATGTGCTGGGGGATCCCTGAAGGGCACACACATACAGAAGGAGTAACTGGGGGTGGGAAAGTGAACTCTGCTATGCTCATGACAGGGTCTTTTTCTCCATGTTTTTTCCTGTATGAATTCACAGTCGTTAGGTGCTCAGTGTTCTATGGGATCACACCAAGCAGCTCCTGGAAGATGGCCCAGAGCCCAGTGCATGCAGGTTTTTCTTCTGAAGCCCCCTCAACTCTATTAAATAATAATTTGGTTCCCAAAGGTATCACAGCATAAGAACAGTCAGAATTGGCAGATTTAAAAGATGATTTTTATCAATTAGACATAACTGGGGCTCAACAACACCCATACCTAAAGGAAAAAAACCTAAATCTTAACAGTAGAATACATCAAAAAAGTTGAAGGTGAGGAAGTAGAAATAAAATAATGAGCTATATTAGGCAAAAAATAGACTTTAATAATTTTAAGACAATGTGGAACATTTCTATAATACAATTATTTCTGGAACTATTCTGAAAAGTAAAAGAGAAACTGCTATTATTACAGACATAGTAGAATAATGTAAATAAACATTCTAAACAATGTTCCTCCTTCCCAATTAGCTCTTAATATCCAGTGTTTTGGCCAGATTGTGAAGGCGATTTTCTCAGCTCTCTAGTTTACTGCTACCAGTTTAGAGAGATTTGGAAGTAGTCTGAGGAAACCTGCTGGTATTTCCCGATGTACAAATGCAGTATTAGTCATGATCACCCTCAAACCAATGAAGACTATGTTGGATGTAGAAATATCAAGTTGATTCTAAATAATATGTACAGTTTCTCTCAAAATTCCTCATTTATGAAATGAAGGTTAGATATTTTTATTCATTAGGGAGCAAATGATCTCATTATAATGGGTAAGGTGCCTTGTCATGCAGAGGATAAGGATAGACCAATTGTGTTCCGTTCCAAGCCTAGTTCAAGCCATTGCAGCAAAACTAGTGGAAGAATTAAAATAATTTCTTTAAACCATGAAAATCAGTAATTCACCACCTTTTCCATGTACACACTCTATCACGGGGGGAAAAAAAAAAACATTGTGAATTAAGTGAGAAAGAAAATAGAAATGAGAAAGGGGTAGTTGGAGGAAGGATGATAGAAGGAACAGCAGAAGTTTGAATTGTTTTACTTTGCACACAATTTTTCTTCTTAAGATCAAAACACCGACCATTTGTGAGATCTCATTGGCCTAAGGTCAGTAATAGAACGTGCACTTTGATTCGGTTCTCCAGTGCTCTGCTGGTTCATGCCTGTGCACACACGCTCTCTCATCATTCCTCCTCAACCAAATGTGCACTTGCTGATTGGAGTTGGGGAGATGGTCCTGGTTTAGGGAGATGATCACTGATCTATATGCAAATTGAATTCGAGACCTTGACCTCATTGATTCTGGACTAGCTCGTTCCTCATTTTCCGGATAGCGATTGCATTGATCAGACAATGTTTTTGTCAAAGTCACCAGGAGAGGAAGCATCACAATTTATCACTGCCAACCTATATCAATGTTTAATTGAATGTTTAACCTAAATCAATAATTAATTAATAAACATATGTAGGTGAGCATTGTTGAGAAGATGTTTGAGGATTTCATTCTTATAAAACATGAATTTTCCTCTCTTAACTTATTCCTGTCCTCATTTGTACATATCTTATTTGTTTTTGGAATAAATTCGTTTTTGAAAGTAGCACCCAGAGATATCAAACTTTAAAATTAGAGAATCTCCAAAGCATGAGTTTTTTTTTTTTTTTTCTTTTTTGCCCTGTTTCTTAATGTCTTTTGCCCTCTAGTGGTAAACTCAAGGGACTTGCTGTATTTTCATTTGAATCCTCCAAAGCAAAACATTTCATTAAAATAGAATACAGGACGCATTCATCATAATTAACTAGTTATTGGAAATAAAGTGCTTCGGTATAGTTTATTCGATATTAAGAATGTGAAGTAACTGTAGAATAATAAAGAACCATGTGGTTGGCAAAATTGGCCTAACCTTTCTAGAGCCTTTATCTTATTTCCATTTTTCCACCTTCACTTTTTAAAATGAAAGCTTCATAATTGCACAAGTACCTACTGCATACGAGCCAAGTCTTCTTTGCTGCTAAATGACATCTAATAGCTTGCCCAGAAATGGAGCTCCCTGAAATCTGTTGCCTTAAACAATATACACAAAATTAGACTGTAAGACACTCAATATCCACTGGGGTCAAATTATCACTAGAACTTTATTTACAGAAAAATTACATCATTACCTGGATCATGGCCTCTAAAAATATGAGCAATAGTTGGAAAGTTAAAATATTGGGTCAGAGAGAGGGAACATACTGATCTGGGGGAGCATTTATGTAAAGAATTTATCTTTCCATGTACATACTTTAGCTTTTCATAAAGTAATATGTATATTTAATGTTTTTGTTTTGAGAAGAAAATATTGTTTTATTTGAAGAGGATGTAAATTGTCCCTTTTAAAACAAACTTTTGTAACCATAGATGACAGAGTTTTTAAATACCTTTTTATTCTTTTCAGTAGTTTTAATTTTTAAATCTTTTACTTTGAAATAATTTCAGGCTGATAAAAAGTTGAAAAAAAAATATATAGTACAAAATTCCCGTATAGTCTTTAGCCAGTTTCCCCAAATGTTAATAACTTACTTAACTATGTACAATTTTCAAAATTAGGAAATTAGCATTGATACTATGCCATTAATTAATCTATAAGACATCATTCAACTTTTGCCAATTATCTCTAATGCTCTACGATCCTGGTTCCAGATTACGATTAAATTCATAATGATTATATTCATATCACACATATGTGATAAGAATACCACAGAAGTGATACTGTGAGTTTCTCAATGTATCATACAGGGAGTCCATGATGTTGATAGATCCTATTATTGATGATGTTAACTTTAATCACTTGGTTAAGGTAAGTGTTTGCAGGGTTTCTCCACTGTAAACTAATCTTTTTCCCCTTCATACTTAATTGGTATCTTATAAAGAGATACTTTAAGTGAAGTGAAGTCGCTCAGTCGTGTCCGACTCTTTGTGACCCCATGGACTGTAGCCTACAAGGCTCCTATGTCCATGGGATTTTCCAGGCAAGAGTACTGGAGTGGGTTGCCATTTCCTAAGACTGTATGTAAATATACTGTTTCTTATTCTGTATTGGCCCACTATTTGCTGATCGGTGATTTTTACATGTTCATCATTTTCTGGACATTTATTAATTAGAATCCCATAAAGAGTGCATTCCCTTCTTTACTATTTATTATTTAATTATTTATGTATATCAGTATGGAGCATGGGTATTTACTTTACTCTATGTGCTATAATCCATTGCTATCATTATTTATTTTATTCTTTAAATTGGCCCAGATTTGATCATTGGGAGCCTCTTCCAGTTGACTTTTGTGTCCTTTCAACATGTGTCTATTGTTGTTGTTGTTGTTATTTTGAGTACTTAGACAGTAAAGTGTCTGCCTACAATGCGGGAGACCCGGGTTCAATCCCTGGGTTGAGAAGATCTCCTGGAGAAGGAAATGGCATCCCACTCCAGCATTCTTGCCTGGAAAATCCCATGGACGGAGGAGCCTGGTAGGCTGCAGTCCATGGGGTCTCAAAGAGTGGGACATGACTGAGCGACTTCACTTTCACTTTCTTTTTCTTTCTTGTATCTCAAGTTTTTCCAAGCTAATTTTATGCTTTTCCTGCCCTAGCCTTGGAATCAGTCATTTCTCCAAGAATCCTTATTTTGTTTCGCTTATTTGTTTTTAAAATTAGAGAATGGTGTCTGAAAATCGAGCTCTTTGCTGTATGCATTCTTTGCTATTGGTGTCATTGATTCTAGGCCCTCTCAGCAAACAAAGCTAAAAAAACCTGTGTGTGTGTAAACTTGCACACATATGCATCATCTAAATCTATGTATCTATGTATGAGTCTATCAATCATCTACCATCATCATGAGTTTTTACATTTAATCCAGTTCAACACCCCAGGGTTTATTCTAGCCTTCCTCTTTTCCTCATTTGTAACCCCTTTCTCTGACAGTAAGAAATCTGCCTCTCATCACTCAAGAGTTTACATACTTACCTTAACAATCCTAAAATGTACATGAATTCATTTCAGAATTACTAACTCATGCCATTTTGGTAAATGAAGGAACTTACTAACAGTGTATGATGTTTGTAGATGTTTCCTTTTGTCTTTAGTCTTTAAGCTCAGAGTGTATCATCAAGACAGTGATTTTCAGACATTTATCTCAGTTTGCTGTTTTCTCTTCCACTCCTTTCAGTGTAGTCTGTAATAGTTAGGCTCATTTGTTATTGTTTGTATTATATTTTGGGTTCTTCCCTCATTCTGCTTGACTTGAATCATGTATTTATACTGTCATCATTTCTGAAAGTCCGAATGGCCCGGAGTGCCGTACCCAGAGAACTGCTCCTTCCTCTGCCCTCATTATGTCTGTACTCAATGCCTCTCTCTCTTATACCTTATCTTATTAGTTTCTGGGTTATCTTTTCTGTGTTTCTTTTGGCACAAACAAGCAGATAAATGTTTGTTTTATTTCTCTCTTTTCTCTCATGAAAGGTGACACACAAAAGGTACTCTTTTGCACTTTTTTTTGGGGGGGAGTATCTTTTTTAACTTAATGTATTTTGGAAAACAACCCATGTTAGTTCATAGAAATCCTTTTCTACTTTTGTCTCTTACACAACTGTGCACATGTCCCTAACTTATTTAACCACTCTCCTGTATTTAGATAATTACATTGTTCCCAATATTTTGTAACATCAGTGTTGCAATCAGTAACTCTTTGCAAGTGTATTTTTGGATTATTGTAGGTATATCAGGGTAAATTCCCCAAAGTAGATTTGCTGAATTGAAGGGTAAAGGGTTATGTGATTTTCTTAGGTATTGCCAAATTTCCCCCAGAGAATACTGTACCAGTTTGTGTATGAGAATGCCTGTATCCCTACAGACCGTGTTGTCATACTTCTTAATTGTAACCAGTCTGATAACAATGTCTCAATATAGTTTTAATTTGTATTTCTGTAATTATTAGTGAGGCTGAACATCTTTTTCTGTCTTTAAAGGTCATTTTTATAACTCTTTTTATGAATTATCTGTTTATGTCTTTTCTCATTTTAATGGATAAAATTTTTTTTCTCTCAGTTTTAAGAGTTCTGTATCATCAGTATTTGTACTTTATCTGTAGTTTAACCTATGTTATAAACATTTTTCCAAGTTTTTTAGTTGTGTTTGACTTTATTTTTTATCATTCAGAAAATTATTTTGTATAGTCATTTATCAATTTAATTGCCTCTGAATATTGAGTCATAGTTAAGAAATCTTCTCCTACACCAAGGCTAAAAGAGGAATTCACCAATGTTTTCTTCTAGCACTTAAAATTTAAAAAAAATTAGATCCCTATTCCCTTTGGAGTTTATACTTATACATGGTGTGAAATATAGAGCTAAATTTGTTTTATTCCAAATGATTATTCTGCTGTCCCAGAAAAATCTATTAAAATTACCATATTCTCCTAGTAATTTGGGATGCTACCTTATCATATTCTGAATTTCCATATGCACTTGGGTTTATTTCTTGGCTTTCTGATCTACTCTCTTTGCTTGTCTATTCATGTGTCAGTGTCACACTGTTTTAATTAGATGACTTTATAGATTGTTTTATAACTGAGCTAGACCTTCCTCCTTGCCTTTCCTTTTTAATGTATTTTTGACTATTATTACATGGGTTTGTTTTTCCACATGATTTTTTTTTTAATATTAATTTGTCTGCAATAGTGGTAAAGAACTTGCCTACCAACCCAGGAGATGTAATAGACATGAGTTTGTTCTCTGGGTGGGGAAGATACCCTGGAGGAGGAAATGGCAACCCACTCCAGTATTCTTGAGTGGAGAATCCCATGGACAGAGGAGCCTTGCAGGCTACAGTCCATAGGGTTGCAAAGAGTTGGACATGACTGAAGTGAGTTACCACGCATGCACCTCCATAAAAAAGTTTATTCATGTTTTTGTTGGGTTTGTGTTAAATTTTTCATTAACTCAGGTAATTGACAATTTATGATGTTGAATCCTAAAAACCTGGGAGTGTCTTTCATTTGTTCAAGTCTCTTTTCATAGCTTTCAGGAACTCTATGTCTTTCCTCGTAGAGTTTTTACACACTTTCTAACACCATACACAAAAATAAACTCAAGATGGATTAAAGATCTAAATGTAAGACCAGAAACTATAAAACTCCTAGAGGAGAACATAGGCAAAACACTCTCTGACATAAATCACAGCAAGATCCTCTATGACCCACCTCCCAGAATATTGGAAATAAAAGCAAAAATAAACAAATGGGACCTAATGAAACTTAAAAGCTTTTGCACAACAAAGGAAACTATAAGCAAGGTGAAAAGACAGCCTTCAGAATGGGAGGAAAATAATAGCAAATGAAGCAACAGACAAAGGATTAATCTCAAAAATATACAAGCAACTCCTGCAGCTCAATTCCAGAAAAATAAACGACCCAATCAAAAAATGGGCCAAAGATCTAAACAGACATTTCTCCAAAGAAGACATACAGATGACTAACAAACACATGAAAAGATGCTCAACATCACTCATTATCAGAGAAATGCAAATCAAAACCTCAATGAGGTACCATTACACGCCAGTCAGGATGGCTGCTATCCAAAAGTCTACAAGCAATAAATGCTGGAGAGGGTGTGGAGAAAAGGGAACCCTCTTACACTGTTGGTGGGAATGCAAACTAGTACAGCCACTATGGAGAACAGTGTGGAAATTCCTTAAAAAACTGGAAATAGAACTGCCATATGACCCAGCAATCCCACTTCTGGGCATACACACTGAGGAAACCAGATCTGAAAGAGACACGTGCACCCCAATGTTCATCGCAGCACTGTTTATAATAGCCAGGACATGGAAGCAACCTAGATGCCCATCAGCAGACGAATGGATAAGGAAGCTGTGGTACATATATACCATGGAATATTACTCAGCCATTAAAAAGAATTCATTTGAATCAGTTCTAATGAGATGATTGAAACTGGAGCCCATTATACAGAGTGAAGTAAGCCAGAAAAAGACCAATACAGTATACTAATGCATATATATGGCATTTAGAAAGATGGTAATGATAACCCTATATGCAAAACAGAAAAAGAGACACAGATGTACAGAACAGACTTTTAGACTCTGTGGGAGAAGGTGAGGGTGGGATGTTCAGAGAGAACAGCATTGAAACAAGTATACTATCAAGGATGAAACAGATCACCAGCCCAGGTTGGATGCATGAGACAAGTGCTCGGGGCTGGTGCACTGGGAAGACCCAGAGGGATGGGATGGAGAGGGAGGTGGGAGGGGGGATCGGGATGGGGAATACATGTAAATCCATGGCTGATTCATGTCAATGTATGGCAAAAACCACTACAATATTGTAAAGTAATTAGCCTCTGACTAATAAAAATAAATGGAAAAAATAAAAATAAAGTTTATTGCAAAATGTTTAATCTTTTTCTTATTGTAAATTAAAATTTTTATATGTCTTCTAACTAGTTATAAATAATATATCTGTAAAATAATTTTGGCATATAATGCCTTTGTTCTGCTACCTTTAACTTATTTTATCATTTTAGTTAGTACCTTTTCTTGACTTGAACCAGAAATAAATTTTTATCATGTTAATAAGCCTTTGAGATTTGGTTCATTTATTTATTTGTTAACCAATTCTAATACAAGACAGATATAATTTTATTCCCATATTAAAATAAAGAAGTTGACACCAGAGATAGAGACGGATGAACCTAAGGTCACGGAGAGAGAGCAATGGGCAAAACTAGCTTTTTAATCAAGATTCTGTGCTTTTCACCACTGCATAATATTTTCTCCTCAAGGGTGGACTCTCCAAATGTCTCCATTTAGTTTCACTCAATTCTGTGGACACAGAAGACTATACAAGATTTTGTGACTATAAAAGTCATAAAAGCTGAGCCCTGGTCTACCTTCCAACATGTTCCCAGCATGCAACCAGTGTGATCTTTCAAAAATGAAAATAGTTTATGCCACCCCCCTTCCTTGAATCTTTCAGTGGGTGGGTGCTGGTCTCAGGATAGAGGCAGAGCTCTTTTACATGACCTCTGCTCTGCTCCCCACACAGCATCGCCGCGTGTTTTCCGTACGGGCACTGTAGCCACAGTGAGGCACCTGCGGTACTCGCCCTCCTGCATCCCATTCAGACGGCATCTCCTCTGGGATGGCCATCCTGATCCTGCGTTAGATATCCCTTCCAGCCTTCTTAGTGCCTCCTGCTAACCTTGGCCACATGGCTCTTTAATCACTTATGTATTGACTGTCTTAAAAGCTCTTGAAGGTACAGACTATGTCATTTAGATTCCAGATTGTACCATCCCTCAAATGGTGAGCCCTTAATATGTATTGGTGAGTGAGTGAAAGAATAAATAAATATTGTTTTCTAACTTCAAAAAAATTACTTCATACTTACATATATACTTTAGAATATGTTCTTCTTTCCTGAATGGGCAATGATTTGCTTAGTATCCTCAGGATTGTCAGCATGATGGACTGTCATGAACTCTTCAAGCTTTAAAGAGAAGCCTCAAATCAGTTATCTTTTTTTTTTTAAAGAAAATAATTAATTCACATTTTTTCTTACCATTTACTTTCTTTTCTGTATGAGAATGATTTGAAGCTGTCATTGGGATGAGTATTTCCCAGCCTTTTATAAAATGCAAACCTGAAAATCTTCTTTGAAAATCTGACTGCCATTTCTGAAAGGCATCACTTTCTGTCAAAAGCCTCTTCCCTCTCTGGCAATCAGTGTTTTACAAGTACCAGATGTATTCTCTGAACTATTTTTTCTTGGCATTTGGTAGTAATAGGAGGTATTATTTATTGAGGTATTATTTATGTCTGTTAGACATAAGCGTATTATATACAGATTTTTTATGAAGCAGATTTAGTTTCGCCATTTTATAGAAAAAGAAACTGAGGCATACAGAAGTTATGTAACTTGTCCATTGGACCTTAGACACAGGTAGTAGTAAAAGGAACTTAGACTGACCTTCAGAGGAGCGGAAGCAGGGTACCTATTAAATTGTCACAGACCACTTCCTTTATCTGTATTTCACCCTGCTACACCCCCTGGAATATGTAGTGTTGTTTGTGTGCTGTATGTATGTCTCTTTTATCTCCTAAATAAGATCCTAAGATTCTTCTTTTGAGGAAGTGCCTTATTTCTTTAGGCTCCACAATTTCTAGCATAATGCTAGACACTATTTAAGAAGTGTTATCACTTCATAAATACATGCTTTAATTCTTCCCCTGGTCTTAGGAAATTGTACATAGGAGTTTTAACAAGTTAGGGTAAAGCATATATTTTCCTTTAAGTCTCAAAATTTGTTGCTCCAAGAAATGAATTTATGATTGAAGAGATCCCGATGACATCACTCATCTGCTGTCCCTCTTTCTCTACCAGATGGGTATAATGATGTTTTGATGTATACTAATGAAGCTGGGTGTCCTGCAGCCTATTTGCTTTGCATCAACACTGGTTAAGACTGCGTTTATTTAACTCATTCTCTATCCTAGCTTCCTCTCTTGAGAGCCATGAGACTTTTCTGAGGGTGGACTAGGAAGTTTGTTGTCACTGTACGAAGGTGTAACCGAGCCTCAAGGACAGTCTCTACTCAGCTGTGTACTCCAGTTCGCCTGTAATGATGAGTCCCTTCCCCAACTGAAATGCCTCCCTGTGCTTGGGACGTTAAAACATTCTTTCATGCCAAAATGGACGGGGTTTTGGAGGACATGGTGGTGCCAGTCATCAACAAAAAGAAAATAACAACGTTACCAAGACCCTCTGTCTTGCATGCAAATAGATGCCAACAAGCTACCAGACTTGCCTGTACATGTCTGGATTTACTGAATGTATGCTTACAAGTCATATCTGGAAAGTCACAATTCCATTATTATTCTCTCAACCTCATGTTAAAATCAAGAAACCTAATAGGAAAATGATTGTGTATATTAAATTTCTTCGTCAAAGCTTCTGCTATAAGATAAAGTCTTCATAGGAGAATTCCCTGGTATTCCAGTGGTTAGGGCTCTGTGCTTTCACTGCTCAGGGCACAGGTTCAACCCCTGGTTGGAGAACTAAGGTCCCACAAGCTTCACTGTGAGGCCAAAAAAAAAAAAATCTTCCTAGAATTTTGTTATATTATCCTTTTTACTAATAAGTGCTTTTTGTTCTAATCATTTTGGTTACAGAAATAATACATGTTCATGATAGAACTATTGAAAAGCATAACTATATTTTAAGTATTTAATAATTCACAATATCTTCACTCATTGTTAATAGTTTGGTATACTTTCTTTGTCTAAGTAACTACCCGGATAAATAGACTTCAAAATGGAGACATAACTAATATTGATATGCATATATAGATCTGTAGTTTATTTCCACTGACTTAACTCATGAACATTTTTCAGATCACTTAAGATTCTTCAGTGACCTTTTAAAAAAGCTTTATGATGTTGTGTAACTACATAATGTTCCATTTAATGATATGACAAAGATATTTTGATGCTTTCACTGAGATGAACACCAGATTGCTCTTCCAAATCTTATCTGAATAAGAGAGGAAAGTACACCATGAACTGCATAAGACAAGGAGATTTTCTAAAAAAATAAAAGCCTTCATCTGCCCAATAAAATCCTGAAATTAAAAAATAAGGAAAAATAAATCCTTTTTTGTAAAAGACCCCAGAACCTAGTTGCTTCTCTGAGCTTCATCAAAGTGATACAAGTCCAATGGAGTCCTATTTGTGTCTGAAACCCCTCACCATGGTACACGGGCAAGAAAATGACTAGGGGATACCTTTGAGGTTTTCAGCTAATTCATTTTCTTAAGCCAAGCTGCAAATATCACAGATACAAACTTACATGCAGTATTCTGGCTGTTTGTGGTGGTTATCAGCTAGTGGGAAGACTAAAGGAAAAGAAAATTAGGAAGCCAAGATGTTTTCTAAGCCTTAAAACTGACAGAGCGAGATTACCTCTACTTACACGAACAATTTACCTTTTCTTTGTTACTGTGAGAAGCAAACACTTGCTTTGAGATATATTTACCCAGAGAAAAATGGTGACTAATTTGTCAACCAAAATATCATGAAATAAAAGGAATTAGATTAGTCCTGAAAGAAGTTAGATGGGGGGATGTAGCAAGAGAAATAAAAGAAAAGCTTCACTTTGGTATTCTGTAAAATGCAGCATACAAGGCTTTTATAGCATGGAAATGCAAATAAAATCTTACATACTATTGTATACCTCTTGATGGTCTTTCTAGTAATCACGTACAGATGGTAAAGCTGGACAATAAAGAGGGAAGAGCACTGAAGAATTGATGCTTTTGAACTGTGGTGTTGGAGAAGACTCTTGAGAGTCCCTTGGAAAGTAAGGAGATCAAACAAGTCAATCTTAAGGAAATCACCCCTGAATACTCTTCAGAAGGACTGGTGCTAAAGCTGAAGCTCCAATACTTTGGCCACCTGATGCAGACAGCTGATGCAGTGGGAAAGACCCTGATACGGGGAAAGATTAAAATCAGAAGAAGAGGGCAACAGAGTATGAGATGGTTGGATGGCATCACCAATTCAGTGGACATGAACTTGGGCAACCTGTAAGAGATGGTGAGGGACAGGAAAGCCTGGGATGCTGCAGTTCATGGCATTGCAAAGAGTCAGACATGACTTGGTGACTGAATAACAGTAAAATCTATTAAATTGAAAAGGTTCAGAATACTTCATATAGACATGGATGTGGACATATGGAAACCCGAACTTCTGAGGAAACGCAGACCAGTTGTATAAGTTGTATAACAACTTATAAAGCTAAAAGAATATATGCCATCCAGTGGAGTTCAGGGAAAGCCAGAGATAAAATAAGGTATTTTTTTGGTTTGTTTTATATTTTATTTTAATGAGTTACTTCAAGGTTAAATGTCTTGCATCCTTTCTAAGACTTCAGAGAGAGATTCTGGAGCATAGGTATACAAGGGCAAGACAATGGCAACATTTATCTTCTGCATAGATAATAAAGGGTTGCATTGTCAGTAGCAAATGTAAAAACAGAAATATAACCAACTAAAAGCCAGTCCTCTTTCTTACTATCACCATAAAACAATAGTCCTTCTTGAAAAAGTTTGTTGTTTGTCTGAGTTCTTTACAATTGCTGTGATTATTACACATTTTAAAACTACTTATCCTTTGATTATCATGTTTCCTATGTGGAAATTAATTCCAGGAATTTTCAGTTATGCATTCAATCCCTAGCAGTCATGGACTCAGATACATTATATACCAGGGGATAATGAAATTGAAGGGAGGTTTTCTAGAACAGGATAGATTTCACCAAATTGGTAGGTGAAGGGAAGGAGCCAGTGGAAAGGGAGGGATGGAAGAGCAGAGGTGTATATAGTTAGTGCATCAGAGTCTATAGGCTTCTGTGGTTGTGGCTCCCTTTGCTTCACATGCTTGAGTGACTCTGGACCTTATCGTGACTTTGCTTGACCAGTAGGACGATAACCCGTGTAATGCAAAAAGAGACTTGTAAAGTGCTTGTCCACAGAAGCCTGCTCTATTTTGTGGCCTTTAGGGGCATCCTGCAATTGCTAACAAATAAATAGACCCAAACTAGACTTCTGGATGATGAGTAATACATGGCCTAGCCAATTTTATCACCCTAGCTGACATCAGTCCAATTTACAGACTTGTGAATAAGGCCATTTTAGACTATCCAGTTCCAGACAAGCCTCCAGCTGGTCACTGAGGTGTGAGTAAATACAGCTGAAATTAGCCCAACCTGGCTCTTCTTAGAAGAAATATCCAGTTTACCTTTAGACTTGTGAGCAATGATGCATGGTAGTTGTTCTAAGATACTAAATTTTGAGGCGGTTTGTTACATAGCAAACGCTAACTGATACAAGTTTCTTGAATAGGTGAGTAAGGATAGGATAGAACTCAGAGGTAGAAGGGATAGATTAGTACTGACTGTCAAATAAATACATACAGAACTATGTTCAGATCCCCTAGCCTCCATATACATGCATACATGCTTGCATGTGAGCACATGCACACACACACACACACACTCTCTCTCTCTCTCTCACTCCTTCTCCCACTTCTCTTCAGGATCAGGGAAAGAAGGCAGACTCTGAACAGAGACTACCTAAATATTATTTATTTTTTTCAGAGGATAGTTATTTACATTGCCATGTCAGTTTCTGCTGTACAGAAAGCGAATCATCACACGTATACATATATCCTCTCTTTTTTTAATTTCCTTCCCATTTAGGTCACCACAGAGAACTGAGTTCCCTGTGATATGCAGTAGGTTCTTGTTAGTTATCTATTTTATACACAGTAGTGTATATATGTTAGTCCTAATCTCTTAATTCATCCTACCCATCTCTATCCCCCTGCCACTGCCTTTCCCCCTGGTATCCATATATTTGTTCTCTATATCTGTGTGTCTATTTCTGTTTTGCAAATAAGATCATCTATACCGTTTTTCTAGATTCTATATATATGCATTTAATATATGGTATTTGTTTTTGTCTTCCTGACTTCACTCTGTAGGCAATTTCTAAGCTCATCCATGTCTCTGCAAATGATGAAGTTTCGTTACTTTTTATGGCTGAGTAATATTCCATTGTGTGTATGTACCAGAGTTTCTTTATCCATTCCTCTGTTGATGGACATTTAGGTTGCTTCCATGTCTTGGCTATTTTTTAAGTATGCTGCAGATGATATTGGAGTGTATATCTTTTTGAATTATGGTTTTCTCTGGGTATATGTCTGGTAGTGGGATTGCTTGGTCATATGGTAGTTCTATTTTTAGTTTTTTAAGGAACCTCCATACTGTTTTCTATAGTTGCTGTGTTAATTTACATTCCCACTAACAGTGTAAGAGGATTTCCTTTTCTCCACACACTTTCCAGTATTTATTGTTTGTAGATTTTTTTTTTTTATGATGGTCATTCTAACCAGCATGAGGTAATACCTCATTGTGGCTTTGATTTTCTTTTTTTTTTATTATTATTTTTTTTTAAATTTTTTTGTTAGTTGGAGGCTAATTACTTCACAACATTTCAGTGGGTTTTGTCATACATTGATTTCTCTAATAATTAACGATGTTGAGCTTCTTTTCATGTGTTTGTTGGCCATCTGTATGAGATTACCTAAATTTAAATCCTTGTTTTTGTTCTTTATTGTTTTGTTCTTTACTGGCTGAGTGATCATGGGCACATGTCTTATTCATCTATAAAACAGAGTTGATAGTATTTACCTCATAAAGTTGTTGAAAAGATGAGGTGATCTCATACATGTAAGGACCAAGCTCATAATAAACACCTTTTAGATGCAAGCTATGTAGGTACCTCAGTGAAGATATAGCATAATTTGAGATGAAGTGATAGGGAAAGTTGAGGGAGTGTATATCAGCTAACATCAAATCCTCAAAAAATGCAGAATGTAGGATGCTATCATACAGTAAAAGGAAGAGCAGCAAGAATTTGAGGATAAAGAGAATGGTGGAGAGATTTTAAGAAGGTGGTTTTAGAGGAATTTTTTTAATGGTTGAGTAGCAATGATAGTTCAGTTGAGATTAAAAAGTAAAAATTTATGGGGTACATACTCAGTACAGCTGTAATTTTCTGCCACAATGCTCAGTAGCTCAGGAGGAGAATTGAGGAGAATAATGGGATTTGAATGGCAGATAAAGAAATGGTAGCTTCAAGGGGCCACTCTAGAATACTAGAATATTCTATTATTCTATTGCTAGAAATAGCTGGCTATGGGGCCTGAGTTGGCATGGAGGCAAGAGAGACCATAAAAGAACTGACTGGGTGAGAGAAAAGTATGAGGTCAAAGGGCAAGGAGCAGGAGTCATGCAGTCATACGTGAAAGCAGAAGGCTACAACTTTCTTAGTTGGTGGATAGTATCATTTTTATCCTTAGTGACTTGTTTCATTGCCTAGAGCCTGTGGTCTTATTATCATATGATTTTGTGTAGTTTTCTTTCAGGAAAACCTTTTTTCTCAACTTCTGTAAGGGATACCAAACTTTAAAAGAGAGCTCTGGGTTAAAAATCCAGCCCATTATGGTGGCTCTCCTCTGAGGATGCTACACCTATTGCATCATCTATCTCGACTACTGAAACTTTTCTACAGGTGACTGTTATTATCCTGCATGTCAGAGCAGCAAGAAAGAGGATTTTCTCTAGCATTCAGAGGTGAATCTGGGGGTCTGTGTTAATTTAGCCACATTCAAGCATCCCCCACTCTCCTGAGTGAGCCTGTGAACTCCTGCTCCTCTTCTCTGCCTTCATAGGTTCTGTCCATTTTCCAGACCCAACCCATGTTCTCAGCCCCACAGAGTTCTCCCAAGTTATTCCAGCCCAATACAGTGTCTCCCTTCTCAGAACCATTAGAACAACTCATCTGACACTTAGCACATGCCATATTTTATTCTGGGTATTTTTTTTTAAACCTAAGAAGCAATACATTTTAAAGCTAGAAGGGGTTTCAGTGAATACCTAATTCAACTCCCTCATTTTGCTGATGAGAGAATTGAAACCTAGATGGGACAACCAAGACTAGAATCCAGCCTGCATTTGTCATTATTTGGTGATTTACTACTGTTACATCTATGCCCTGAGAGGACATCAGGTTCCTAAAGACAAGAACTTTTAAAATCTATAGCATTTACATGGTGAGATCCTCAATAGATGTTCACTTACAGTGACATGGTGCTCTACCAAGCTACATGAGTCAGCTGGAAGAGAAAGAAATTCTTGTGTAGAACCGATTTTACAGTTAAAAAAAATTACTGATTTTTTTTTCAAACTCTTAGATGTATAAAGTTTTCAAAATAAAATGTATTATATAATTTTTGTTTGTTATATAGTTTTGTTCCTTTAGTTCACTGTTAAGGGTGGTCTTCTTTAAGATGTACATGGACCAGTTTTGACCAGTATAGATTACAGATAGTGGTTTGAATCCCAACAGAAGAAAATTCTCCCATCTAACCCTTTAGCCAGTTAACTGGAAGAAGCTTACCTTTGTGGTTATTGATTTTAATTTCATTTCAGAAAAAAAAATCAAAGTTAATTTAATAAAAGCATTTTTTACAGTTTAATCTAATTTGGCAGTATGGATTGAAAAAAAAGAAAAGGAACCAAACAAAAGCAAACTGTAAGAACACGTCCTGGGAGCTGAACAAGTACTGCTACCAGAAGTTACCGATTTCCCGCATTTTAAATTTTAATTATATCAAAAAAATCAATCTGTTACCCAACATTAGTCAGCCCCTCTATGAGGCCTGGCACTCATCACTTTGAACTACTTCACTGAATCTATTTGAAAGCTGAGTACGGAGCCTGCGTTCTCAGTCCAGCTAGTCCACCTGTGACCATGTTAAGATGACATTCTCCAGAATCGCTCTATCAAAGCTTACTGTGAACACTATGCAATCTAATCAGCTCTACATGCACATTTCAAGGTGGTGGATCTGAAATCCCAGGAAAGGTGTGTGAGCTTCCTGAAACAGAAAAATCCTTCAAGGGATCCTTCCCCTGAACTCAGTTGGGGTTTTCTAGCCACGAGGGCCTTCTTCCTTCTCTCCACCACAGCGTTCCTCCTACTTCTCCCTCCCTTCCATCAGAGAAATGACAGATACTCCCCACTCCCTGCAGTGAGTTTTCCTAATTTCACCCATAGGAGCCAAAAAACCTAAAGGAAAACACATTTATTTGTTTAAAATGTGACTTGCAGAGAGCATTTGCACAGGAGAATGTTCTTACCCTTTTGGTGCTAGTCCACTGCGTATTTGTTTTCCAGACTCATTCTTCCCCAGATGACTACAACTTTTGCTGGCATTTCTCTGAAGGTATCTTCAAGACCTCTTTTAGATGCAGAAAAGCTACCTGAATTTGCAGGCAGCTTCCTGTTGGGCTCACATTTTGCAGCATGCATGCTTGATGTGCAGAAGGTGGGGAAGGTGTTTGAAAAAACAGGAAGCACCTGTGAATGTGCGACTTTATTCTTGGAAGCAGAAGGCTCTCTTGAGACAGCTGGACTGAATGTGCTTCCTTCTTTTTCACCCATGAACACTTTTACAAAGCTATTAGATACTCTAAAGACCATGAATGGGCTTCGGGATGGCATGATTATTTGCAAAGTCTGGTGTATCCATAAACTTGGGTAGTTCTGTTTTTCCTTGTGCAAGTTTCTCTGTTTGCTGGGGATATGGATATCCATGGAATGCCTGCAAGGTCAGCTTTCAAAAATTACTGTTACTGTGGTTAAAAAAACACATAACATGAGCTTTACCTTCTTTACAAATTTTAGGTTTTCTATGTGGTGTTGTTAACTATAGACATGATGGTGTATAGCAGTTCTCTAGAACTTTTTCATCTTGCATGACTGAAACTTTATACCACTTAACAACAACTCCCTATTTCCTCCTCCCCCAGCTCCTGGCAACCACCATTCTACTTTCTAGTTCAGCAAGCCTGACTACTTCAGGTAGTTGAATCATGCAGTGTTTGTCCTTCTGTGAAATGACTTCTTTCACTTAGCATAATGTCTTCAATGTTCATCAGTGTTATAGCATATGACAGGATTTCCTCCTTTTTTATGGCTAACAATCCATTGTATGTATATACTGCATTTTATTTATCTGCTTATCTGTCAATGAACATTTGTGTTGTTTTCACCTCTTGGCTATTATGAATAGTGCTACAATGAACATGGGAGTGCAAATATCTTTTCAAGATACTGAATTCAGTGTTTTTGGATATGTCCTCAGAAGTGGGATGGCTGGATCATACAGTAGTTCTACTTTTTCTTTTTAGCCACAGTGCACTGCATGTGGAATCTTAGTTCCCTGATCAGGGATCTAATCCCTGCCACCTGCAGTGGAAGTGCAGAATCCTAACCACTGGACCACCAGGGAATTCCCAGTTCTATTTTTAACTTTATAAAAATTTCCATGTTGTTTTCTGTAGTAGCTGTATCATTTTACATTGCCACCAACAGTGAATAAGGCTTCCAGTTTCTCCATATACTTGTCAACACTTGTTATTTTTTGTGTTTTGTATACTAGGTGTCTTCATCAGTTAGAGGTGCTATAACAGAAATACCGTAGATTGGGTGGTTTAATTAACAAACATTTATTTCTCACAATTCTGGAGGTTTAGAAGTCCAGGATGGTGATTGCAGCCATGAAATTAAAAGATACTTACTCCTTGGAAGGAAAGTTATGACCAATCTAGATAGTGTATTAAAAAGTAGAGACATTACTTTGCCAACAAAGGTGATGGTTTTTCCAGTGGTCATGTATGGATGTGAGAGTTGGACTGTGAAGAAAGCTGAGCGCTGAAAAATTGATGCTTTTGAACTGTGGTGTTGGAGAAGACTCTTGAGAGTCCCTTGGACTGCAAGGAGATCCAACCAGTCCACTCTAAAGGAGATCAGTCCTGGGTGCTCATTGGAAGGACTGATGCTGAAGCTGAAACTCCAATACTTTGGCCACCTCATGCGAAGAGTTGACTCGTTGGGAAAGACCCTGATGCTGGGAGGGATTGGGGGCAGGATGAGAAGGGGACGAGAGAGGATGAGATGGCTGGATGGCATCACCGACTCGATGGACGTGAGTTTGAGCAAACTTAGGGAGATAGTGAAGGACAGGGAAGCCTGGCGTGCTGCAGTCCATGAGGTTGCAAAGAGTTAGACACAACTTAGCGACTGAACAACAATTTCCAACTATCCATAGTTTTTTTAGTGTTTAATATAATGAAGTGGTGTTGAATTAGTCAAATGCTTTTTTAATATGTATTGAGGTATGTTGTGATTTTTAAGCTTTGTTCTGTTAGTGTGGTGTATCTTATTGATTGGTTTTTATATGTTGAACTATCTTTGAGCCCCAGGATAAATCTCACTTGTTCATGGTCTATTATCCTCACTGAAAAGTGCTACTGAATTCAATTTTTGCTAGTATTTTGTTGAGGATTTTTGCATCTGTATTTATCAGGGATATTGGTTTGTAGTTTTCTTCTCTTATAGTATCATCTGGCTTTAGTATTAAGAGTAATGCTGGTCTCATAAAATGCCACTGAAAGTACTTCCTCCCTTTTTTTTTTTGGAAAAGTTTAAGAAGGATTGGTGTTCATTCTTGCCTAGCTGACGTTTGGTCCTGTTCAAAACATCCATAAGACGTTTGGTTCCATGAGACATTTGGTCCCTAAAGCCAAAACAAAATGTCTCCTCTTTTCATTTCTGATTTTATTTGTTTGAGTCTTCTTTTATTTATAGTTAGTTTAGCTAAAATTCTGTCAATTTTGTTGATCTTTAGAAAAAAAAAACAAAACTCCTTGTTTCTTCTACTTTCTGTTTCATTTATTTCTGCTCTCATCTATATTATTTCCTTTCTTCTGCTCACTTTAGGTTTACTTGGTTCTTCTTTTTCTAGTTCCTTGAGGTGTAGGTTTAGGTTATTTATTTGAGATCTGTCTATTTTTTCAATGTATTTATTGCTGTAAAATTCCCTCATAGTACTGTTTCTGCTGCATCCCATAAATCTTGTTATGTTGTGGGTTTTTTTCCACTTGTGTTAAGATGTTTTCTAATGTCCTTTTTGATCTTCTGTTTGGATTTCTAATCATTATCGAAATCAGGGTATTGAAATTACCTCCCATTTTGTTACTATCCATTTCTCCTTTCAGCTTGTCAATATTTGCTTTAAATATTTGTATCAAGTGCATATATATATATATATTTATAATTATTATATCTACCTGGCAATTTGACCCTTTTGTCATTATGCAATGTGTTTTTTTTTGCCTGTTGTGATAGGTTTTGTCTTAAAATTTATTTTGTCTGATGTAAGTATGACTGTCTCTACTCTTTTGGTTAGTGTTTGCATGGGATATTTTCCCCTCCTTTCAGCCTATGTATGTTCTTAAATCTAAAGAGAATCTCTTATAGACAATGTATAGATTTTTTAAAATTCATTCAGCCACTCTATGTCTTTTGAATGGGGAGAATCCATTTACATTTTAAGTATTATTACTAGGGAAGGACATGCTATTCATATTTTTTAATATTTTCTGTCTCTTATGGGATATGATAAATTCCTTCTACACTCAGCGTTCAGCTCACCAGTTCAGTTCTGGGATCCACATCTTTAGGAGAGGCAATTTTGTCAAAAAAGAAAGAAACAACCAGTAAGTAAGGAAGGAAATATCTAGACATCATGATGTTATAAGGAAAGGTTGGACGTACTGAGGATATCTTGCTTGGAGAAAAGAGTACTTATGGATTATTATAGCTGTCTAAAAATAGTTGAAGTTTGGGGTAGGAAATTGAATTTTCTATAGTTGAAGGTATGAATATTCAAGTAAAGAAGTTAAATAGGGGAATAGATTTTGGCTGTATATATGGGAGAAATTTTATTATCTCTCTGAAAATGGCATGAACTACTTCTTGAGAGAATATGCTTATCACTGAATGCTCCAAATATTATCGTGAGAGCCACTTATAGGTGATTTTATTATAGGAAGGAATCATGCATTCAATAAAGGGTTGAATTCAGTGGCTTCCAAGTTTGCTTTTATCTCAAAAATTATGTTTCTAAGAACTATCATCTCAGTTTTTTCCATTTCCTAAATTATACTTTTCCACACTTCAGTTTGTTTAAATTAAGGCACACTTATTTAAATTAAGGCACTTGCTGCAGTTGCAGTTTCTGCAGGCCCCTAGCAGGATCAATTTGGATTCAGACGGATACTGTGCTCCTCTTCTGTAGACAAGTGCAAATGCAGACAGCGGTGAGCTGGCGACAGAGCAGCACATGGAGTTTCAGTTCCTCTCGGGGAAGACAGGACATGCCACCAAACAAGTGACTTCGATTAATAGAGCTGCCGCCGCCAGGGAAAACAGAGGGAAATAATGAAACCACCAAGGAAACAATGACAGGTGGACGGGGGTCAGTCTCAGAGTCCTCTGGAACATGGCCAGAGAATGGTCCCCCTAGGCCAGTGCCGGGAAGATGAACTGAAAAGAAGAGCGATGAAGCGCTGTGTATTCTGTAGATGCATCTGTTTCTGGCAACACTGACTTCCCTTTCAAAGCTTTAAAGCTGAGTGAAAAAAAAAAACAGGGACTGCAGGGAAGGAGGTTTCTCCTTAATGAGTCGACAGCAGAGATGTGCTTGAGATAATGACTTCCAGATTGTGAATGAGCCTGTGAAACTCCTGAGTGCAGCCCATCTGACTGCACTTGGACTGTTCCCGTGCTCTGGAGCCTTCCTGGCCCCATGATTACTGGAGCACAGGCACTTCTGATTCATTTGCTGAAGTTCACCTCCAACACCACCTCCTCTCCTTCTCTTTTTAAGAGCAGAGGCAAGAGGGAATGTTCTCTTAGCACAAGGCCAAGAACAGGCTGTTTTAAAAGCAGTATGAGTTTATTTTAATAGAATGGGTAGAATGGTCAAGGAGGAATACAGATTAGAACATCTTTGGTCGGCAGCTATTAATACAGTTAATACATTAATTAATATATATTAATACAGTTCTCTTCAGAGTCCCTAATTGCAGTGGCATTTCCAAAAGTGATTTTTTTCCCCCTCAGGGCAGATCATGTACAACCAAAGCACACAAGGTCATTGTCTGAGTCCATTTGGGTTCCTGTAAGAAAATACGACAGGTGGGGTGACTTAGAAACAACAGAAATTATTTCTCACAATTCTGGAAGCTAGAAAGTCCAAGATTAAAGTGCCGGGAGGCTTAAGTTCTGATGCAGGCCTTCCTTCTGGTTTATAGCTAGTAACTTCTCACTAAGTAGAAAAAGGGTAGGGATCTCTCACATGGTGGCAAAGGGTGAGCGTCTCTCTGGGGCTTATTTCATAAGGCACTGATTTCATTCATGAGGATTCTCCCCTCATGGCTAAAGTACCTCCCCATATCCCATTTCCTGATGCCATTACATTGAGGAATAGGATGTCAGCACATGAATTTGGGGGGAACACAAACACTCAGACCAGAGCGGGGGTGATGGGGAAGCTACGGTCAGGTGGTTCTCCTTATCTCCCTTTGTTGCAGAGAAGAAGCCAATTCTGACTCCTGTTGGAACTGTTTCTTTGACTTGCTTTTCATTACTTTTGTTATTATAATTGCACAGAATGGCCTGCCTCAGAGAACCCTGCCCCTCTGCTTGACTCCTTAAAATACCTTTGTTCAGAACCCTGTCCACCTGTAGATGGCAGGAAGGAAGACATTAACACATCCCCTGCTTAAGGCTTGCTGTTCTAGATGTTTGCAACATTAATGGCCTTTTGACTTTGTTTCTTCACCTCCCCTCATCCCTGATCTATAAAAAAGCCTGGCATCCAGACCCCGATAAGATGGTTATTTTGAGGTGCTAGCCTGCCATCTTCTTGGTCAGCGGGCTCACCGATTAATGTCTCTTCCTTGCCTCAACCCCTCGTCTCTCAGATTCATTGGCCTGTCCTGCGGTGAGCAGAGTGAGCTTGGACTTGGTAACACCTTGAAAAATAAGAATTAATTACCAAGCCATAACTCCAGAAACCCGATATGCTAGATAGGTACCTTCTCTGTTGTTTGTGATTAGTATCACAAAGAGTCTGTGAACCTGTGAGTAAAATGCTTAGTTATCTTCTGAGTCAAATGGCTCCTTACTCTGAGCCGTAAGAAAGCCTTGTGCTGCTGCGGAGGAAATATAGGAAGGTTCTGACTCCATGTGGTTAGCATCACCATGAGGCCACCCCCATGTCCCCACGTGCTCTCAAGTAAAGAATTCCATTCCTGTCACATTTTCCTTTCATGGAACTCAGATATTCAGGAATTCTCTTCTGTAAAACTTGGTTGGCAAACACAAGAATTTCAGCTCCAGGATACAAGAATTTCTGATTACTTGTATTGGAATAATTAGAAAGAGTAGTAAATAAGGATTAAGAATAGAAAATGAAGGAAAGCAAGCAAATTTTTGAAGAAAATCATAAGTTTAAAGGGGGAGATTAAGGAATATAAGAAAACATGAACTAGGCTTGTGTTACCTATAATCTAATATCATTACCTTCTTTGAGGATGGAGACAGTATGAACTTTGACCTGCAAGAGATTTTCAAAATTAGAAGTGATTCCCCTCTCTGAAGTAAAACTGACTTCCTGTATTCTGATCACAATGAAAGAACATTTTCATGACCCCATAGATGGAGAACTGTTTGTTTTTCTGGCTTACTTCCTTGACCATTTTTTATTATGAAAGGTAAGGCTAAGCTGAAATCAGATGTAATGCCCATTGCTTTTATTTCTCTGCCAAAGAAAGAACTCATGCCTAGTCATAGTCCAGGGTTCCTGACCTCACATGGCTTCCTTCCCAAAGAGGCAGACACCAGGGAGCTGGTCCACTACCCATAACTAAGCCCTGAGGACATGGTGGCACTATTATTTCAGAGGGGGAGATCTTCCAGGCAGAACTTGAAGTCTCTTGGTTACATCACAGCCTTACTTGTCGTAGGTTTAAAGGTGACATCTAGCCATCTTTCCCCCCCACCTTTTCCTAATAGAATCACAAGAGGCAAACAAATAGAATTAACAAAGGGGAGTCTCACTGCAGATTCTGACTGAATGTGTAATTTTCCTCACCCTTAGTATTGTCCATCTTCTTGGAAGAGGCTTTCAGACCTTGAGTAGTTTCCTTGAGAATAACAGATGATAGTCATACTCTCCTAATTTTATGAGCGGTTCAGGAGAAAATTATTACACACAGAATACGAGGAGATCTTTAAATCATGACATATTGTTCTTTTGTTTTTCTGTTATAGAAATGTACTGTGTGTCCATAGTGTAATATTTTGAGAATATTAGAAAAACAGAAGAAAATTAAAATTACCCACACTTCTGACATTTAAGAGGAGTCAGTCAGAGTTGAATCCTACCTAAGGCCTGTTTTTGTGTGTCCTTGAGCTGAGTGTTTTTTACATTTTTAAAGGGTTGTAAACACCTTCACCTTGTGATCCTGCAAAGAGGAACATGCAGCTGAGACCTTTTGTGTGCCACGAAGCCTGAAATATTTACAATCTGGCCTTTTATAGAACATTTTTGCTGACCCTTGATCAAGAACTAACCACTATTATTTTGGTGCCTTTTTCCTCCCACCTCTATCAAGTCCTTGCACAAATTTTTAAGGAAAAAATCTGTGCTGTTATTCTCTATGGTTTTGTATCTTGCTTCCCCCCCCTACTTTCATGTTACATCATGAGCATGTTTCCAGGTCATTAAAGTTTTTTAAATCAAAGCCCATTGTAACTGTACAGGCAAATGTAAGGAGCTACCTTATGGAACAAAACTCTCAGTAGTTAGTCCTATTTCCCTAGAGTTCAAAAATTTCAAAGAATGAACATTTCAAAATTTTGCATTAAAATACATATAACATGCGTGGTTCATGCTGAGTTGCTTCAGTTGTGTCCGACTCTTTGCAACGCTATAGACTGTAACCCGCCAGGCTCCTTTGTCCATGGGAATTCTCCAGGCAAGAGTACTGCAGTGGGTTGCTATTCCCTTCTCTCTGGAAGCTTGCCAACCCAGGGATCAAACCTATGTCTCTTACATCTCCTGTATCGGCAAGTGGGTTCTTTGCCGCTAGCACCACCTGAGAAAAACCCAACACATAAATTTTACATCTTAAAGAGTTTTTAAGTTCATTGGCATTAAGTAGATTCACATCGTTGTGCAGCCATCACTACGACTCTTTTCATCTTGCAAAATCGAAATTCGGTATCCATTAAACAATAGCTCCTTACTCTTTTATCACCCCAAGATTACGATTTATAATACCTATGTAATATTTGTTTTGGTTTTATGCTTTCTGGATTTTTTATTTGATATATATTTCTCTATCAATGTGAGGATTTAAAGCCTTTCTGTGAGCCTTGCTTTTTGACCTTATGAAGGAAAAGTAACAAAAGTGTTGCAGAAAAACTATCAATAGTGCTTATGACAGTAAATTTGAAAAATTTACTGTGAAATACTGACTTAAGATTTAGAATTAGTCACTTTGGGTCTCAGTGTTCTTATCTGAAAATGAAGGGTAATAATAAAACTGATAGGGTTGATGTGATATTTAAATGAGATAAAGTATGTGAAAATCGTTTAATATAATGTGATACAAGTATTAGTTATTTTTGTGTTGTAAAGTCATTTGATATCAAGCAAAGAGAAAATAGTTTTAATGGAGGACTTTTCTGGCAGTCCAATGGTTAAGACTCTGTACTTCCAATGCAGGGGGCACGGGTTCAATTTCTGGTCAGGGATCTAAGATCCAATATGCCAAAAAACATTTTAAGGCAATTTTTTGAGTAGCAAGGTCAATATATTGAAACAATAAGGGAAAGAGGACACTTTCAGACATGACTTTTTAGCAGCTCAGTTTTTCTCTTGAAATTTACTGTTGTCCTGGGAATATCACATGGTTCAAAAGCTGAGCACTTCTGTATGGCATTTAATTAAAATGCAGCCTGAACATGCTATGTGAAGAATTTTAAACAGTCTTGCTCAGTATAAGATATGCCCAATGTCAGCATATTATGTCTTTTCTTTTTTTTTTACTAATAGTTTCCCCATTGGGATGTATTTAATAGTCAATCTGTGAAGTACACAGATTGGAATTTTGTAACTTTTGAAATGCTTGCTTCTTAATATGCTATCTCTGTTTTGTGATAAATTTGTATTTATTACTTACCCATTTGCAAAGGTCTAGGAGATTAATATTTAAAAATATATTGCCAATCTCTGTAAATTTGAGTTCTCAAGTTTCTAATGACTTAAAATGGGATAGAATAACTTAAAAAATGTTTCTTTCCCAGTACTCTTCTTTGAAAACCTTTTCCATATAGACAAAGTAAAATAGATAGGTATAAGGAAATTTTTTGTTAAATATTAAATGTTTCCTAGATTGTCAGTTATCCACATCAGTCCTCACTGTTAATAAAGTGCACCAGATAATTGTACAACTCAGCTTCCCTCTATGACTTCCTGTTTTCACATTGCAATGTAGAAATTAGAACTCAAGAATCAGGTAGTGAGTGGCAAAGGCCGTTCAGAGTTGCTAGGATTTCCTAGTAGGAAACATGAAACCAAGTTTGTGGATCCCTAAGTTTATATTATTTCTTTTGGGAAAAAATTGCAAAAATATAATGAATATAAACATATAAGAGAATGAATATTTATTTAACAGAGGTCAAAGCAAGTGAGAAATCCCTGAAACTTCAGTCTCACAGTAAATCCACCTTTGTCCAAGTACTGATCAGGGTGGGACTTCCTTTCCTGGATAGAGGAGGCTCTGCTCTTCCTCTCTCTTCCACCTGCCTCTTGCCTTAGTGTAAAGAATCCAGGTGGGCGATGTTCAGGAAACAGACATATTCCTCAAGAGCTAGTGGTCCTGCTAGCTAGTGGTCCTGTTAGAAACATTAGCAAATGTTTCTAAGATTTCAGGCTGTGGTTGGGGAACACAGAATCAACTAAAAATTCACAAAAACGACTTGGATCCAAGAGATGTGGTTCTTTTCGATGCAGACAGGGTAATTTGGAAGCCCATAGATTTACTACCAGTTTTTGAGCTAATTCCTTATATCATGTTCAAATGTGATCCTGCTGGAAAAATATCGAGGTCACTGTTGGTGGCTTGATACAAACATGTGGTCTCTGTTAGGAGAGAATCAAGCAGACCTTTTAAGGAAAATGATGTTCGGCTTGTTGGGTGGGTTAACTTCCACCCTAGCTGTGGGACAAGGGAGTTTCAAAAAGCTATTTGGGTGATAAATTGCACAGATAAGACAGCATTTCTTTTCTTTCTGAGTGACAATTTGCAGAGTGGTGGTCTGATTGTGTAGTCATGGCTGGGTAACCCTAAATAGGTTATTCTTTGAAGCACCTATAATTAACTTAGATATAAAATGGCAGGAGTTATATAAGCAAAGGAGAGAACTTGCTAATAACTTTTAAACTAATAAATATATAAATCTCACTGAAAGTTGTGTTTTTTAAGAGTTTGCTTATTTACTATTAATTTTTGGTGATGGATTTCTAAAATGCAGATGTAAATTCATTCAGCACAAAAGTGAGATTGCATTTGGGGGAAAAATTAACATATTTTTGTTTTGACTTAACTTCATAGTTCTTCTTAACTAAATTCCAGCCTTCATAAATACCGTCACCTTATCAGTGTCATATCATTCTTCCTTCAAAATCACCCACCCAAACATGAAGGTATGTCTAGTCAAAGCTATGGTTTTTCCAGTAGTCCTGTATAGATTTGAGAGTTGGACCATAAAGAAGGCTGAGTGCTAAAAAATTGATGCTTTTGAATTGTGGTGCTGGAGAAGATTCTTGAGAGTCCCTTGGACAGGAAGGAGATCAAACTAGTCAATACTAAACAAAATCAACCCTGAGTATTCCTTGGAAGAACTGATGCTGACGTGCCAATACTTTGGCCACTTGATGCGAAGAGCCAACTCATTGGAAAAGACCCTGATGCTGGGAAAGATTGAGAGCAGCAGGAGGAGAAGGGGGTAACAGAGGATAAGATAGTTGGATGGCATCACTGACTCAACGGACATGAGTTTGAGCAAACTCCAGGAGATAGTGAAGGACAGGGAAGCCTGGTGTGCTGCAGTCCATGGGGTCTCAAAAAGTCAGACAAAACTTAGTGAATGAGCAACAACAGCAACAACAAAACATGCCTTGGGACTCTGCTGGGCATGGTACAAAGAAGGTGTCAGGGAGAAAATAAGATAAACTGAGCAAAGTTTGTATTTCTATATCCTCTGTTTTCCCCACTAGCCTCATTATTTATTTCTCTTTCTTCATCTTCATATTCCTCCATTCCCTTATCTGTCTTCACTCTCCCTGCCCCTACCTTCTTCTCTTACAGTGTCTACTGATAAGGTATTTCTTCACTAACGAGTAAAGCTTCAGTTCAGTTCAGTTCAGTTCAGTCGCTCAGTCGTGTCCGACTCTTTGCGACCCCATGAATTGCAGCACACCAGGCCTCCCTGTCCATCACAAACTCCCGGAGTTTACTCAAACTCATGTCCATCGAGTCGGTGATGCATCCAGCCATCTCATCCTCTGTCATCCCCTTCTCCTCCTGCCCCCAATCCCTCCCAGCATCAGGGTCTTTTCCAATGAGTCAACTCTTCGCATGAGGTGGCCAAAGTATTGGAGTTTCTTCTCCGGTATACTTAGTAAAATTGTCAAAGCCTTTGCAGTGTGGAATAAATAAAAGCATAGTGGTTGAATCACAGGCAGTAGGAGTTAAACTTTAAGAAATAATTTCTTCAGTTTGGTCTTCTAAAAACCATGGGATACTTTATACTCTACTCTCCAGTCAGTCCATTTCTATAGAGAACCTTTTTAGGAGGGAATAATCTTGACTGAACGACTGAGTGCACACGCAGACACAATCTAATATAAACAGTAAAATAGACTCAATATAGACAGAGACAGCCAGGCTCCAAGTCAACTGAAGAATTAGACTTTCAGAGTTTGAAGGGCCCTTAGAGTTGGATTTGCCAAACCTAGATCTTCTTCACCCTAAAACTGAACCTTAGAGAAGGTAAGCAAGTTGCACATGATCATTGAGATAACTCCTTGGTAAATTTGTTATTAGAATTCAAGTATCATAAAATTTCTAGTCTGGTGCTACTTTTAATCAATCATGCCACTTCCCCAAAATATGTCAGTCTGATCAAACATAAAGGCATACTATCATGTTTTTATTTTTAATATGGAGTAGAAATTATGAGACAGGAGAATCAAGTTTTAGAAATGTATTGGGGAAAGGTAGAGAGATAGAAGACAAAAGAGTAAACTTTAAAAACAGAAGGATTGTCCTTCCTGAAACCAGATGGAAGGGTATGGAGGGAACATCATACTGGGTACAGACAGAGAATGAATCTTGTTCTTCACCTGTCACTCAAATCCCAGTCCTCTTCCCTACCTAGGCCAATGTTAATCAAGGTCTTAGGCAAAAGTTATGTTGAATACATACCTTTTCCATTTTACTATCAGCCTTAAGTACAGGAAGACAATAATAAATTATTTTCAGTTGAGGCATATTAATGGGGAATTATCAGAAAAGGAAGAATTTGACTTGACCTAGATTTGGTGTCAGCAGGAAGGCAGATTTTGTCTGTTCTGCTGCTGCTGCTGCTAAGTCCCTTCAGTTGTGTCCGACTCTGTGCGACCCTGTAGACGGCAGCCCACCAGGCTTCCCCGTCCCTGGGATTCTCCAGGCAAGAACACTGAGTGGGTTGCCATTTCCTTCTCCAATGAGTGAAAGTGAAAAGTGAAATGAAGTCGCTCAGTCGTGTCCAACTCATAACGACCCCATGGATTGCAGCCTACCAGGCTCCTCTGTCCATGCAATTTTCTAGGCAAGAGGACTGGAGTGGGGTGCCATTGCCTTCTCCATTTGTTCAGTCCTTATAAAATGTCCCTTATTAGAGACCAACGCAGTGAATGTAATCATTAACTGTACACATGTGTTGTCTATAACAGCAACTCATTACTTGAAGCAGATGTCTAGCCCATATATCTTAGTTCAGAGCATGCTAGCTGGACTTCCAACTACCAGTCCCTGCATTTCTTTTCCTGAGGACTTTTTCTGATTGCTAAAGCCCAATTTGTTTCCTACATGGTAGACAGGTTTGCCAGGGAATTAAGTCTCCCAGGCTCCTCCTTGGGAGGAGCCATCAACTAATGAATGATGAGTTGGTGTATAAATAACTCAGGTTCCTTACAGCTCCCTGAGGCATGTGTTTCCCATTGGTCTGTAGAGTTTTATGATGCACTCTTTCTTGGTGGCCTTCCCTTCTGGGTTTCACTTCCTTAGCTTTACTTTTTTTTAACCTCTAAAATGAACTACTTGCATCCAAATCCTCATCTCAGGGTCTACTTTTCTACTTTGGAGGGAACCCCAATGAATATATCACTATGTTAGCAGTAGACTCTTAAAGAAAACCTCAGGAGAGCGCGCCTGTTCCAGACATCCGTTTGCAAGAAAGAGCAAATCTAGATTCAGGAACTTGAAGAAATGAGGAGTGTTTTTCTTCTATTAGAAAAATTGCAATGGCAGAAGTAGGTTAGATTCAGCTGCTCAGTAAACAGCTGTTTGAAGGAACTCTGCCCTTTCTGTTTTTCTGCTTCATCATCTGTAGCTTTCATCCTCAGGCTTTTTGTTCATATTACAAAATATTGGTTGCATCTCAAAAACCAGAGCCATATTCCAGACTGAAAACAAGAGAAAGTTTAAGCTTTCCTTTCTACAGAACTTTGTCTTTTTAGTCAGGCAGAGGAGTTCTCTCTAGCTTCTCCACACCTCATTAGCTGCACTATATCACATGCCCATATCAATCAATCACATCCCAGAGGAATGAGATTAGAATGTGCAATTTAGGTCAGTTGTGGTTCATACCTGGTGGAGGTCCCTACTGAACAAATCAGGAGACCATTAGCTGAGAAGAAAAAGCCAAAATGGCTTGGGTGGATTATGGGCAGCATTCCCCATATCACCCCCTACCCCAGCAATATCCTCTTGTTTGTCAGAACCATGGTGAATATTTCAGCTTCCTTTTTCCATATGAAGCATTCCATCCCGATTGCATATCATCAGACACATAGTTGAGGGCGTGAGAATATAGACGCAGAGGGCAGCTGTTTTAATGTGCCTTTCTTAAAAGTCTGTTTCCTATTCTCTTTTATTGAGTTCTGTATAACTTTAGAAACCTTATTTCTGATTCAATCCAGACAAATAAAATTCTTTTATAGCCTAAAAGCTACAATTTATAGTAATCAACAAATATCTGTAAAGGGAATCTGCTCAGATAAGAGTCCTGTTTTTTCGGATGTGAGAAGAGGACAGAATTGTAAATAATAAAGCTATTTGGAAACATGTTAAATGAAATTGAAGGCTGAAAACATTCAAAAGAACAATATTCTATATAGTTACCATGAAAGTGTCCTTGCAAAGATGTCTGTAAGAAATCTTCTTGGGAAATGGACAGTCTCTTTCAACAAAGAAGTGGGGTAACTGGATAGTCTTACATAAAAAAATTTGACCCTTATCTTACACCATATACAAAAAATAACTCCAATGTATTAAAGACTTAAATATTATAACTGAAACTATAAAACGCCTAGAGAATACATAGGGGAAAAGCTTTATACATTGGTCTTGGCAATGGTTTCATGAGTGTGACACCAAAAGTACATGCAACAAAAATAAAAATAGATAAGTGAGACTATGAAAAACCAAAAAGCTTTCCTATAATAATCAACATAATGAAAAGGCAGCCTTCATAATGGAAGAAAATATTTTCAAACCACATATCTGATAAAGGGTTAATTTTCAAAATACAGGAAATGTAGGAGTTCCTACAACTCAACACCAAAAAACTAACAATCCAATTAAAAACTGGGCTAAGGATTTGAATAGACACTTCTCCAAAGGGTGCATGGAAATGAACAACACGTATATGAAAAGGTGCCTAATGTCACTTATCATCAGAGAGATACAAATCAGAACCACACTGAGGCATTACCTCTTGTCTATTAGGATGGCATGCATATACATATACATATATATATATATATATATATATATATATATATATATATATATACATGCAAGACAGGAGTTGAGGATGTGGAGAAATTAAAACCTTTTCACACTATTGATGGATATAGAAAGTGGTACAGCGGCTATGGAAAAAAGTATGAGAGTTTCTCAAAAAATTAAAAGTAAAACTACCATATGATGTAGCAGTCCTACTTCTGAGCATTTATCCAAAATAATTTAAATTGAGATCTCAAAGATGTATCATTCCCATATTCATTGCAGCATTATTCACAATAACTAAGATGTGGAAACAGCCTAAATGTCCATCTGCTGATGAATGGATGGAAAAAGTGTGGTATATATATATAGGATGGAATACTGTTTAGCTTTTAAAAAGAAGGAAATTCTGTAAGATAAGGCAACATGGAAGGATCTTGAGGACTTTTTGCTAAGTGAAATAAGCCAGACTACTGAAAGACAAATACCACATGATTCTACTTATTTTAGTATCTAAAAATAGTCAAATTCATAAAATCAAAGACTAAAATTGTTACTTGAGGCTGGAGGAGAAGAGGATGGGGAGTCATCAACAGGCATCAAGTTTCAGTTAAGGAGGACAAATTAGCTCTAGACACCTGCTATAAAACATCATACTTTCAGTTAATAATGTAAACTTAAAATTGGTTAAGAACGTAGAGCTCATGTTAATATTCTTACCACAATAAAGTAAAAAAATTAAAAAAAAATGAAGTCCCCATGGAAACAGGTGTACTTCTAGTGTCAAATGCTGTTTCCTGGAGAATGTAAGCATTAATCTTAAAACACTACATACTAACTGGTTGTCATAGGAAAGTAGAAACTGTATTCTAGTTGGTGTCTGAAAGTTCCAAAAAAATATAATAGTGTTTTCTTTTGAGGGGATAAGAGCCTCAAATTTCATTTCTGTCCTTTCCATTAGACAAAGAAGAAATGAATAAATCAGTGACTCCTAGATATCTAATCTTAAACTGCACAAGGTATTTTCTTTCTACAAGAACAAAACATCCTTGTTTGAAGCAGAATCTACTCCATTAAGGGCCAGAACTTGGGACTTTTCCCAGTCATTTGAATTGGGTCACTCCTGCTTTCCTAGGGAGTCATGTAGAACAATTTAAGGAATGAAATGGAAATGGAAACTCATGAAACTCACTTCCATAAACTAGAATCACTTCTGCTGCATGAAACTTTATGAAGAAGATGCAGGTAATTCTGATCATTCCCTGTCTTATAATTTTGAAATCCTATTGATTTCTCTTGGGAAATCAAAGTTAATCCAGAAAAATCCTGTGCTCTGCTGTTACAGGCCAAGCATTGTCTCAGGTGCCTTGGCTAAATTAACTCCTAATCTTCTCAATAGTCTAAAAAGGGGAGTGCTCTTGTTACCATCCCCATTTTACAGATGGGGAAAACTAGGCACAGAAAAGTTAAGCTAAATACCAAAATTGCAGAGCAAGTATGTGGCAGAAGCAGGATTTTCTCCCAAGCCTACTCATTCTGGAGCCATTTTTAACCATTTTCACTTACGTGGAAGGTTACTGGGTAAGTCTTGACTGTATGAACTGAGTTGTGGGTCACTCATCTATAAATATGCACTCCCCTGGTGGCTCGGCAGTAAAGAATTCTCCTGTGGTACAGGAGACGGGTGTTCGATCCCTGTATTGGGAAGATTCCCTGGAGGAGGGCATGGCAGCCCAGTCCAGTATTCTTGCCTGGAGAATCCCACGGACAGAGGAGCCTGGTGGGCTCTATTCCGTCGGGTCACAGAGTCAGACATGACTGAAGCACCTGAGCCTAATGCATGCAGCCTGCAGACACATCGGGAATGGTAAGGGGGAATCCTTCAAAGAATTAACGTGACCTAAAGTTAGGGGTTTTTTAAGAAACTTTGTGTCATTTACTGAGTCTAACAGTAATTATGTTACCACAGAAATAAAATCTGCATGTTTTATTAGCAGTCAGTATCTACCAGAGTAGTTTAGAAAGCCATCAAAGTATGGCTCTCCTAGAATCCCTATAATTCTTTTTGCTTCGACCCAAAATTTCCTGAGACACTCATGAAAATAACCTGGATAAGCTAAACCCCATAGATGATCACATTCTGAAGAACAGTATGTCTGATTAAATGCTTTTATAGGATTCTGACATTAACTGCTGTCCTTTATAAAGGACAGAAATGGTATGGAGCTAAGAGAAGTGGAAGATATTAAGAAGAGGTGGCAAGAATATACAGAAGAGCCATACAAAAAAGATCTTCATGACCCAGATAACTACGATGGTGTTATCACCCACCTAGAACCAGACATTCTGGAATGTGAAGTCAAGTGGGCCGTAGGAAGCATCACAACGAACAAAGCTAGTGGAGGTGATGGAATTCCAGTTGAGCTATTTCAGATCCTAAAAGATGATGCTATGAAAGTGCTGCACTCAATACGCCAGCAAATTTGGAAAACTCAGCAGTGGCCCCAGGACTGGAAAAGGTCAGTTTTCATTCCAATCCCAAAGAAATGCAATGCCAAAGAATGCTCAGACTACTGCACAATTGCACTCATCCCACATGCTCGCAAAGTAATACTCAAAATTCTCCAAACCAGGCTTGAATAGTATGTGAACTGTGAACTTCCAGATGTTCAAGCTGGATTTAGAAAAGACAGAGGAACCAGAGATCGCATTGTCAACATCCGTTGGATCATCGAAAAAGCAAGAGAGTTCCAGAAGAACACTACTTCTGCTTTATTGACTACACCAAAGTTTTTGACTGTGTGGATCACAACCAACTGTGGAAAATTCTGAAAGATATGGGAATACCAGACCACCTGACCTGCCTCTTGAGAAATCTGTATGCAGGTCAGGAAGCAACAGTTAGAACTGGACATGGAACAACAGAATGGTTCCAAATAGGAAAAGGAGTATGTCAAGGCTGTATATTGTCACCCTGCTTATTTAACTTATATGGCAGAATACACCATGCAAAATGCTGGGCTGGAGGAAGCACAAGCTGGAATCAAGATTGCTGGGAGAAATATCAATAACCTCAGATATGCAGATGACACCACCCTTATGGCAGAAGGTGAAGAGAAACAAAGAGTCTCTTGTTGAACGTGAAAGAAGAGAGTGAAAGTGTTGGATTAAAACTCAACATTCAGAAAACTAAGATCTTGGAATCTGGTCCCATCACTTCATGGCAAATAGATGGGGAAACAATGAAAACAGTGGCAGGCTTTATTTTTAGGGGCTCCAAAATCACTGCAGATGGTGATTGCAGCCATGAAATTAAAAGATGTTTGCTCCTTGGAAGAAAAGCTATGACAAACCTAGACAGGTTTGTCAAAAGCAGAGACATTACTTTGCCAGCAAATATCTGTCTAGTCAAGGCTATGGTGTTTCCCGTAGTCATGTATGGATGTGAGAGTTAGACTATAAAGAAGGCTGATCACCAAAGAATTGATGCTTTTGAACTGTGGTGTTGGAGAAGACTCTTGAGAGTCCCTTGGACTACAAGAAGATCAAACAAGCAATCCTAAAGGAAATCAGTCCTGAATATTCTTTGGAAGGACTGATGCTGAAGCTGAAACTCCAATACTTTGGCCACCTGATGCAAAGAACTGACTCACTGGAAAAGACCCTCATGCTAGGGAAAATTGAAGGCAGGAGGAGAAGGGGACGACAGAGGTTGAGATGGTTGGATGGCATCACTGACTCGATGGACATGAGTTTGAGCAAGCTCTGGGAGTTGCTGATGGACAGGGAAGCCTGGTGTGCTGCAGTCCATGGGGTCGCAAAGAGTCAAACATGAGTGAGCAACTGAACTGACTAACTGAAATGCTATGGGATTATCAGAGAATTTTATTGTATTAAAAAGAGAACCATGTTTTTATTTAAAATTCTGGAATAATGCATTATTTTGGTGTATTTTGGTGTACAATATGGCACATTGAGTCCATTATCTCAAATCAGGAATAAATTTTATGGGTAAATTAGCCTACTCTTTAATCAGCAAAAGAAGGAAATATTATAAATCAAATATTCCAAGTTAAGATCATTATCTGTGATGGTGTCATGTAGCTTTTACCAGCTGAACAAATAATCATTGATTCAGCCAGTCAGTCACTGATTCATCGATATTTATTAATTATCTAGCATATATCAGGTACCTCAGAGCTGGGGAGGCAGCAGTGGAAGAAATGAAGTCTCTGATCTCACAGAGCTTACAATATAGGGGGACAGTAGTGGTAGGATTCTCAATCCACATATAATATAAACAGGTAAATGGATATGTCAGGTGGTGACAAGTGCCAGGAAGAAAAAACAACCAGAGTAGGCCTTTCTGATAAGGTGACAAAGAACAAATGACCTCATTTTGTTTCCATGGTGTATATTTGGTAAATAGTTCATTATAGGAAGCATCATTGGTTAAGTCAGGCAGTTCTGTGGCTATTTTATTGATATTCCATGTGACCAAAATAGTTGTCTACTTATATAAACCTTAAACTTTTTTTCTGGGCTAAAATTTTGTATGTGACATAGAACTTTATGCTTCTGATTTTTCATCCATCTCTGGCTTATTTTGTGCTCAATAAATGTTTTCTAAGGAGAGTCGTGGCCTAACATAAATATTAACTTAATTCATCTCCAAATAGAGTTAAGAAACCTTCTATGTTGATGACTGTCCTTGTAAATAAACACTTATGCATTTTCAAGAGGATCTCAGCTCTGCCCCAGCTCAATTTTCTATTAAGGCATATTTAATTGGCAAACATAAAGAGCTGTATTCTGGGTGCTTGTCATGGAACAAAACTTCGAACACTAATAAAAGAATAAAGTATTTAAGTACTTATGCATATACTGACATCTTAAGCCTTTTACATCTTTTGCTTCATTATTACAGCCATTGTACAAGACAGGTCCTTCTGCTAGCCTTTCGCATATGAGGAAGTGGAGGCCTAGAGAGGCTGCCCACTTCCTAAGGTCAGACTGCTGGCTAGTGCTACGTGGGACCCAAACCCAGGTCTGTGAGCTCAACCATATATGCTTCAGTGCACACTGTCCTTTTTTTCTTTTATCTTTTCTGTTTACTTCTAATTATGCAGTGTTGATAGATTCAATGTGTTCTAATGAGCTTTCCTAAACTTTTCTTTGAATAGGGCAGGGAATTCATAAAATGTTGATTTCACAGGCTTTTCTTGTCTGTCCTCCAGAAGACTTCTCATCCTGTGATTGAAAATATTCCATTAAAGACCTCTTTCCTAGTCTGCGTCCTTTCCCACCACTTCTGTATCCCACCCTTCTGCCTGCTTCCTCATCTACTTTGCTCTTTATCAGTGCCCATCCCCAGCCTGTTTTCTGGAGTAACTGCTTAAGGACCCTGAAAGCTGTTCAGATTGTCCAGATTTTGGTGTAGCTGTGTCTTTTCTCCATGTGCATTTAAAGCCCTGCTTTGATCTACCAGTGCCTGAGAAATTTTATGATTTTTATACATTGAGAGATGACTACACCACAGTTACGAGGTTATCAAGAAACCAAGATACCACTTGAAAGCATAAAATTATGCAATTCGTGAGTGCCGAAGTTTATTCAGGTTTCATTTTTGATTCTTGCCATCCTACACTCTTCTTTGACCTTGTCATTTAAAACTGTCTTCAGTTAAATTGTATATTTTTGATATGTATATATAGATCAAAATGTTCAGATTAAAATTTAAAGATGAAGAAAAGGCTGTGGTATTTCTTGAGATATATGAATAATATATGAATGAAAATGTGATGATTTTGGAAGGAAAATATGATGTAAATCTAGTTATTACTATATTCTTGCATAAGTTGTTTCAAATATAAGGGCAGATTCTGCAAATGTGAGGACCAGCCTAAATGCCTCTCACTTCCCCTCCATTCCCCTTAACTGTAGGATCTGAGTGGGATGCCTTGGGTTCTTGGGTCTGCTGACTCTCAGGTAGCTGGTTTGGGGCTTCTTCCCTGAGTACAGTTTGAAAGAAGATCTGAATTCCAGGCAGGTTTGGTAAGATAAACACAAAACAGAAAACATAACTGGGCATATTGTAGGAAAATTCTGGAACTGCAAGCATGAAAAGAAAAATTTTCATTCTTCCAGACAGGAAAAATAAGACACCTCCCCAAATGAAAAAGAATTAAAAAGTTTTAGTGAAACAGGGCACAGAGGCTAAGCATAATGACTTGAAATGCAGGGTCTAGTTTTTATTTCTGTTCCTCCATTTACTGCCTGTGTGACCTTGATTAAATTACTTAACTGTACTTCTGTTTTCTCATATAGAATAGTGATAATAGTGGTCCTTAATCCATAAGATTTTATGAGGATTAAAGTAACCAGTGGTTAACTGATATATAGTACTTAGAATGCGCCTGACACAGGGTAGCAGTAATACTAATTTTGCTATTATTATTAGATTATCTCAAAGCTGCAAGTCAAAAGAGGAAAATGAACAGCAGCAGAAAAGAACTACATTCAGAGATCCTATACTGGCCAGTTGTCCTCTCTTCTGGTGCTGTCACTGGACATCTGTAGCTATTCAAGAATTCAGAGAGTCTATCCATATACCCCCATCTGAAGAATTTTTAAAAATGCATGTTCCTTTTCTTAAGGGAATATGAAGAAGGGAGGAAAATAGAGACCTCCTTCATCTTACACCTAAGTGAGAGGGACCTCACCTAGGCCTCAAGCTTTACAGGGCTGCTTAGATCACAGACAGACTGAAATAAATTGACAAATGACAGTCTGAAATAAATTTACCGGATAGCCCCAGATCTAGATCCCCCTAGATGCTTAGGGCTAGTGCTCACAGTCTGCGTATACAAACCATCACTGTAAATACCCACTGTTGAGATGAGCATTGTCCAGGGACATGCTTCTCCAGAGCTCTCCCAGGGCATGGAGGATGTGGGACACAGTACTTAGGTTTGGAAAAAGTATTGGAATTAATTTATCAAACCTTCCTTTGAGATAACATGAATGCAATAGTTCTTCCATGTTGAAGTATCATTTTTCTCTAGTACTGAGGGTTTACTTTTTTTTTCTTGCTTCTCTTCTCTTCCAATTCCTGGCTCTGTAGGTACTAAAAAATTGGCATACTATTTGAAGTAGTCGCATATTGAGACTGAGGAATATTTTGCATTATTAACAAAGCAAATTACTTTTTAATTGCACATGTGTAGATTAGACATAACATGAATAAAGCAGGTTGTGTATTTTGAAATATTTGATACTAGATGGAAACTGAATACTAAAATAGAGAATAGTTATACTTTTGAAAAAGAGTAAGATTTCTTATATGTTTAAAATTATATCAAAATTCAGTCTTTTAAAAATAAGCTTAATTCAAGATTTTCTTAATTATAAATTATATTTTAGTTTTAATTTTAATAGATAGTTTATATTTGAAGGATATTTTTGAAAACACATAAACATTTTAATTTTTGATGAAATTATATTCTGTGTTTATATTTGTGATTACATTTTATTTTTAGTCTCAGGATTGAACCTGGCAGTGAAGTCACAGAGTCCCTGCCAGGGAATTCCCTACTACTGGTTTTTAAAAACTATAGCTTTACCTATACTGTTTGATTTTGTCATTTTATAGGAATACATTTCCAACACTGGAAAATACAGCATATTTTATTTAATACTTTGTTAACTTGATTTATCATATGTTTATACATGAAGTATGTGGACAAATGTCCACATTTGTCCTTGTCCCACAAATATTGAGGGTAGGCCTGGTAGTAAACAATGAAAATTAAACCACACATAGGTAATGATAGACTATCTGGGAGTGTAATGTTAGTACTGAGCAAGAACTCTTAAATTTTGAGGAAAGAGCTTCAAGGAAAATTCTAATACTAGCCTGGAACTCTTAACAATGAAATAACTTAAGCAAACCCAGGAGTTGGTCATTGGGAAAGAAGGGGAAAATGAAGTCCTTCTTTAAAAGTCTCACAGGAGGAATAGGACGGGGAGACCACTTTCTCCCCTACAAATTCATCAAAAGAACAATTGAACGCTGAGCAAGTTTCACAAAACAACTCCTGATCGCTAGCAGAGGACATCAGGTGCCCAGAAAAGCAGCCCATTGTCTTCGAAAGGAGGAACAAGGAGCTATCTGAAACTGAACCGAACCCACACTGACCGCAACAGCTCCAGAGAAATTCCTAGATATATTTTTACCTTTTTTTTTTTATTAAAAAAATTTTTTTTCTTTTCTTTTTAATTTTTTTTTCTTTTATTTTCTTTTAAAATTCCCTATTATGCCCCCATTACTCCTTAACTTTCATTGTCATATATTTTTATGATTTTTTTTAATTAGGGAAAAAAATTTTGTTTGTTTTTTTCTTTTTCTTGTTTTTCTCTCTTATTTCCTTTTAAAGTCCTCTATTACTCCTCCATTATTCCTTAATTTTCATTTTCATTTCACTATAACCTTGCAAAAAAAAAAAAAAGAGAAGCCCTATTTTTAAACCAAACTTCATATATATTTCTAAATTTTTTGTGTGTTTTTGTTTTTGTTTTTAAATATTGTATTTTAAAGAGTGTAACCTCTATGCTAGATATTTAATCTTTGTTTTTCAGTATGTGATATAAATTTTGGACATTTAAGAATCCAATATTCAGTTCCCACTTTTATTCAGGAGTGTGTTGATTACTCTCTCCCAATCTTGACTCTCCGTTTTCTACTTCAGAACACCTCTACTTCCTCCTTTCCCCTTATCTTCCCAATCCAATTCTGTGTATCTTTGTGGGTGTCTGGGATACAGAGAACACTTTGGGAACAGATAACTGCATAGATCTGTCTCTCTCCTCTTGAGTCCCCCTTTTTCTCCTCCTGCTCATCTCTATCTCCCTCCTCCCTCTCCTCTTCTTCATGTAACTCTGTGAACCTCTCTGGCTGTCCCTCACGGTGGAGAATCTTTTCACCATTAACCTAGAAGTTTTATTATCAGTGCTGTATAGTTGGAGAAGCCTTGAGACTACTGGAAGAATAAAACTGAAACCCAGAGGCAGGAGACTTAAGCCCAAAACCTGAGAACACCAGAAAAATCCTGACTAAATGGAACATTAAGTAATAATAGACCATCCAAAACCCTCCATACCTACACTGAAACCAACCACCACCCAAGAGCCAATAAGCTCCAGAACAAGACATACCATGCAAATTCTTTAGCAACACAGGAACATAGACCTGAGTGTCAACATACAGGCTGCCCAAAGTCACACCTAACGCATAGACCCATCTCAAAACTCACTACTGGACACTCCATTGCACTCCAGAGAGAAGAAATCCAGTTCCACACAACAGAACACTGACTCAAGCTTCCCTAACCAGGAAACCTTGACAAACCAATCGTCCAACCCCACTCACTGGGTGAAAACTCCACAATAAAAAGGAACCGCAGACCACCAGAATACAGAAAGCCCACTCCAGACACAGCAATCTAAACAGGATGAAAAGGCAGGAAATACCCAACAGGTAAAGGAACATGAAAAATGCCCACCAAGTCAAACAAAAGAGGAGATAGGGAATCTACCTGAAAAAGAATTTAGAATAATAATAATAATAATGATCCAAAATCTTGAAAACAAAATGGAGTCACAGATAAATAGCCTGGAGACAAAGATTGAGAAGATGCAAGAAATGTTTAACAAGGACCTAGAAGAAATAAAAAAGAGTCAATTAAAAATGAATAATGCAATAAATGAGATCAAAAACACTCTGGAGGGAACCAAGAGTAGAATAACGGAGACAGAAGATAGGATAAGTGAGGTAGAAGATAAAATGGTGGAAATAAATGAAGCAGAGAGGGAAAAAGAAAAAAGAATCAAAAGAAATGAGGACAACGTCAGGGACCTCTGGCTCAATGTGAAACGCCCCAACATTCAAATCATAGGAGTCCCAGAAGAAGAAGACAAAAAGAAAGGCCATGAGAAGATACTTGAGGAGATAATAGCTGAAAACGTCCCTAAAATGGGGAAGGAAATAGCCACCCAAGTCCAAGAAACCCAGAGAGTCCCAAGCAGGATAAACCCAAGGTGAAACACCCGAAGACACGTATTAATCAAATTAACAAAGATCAAACACAAAGAACAAATATTAAAAGCAGCAAGGGAGAAACAACAAATAACACACAAAGGGATTCCCATAAGGATAACAGCTAATCTATCAGTAGAAACCCTTCAGGCCAGAAGGGAATGGCAGGACATACTTAAAGTAATGAAAGAGAATAACCTACAACCTAGATTACTGTACCCAGCAAGGATCTCATTCAGATATGAAGGAGAATTCAAAAGCTTTACAGACAAGCAAAAGCTGAGAGAATTCAGCACCACCAAACCAGCTCTTCAACAAATGCTAAAGGATCTTCTCTAGACAGGAAACACAGAAAGGTTGTATAAACGTGAACCCAAAACAACAAAGTAAATGGCAACGGGACCACACCTATCAATAATTACCTTAAATGTAAATGGGTTGAATGCCCCAACCAAAAGACAAAGACTGGCTGAATGGATACAAAAACAAGACCGCTATATATACTGTCTACAAGAGACCCACCTCAAAACAAGGGACACATAACAGACTAAAAGTGAAGGGCTGGAAAAAAATATTTCACGCAAATGGAGACCAAAAGAAAGCAGGAGTCGCAATACTCATATCAGATAAAATAGACTTTCAAATAAAGGATGTGAAAAGAGACAAAGAAGGACACTACATAATGATCAAAAGATCAATCCAAGAAGATATAACAATTATAAATATATATGCACCCAACATAGGAGCACCGCAATATGTAAGGCAAACGCTAATGAGTATGAAAGAGGAAATTAACAGTAACACAATAATAGTGGGAGACTTTAATGCCCCACTCACAACTATGGATAGATCAACTAAACAGAAAATCAACAAGGAAACACAAACTTTGAATGACACAATGGACCAGCTAGACCTAATTGACATCTATAGGACATTTCACCCCAAAACAATCAACTTCACCTTTTTCTCAAGTGCACACGGAACCTTCTCCAGAATAGATCACATCCTGGGCCATAAATCTAGTCTTGGTAAATTCAAAAAAATTGAAATCATTCCAGTCATCTTTTCTGACCACAGTGCAGTAAGATTAGATCTTAATTACAGGAAAAAAAACTATTAAAAATTCAAACATATGGAGGCTAAATAACAAGCTTCTGAATAACTGACAAATCATAGAAGAAATCAAAAAAGAAATCAAAATATGCCTAGAAATGAATGAAAATGAAAACACAACAACCCAAAACCTATGGGACACTGTAAAAGCAGTGTTAAGGGGAAGGTTCATAGCATTACAGGCCTACCTCAAGAAACAAGAACAAAGTCAAATAAATAACCTAACTCTACACCTAAAGCAACTAGAGAAGGAAGAAATGAAGAACCCCAGGGTTAGCAGAAGGAAAGAAATCTTAAATATTAGGGCAGAAATAAATGCAAAAGAAACTAAAGAGACCATAGCAAAACTCAACAAAGCTAAAAGCTGGTTTTTTGAAAAAATAAACAAAATTGACAAACCATTAGCAAGACTCATTAAGAAACAAAGGGAGAAGAACCAAATTAACAAAATTAGAAACGAAAATGGAGAGATCACAACAGACAACACTGAAATACAAAGGATCATAAGAGACTACTACCAGCAGCTCTATGCCAATAAAATGGACAACATGGAAGAAATGGACAAGTTCTTAGAAAAGTATAACTTTCCAAAACTGAACCAGGAAGAAATAGAAGATCTTAACAGAGCCATCACAAGCAAGGAAATCGAAAGTGTAATCAGAAATCTTCCAGCAAACAAAAGCCCAGGACCAGATGGCTTCACAGCTGAATTCTACCAAAAATTTAGAGAAGAGCTAACACCTGTCTTACTCAACTCTTCCCGAAAATTGCAGAAGAAGGTAAACTTCCAAACTCATTCTATGAGGCCACCATCACCCTAATTCCAAAACCAGACAAAGATGCCACAAAAAAAGAAAACTACAGGCCAATATCACTGATGAACATAGATGCAAAAATCCTTAACAAAATTCTAGCAAACAGAATCCATCAACATATTAAAAAGATCATACACCATGACTAAGTGGGCTTTATCCCAGGAATGCAAGGATTCTTTAATATCTGCAAATCAATCAATGTAATACACATTAACAAATTGAAAGATAAAAACCATATGATTATCTCCATAGATGCAGAAAAAGCCTTTGACAAAATTCAACATCCATTTATGATTAAAACTCTTCAGAAAGCAGGAATAGAAGAAACATACCTCAACATAATAAAAGCTATATATGACAAACCCACAGCAAGCATCACCCTCAATGGTGAAAAATTGAAAGCATTTCCCCTAAAATCAGGAACAAGACAAGGGTGCCCACTCTCACCACTACTATTCAGCATAATTTTGGAAGTTTTGGCCACAGCAATCAGAGCAGAAAAAGAAGTAAAAGGAATCCAGATAGGAAAAGAAGAAGTGAAACTCTCGCTGTTTGCAGATGACATGATCCTCTACATAGAAAACCCTAAAGACTCTACCAGAAAATTACTAGAGCTAACCAACGAATATAGTAAAGTTGCAGGATATAAAATTAACACACAGAAATCCCTTGCATTCCTATACACTAACAATGAGAAAACAGAAAGAGAAATTAAGGAAACAATACCATTCACCATTGCAACAAAAAGAATAAAATACTTAGGAGTATATCTTCCTAAAGAAACAAAAGACCTATACATAGAAAACTATAAAACACTGATGAAAGAAATCAAAGAGGACACAAACAGATGGAGAAACATACCGTGTTCATGGATTGGAAGAATCAATATTGTCAAAATGGCTATTCTACCCAAAGCAATCTATAGATTCAATGCAATCCCTATCAAGCTACCAACGGTATTTTTCACAGAACTAGAACAAATAATTTCACAATTTGTATGGAAATACAAAAAACCTCGAATAGCCAAAGTAATCTTGAGAAAGAAGAATGGAACTGGAGGAATCAACCTGCCTGACTTCAGACTCTTCTACAAAGCCACAGTCATCAAGACAGTATGGTACTGGCACAAAGACAGAAATATAGATCAATGGAACAGAATAGAAAGCCCAGAGATGAATCCACGAACCTATGGACACCTTATCTTCGACAAAGGAGGCAAGGATATACAATGGAAAAAAGACAACCTCTTTAACAAGTGGTGCTGGGAAAACTGGTCAACCACTTGTAAAAGAATGAAACTAGAACACTTTCTAACTCCATACACAAAAATAAACTCAAAATGGATTAAAGATCTAAATGTAAGACCAGAAACTATAAAACTCCTAGAGGAGAACATAGGCAAAACACTCTCCGACATAAATCACAGCAGGATCCTCTATGACCCACATCCCAGAATATTAGAAACAAAAGCAAAACTAAACAAATGGGACCTAATGAAACTTAAAAGCTTTTGCACAACAAAGGAAACTATAAGCAAGGTGAAAAGACAGCCTCAGATTGGGAGAAAATAATAGCAAATGAAGAAACAGACAAAGGATTAATCTCAAAAATATACAAGCAACTCCTGAAGCTCAACTCCAGGAAAATAAATGACCCAATCAGAAAATGGGCCAAAGAACTAAACAGACATTTCTCCAAAGAAGACATACAGATGGCTAACAAACACGTGAAAAGATGCTCAACATCACTCATGATCAGAGAAATGCAAATCAAAACCACAATGCGGTACCATTACACGCCAGTCAGGATGGCTGCTATCCAAAAGTCTACAAGCAATAAATGCTGGAGAGGGTGTGGAGAAAAGGGAACCCTCTTACACTGTTGGTGGGAATGCAAACTAGTACAGCCGCTATGGAGAACAGTGTGGAAATTCCTTAAAAAACTGGAAATAGAACTGCCATATGACCCAGCAATCCCACTCCTAGGCATACACACTAAGGAAACCAGATCTGAAAGAGACACGTGCACCCCAATGTTCATCGCAGCACTGTTTATAATAGCCAGGACATGGAAGCAACCTAGATGCCCATCAGCAGATGAATGGATAAGGAAGCTGTGGTACATATACACCATGGAATATTACTCAGCCGTTAAAAAGAATTCATTTGAATCAGTTCTAATGAGATGGATGAAACTGGAGCCCATTATACAGAGTGAAGTAAGCCAGAAAGATGAAGACCATTACAGTATACTAACACATATATATGGAATTTAGAAAGATGGTAACGATAACCCTATATGTAAAACAGAAAAAAAGACACAAATGTACAGAACAGACTTTTGGACTCTGTGGGAGAAGGCGAGGGTGGGATGTTTCAAGAGAACAGCATCAAAACATGTATATTATCTAGGGTGAAACAGATCACCAGCCCAGGTTGGATGCATGAGACAAGTGCTCGGGTCTGGTGCACTGGGAAGACCCAGAGGGAGCGAGTAGAGAGGGAGGTGGGAGGGGGGATTGGGATGGGGAATACATGTAAATCCATGGCTAATTCAAGTCAATGTATGACAAAAACCACTACAATATTGTACAGTAATTAGCCTCCAACTAATTAAAAAAAAAAAAAGTCTCACAGGAGTGTTGAAGAAGAAGCAGAGAGTAATATTCAATGTCTTATTTTCAAACATGTAGGGAAATTTTCATCTGATTATGAGAGGTAGGGATTGAAATATTATATAATTCGAGATAGAGTTTACATACACACATAAAGAGATACCCATACAGAAAGATTTTTAAAGCACACCTATGAATAAGATGAACTAGTCATCAAACTGTATGCTGCAAAGCAATCTAACAAGATAATTATATACAGCAAAAAGTTACAGATGCAAGGCATGCATGATAGAAATGCAATCATTACAGCAGAATTCAGTGTATCTAATTCATCATGAGCTCGGACACCTCTAAATAAGTGACAACATAGAATATATTGACAACAAGAAACCCAAATATCTGACAATGCATTTGTTTTTATGTTGACAAAGCTTTGATAAAAATTGGACATTCACTTGACCATAAAGAAAATTTTAATAAAAGTTTCAGCATATATATTATAGGCCATACTTTTTATCATATTCAATAATGTTAGAAATAAATATTTTTAAAGTGACTAAGAAAATCTCTAATAGTTGGGAATAAATATATTCCTGGGTAACCTTCATATCTAAGAAGAAATAAAAAATAAAGGTAAAATCTATCTATTAGCAACTAGTAAAAAAAAATGAGATTCTTTATTAGCATAACATTCTAAAAGGGAGTTAAAGTTGTCTGAATCTGTAGCATCTCTTGACTTCTGGCAGAAGTATAGACAAATATACTTTAAAAATAGACAATATACAAAAATAGACAAATATACTTTACTGTAGAAAATATATCCATGCTAGGCAGGCAAGATTCCTATGTATTAAGACAAATAGGAGGTTGCAATAAAACATTGACCAGCTCATATGGAATCAAGGCACCTTAAGGAATATTCAGTGGAAAACATATACATATTTAGACCTCTAGGAATTTCAGATTTTGAAGCTTATGGAATAGTCACAAAATAAAAGATAAAATCACAAATATTAACAAGCAACAGAAAATTTTTCATAGCACAGTAAAATGCCACAAGTGAAGAAATATATGCTAAAAAAAAAAATAGCCCAGGAGAAAAGTTAACCTACAAATTATACACAATGGAGAAATTAGTGATCTAAAAAAAATACCAGAAGTAATTATCCATAATGTAGCACAATGACATAATGATTTAAAATATTTTAAAAAGAAGGTGAGATCCATAGACTATAGAATGATAATGTCCAACATATCTAATTAGTCTCAGAGGAAGAAGATAAAGAAGAGGAACATTTGAAGTGGTTATAGCTATGAATCTCAGAGAATTATGCTGCATATATAAGAAATGCACATCCAGATACATCATAATGAAGTGGATTATTATCAAAAGTAAAATACAGCCAGAGAGAAAAGAGTGATCACCACAAGGGAGCAATAATTAGGCCTATAGCAAATTTTACAGCAACAGTGGCAGCCAGGAGCCAGTTGAATAATGTCTTCAAAATGTTAGTGAGAAAATGACTGTCAGCCTACAACAGTACACCCATCAAAACTCTCTTTTAAAAATGAAGGTGAAAGAAATATATTTTCAGACAACAATGACCCAGTTTTATCATCAACAGACCTGTATGAGAACATCTGATGAAATATGTACTCTGGGAGGAAGGAAAATATTGTCTGGGACGGAAAGAAAAAGGTTGAACAAAGAACATGAATATAGATAAATCTAAAGTAAACACCTCATGCTAATGTGACAGGTTAAAATGCAAACCTAAGTACTGGACAAGAACGGTATGTAAATTGTGAGTGGAGTGGGAGTGAGAAGCTTTAAAGTATTTTAAGATTCTTGTATTACTTGCAAAAAAAAAAGTTTCTTGTATTACTTGAGAAGAGAGATAAAGTAGTGTTTAATTTTAGACCTCAAACAGGCATTTGGTGAACCTCTGGAAATATAAGATGAAACCAATGGCAATAGAAAGTACAATTTCCTAAACATAGGAATGTAAAAGGGAAAAATCAAATCCTAAAAAAACCACGATGCATAGAAATCAACACAGAAAAGGCCAAACAATTCTATCATAAGGAATATAATAAAACTATGGTAACCAGTTAAATGGATGCTATGTTGGGTTTAAAAATTAAAATATAAATTGTTTTACAAAGGACACAGCATGTTCTTACACTGTCAGATTCCTGAGAAGCCTATACAAGGAAGGGATCAGATGCGTAAGAGATTTATTAGGAAAAATGCCTGTGGAAGATTTAGGGAAAGGGAGTAGGAATATAAGGAGAGAGCCTTCAAACAGCGAGGCAGGTCAGACCCCTGTAAAAGGGAAGAGAGGGAAAGAATAGTAAGAGCCGCAGACAGCAGCACAGTTCCAAGAAAGACCAATGGTGCTCTGCTGTGCTAAGTCGATTCAGTCGTGTCCAGCTCTTTGTGATCCTATGAACTGTAGACCCCAGGCTCCTCTGTCCATGGGGATTCTCCAGGCAAGAATACTGGAGTGGGTTGCCATGCTCTCCTCCAGAGGATCTTCTGGACCCAGGGGCTGAATCCGTGCCTCCTGTGGCTCCTGCATTGCAGGCAGATTTTTTACTGTTCAGCCACCAGGGAAGCCCTAAGACCAAAGGAGTCCGTAGCAAAGAAGAATCATGAGAGTGACCCCCATACTGGGCTTCAGTGGCCAGTCTCTACTACCTACACTGTGCTCAGTCCTTGGCTGAGAACATCTCTGATGAAGCATGTCCTTGGTGGGAAAATTGTGGTGGATTTGAAAGTGCAGCAATTGGAGGTTGTCAGTCAATGACCTCTGTACAACAGGTTCTGTGAAAAGAGTTGAGCAGTGCCCTGTTGTGGCTGCCACACACAGAAATGGCCAGACTTAAAGATGGGGAAGATATACAAAACTAATACTAACAAAAATAAGGTGAGGTGCCTATATTAAAAATAGAAAAACTAGACTTTAATACAAAAGGCTCTCTTTATGAAAGTTAGTCTCAGTAGTTTCTGGCTTACTCTTCTTATATTTCTCTTTGCATATTCATGAATATTTTTATTTCCCTTACACAAAAGTTAACATATTATATTCTGTTATTGTTGTTGTCCAGTCAGCTCATGTTCGACTCTTTTTGTGACCCCATAACTGCAGCATGCCAGGCTTCTCTGTCCATCAATATCGCCCATGGGTTTGCTCAAACTCCTGTCCACTGAGTTGGTGATGCCATCCAAACACCTCGCCTCTGTCACCCCCTTCTCCTCATGACCTCGGTCTTTCTCAGCATCAGAGTCTTTCCCAATAAGTTTGGCTCGTCACATCAGGTGGTGTAAGTATTGGAGCTCCAGCTTCAGCATCAGGCCTTCCGATGAATATTCAGGGTTGATTTCCTTTAGGATTGACTGGTTTGATCTCCTTGCTATCCAAGGAACTCTGAAGAGTTTTCTCCAGCATCACAATTTGAAAGCATCAGTTCTTCAGTGCTCAGTCTTCTTTATGGTCCAACTCTCATATCTGTACATGACTGCTAGAAAAACCGTAGTTTTGACTTTATGGACTTTTGTGGGCAAAGTGATGTCCCTGCTTTTTAATAAGCTGTCTAGGTTTGTCACAGGTTTTCTTCCAAGGAGCAAGAGTCTTTTAATTCATGGCTGCAATCACTGCCGCACTGATTTTGGAGCCCCCCAAAATAAAATCTGTCATTGTTTCTACTTTCTCAGCATCTATTGGCCATGAAGTGGTGGGACCAGATGCCATGATCGTTTTTTGAATATTGAGTTTTAAGCCAGCTTTTCCACTCTCCTCCTTCACCCTCATCAAGAGACTTTTAGTTCTTCCTTTTCTGCCATTAGAGTGGTATCTGCATATCTGAGGCTGTTGATATTTCTCCCATCAGTCTTGATTCCAGCTTGTGATTCATCTAGCCTGGAATTTTGCATGATCTACTCTGCATATGTGTTAAATAAGCAAGGTGACAATATACAGCCTTGATGTAATCCTTTCCCAATTTGGAACCAGTCTGTTGTTCCATGTCCAGTTCTAACTTGCTTCTTGACCTGCATACAGATTTCTCAGGAGGCAGGTCAGGTGGTCTGGCATTCCCATTTCTTTCAGAATTTTCCACAGTTTGTTGTGATCCACACAGTCAAAGGCTTTAGCATAGTCAATGAAGCAGAAGTAGATATTTTCTGGAATTCTCTTGATTTTTCGATGATCCAACGGATGTTGGCAATTTGATCTCTGGCTCCTCTGCCTTTTCTAAATCCAGCTTGTACATCTGAAAGTTTTCAGTTCACATACTGTTGAAGCCTAGCTTGAAGGATTTTAAGCATTACCTTGCTAGCATGTGAGATGAGTGCAATTGTGCGGTAGTTTGAACATTCTTTGACATTGCCCTTCTTTGGGATTGGAATGAAAACTGACCTTTTGCAGTCCTGTGACCACTGCTGAGTTTTCCAAATGTGCTGGCATATTGAGTACAGCGTTTTAATGGCATCATCTTTTAGAATTTGAAATAGCTGGAATTCCATCTCTACCGTTGTTCATACTGATGCTTCCTAAGGCCCACTTCACTTCACACTTAAGGATATCTGGCTCTAGGTGAGTGACCACACTATCATGGTTATCTGGGTCTTTAAGACCTTTTTTTGTATAATTCTTCTCTGTATTCTTGCTGCCTCTTCTTAATCTCTTCTGCTTCTGTTAAGTCCTTGCTGTTTCTGTCCTTTATTGTGCCCATCTGTGCATGAAATATTCCCTTGGTATCTCTAATTTTCTTGAAGAGATCTCTGCTCTCCAAAATCTATAATTAGGTTAACGTATTATAGTTTATTGTCTTATTAAGAACTATTATTCTTATGCACTTTGCATTTTCACTTCATAGTATGCCATAGAAATTATTCCATATCACTCCATAGAGATATTTCTTGTTATTTTATAGACCTTCATGGTAGTCAACTGTAGGATATACCATAGTTTATATAACCTGAATGTGCAAAAAGAAATGTGGGAAGGAGAAACCAAAATAGTGAAATTGCTTACCTATATGAGTGGATGGGAAAAGAATGAGGAGATGGGTGAGAATTGGAACATAATAAAAAATAGTGTCTAATTGCATTAACAAAGATATGAAAACTCTCCAAAATGGTATATAAACAGAAACACAGAAACTTGTCTCTTTTCCAAATTAGTAATAAAGTCACACTGAATAGATAAAACGAATAACCAAGTGACTTTTGAATATATACATTGGCTTTTTGTCTTTTATCAGACTGAAGATAAAAAGAATTAGAAACAGATATGAATTCCAATTAGGATTTTTTGTTTGTTTGTTTGTTTTTTGCATTAGTAGTATGGGCTAGCAACTTGAAAGTTTCTGTGTAAAATCAAGATTGAACAAATGAATAAATATACTGAGAAAACTGGAGCCAGTTTTTTCACTGTAAGAGCTACAATATGGATAGCAGGATGACTGAACCATCTGGAGCTGGGCTGCAATTGGAGATATGAGCATAAACTCATGGACAATAAGATATAAATGAATATCTCCCTCACCCTTCAGTACCCCAGGTTGCCTGCAGAAAGAGCCTAGAAATAAAGACATGTCAATAGAAATAAGTGCAACCATTCTCATTACTAAGTGCCATTGCCCACAAAGATGAATAATATCTTTGGAATAATATCTGATTCTAGGACTGTGACAACAGACGCCAGGGTCCAGCCTTGGCAGGATCCAGGGGGTACCCTCGGGATGAACGGCGTCGGTGAGAGAAGACACGTGAGACCAGCCTTGATGGGGCCAAGTCTTCGAGGGAGAGAGAGAGAAAGAGAGAGAGAGAGTGACCAGACGGGGGTGTACGCAGGGTCTGGCAATATTTTATTTTTTACCGTAGCTTTTATAGCCTAAGTTAGTACATTTCTAAGGGGAAGATAGTTTAACATTACATCAGCTTGTTCTTCATGAAACTAGGGTGTTTTCTGCATACGTCTTTGTTTATGAGGGTCTTGTGCATTATCTTCTGGCCTTGGGGCCTATTAACATTTTATGCAGGTCAGGTGAATGTAAACCTATTTTCTGTTTATATGGTGACCTTAACTGAAAGGTAGCAGTCTCATAGGGCAACAGTACAGAGTGGAAGTATAACCTTGTTAACACAAAAATTAATCCTTCTGCAGAAGTTGTCAGTTGCATTTATCCAAGAAGTTTACCCCACACTGACTCTGCGACTTTGGTGAGGCAGCTTCTGCCTAGCACTCCTGGCTGACAATTAACAACCGTCTCATTGTTACCACACTAGGGCTAAGCTCTTATTTCTCTAGATCTTTAACTATATTAACAATGGTTTCTATAACACAACCTTAGCACATTAAAAGCAAAAACACAGCAAGCAAAACACAGCAAGCAAACGTCAACCCAATAACCACCTTTAGAATAATTTTTCTTATGTTTTCTAATAGGACTTTCTCACTCCCCGAAGGGCTATATGTCTACTAGGGCCTTTATATGATCAGGTTCTTTATGCTATTTTATGATTAGGGTATTATGAGCAATCATGCATATTAGTACCAAGGGCATAAATGCATTTGCCAAACAAACTAAAATTAAAATACCAGCAAAGGAATTTAAATTAAAACACTCCTTTCACCTTGGATAATCTCATAAAATACCACCACCCGGGAAACTTATTGATTAAAGTTCTAAATTGATTCTTATTTGGGAAGAGACTGGGGAAGGCCTTCTGCCTATGTCACAGAAATTAGTGAGTAGTCTATTGAAGCAAGCATCAGAAAGACAGATATCATCTTTAAGGTGAGTGCCGGGGGCAGCTTTTTGGAATCCCTGAAAACCTGATCTGCCTTGCCTGTCAGGTTTTCTCCCTCATGACCTTGTCATGGGTGGGATCTCGTGTGCCGGCTCCCGGCAAACAGAAGTCCAAAGCAAACCAGGAAAAACAGAACATCATTAAAAAAATTAATGGGGGCATATCAAAAGGACACAGGAGCCATCTGGGTGGGGAGTGGGTGGCGTTTCTAGATTAGAGCCTTCTTACTCTGTCTCTGGGAGAAACTGTTATGCTCTGTGGAACCTGGCTTCATTTTCTGAAAAATCCTGTTTTTCCCCTTAGTGGCCCATCCGAAGGGGAATTTAGGAATTATTCAAAATATCTGTAGAGTTTTCACTGCTAAGTATTTCACCCGTGGAAGTTTAGGGTTCCAAGGGTTTTAAGACTTGAATTCAGTTCATTCACTCAGTCGTGTTGACTCTGTGACATGCCAGGTTTCCCTGTCCATCACCAATTCCTGGAGCTTGCTCAAACTCATGTCAATCTTGTTGGTGATGCCATCCAACCATCTCATCCTCTGCCATCTCCTTCTTCTCCTGCCTTCGATCTTTCCCAGTATCAGGGTCTTTCCCAGTGAGTCAGTTCTTCGCATCAAGTGGCCAAAGCATTGGACCTTCAACTTCAGCATCAGTTCTTACAATGAATATTCAGGACTGATTTCCTTTAGGATGGACTGATTTGATCTCCTTGCAGTCCAAAGGACTCTGAAAAGTCTTCTCCAACACCACAGTTCAAAAGCATCAATTCTTTGGCGATCAGCTTTCTCTGTAGTCCAACTCTCACATCCATGCATGACCACTGGAAAAACCATAGCTTTGACTAGATGGACCTTTGTCGGCAAAGTAACGTCTCTGCTTTTTAATATGCTGCCTAGGTTGGTCATAGCTTTTCTTCCAAGGAGCAAGCGTCTTTTAATATCATAGCAGCAGTCACCATCTGCAGCGATTTTGAAGCCCAAGAAAATAAAGTTGATCACTGTTTCTGTTGTTTCCCCATCTATTTGCCATGAAGTGATGGGCCTGGATTCCATGATCTTCATTTTTTGAATGTTGAGTTTTAAGCCAGCTTTTTAACTCCCTTCTTTCATTTTCATCAAACAGCTCTTTAGTTTCTCTTTGCTTTCTCCCATAAGGGTGGTGTCATCTGCATATATGAGGTTATTTTTCCTAGCAATCTGATATTTTTCAAGGCAATTTTTATTCCAGACTGTGCTTCATCCAGCCTGGTATTTTGCATGATGTACTCTGCAAATAAGTTAAATAAGCAGGGTGACAATATACAACCTTGACATACTCCTTTCCCAATGTGGAACCAGTTCATCGTTCCATGTCCAACAGTTCTAACTGTTGCTTCTTGACCTGCATACAGATTTCTCAGGAGGCAGGTCAGGTGGTCTGGCATTCCCATTTCTTTCAGAATTTTCCACAGTTTATTGTGGTCCACACAGTCAAAGGCTTTAGCGTAGTCAATGAAGCAGAAGTAGATGTTTTTCAGGAATTCTCTTGCTTTTTCTATGATCCATTGGATGTTGGCAATTTGATCTCTGGCTCCTCTGTCTTTTCTATATCCAACCTGAACATCTGGAGGTTCTTGGTTCATGTACTGTTGAAGCCTGGCTTGGAGAATTTTGAACACTACTTTGCTGGTGTGTGAGATGAGCACAATGTGCAGTGGTTTGAACATTCTTGGGTATTGCCTTTCTTTTAGGATTGGAATGAAAATGGAACTTTTGCAGTCCTTTGACCACTGCTGAGCTTTCTAAATTTGCTGGCATATTGAGTGCAGCACTTTCACAGCATCAGCTTTTAGGATTTGAAATAGCTCAACTGGAATTCCATCACCTCCACTAGCTTTGTTCCTAGTGATGCTTCCCAAGGCCCACCTAGCCTCACCCTCCAGGAAGTCCAGCACCAGGTGAGGGATCACACCATCGTGGCTATCTGGGTCATTAAGATTATTTTTGTATAGTTCTATGTATTCTTGCACCTCTTCTTGATATCTTCTGCTTCTGTTAGGCCCATACCGTTTCTGTCCTTTATTGTGCCCATGTTTGCATGAAAAGTTCCCTTGGTATTGCTAATTTTCCTGAAGAGATCTCTAGTCTTTCCCATTCTGTTGTTTTCCTCTATTTCTTTGCACTGACCAAGGCTTTATTATCTCTCATTGCTGTTCTTTGGAACTCTGCATTCAAGAGGGTATATCTTTCCTTTTCTCCTTTGCCTTTCACTTCTCTTCTTTTCATAGCTGTTTGTCAGGCCTCCTCAGACAACCATTTTGCCTTTTTGCATTTCTTTTTCTTGGGGATAGTTGTGATCACCGCCTCCTGTACAGTGTCTCAGACCTCTGTCCATAGTTCTTCAGGCACTCTGTCTGTCAGATCTAATCCTTTGAATCTATTTTTTACTTCCACTGTATAATTGTAAGGGATTTGATTTAGGTTGTACCTGAATGATCTACTGGTTTTCTCTACTTCTTCAATTTAAGTTTCAATTTGGTAATAAGGAGTTCATGATCTGAATCACAGTTATCATCTGGTCTTGTTTTTGCTGACTATATAGAGCTTTTCCATTTTAAACTGCAAAGAATATAATCAATCTGATCAGTATTGATAGTCTGGTCATGTTCATTTGTAGAGTCATCTCTTGTGTTGTTGGAAGAGGGTGTTTGCTATGACCAGTGAGTTCTCTTGGCAAAATTCTTGTTAGCCTTTGCCCTGCTTCATTTTGTACTCCAAGGTCAAACTTTCCTGTTACTCCGGGTATCTCTTGACTTCCTACATTTACATTCCAGTCCCCTATGATGAAAAGGACATCTTTTTTGTGTATTAGTTCTAGAAGGTCTTGCAGGTCATCATAGAACCATTCAACTTCAGCTTCTTTGACTTTAGTGGTAGGGCATAGACTTGGATTACTGTGATATTGAATGGTTTGCATTGGAAACGAACAGAGATCATTCTGTAGTTTTTGAGATTGCACCCAGGTACTGCATTTCGGACTCTTTTGACTGTGAAGCCTACTCCACTTCTTCTAAGGGATTCTTGCCCACAGTAGTAGATATAATGGTCATCTGAATCAAATTCGCCCATTCCAGTTCATTTAGTTCACTGATTACTAAAGTCAGTGTCATCTTATCATCTCCTGTTTGACCACTTCCAATTTACCTTGATTCATGGACCTAACATTCCAGCTTCCTATGCAATATTGCTCTTTACAGCATTAGACTTTACTTCCATCATGAGTCACATCCACTGTTGGGTGTTCTTTTCTCTTTGGCTCTGCCTCTTCATTCTTTCTGGAGTTATTTCTCCACTCTTCTCCAGTAGCATATTGGGCAACTACCAACCTGGGGAGTTCATCTTTCAGTGTCCTATCTTTTTGCCTTTTCATACTGTTCATGGGGTTCTCAAGGCAAGAATAATGAAGTGGTTTGCCATTCCCTTCTCCATTAGACCACATTTTGTTAATGCCTTCCACCATGACCCATCTGTTTTGGGTGGCCCTACATGGCATGGCTCATAGTTTCATTGAGTTAGACAAGGCTGTGATTCATGTGATCAGTTTGGTTAGTTTTCTGTGATTGTGATTTTCATTCTGTCCACCCTCTGATGGATAAGGATAAGAGGCTAATGTAAGCTTACTGAAGACTTGAATAATGGTGGACTACTATAATGGGGTTTTTGGGCAGGGGGCAGCAAAGAGCCCTCAAAAACATAGTAGAATTTTGATCTATTTGTTTCCATTCAGTCCCATGTATCAGGAATCAGATCCCAAATTAATTCCTAAAGGTCATATGACTTAACTATATGACTGTTTCCTCTCCCCAAGCCCCTGTTTTCCACCTCAATAGTATCTGCTTTGGACACATTCAAAAGAATAGGCTTGGGTGGGACTTCAATAGCTTTAGGCTGATTTTTGCCATGGGACTGAATCACTTTACCTTAGGATTCTTAACAGTCTTCTGTTTCTCAAAGGTTTTATTTTTCAGTTTTCTACTTCTTAGATTCTAGAGGAGTTAGCTTTTTCATCCTTTTCATTTCCAACTGTGATTTCAACTCAGCCTATTTTTGTGTAATGTTGTTTTTTTGTTTGTTTTGCTGTATTTTGCTAAAAGCAAGAAGAAAAGGTGCCACACGTTAATAGTCTTTCCAACCACTTTTCCTAGAGACACAGGCTCAGTAAGCATTTAGTCTGTCTGAGTTATGACAAGTGGCAACTTTACCAAATATTTTGCCCCTGTTATAGTATTGAGTTCCACTTTTTCCAACCTGCAGTATCTTTCCTCACTGCCTGCACTTGACCTCCAAGCCAGTGTAATGTGGTTTTTGTTGCAATGTACTCTGTGTTAAGGGGCGACTTTCTGTATTAACTAGGCAGGCTAGCACCACCTACTACACCACATAAACCCGAAGCTGAGAGATAGACCCACCAAACCTAACGGTCTAATGAGTGCCCTGGTTGGTGGGCAGTTTTTCTTTACAGAGTAATTCACTCATTAGATTCCTCCCATCTTATGCCTCTGGAGCTTTGATGTCCTCTGCTGCAGTTGATGGATGGAAAATGAGATCATGCAACCTAGAAGTTAACACATGTCATTTCAGCTCACATTCCACTGGTAAGTGGTAGTCATAGAATCTCTGGGTGAGTAACTGCTCCACACTCTGGGAGAGGAAGCACAAATTGTTTGTGGAGAACTGGCTTTCTCTACCACTGTCTGCAGTCGGTACTACACAACCCTTTGGTTAAACGTCGACAATCAGTTGCACAAAGCTGGACTTGCTTGTCTGCTTTCTCTCCCAACATTGGTCGAAAAATTAACCTTTGTTTTCCATATAGTAAAGTCAAATCCCTAATGTAAAAATACACATTTTATTGAGTGTAAGGCTTTGCTTCTGTTAAACTTCATCATGGTAGAAGCATCTTTATTAAGATGGTCATGGTTTAAAGAACATATTTTGAGTAAAACTTTGAGACAGAAGGTAGACAACAATGCAATTGTTGTTTCAAGGTGGTTTGTAGGATTCACTCTTTATTCAAAATAATTTGTTCTCTCTGCTCTCAAGACTTCCATCACTCTTAACGTTTCTCAGAGAGGCAGTGAAATAATATGCAGGCATGTTATGGATTGAACCGGGTTCACCAAAAATATATGTTGAAGTCCTAATCCCCATTACCTAAGAATGTGACCTTATTAGGAAATGGGGGTCATTTCAGGCCAGGGAAAGGTAAACATTTTAAATCAGATAAGAGTTTGAAATTTTAATATTACTCTGACTGGAGAGAGAGAGAAAATGCATGTGTGTGTGTGTGTGTGTGTGTGTGCCTGTGTGTGTTGAAAATGAAACTCATGATTTATTATCTGAGAATGACCAAGATTTCATCCACAGGTGGGGAAGAACAGGTTGAAAGAATATTTTAGACAACAAAGTTGCAATCTGCTTGTATCCCACTGAGTTAAGTTCTTTCAATAAACTGTTTATAAGTTAGGCCTGTTTCTTTGACTTGCTAGAAGTAGCTACCAGTGTGAGCTAATAAAACAATATAAAAAGTTTTTTGTATTAATAAAAACTAATAAAATTAAACATGGCAATTAATTTTCCAATTGTCTATGCATTGAAGGATGTAGTTATATGAATAAATAAATATTAATCCATCTCTGATATTAGCCTGCCACCTGATTTTACTTACATAAAGAGAAGGAAACTCCCTCCTCCCTATAACTTAGATGCTCTGTTTCTTTCTGGCTCCTTTGGGCTGAAAAATTTGGTTGAAACAAATTCTCTGCTGTCAGCTACCCTTTAGTTTCTGGACACAGTCACCTGTTTAAGACATAGTCCATGCTCTTTTATTCCTTCCGCAACGCTTCATCTCATGAAGAAGGCAGGAACAGCAAGGTCATGCCCAGATGTAGCCCTGTGGGGTTCACTCTCCTAGAATGGGAATTAGGACAGTAATGACAGCAAGAGAACATTTTGGAAGAGGTTCTGAGTGCTTATGCAAACAAACAAACCACAAACACAGTTTTAAAAGGAGAAAGAATAGCTCTAGTTCATGAATGTAAAATAATAGAATGGAGAAGGTCAAAATGGAAGCCAGCAGTTTATGAGTCTTAGTTTTGCCCTAAATATTTTTGTACCACAAGAAAACCTTCAAATTAAGTGATAAGATGTCATTTTATCCACAAGGTATGAGATTAAAAATCTAAATCTCTTTTGATTAATAATAATATACTTACTGAATATCCACTACCTTTGCAGATGGTGACTGCAGCCATGAAATTAAGATGCTTACTCCTTGGAAGAAAAGCTATGACCAACCTAGACAGCATATTGAAAAAGAGATATTACTTTGCCGACAAAGGTCCGTCTACTCAAAGCTTTGGTTTTTCCAGTAGTCATATATGGATGTGAGAGTTGGACCATAAAAAAAACTGAGCACCAAAGAATTGATGCTTTTGAACTGTGGTGTTGGGGGAGACTCTTGAGAATCCCTTGGACTGCAAGGAGATCAAACCAGTCAATCCTATAGGAAATCAATTCTGAATATTCATTGGAAGGATTGATGCTGAAGCTGAATCTCCAATACTTTGGCCACCTGATGTGAAGAATGACTAATTGGAAAAGACCCTGATGCTGGGGAAGATTGAAAGAGGGAGGAGAGGGGAACAGAGGATGAGATGGTTGGGTGGCATCACTGACTTGATGGACATGAGTTTGAGCATGCTCCAGGAGTTGGTGATGGACAGGGAAGCCGGGCGTGCTGCAGTCCAGGGGGTTGCGGAGGTGGACATGACTGAGCGACTGAACTGATACTGATACTATGTGCCAAGTATTGTTCAAGGCACTATGCTTATCTTACTCATTTTATCTATAAAACAAATTCTGCTAGGCAAAGACTCTCCTTATATACATTTTATAGAAAAGAAACTGAGACATTGAGAGGGCAAGGAAATTGTTCCAAGCCACAGTGCACAGAGGTGATGGAGTCTTTTTTTTTTTTTTTTTTTTTGGTGATGGAGTCTTGATCTGACTTCAGGCAGTCTGGGTTCCACGCTGTGGGATGAACCACTGCTGCGTGTTGAGCCCCCACACAGTGGCAACCTTGGAGCCAGGCATTTCGCCTTGATTTAAGCCTCACAACAGTCTTCAAGATAGCATTCTCAAGGTACAAATGAAGGTGCAAAGGCTTAGAGGTTAAAAAACTTGCTAAAGTCTATATTTACATATTTATAATCGGATCTTCCAAACACTCTTACTTAACCTTGGGGTGACCTTGTAATTTATTGTCTAAAGTTAACGAAGGACCGTTGTTAACAATTACCCTGGCCCTGTAGACATAAACCAGAACGCATGCGGGCACACTGCCATGTGTGATCACCCTCCACTCTTCTGAACCTGGCTAACTGGTGCTATTCTACCTCAGATCTCTGAAGAGTGCTTCATTGTGACAAAAAAGTGTTTCCCTAGGTTTTGTGAGCGGGTACTGCCCTCCTCCTCCCCTTCCCTACATGTTTATCTCTTCTTTGGAAGCCCTGTTTGACCAACTTCCTCTGCTCTATTTCAAGTCTTTTTTTTTTTTTTAAGACCACAATTAGATCTTATAAATGTATTTTCTTAGAGTTTGAAATGATGGTTTATTGGAGCCCTGGAGAAAATAACAACCTTTCAACTAACAGAACAGAGCTGAACGAAATGGGAGGAAAGAACAGCAAGGACTAATAATTTAAAGAGAAATTTATAGGTCTGCTGCTCTCATGACTAAGAAATAATTTGCTGTCTGCAGTTTCAGGGGCAAAGAAATAGTGCTCAAAACCAGCTGTGCATGGGAATCTCCTCTGGCATTAATAACAATATGGATGCCCAAGTCCCATCCCAGGCGAACTGAATCCGAGCTTTAGAGGAGTGAACATGTCAGTGTCTCACCAGTGAATCTGATTCTCGGCTGGGGGAGCAAATCATTAAATCCCCTGACCCTAGTAGATACGTGAAAGTGCATTTTCATATTCATCTTGCACTGGTATAGTTACCAAGCAATTCAGACAGAACTTCTTTTGGTGGCTTTTCTAATCTAAAATAGTCAGACCTCACCTTTCAGATCTGTTTAAAGCTTTTGCAGTTTTTTATGGTTCCTTTATCTTATTCTTTATCACCCCTTCATTCTCTGCATCCTCTAATACATATGTACACACATACTTACATATACATGTATATGCATGTGTATACATACATGTAGATAATCCAGGTAAATACATTTACATTTATATTGATAATTCGGATAAATACATATATATCCTTCCTTTTTCATGAAGGTCAAGCTGTGTTGACTATTGTCAATATTAGGAAAGACTTCTCTTAGTTGTCTTTATCAAATGAATATCTGGTAAAATAATTCTGAAGAAATCCCATGCGTTAATTTTTTTAATCATAGAACTATTTTGTTTTGCTTCCCACTGATTTTTCCCAATATACCATTATGAAAAATGTAAAACATGTAGCAAAGTTGAAAGGATTTTAAAGTGAACATCCATGTACCCACCACCTAGGTTCTACCATAAACACTGCACTCTACTTCCACTATCACAGATCTCTATCTGTTATTCCTCCCATGTATCTACTAATCTATCTTATTTTTGAAGCATTTTGTAGTATATTCATACATTGATTTTAATAACTGTTATTGATGTTACTAATGTTGACAGTGACAAAATACTTCAACTTTCTATTGCCATTCAGTCAAGCACATTTTTATTCAAAGTGACTCCATGGGAAAAGATAGCACAGGTCAGACTCTGTTCTGAGGAAATAAAACAATATTGTCTTTTGCTGGTAAGGACATGTAAGGATTGGGATTACGCATCTGTGTATTATAATGTGTATTTTAACATTTAATTATTTTTGTAACACAACTTGAAAAATATCAGTTTTTTAACCAAAATATTAATAAACGATTGCTACTTGCCCAGTATTATTTAAGATAAAGCACCACTTTAAAGTAGGGCTGTTAAATATTAACAGGTATCTGATTTTTGTCATTGTTTTCTTAAATGTTAAAAATATAAGTAACAGGAGGTTTTCATAAAATAAATACTTTCGTATCAGTTTTATTTTGGACACAATGCAATGCTTCTCTTCTCCTCAAAATATCTCCCACACCTGCCTGAAATTCCACTGTTTCATGGCTTTGGGGAAGATCCTCTAAAAATGCAGAGACTCTTCATAGTCATTCCCTACTTTCCTCAGTCCTCAAAGAAAGAGATGGAGACCAATAGATGCCACACACCCTCACTAGGCAGAGATTAGAATCAGTCTTGCTGCCTGGTATTTTGGTGTCTCAGAAACACTTCTGTTCACCCAGGTGCCCACAAAATGCCTGGACCTCAGCATCAAGGCTGCTCCACACAACACCATCTCTGAATTCCACCCTCCAAGGAGCAAGGAGCTCCTAATGTTTCAGATAAAGTTCCTAGGGGCCCAGAACCTTAAAGGGCCAAACACGTAGGTGATGGACCCTACTGTTGGAAAGGGAACAGGGCCAGCTCCTCTTGGGCTTCCCAGGCAGCTCAGTGGTGAAGAATCCACCTGCCAATGCAGGAGACGCAGGTTTGACCCCTGAGTTGAGAAGATCCCTTGGAGAATGAAATGGCAACCCACTCTAGTATTCTTGCCTGGGAAAGCCCATGTTCAGAGGAGCCTGGTAGGCTACAGCCCATGGGGTCGCAAAGAGTCAGCTATGACTTAGGGACTAAACAATAAAACCATGTTAAGGGTTCCCTGGTCTGCATTCTCAGAAATCTGTTCCAGTTTTTAAAATTGAGTCCACTCCTGGAACACTATTCCTGTTCTGTGAGTTCTCAAAGATTTAAGGCAGCAGCTTCTTGCTTGAGTTCCCACAGAACCCTTGGATGAGATTTGTCTCGGATTCAAACCTTCAACTCATGTAAAGTTGTCATGGGCACCCTCACTTCTTCTAATAACTTTGTTATACTTTTGTTTTTTTAAATTAATTTTATTAATGACTGTACTTGTTTGGCTTTTTTATTACTTTGGTAGATTGATTGGGTTTCTGACAGGATATGCCAGGGTAGCAAATCACCACTTTATTTTTAGAGCAACACTGAATGTTGCTCTAAATGAGATTAATGCTCACATCTCAAGGCATCCATTTAGTGGGAAAAGCAAGTGGACGTGATAAGGTGAATAAAGAAGGGACAGAGGGGACAGAGATTGAGATGTGTGAAAGGCATTTTATAATTTATGAAGATAATTTTTTTAAAGTCTGCATTTGGATGTATCTTGGACTTTGAAATTATCATAGACATGTTTATTCTATATTCTCAAATCTGAGTGGAAAAGATAGGAACAAAGTATTTAGGAACAAAATATTGAGTCTTTCTTCTTCAGACTGCCAGAGGTTCTCATTACATCTGAATCAACAGGTGGACCTCTGTCTCTATTTCTTATTATGTGTGTGTGTATGCTGTGTGCTCAGCCATGTCTGGCTCTCTGTGACCCCATGGACTATAGCCCGCCAGGCTCCTCTGTCCATGGGATTTTCCAGGCAAGAATACTGGAGTGGGTTGTCATTCCTTACTCCAGGGGATCTTCCCGACCCAGGGACTGAACCCATGTCTCTTGCATCTCCTGTATTAGCAGGTGGACTTTTTATGACTGCACCACTTGGGGAGCTCCATTTCTTCCTATGAATGTGGCCAAATAATAAATACCCTCATAACTGACCTTGGCTCCTCTGCAACTTTAAAACAGCTCTTCAGTTTCAACCAGAGTTCTCTTCTCCTCTCTCCATCCCTCTTGTTCTTCTCTTTCTCTTTTTTTCTCTCTCTTATCACTTCTATTTCAGGTCAAGCTGCTTGCATGGATTTGCTTTAGAATCTAGCATTAGAGTTCTCCAGAAAAACAGAACCAGTAAGATACATAGCTGTGTATATAGCTTTAGATCTGAAAAGATTTATTTTGGAGAATCAGCTCATACAGGTATGGAAGCTGAGACGTCCTATAATGTGCTGTCTGCAAGCTGGAGGCCCAGAGAAACCAGTAGTATAATTCCGGTCTGAGTCTGAATGCCTGAGAGCAGGGGAGTGGATGATATAATATAAACCCCAGTCCAAGGGCAGGAGAAGATCAAAGTCCCAGTTCAAGCAGACAGACAGGAAGCAAAGGGGATAATTCCTTCTTCCTCTGCCTTTTTTTTTTTTTTTCCCTATTCAGATCTTCAAGGAATGGTGCTCACTCACTTTGGAGAGGGTGATCTACTTTACTGAGTGCCCTGATTCAAATGTTATTCTCATCAGAAACATTCTTACATACACACCCAGTAATCATTTTTAATCTGGAAACCTACTGGCCCAGTCAGGTTGACACATAAAATTAACCATTGCATGTCATTAGAATGAGCTGAAAAGAACGCTTGGAGTATGAGGGCTTTCATGGAGCAAAACATGAAGATAGATGCACACGCTTCACTGCTCAGGTAGCCTTTGGTCCCAGTCCCTGCCACTAGGTGTCGCTAAGTAATCTAAGTAAATACCCAATTTATGACTCCCACAAATGTGCGGACATTGAGCTGAGTGAGGCAGAAATAAAAATTAAGGTAATGTGGTCTAAATAAAATCTTGTGTATGACTTACAACAGCTGTTTAAGAAAAGCACGGTGTGTCTCTGGACCATAAATTGGAAAAGTTATGATTTAACAAAAGCATGTGAAGGAGCTTAGTCTTTATTGGGGAAAATGAATAAATCCTGTGTATTCTGTGTATCTTTCCTTCTCCCTCTGCTGGTAAATTGGTCACCCTGCTGCCTGCATTTTCATGAGCATAACTAGATTTTATGTGGTCTAAACTTATTGGCAGGAGTTGCAACCAGTCCATCCTAAAGGAGATCAGTCCTGGGTGTTCATTGGAAGGACTGATGCTGAAGCTGAAACTCCAGTACTTTGGCCACCTCATGCGAAGAGTTGATTCATTGGAAAAGACTCTGATGCTGGGAGGGATTGGGGGCAGGAGGAGAAGGGGACAACAGAGGATGAGATGGCTGGATGGCATCACTGACTTGATGGACATGAGTTTGAGTAAACTCCGGGAGTTGGTGATGGACAGGGAGGCCTGGCGTGCTGCTATTCATGGGGTCGCAAAGTGTCAGACACGACTGAGCAACTGAACTGAACTGAACTGAACTGAAGCTTATTGGCTGGGCTGTTAGCATCTGCTGACATGACTCTACTCCCCCTGATCCTTTATCAGCTCATAGGCTCATATATTTTATTGTTAAACTTTTTAAAGACTCCTTTTGAGGGTACAGACCTGAACTACCTAAAAAGCAAGCTCAGTAAACATAATTCCTAACCTTATGAACATCTCTGGGTGAATTCTTATTTGCCGTTTAAGACCCCAAACAGATGTTTTCCAGTCTATCAGACCTGATCCTCAGGCAGCTCTTCCTCTTTCTTCTCTCCCGTAGCACAACTCTGGATCTTCTACAAGGCATTTTTCACCTTGCTGCTGCTGCTGCTGCTAAGTCACTTCAGTAGTGTCTGACTCTGTGCGACCCCATAGACGGCAGCCCACCAGGCCCCCCCGTCCCTGGGATTCTCCAGGCAAGAACACTGGAGTGGGTTGCCATTTCCTTCTCCAATGCATGAAAGTGAAAAGTGAGAGTGAAGTCGCTCAGTCGTGTCTGACTCTTCGCGACCCCATGGACTGCAGCCCACCAGGCTCCTCCGTCCGTGGGGTTTTCCAGGCAAGAGTACTGGAGTGGGGTGCCATTGCCTGGCAATTAATTTTTCACGTATCTGCCTTCCGCAGACTGTGAGCTCCCTAAGGAGAGGGAACAGTGTATGGAAGCCACGTCGCCACAAAACTCAATGCTATTGCCACTGTTGCCACTTTCCTTCTGGCTCATCTGCTGACTTAGAGGCGTAACAAGGGAGGGAGCAATTACCAGTGCCCTTCAGCACTTCACTCGAGCCTTCTCTCATGTCATTTCAGCAGGAGGTAAACTGAGTGTGTGTAATCCATGCTTTATAATACTGTGTGCTTAGGAGGAATAATTAAGGCCTCACTAAATTGATGCGGAAAGAGGTTTTTGTTTGGTTTGAATGGTGTCTTTAAATATTTGTAAAAGGAGTTGCTTATTATTCATCCATTACCGATCTATTTAAAAACAGTTACACAGTAGAGAAGAGGGGATTATATTAATAAGAGTTGCTGAATCAATATTTAACTTAGGGGGTAGTTTTTTAAGCAAATTGCTTCACTTTTCCTTTGTAGGAGAAACAACTTGAGGTTAGGAAACATCTTTTCTTAAAGAGATTAATGGACTTGCAAATTCAAACAAATATATCAAAATGTTGCCAGCAGTTACATCTAAATTTTCTACATATTCTTAGTTTTATAAAATAAGTGTAAGTTAGTTTAAGAAATTTATGGTGAAATTCAGTACTCATTTAGTTAATGGTTCGTGTGTGCCTTGTATTATGTTGAAAAGGGGAGAAGATCAATCGCATGGCTAGTGTTTCCCCCTCCAGAAGCTCATGGTAGGTAGGGCCATGTAAACAGTGAATCTAAATACAATTTGCTAACAGCCAGAAATCAAGAGATTTAATTAATCCCACACAGGAGGATGAGACTGTCAGGGAGGTTTCACCGAGAGGCATGACATTTGAACTGGAATTTTACCATCTGTGAAATCAAGAAGCTTTACAGTTTCTACTTCATGGCTTAGCTAAATTGAATCACTAAGAGATTTCAGCAGTACTTACATTTTTTAAAGCCTAGATTTGTAATTTTATTAACTGATTGGATGCATCTTTTAATCTACTTTAATGATAACGTTATTAGAGAAAATCAAAATGGCTCTTTTCTGTTATTATACTGACATTGCCCTAACCTGTTGGGTTTCAAGTTTGGACATGCCTCCAAATCATCAGCAAGGTTGGTAAAAAAAAAAAAATGCAGATTCCTTGTCAAATTGTTGAATCCCAGCCTCCTGATACAGGGAGGCAATGCACTTTCAACAAGATTTCCATGTGATTCTGATTTAAGTATTATTATATAAGCATTTGATAAGTCAGAGGGAAAACTGGGCATTTCAGGGCATGCTATGGTTACTAAAAAATATCTTCTGATCTATTAACCAATGTTCCTCTTGAGGGGAGATTAGGAAATTTAACAATTTATTAGTCATTCTGCTCTTTGTTTCAAGGCTACATATAGAAAATTTTCTTTCCAAAAACTGAAATACCACCAAGACTCCCATTTTAGAGGTGAGAAAACTTAAGGTTTAGAGAGCTTAAGAAATCTGGTCAGGGTCAGACATCTGGTAAGTGTGAAACTGGTAATAATACATTTGCTGACCTCTGCTTCTTGCCCCCATCAGTTTATCCCATTTATCTCAGCCTCAGAGACATCAATTTTTAAAGCACGTTTTCTACAAGATAACTAAGTCCTTTCCACTAAAAAGAAGAGACTAGGGTGATTTTCTTGCTCCTGTGTTCTAACCTAACTGCTGACAACTCAATTTCCAGTAAAGAAAAGGGCCAGCTTCTGTAACTGACTGTCTCATTCACCTCCATCCAGCCCTCAGACAGGTGTTCTTGAATCAAAAAGCAAATGTGGACAAATCTAAATCAGTTGTGGGCAGATCTAAACCTTAGCACTCACTATGCCTTGTAGTCAGTGTTACTGAATTCCCTTGAGCAAGCATTTAAGCAGTGGGACATCCTTGCAAGTAACCAATTTGCTGATATAATGCATCAATTACATTTACATAAACCACTCTTTTTGCAAATAGACAATTGATATTTAGCCAAATGCAAAGAGAAAAAGTTCTGATACTTATGCCTGAGGACAATCTTGGATGTGACCAAGATGAAGCTTGGTGCACTAATTCTTGCTGATATCTGGAGAGTTAGGAGACACCAGAGCCTGAGACGGGGCAGCCTAGTTGAACCTTGAGATGACCCCAGGAACTCGAGGCGCAGAATTTCTGATGCTTAAGTGACAGGGATGCTGAAGCTATTATCAGAGATGGGTTGCACTTTGTTTTATTTTATTTTATTTATTTTTATTTGTGTTGGCAATTGTAGCCTCTGAGTACCCTGAAGTACATGAAAGCAGGATTTTTACTATTATCCCTTAAATAATGAGAACCCTGAGTTCAGAAGCTGCTACTCTTCAAACACCCACATTAACAGGGCTTCCTTGGTCGCTCAGCTGGTAAACAATCTGCCTGCAGTGCAGGAGACTCTGGTTCAATTCCTGGGTTGTGAAGATCCCCTGGAGAAGGGAACGGCTACCCACTCCAGAATTCTGGCCTGGAGAATTCCTACAGACCATGGGGTTGCAAAAAGTCGGACCTGACTGAGCAACTTTCACTTTTAACAGTTATCAAAAACCAACAGGAGTAGTAAATACAATTTTAAGGCTTAGCAACTGAGTTTTCTTAAGATAAAATCATTGTCAGGCAAATTTAAGTTTTTATGTCTTTTTGAAAAAATAAACATCATCACTCTGTGGATTTATGCTGCTGCTGTTGCTGCTAAGTCACTTCAGTCGTGTCCGACTCTGTATGACCCCACAGACGGCAGCCCAACAGGCTCCTCTGTCCCTGGGATTCTCCAGGCAAGAACACTGGAGTGGGTTGCCATTTCCTTCTCCCATGCATGAAAGTGAAAAGTGAAAGTGAAGTCGCTCAGTCATGTTCGACTGTCAGAGACCCCACGGACTGTAGCCTACCAGGCCCCTCCGTCCATGGGATTTTCCAGGCAAGAGTACAGAAGTGGGTTGCCATTGCCTTCTCCCTGTGGATTTATAGTTAAACTTTATTTGCCCTTGCATTTGCCCATTCGAAAATGGTCAGTTTTTGCACAGCATAAGTGTGTAACACTTCCAGTAACAATAATTTTAATAGAGTTCCAGAGCAATGGTCCCTGAATTCTGGGACAAAGATCATGAAGGGAGTCCCAGTGCCTCCTCCAAAGGATATCATGGTAGCCTCTCCACTGTATTTCTTCCCAGGAATTTTTGTTATTCCTGTCTATAGTATGATTCATCATCTTCCTGAAAAGAATAACCCAAGCTTTAACATTTGTTTTTCAACTTTATGTTTTGAAAGCTGCTGTATCAAGTAGCCAGAGAGACTGATTGAACTGGCAAGTAAATAGTCTCCTCTCAACATGCCATTCTGGCAAGATAAACCAGCTGATGGAGAAATAGTCGAAATCCCCTTGCACAGGCAGTTCAGGAGCTGGCAGAGCTGGCGGGAATTTTTCTGCAGTGTTCCCGATGGGCTGTCCTGTCTGGTCGTCTGTCTCTATCCTATTGTTCCCTGAAGCTTGGCCTCCATGCTCAGGCCTCTTTCCCGGATGGACTGCTCACCCCCCCCTGCCCAGCACATACTGATTTGGAAAATTAACTTCGTGATGCCACCAATAGGATCCAAGGAAGGCTGATTCCTACCTGTTCTTTGGGAATATCCCAGGAACGAACTTGGGGTTATTGCTTTTTATAATGGGACCTCAGTAGGGTTGGGCTGCATTGATATACACATGCACACAAAATGATATTTGACTGGAAGATATAGCTACAAAGGGAAACATTTTCCTCCATAGCCATATTCCTATTTTTGCATTTACCCATGAAAGATGGATCTGTTTTTGCATGTGTATGTGTAATAGAGTAGTGGTCCTATTTTATTCAGAGAAATCCCTTGATATTCTATTTATCTTTAGATCACAGGGGAAGAAAATTTGTCAGTTCTTTTGTGTTCTGGATACACTGGGGACTGAGTCTGAACTTCTTTTTCCATCTTCTCCTCTGCCCTGTAGGACTAGTCAGTCATTCCCTACCTGTTCCTTCCTAACCTACATCGTGGTTGGTATGATTTTATTTTGCCAGCACCATGTCAAGATAATAGACTGCACATCCCAACTTCTTGCAGCCAGAGGTACCAGTGGGATGGAAGCAGACACTGTGGGTGGCGTTCCCAGGGAACCTCTGATTCATCTGGGAGGCTTGTCCTTTGCTCTGGCCCCTTCCTCTTCCCTGTTGTCTGGACTGTGGATGAAATATCTAGAGCTGCAGTGGCTACCTTGCAACCTCATGGTGACCTTGAAAATAGAAGCTATACAGGTAGGATATGAAGTTTAAAATAAATGCTTAGTCCCTGATAACTGTGGGCAGCATTCCCAGTCCTGGCTAACTTACCTCCGAATAGTAGTCGAGGGGAATGAAAGTAAATGTGTATCTTTTTAACCCATTGTTATTTGGGGTTTTGTTCAGCTTTGCTGAACCTAATCTGTTGCAAATGATATGCAAGTCACATAATCATGAATAGCTCCATTTGCCTCTTCTCTTCCCCTTCTCCCTCCCATACCTCGTACCCCCAAGCCCTTGATTTTTGCCCTGTTTTTAGCTTCTTATCATCAACTGGTAAACCCAGTGCTTGATCTACTTATCACATGAGAACTGGAAGCACAGAGGATGTTTGCCATTATTGAATACAGATATCCAGCATTGGTAAAACCCAGACCTCAATTTGCTTTCAGGTATCCGAGATGACAGTAGGATCCTGTCTCTTGGCTTGAGGCAAATAAGCCAGTCAGATTATTCATCACTTCCATTTCCATAAGGAAGATTAAGGAAAGAGGGATTGGGAAGAACAGACGTTTCCTTTACGGTATTTCTGAGATAGTTGGTGGAAGTTCCTTCTTCTGTGGGATGAGAGGGGAATGTGGGAAATAGAAGAGAAAGTTTTCCTAAAGACACAAATATTTAGTTTCATCATGTGTGTTTAGATTTCCACATCAGTCTTAGCTTGTCTGTCCTTTCTACTTTTCTGGCTGTTTCAAAAGGAGGGAAGGACTGGAGTGAAGAGATGGGCCACTAGATCCAGGGTCTTTCTGTCCAACATGTAATTCAGCTGTACCTCTCCTTTAGCTGGTGGCCTGAGGATAAATTAGGGGTGTAGAAAGCAGGCATATTTTAACCCGATGAAGGTACACAGTACACATTCTCTCTTCCATGTGCGTCTGCATAGCAGTCGGGGTGAGGGTGGCACAATGAAGCCATGTAACAAGAGTCTCCCTGCTTTGGGTTTTACACAGTAGGAATCCTAGACCCGTTTGTGTAAATCACGACTAAAGAGCAGGAAGATTCTTTTCTTAGACTGCGATTTTACAGTGAATTAAGTAATTACAGTAATTTTACAGTGAATTAAGGATAGGCAGCCAGGATTTGCGATGGTTGTTCGGAGCTCAGGATTCAAGGCACAGCCCTTCCTAGACTGCGTCTCTCTTCCGAGGAACAGTAAGCTAACGATGTTTACTACCTAGAAAATGGGCTAAGGTACCCTTTTCACATTTTAGTGTCTTATTCTTCCTGTCCGCTGCCTTGGAAAACATCTGAAGGAAGACGATCTCATCCTCCATCCCTTTGATTGCACCAAAAGTGATCTGAACAGCACCTGATGAGCATCAGTTTTCTTCCTAACCAGATGAAGACTGTTGTGTATTATTTTCTAAATGAGTCATCAGGGCTGAGGATTTTGTCAAGATTACTTATTCTGAAGACAGAATTTAATATTCAGGACACCATGATAATTGGAATGATAACCTAGTGCTTGAATCTCAAAGCTATGTGTGTGTGTCCCAGACTTTGCCCCTGTGGCTGATCCCCTTGGAGCCATGAAGCATCACATGGGCCACTTCCTGGCTGTGGGAAATGAATACCTGCCTGTGTGTTTAAGATTCGACTGCTACACTGTGACTCTATTTAAAGCTACCTAGCGTTCACCATTTCCTGTATTTGTTGCCTTATATTTGTATGTCACCTTTTACCGGAAAACATAGGCTTTTCAAAAATACACTCAGGCCTTATCACAAATATGGGTGACAGATATTGTTCCTCTCTTCCTCCGGATAAGGAAAATGAAAGAGTAGAAAGGAATTATGTAACACATGTAGACTCACTAAAGCCTTTGTAAAACTTAAGACTCCATTTGCCTTCAATTTAATTTAGTATAATGTGTTAAATCAGCAATTGATTTTTCTCTCATGCAATTTTTAAATTGAGATCTGATTCACACACTGTAAATTCACCCTCTTAAATTATAAAATGTAATGGTTTTTAATGCATTCACAAAGTTGTACAACCACAACTACCTTCTAATTCCAGGACATTTTTATCACCTCAAAAAAAAAAAAAAAGAAAAAGAAAGAAACTCTATACACACTAGCAGACAGTCCTCATCTCCTTTATCCCCTGGTCTCCTGGCAACCACTATTCTGTGTCTCTCTGGATTTGCCTATTCTGGATAGTTTGTATAAGTTTAATCATACATTATGTGGAATTCTGTGTCTAGTTTCTTTCATTCAGCATAATGTTTCCAAGGTGAATAGTTCATGTCTGTTTATGGCTGAATAATATTCCGTTGTATGGATTTACCACTTTCTGTTTATCCTGTCATTAGTTGATGGGCATTTGGGTCATTTCCACTTTTTGGCTATTATGAATATTGCCTCTATGAATACTCATGGAAGTTTTCTGTATATGTAGTTTTCAATTACCTTGATTATACACCTAGGAAGGAATTGTTAAGTGTAATTGTAACCATATGTTTAACCTTATGAAGAATTCTCAAACTGTTTCACAAACAGCCTGCACTGTTTTACATTGCCATCTCAGTGTATGGGGTTCATACATCTTTGTCAACACTTTTTATCATCTATAGTTGTGATTTTAGCCATCCAAGTGAGTGGGAAGCTATTGATTTTTAAGCAGTAACGAAAGGGATATGAAGTTAAGAGTCCTTTGGATCACTTTCTAAACTGGGTGAATGGCTTATATGGCCCATGGAATGGAAACCCTTTTCTTCACAGACTCCCCTCATTTTAATTACCCTCTTCCTCACATATGACAGACATTTTAGTGTCTGCACTTAATAGGAGAGAAGAAGCTGTTTGAGGCCTCACCCTCTCTCTCCATTCCAGTGTCCCCTTCTCAGTGTACCTGGAGGCTTTTCCAATTTTAACTTCCAACTCTACACAGAAACTCTTCTGTCTTTATCACCCAGCTCAATGAATTTAATATCATCTTCATCAGCTTTTTTAGAATACTCTTTACTTTCCCATTTGATTCATTACACATATTAATGATGATACTGGATAGACAATAAGATCCTACTGTATAGCACATAGAACTATATTCAATAACCTGTGATAATCCATAATGGAAAAGAATATAAAAAAGAATATATATGTATAACTAAGTCACTATGTTCTACAGCAGTGATTAACACAACATTGTAAATCAACTATACTTCTATAAGAAATTTAAAAAAATTTTGTAAATGATGGTACTAAACACCAACTATACCCATAACACTTATTATACATGGTATCATTTGACCCTTTTAACAACTCTGTGGTGCATGTTGTTACTGTCCCAGAAATTCTCAAGATGAGGAAATTGACAATGACAAGTACAAGGTCAATGGCTGTGTGGCCATTGATGGTAAAGTAGGACTAATTAGAGAGGGATGTAATATCCCCTTTGTTTGCCCTGTATTTACTTCTTCTTAGCCTTTCTTAGTTCTGAAAGTGTGGAGGACTCCCTCACACTGGAAAATCCTGAGAAGTAATTTCTTCAGCCTCCATCCCTCAGATGCAATCAAAATCCTGGGGGGAATTATAGGAATTAATAGCCTTGGGATGACTTGGTTTTATTTAATTATAATTTTAATTATTCCATTAGGCCATTTATGTCTCTAGAGTCAATTCTCCTTCTCAGATATTTTCTGATAATTAGAAAATAAATTTACAATTATTTTTCTCATGATTTCAAGCAGAGTCCAATCAATTGGGTCTATTTCCCTGGTAGCTCTCATGGTTAAGAATCTGCCTGCAATGCAGGAGACCCAGGTTCAATCCCTGGGTCAGGAAGATCCCCTGGAGGAGGGCATGGCAACCTACTCCAGTATTCTTGCCTGGAGAATCCCATGGACAGAGGAGCTTGGTAGGCTACAGTCCACAGAGTCACAAAAAGTCAGACACCACTGAAGTGACTTAGCATGCGAGTTTAGGGTAATTTCTTAACTTGGCAGATAGGAATAATCAAGGCTGACTCCATACACACAGCCTGACAATCACAATTTTTCTTGCCGATGAAATAGAATCCAGCCTTGTCGCTTCATATCAGGTAAAGGATGGCTGTCACTGCAACAAAATTTTCTCCCATCACACATTCTATACTTTTGCTGGTTTGTAAACTGCATATCAGATTAGATGGCAATAATCCTAGAGCATCCTCCACTTTTTTGATGTCAGGCTACCATTAAACGGGAAAAGAGAATGCAAATCTCGACATTTCATGAGAAATGGAAATAAAGGGGCCTCTATTTTTAAGGCCCTATTTAAGTTGAAATGGTATATCCCTCGGTATTGTGCTTTGAGTCATGTATTTTCTCATAGCTTAAAACACCAAAATGAAAAACTCAGGGCCTTAGATACTTTTTAAAAGCTATTCTAACCCTCTACCCTCTTAAGAACAAAAATGAAGGGTTGAATACCTGGAAAAGGTAGGCATTATCTTTTTGCATTGGCCTTGACTATGCAAGGGCAATTAAGTCCTGCTTTTTCTTCTTATCTTTTGATCCTTCCCCTCTGAAAACTGGAAGTCAGGCCTTTTCTCACTGGATAGGATATGTGGTGCTTTAGTCGCTAAGTCGTGTCCAAATCTTGAGACCCCATGGACTGACTGTAGCCTGCCAGGCTTCTCTGTCCATGGGATTTTCCAGGCAAGAATACTGGAGTGGGTTGCCATTTCCTTCTCCATGGGATCTTCCCAACTCAGGGATTGAACCCCAGTCTCCTGAATTGCAGGCAGATTCTTTTACCAACTGAGTTATGGGGAAGCTGGATAAGATATGATGAAGGTGAAATATTTTTTACATTTCTTCTCTGGAAGAGGAGTGTGTGTGTGTGTGTACATGTATCTGTTAAAAAATCTTTAGAAAAAGGCTAGAGAATAACCAGAGAATAATGGCAAATTAGTTTTAATTAATGTACAGTAATAAAGCCAACCCCTGAGAACTGTTCTTCTGGATGTTGTCACAAATAACACTCATTTCATTACGTAGGCAAACATGAGCTCAAAATAATTGAGCTTTTAAAACATTGAAATTTTTTAAGAGGCCATATAACTCAGAGTTTTACTTAAGTTTATTCTATTTCTTTTAAAAATGCTCCCTTTTCACTCTAGTTAATAAGATTCAGGGGGAAATGTGTTTTTGAGTTGCAAGGATCTCTTACTGGAGATTTTTTTTTTTTTTCTGATGCTCATTCTCTGACACAAATAATATGTGACTGATATTTGAATGATTCTTATAACTGGCACAGGTTTTAATTAAAGTGGACATAAATTGTTTTCCATTTAAAAAGTCTTAAATAAGCATACATGTCAATGATTGAGACTTTTGGAGGGCTATTCAGCATTGACTAGAACCTTGTTTTTTGTGATTAAAATGCACAGGAATACTTCACCTGTCGTGGCCTACGTGCTTCCCGGTGCCTCTCCACTTGAGCCTTGAATTTACACTTGAACCCTCTGTTTCACCTGAGCTCTCTATTTCTAGCTCTTCTGGTTTCCATCTTCTCAATGCTGCAGTAATCTCTGAGGGAGATAAATTCAATGGAAATAAAGCTGAAAAACCTGAATTGACTCTAAGCTTACTTAATGACTCTGGGTAGATTATTTGACTTCTTTGAGGTAATTTATTCCTCAATTTATAAAATTGAGGAAATACTTAATATATATTACTATTAGGCCTTTAACCTAGCATCATGTATAAATCTCTCCTATAATAATTCATTTAGAATCAATGGTGGTTTGAAAAATTAGATATGCCAGTCATTTCCTTCTGGTCATTCTCTTCATGCCACATCTCCACACTCACCACTGGTATCAATATTTGTCAGTGTTTAAATGAATTATAATGACATTCCCCTCTGAGAGATTTTACTGTTTTTATTGTTCAGTATTGACACTTTTCTGTGTTTTATTATTTTTGGAAGTGAGTGAGTAATGAGCTAAATGAGTATTGATACATCCTTATCAAACAAATTGACTACTTTGTTTCAGAGAACAGTGCTGACACTCCATGGAGTTTCTCAAAGGATCCCTGTATTCAGTCACCAAGTCATGTTTGAGTCTTGCGACCCCATGGGCTGTAGCCTGCCAGGCTCCTCTGTCCATGAGATTTCCCAGGCAAGAATACTGGAGTGGGTTGCCATTTTCTCCTCCCGGGGATGGTCCTGATCCAGGGATCGAATCCATGTCTCTTGCGTCTCCTGCATTGGCAGGCAGATTCTTTATCACTGAGCCACCTGGGAAGCCCCAGAGGATCCCTAGGAAAGACTTACGGGCAAGATAGCTGTGGGACAAGCAGAAGGAAAGGTCAGGGAATGCTAAGAGAGGGTCCAGTGAAAAGGAGCCAGGAACTAGGGGCTATTCATGGGAAGGGCACCGTGTCCTCGAATCTGTGGGACTCACAGAACTGATCAGGAATGTCTCTGAGGCTACTTGACTAGAGCTGAGCATGCCCAGTAGGAAGATGGTCACCCTGGGAGTGAGAAGAGGACTTGGGAGGGGAAGGTACTGGAGCTGCCTGCTGGCACAGGGCACCTCAGTCAGCAGGGGCGGGGGGAGGGGCAGCTCTGCCTGTGCCCTTGTCGTTGATTAGTCACTCAATCATGTCTGACTCTTCGCAACGTCATGAACTGTAGCCCACCAGGCTCCTCTATCAGTGGGATTCTCTAGGCAAGAATAGTGGGGTGGGTTGCCATTTCCTTCTCCAGGGGATCTTCCTGACCCGGGAATCAAACCGTGTCTCCTGCAAGTCTCCTACATTACAGTGGTGAGCCATCTTTACCAGTGAGCCTTCAGGGAAGCCCACACTAAAGAAAACGTTTTCCTCCAAAGCAAAGATTGGACAGGTTTCTTTTAGACTCTTTGTTGGAGTTTCCTAAGTTGGATTTCCTCCATTGTGATGTGAAGTCGCTGTATGGCACCGTCTCCCTGGACCACCCTCTAATGCCCCGTGGGATTCCAGGGCAAGAAGAACTGAGAGAACATGAAGCTTGTGCTTCCTGCTGTGCCATGAGTAACAGGGCTCTCTGTCTCTGACTCAGGAATCTCATCTCAGAATCCATGTAACTGTGTAGGCTACCTTGCTAATAGCTTCAGTCAGTCAGTCAGTCAGTTCAGTCGCTCCGTCGTGTCCGACTCTTTGCGACCCCATGAATCGCAGCACGCCAGGCCTCCCTGTCCATCACCAGCTCCCGGAGTTTACTCAGACTCATGCCCATCGAGTCGGTGATGCCATCCAGCCATCTCATCCTCTGTCGTCCCCTTCTCCTCCTGCCCCCAATCCCTTCCAGCATCAGGGTCTTTTCCAACGAGTCAACTCTTCGCATGAGGTGGCCAAAGTATTGGAGTTTCAGCTTCAGCATCAGTCCTTCCAATGAACACCCAGGACTGATCTCCTTTAGGATGGACTGGTTGGATCTCCTTGCAGTCCAAGGGACTCTCAAGAGTCTTCTCCAACACTACAGTTCAAAAGCATCCATTTCTCGGCACTCAGCTTTCTTCACAGTCCAACTCTTACATCCATACATGACCGCTGGGAAAACCATAGCCTTGACTAGATGGACCTTTGTTGGCAAAGTAATGTCTCTGCTTTTTAATATGCTATCTAGGTTGGTCATAACTTTCCTTCCAAGGAGTAAGCATCTTTTAATTTCATGGCTGCAATCACCATCTGCAGTGATTTTGGAGCCCCCAAAAATAAAGTCTTAGAAGGAGGTAAAACGAACAGTTTTTGATATGGTGACCATATGCAAACTATGAATGATTTCTCATGGTATCTCATTTTATACAATACTCTTTATGTTTTCTGAGCCTTAATTTTCTCATTTGGAAACTTGGCATAAAAATCTTTGCCTCAGAAAAATCACGCTAAGGATCAAATGGGGTGTCATATGAGCAGCAGAGACCATTAGCTATTCCCCAGTATCCATTCTTTCTTTCTCCTACACCAGAGGAACATTGTGGTGTAGCAGTGGCCACCGGTGTCAGGGGAAAAAATACATATTCCAGCTTTCTTTGAAGGTCCGTGGGATTAAGCAGTGAAGTTCACAATGGTATATGAGCAGAAGCTGTAACTGCAACTTTCAGCTTGCTTGAAAGGAAGAATTCTCTTCTCTATTCCTTCCCTCTTTCCGACTGCCTGGACTATAGACATAGAGGTGAGACACTTTGGACATTGTGGATGGGAAGACAGCCTACATATGGCAGAGAACTAAGGCTGAAAGAGCCTCAGTCTCTGTCTTTTTGGCAGAACCATTCAAAGAGGCTAATGTACAGCCTCTTAGGTGAGAGAAAGATAAATTTCTGTTTTGTTTGAGCCCCTGCTGTTTGGTGTCTCTGTTGCAGCAACATACCTGTACCCTAATCAGTGGAGGAGCGAGAAAATCAGAGTGGTGTATCAGAAAGATCCGCCTGGTGATGACCAGCAGAGAATCGAGGCAGGGACCTTATGAGGAGGGAGATCACCTAGCTACCCAGCCACGTGTTTCCTTTTCCAAGATGTTGAACGTTATTAAGTCTTACTTGGCCTGTGGATTGTTACAAGAATTTTGAACTTCAAAGCAAAGTAAGTTAGAGATACACTAAGTTGCAGTTAAACATGATTCTTTATGGTAGGTATGACAGGTGTTTTCAGCATTAGAGAATTTTATGCCTCCTACAAAGGAGCACTGAAAATGAAGTGGTCTTTAAACTTTGAAAATGGACCCTTTCATCCTAAGCCTCTAGTATTCGTGGCTACTAATGTTCCAGGGAATGCAGTTCAGGAAACATGATCCAGTGCCTATTAGATTTAAAGGCACCTATCCAGTCCTGTTGAAAATTTTAATCTAAGGTAGCATACAATATAAACAGTCTGCAGAGCATTTCATAAAGAAGTCTATTTGTCAGATACAAGGATTCAATAAACATCTGCACAGTGTACACACAGCCTTTCTCACAAACTAGAATACAAAGTTACAGTTATACCAAATACCATTTAGTATCAGTATTCTTCCATACAGAGTTAACCTTTCAGTTTTGTTGCAGGAAGTGAATGAATAGAACAAGGATGAAAAAGGCAGCAAGGTACTACTTTGAATCCACTTGGAGAGATCTTCATGAGGAAAATCTTTGCAAGAACATAAATGGCCTGACTACTAATTGTCTTAGCAAGAGATGAGGTTGTGTGCTGGGCAGCCTCCTTGCTTGGGGAGTTCATAACAATCTAAGAGGCAACATAATGGTGGCAAAACAGAGCATGTGAAGTCAGAATCCTGTGACTTTGGCTTTGAGAGTGTTTGATCTGGCAGGAGCTCTTTTCCATAAGTAACTGAGTCCTGTCCAGCACTTATGGGATCAAATGGCAGTATAAACTGGATCAGCAGTTAACATCCTAATTCTCTTCCATGACCAATGTAGGGAAAAGCAACTCTCATTAAACCCTTCATAGAAAAATACTTTCTGCAGAATCCTCAGGGGGAAAAAATTCTTGAATCCCGAGTCCATGCCAAGTATCCCTATGGTTTTCTCAACAGAACAGCTAATCCTCTGTGCTGGCAAAAGCCAGTTTTCTTTCCTTATTTTTGGCTGTATTGGAAAAGGGGTTCTTAGGTGCAAAAGTAGCACACACAGAGGTGTCAGACCACACTTGACACTGTGACTGTGGTGAGAGGGTTTTTCCCAGCTGTCAGCTACAGAAGCATTTCATCTCATTGGATGCCACACAGCTCCATGCTGAGAAGTGGCAGCCAGGCCCTTTTATCCTTTGTAATGTCTTCATTAGTAACAGCAGTTATGAATGAATTATACAGTTATAACAGTATATACAGTTATAATTATACAGTTTTAACAGTAATGAATTACCTTGGAGAAAAGGGGTACAGAATAAGTGGTAAACAGCATAAGCTAGGGTCTTTATGTGGATATCCTCTTTTATTTCCTCCAGTTGGACTTGAATTCTTTAGCAGTAGGCATTTTGAATGCTGGGAAGGTAGGAAGAATTCTTTGATTTCTCTTCTGCTTTTTGGTCACTTTAAGACATCCTTGTCTTCATGCACCGTTTCCTCATTTTCTTCTATGGCTTGGGTCATTACCCACCTAACAACCCCAAAGCAACTACAAATTGTGTCTCTAGGTCTTTACAACAAGAAGGTGACTTCTTTTTAAGGGCAGTGGAGAAGTTCTCAAGATAAAAGAGACCCTGTTAGAAACTATGATAGTATGCATCATAAAAAAATTTAAGGATTTCTCTATCAAATCTTAGTTTGGAGAACCCCAGTTTATGTGCAATTAATGAGGTTTCTTTTCTTATAGGGATTCCTTTAATAGGACAATGCATATTGTGAAACTTCAAGGGGAAAAGAAATTATATAGAGTTTTCTGAATTTATTTCATCCCAGAAACCTTTGTTATGGGCCTAAATAGTGCCAGGAAACATTGATTTTTGGGGGTGGGGGGGAAGCCTAAAAGAATCAATTAATCATTAACTTTTGTGTCTAAGGAGTAGTCATGTGGTAAAAATTAAGTTTTCAGGACATGTCTAATAACCTGGCAATCTGACCAAAGTCCATACTCTTGGTGAGGAGCTTTAGACCTGACAGTGTTTTAGCAGAGAAATAATCTCATTCTTGGGCCTATTATATAGCAGTAAAGTTTGCTCACTTTCAGAGGTAGGCTACAGGATTTATGCAGTTCCCAGATCTCTGGTTGGAATTCTCCCTTCTCTCCTGTTTTTAAGAGAGGGAATGCAAGTGAACTAGAGGGACTTTATTACAGAAATGCAACTCACGATCCTCTGATCATCTCTTAAATGTGAAATGGTGATTCTAAAAGGCTGTACTTTACTATTTGACACCTTAAAATTGTGCATCAGAATGGCCCTCTTGGCGAGAATTAATGGCTCTGCAGTGGATTTGCAGGATTCCAGTGAGTTTTTGATGTCAATGAGTGTGTGATTGTGTGCATGTACATGTGTGTGCTCAGGTTCACGCACATGTGCTAAAGTGCTGTCCTGGGGTGGGGGGGGGGGAAGAGAATCCCATTCCTCTAAAGTAAACCCCATTCCTCTAAAGTCTTCTAAAGTGGTGAGAATCCCAGAGAAAGCAGTTCTTTTGAAGCTTGTATATCACATCTTATGGGTATTTGTTTTTCAAGTTATAGATCACTGACACTAAGATTTGGTCGTGTGAATTTTTGCCTCATGCTAGAGAGAAGTCTTCACTTGACATCTTTGATTTGCTGCATCTGAGGAAATGTGACAAGCAATTAAATATCCTTTAAATTTTAAGGTCAACTAGGAGTAACATTTTGAAAAATATAAAATGAATAGGCACCTTAGCATGGTGATTAAGAATATGCTTCATCATTTGGAGCCATTCTCTCTAAGTCTGAACCTGAGTTCGGTGCCCTCGGGCCAAGTTGTTTATCTACTGTGTGCTTCTGCTACCTTGTCAGTAAAATGGGAAGGATAGTCGTACCCACTCACAGGATGACATGAGTTCATATTTGGAAGGTTCTCAGAATAGTGCCTGATACTTCGTAAGTGTGTCTTACATTTAAAAATATTTTTTAAATGTGTTTCTCATTTTCTCTCTTGCACACTGTGATACGCAGAAGTCAGTCCACTGTATACACCAGGGAACACTGGCAAGCCGGTGCCCTTGGGGCAGCAGGAGAATGGGTCACAGGGCACTGTTAGCCACCCGGAGAGGAGCATCTGGCCCCAGTGGACCGCAGCAGGAATAGGCAAAGTGGGCCTGGAGTCGCCTATTCCAGCTGCCCCAGTGTGAAAGTCCTGAAAGGGGACTGAAGTGACAAATGGCAGGCGCAGTAGAGAGCAGAGTGGAATCGTCCTCATTTCCATCTGGGGCTGTGGGAAGGCGCAGTCCTCCCCGCTCACCAACTGGGATGGCCCGCCAGAGAAGGTTTGGCAGCTGGGGCCAAGTTCTAAGGTGAGGCCCTTAGTTCTCTCCCTGTGCCCCCAGGTGCCCTGAAGCTCCCGGGCCCTGTGGAGAGATGTGCAGGAGGCAGCTTCCAGCACTGGAGGGTGAGCTCACTTGGGATGTTGCTGTGGTGAGAACGACAGAGCTTGTGAGCCAAGGGCTACTGGCCAGACTGCCCCAGCCGGGAGTCGGCAGGTCCCAGCCATTGACACAGGTGCCTCCTGCAGGAAGCAGAGAAGGGGGCATCCAAACATGGAATTTTCTCCTGAAGACGCTAGATTCGGATACCTGGAAATTTCCAATTATTTTATGTACCTGAGTTTACGACCATATTGTTTTTTAGAGGGGTAAATGTTTATGAGGAAGAGCAAACAACCTATAGAAAAATAGAGGAACTATATTTTTGCACATCTTAATGCAATGTGATTTAAATACATGTCTCTACAATAGAAAAATGTATATAAATATATAAAGATGGCTTGATAGCCAACGGCATGTAAGGTGTTGTGCTAAATGCTTAGAGGGCTAGAAAGTTGAGTCGGACAAGGGTTCTGTCTTAGTCTTGAGCAAAGGAAAGCACAGTCTGGGATTGAAGAGAAGGCAGAGCTCAGGTGTGGTGTGTTGAATTGAAGGGGTGTTTGAACCCTGTGTGACCACATCTAGCAACAAGCTGGAAATGTAAGGTGTAAGCTCAGGAGAGAGATGAGGACACTGGGAGCCCATCCACCTAGAGGTGATAACTAGATCCTCAGGACTTCCTAGATAGTTGGAGAGAGAAAAGGTCCAAGGTTACATTCATTCATCTTTTTAACAAACATGAACCAGTTTCTTCTTGATGCAGGTGTAGCAAGGAAGGAAGAGTGGTAAGTCTGGAAGTGGTTATGGTATTGCCCAAAGAGAGGTGGAATCTAATTTTGTTGTGCCCCCATGCGGCAGAGACTACTTGGGCTGACCAGGTGCCAAGTTCTTCTCTTCTTAAGCATCTGGCTGGACCACATTTTCCAGTCTCCCTCTCACTAGATTGGACATATGACCGAATTCTGGCCAGTGGGACTGGAGTGCTTACAGTATGGCTACTCCCAGACCAGACTCATGAATTCATCCCTCAAGCCCCTTTTATCTTCTGCAAGAAAGCAAAATTGCTTTCTTTCCATGACTGTCAGCTTAATGAGACACATTGAGGAGCTAGGACTGAATCACTGTGTGGGGCAGAGTCCTTACCCATACCCACCTGCAGTGGACGTGAGGCTACAAGTGAGAAATACGCTTTTATTGTCAAACCACTAATGTTCAGGGTGTTTCTCTTTCAGCAGCTAGTGTCGTCGAGCACCTAATAAATACAAACCAGGATGGATCTGACTCCCTAGCTCATGCCAACCAAAACCCAAGAAAGACTGGGGTAGCTATGAGAATGCCTGTTTATTCGTTCAAATTGACAAGCATGTCTCAGACAGACTAGGAGTTCTCATGCTTGCACCATCCCCATCCAAGCCTTCTCTCCCTGTTGTCAGACTGCTGGGGAGCCAAACGTAATCCAAAGTCACTTAATCTGCTGGCCAAGAGAGATCGCTGCTTAAGGACTGGGAACACAAGTTCATACAGTACATGCTCCTGGTCTGTATGAAGATCCAGAGAGCAAAGAGGATGATGTTTGGTAAGCATAGAAGCCAAACAAGGACACTTAGATGAGACCAGGGTTTAACGGCAAAGAGATAAGAGACTCTGAAGCATCCGTCTCTGGAGAATGCTCTCCCCGTGTGGATAAAAAGATTTGAAGCCAAACAACCAAGATTCCCCATCAGAAAATTCTTGGGATGGTTCTCCTACTCCTGCTTTCCTAAATGCTTCTCTTCCACTTCCACCCCCACTGGAAGGACACATTCTGTCACTCACTGTGTCCATGCATTTAACCAGGGCATCGTTCTGTATCCTCTCACTTTATATGCATTTTACAGTTCCCTGGACTGTGTCTGAGGGGATCCACCTGAAGAAACCTTTCTAAAGCTTCCAAGGAGGACCATCACCTGCACCGTCTTAAGTAGAGAGGAATAAGGTGGGCAGTTGCCCTCCCAGGGATGACAGCCCAGAAGGGGAGACAGACGAGTTAGAACATAAATGCCCAGGTTACAGTGTACCATAGGAGCGGGTACAGAGAACAGGTATAACTCAGAGGAAGGCGTGATGAACTCTTCTTGGTCAATGAGCACTAGAGAAAGTGAGGGAGAGCTTCCTGTAGGAGGTGCTAATTGAGTTGGAATACTGATGGAGGTATTCCAGAAAGGAGAAAAAAAACAAGGCATAAAATGCTTGGGTGTCCAGGAGAAGATACTAAGTTAACTATTTGGTGTGTGAGAGAGAAACTGCTATAACAAAGTAGCACAAAGCAAGTGACTTGAACAACAGAAACCTATGTCTTGCAGGTATGAAGGATGTAGGTCCACGATCAGGGTGTTGGCAGCACCGGTTCCTTCTGAGGGTCTTGTGGGAAGGCTCTGTTCCAGGTCTCTCTCCTCACTTCTGGGGCGTTGCTGGCAGTGTGGGGCTCCTTGGCTTGTGGAAGCATCACCCTGATCTCTGTCATCGTCTTCATATCTTGTTCACCCTGTGTGCATCTGTGTCTAAATTTCCCCTTTATGAGAGGACCCCGGTCATACTGAACTAGGGCCCCCACTAATAACCTTATTTTAAGTTTGTTATTTCTTTGAAGACCCTGTCTTCAAGTAAGGCCATGTTCTGAGGTCCTGGGGGTTAAGGATTCAACATATGAATTTTGGAGGGGCCCCAACTCAACCCTTAACAACCTACATTAAAGGACAGGCTAGAGAGAAGGAACAAAAGAGTCATCCAGGAAAAGAGCAGGATGATGCAAGGTCAGAGAAAAGTCGGGGCAAAGCTGCTTGTCATTTAGGACAAGTAAGTGGAAGCAGCAGATCCCAGCTCCGACGTGTTCTTTCTTTCTGAGCCTCATTTCTCATTTGCATGGTAGCGGGCATACTGCTTCTCCAGAGGGTTGCTGAGAGGATTAAATGCGATCATGTACATAAACTCTTAGCATATTACTACATATAGATGCACTGTGTTGTTAACATAGTAATATATGGCACATATTTTATACATAGTAATATATAAGTATTACTAAAATATTTTTAAATAAAACAGCATTCAATAAATTGGAAGCACTAAAAACTAAATAGTAGCATAAAAACTGGGTTTAGTCACACAGTAGTGAAATCTTTAGTATGCACATGCTACATTATGCCAGAGGACTCTGTCATCAATTTCCTCACTGGATATACAACACTATTTAAAAGCCAACACCTTGGAGGCTGCTCTTGCCTCCCACCCCATGGAGAGCTTATCAAATTCCACACTGGCTTCATGTGACCAAAAACCTATGGGAATGTACAAGCACAAAGAAAGTGAATTGTGGCTGCAAAACAGGATTTCAAAATATTCCCCCTTGTACTTTTTGTAGAAATTAAACATCTGATTTGACACCTCCTGAATCTTTTTCTCCCAGGAGTGTGGTTGGGATTTAACTCGGTAACTGATCTGCCCAGGAGAGCAAAACAAAACCCAGCCTTGCTCTGTGCATCTAGTGACAGGGTATTCAGAAAGTAAGTTCCACCTCCTTCCATCATTCCTACCACCAAAGAGATTCCAAGATCCATCATTTAGCACAGTGACTGTTTTGTTTTTTTGTTTTTTTTTTTTTAATTCTTGGTTGCAGTGTGAGAACTTCTTTAGACAAAATCTCTCTTGGAAATGTATTTTCTTACATTCATGGCACTCTCAAATGATGCTTAAAGTGGCCATCTGCATCATGACTTGTCATGTTAGACCTAGAAAGCTGAGTTGGTTTAATCTGATCTTTGAGACTCTCCCGGCCTCCAGGCCCTGGCACTACCAATATTTTACAGGTATGTTTAAGAAGCCCAAGTTCCCTTTGGTGATGTCCATCTA